>NC_082359.1:6492700-7175200 GCF_027477595.1 Haemorhous mexicanus | reverse complement strand
TTCAGCAGCTGTAATATTCATACAGGAGATTAACATTATTGTTTGCCCTATTGTTTGATTGTGAAAAGCGAATAAATCAAATTTGGCTGGAAAAGGTACATGCAAATCAATGCTATTATAACTGAAGAGGTCAGTAAAGCAAGTCAAATCCAAAACCAGAAATCTTAATTGAAAGGGACACTACCCTGAAGGTACACTTACCTTCCTCTAAACTCAGTAAAGTTCTATCATCTGTCTTTGACCACTGGGAACACAATATTCATTCATAGGTTATAATATAGACTATAGAAAGACAGAGCATATAAATTTTAAAATATTTAATAAGCCTCAAAATGCAGGGTTCTGGAAGCTCACAGCTCTTTGCCAAGCAGTTATTCAATCTTGCACTCACACCAAACTCTGCTAAATTTTCCATTCCAAGACCACCAGAGTCCCCTGAATCAAGATGAACAGATGTGGCTGTTTGCAGATACAGGAGCAGACAGACAGAGCCTCTCCACCATAAGCATTTCCACCCATGACCAGATTTCTGCATGATGGCTCAGAACACCAGAGATACTAATCCAGTCACTGCTGAAAACTCTGAGAATAAAGAAGTTTAGAATCTAACATCATCCTTCTGAAAAAAAAAGTAATTTTTTTCTATGTGATTCAATGCAAGGCACAAGTCCTTGTGTTCAGTGGGATGAGTACAAATTTTTAACTCGATTTGGATCCTCTGCCGTTTCCTTTTAGAAGTTAACTTGCATATGGCCACACTAAGGCTAAAAAAAATACATTCTAATGGAACCACAGACCATCCATGGACTGGATCTACAGCACAAAAACTCAGGTGTCTGATGTGCTATGGAAACTGCAGATGCTTGAAGTGTGAAAGGAGGAAAAGCACGTGAGCCCCAGCACAGCTCTTGCTTCCCCTTCCCTCCTTCCTCAGCAGGCACACAGCCCATGCCTTGACAGGAGAGTTCTCCCAGTTTGGTTTCCTGGGAGTCTCTAATGGCTGTACACCAAGCCAAATGTTCACTCTGCTATCAACATAGCCAGGGGGCTTAGAGATGCTCGCCAACCCTTGTTCAACCACTGTTTCTGTTTTACAACATGTCATGCTTGGTGATATTGAAAGGAAAAGCCAATAAAAGGAAAAATTAATCTTGTGATTAAACAAAACACTTTGGATTGTTGGCTGCTAACACTGGCACCAAGCCACCTTCTTCGAGGACAGAATAGAACCTGCCTGCTGTCTTCACCCACAAAAGGATTTTTACAAAATAAGAGTGTCTTGCTATGAATGATCAAAATGAGCAGCCTGGCAAATGAACCTGGCCAATCCTCAATTACAGCTTGGTTTGACCCCAACTTAAAGATGATTTTGCTCAGTCCCAAAATGACATGATCCTGCTCTTGCAGAATTTCTGCATGCCATATAAGTCACATCTGAATTCACAAAACACAGAATTTACAGCAAATCTGTAAGAGAATAAAAGTTTGGAAATTTGTTTTTAAGGTATTTGCATGTGTCAATGCAGTGTACAGTTTGGAAATCAGAATCCTCAGGGCTTGCTAAGCACCTGCTCCCTCAAAAGCAGGCTTATGTGCCATTCAAAGATTTGTGCTGGCCCTTTGGAAAGGGATTAATTCCTTTTCAACTAAGAATATTTGCATAGGGTACTGTGTTAGTTATGCTAAAGTCCTCTTTAATGCTTGCATAAACTGTAGTTTTTGTCATCAGTTGTACAACGTTCCTTTTTATTTTGGCAAATGCTAAAGTTTAATTTAAACACTGCTTAGTAGGTCTCTCTTAGGCAAATTCAGATATGCAAATAAAATTAATGAAAACAAAAAAGCTCATAAGCACAGTCAAATCAGAACATGCTCCTGAACTGGCTCCTCACTATTGCTGTGCTAGAGAAACAGGACAGAAACTCCATACTATAAACAGCAGGGGCTGGGTCTGCTGTTTGAGCTGGAAGATCTTTCCCAAATTCTATGATCTATGTTTCTATCTAGGGCAAATCACGTGAGTGACCAATATAACATCACCACCAGAACCATCAACACCACCTTCAACCAGAAACATTTAAAATGTTATTAAATCCAACCCCCAAACACTGTAAGAAAGACCTCTCATTTTTTTATTTCAATAGGGTTGCTGATCTTACAGTGTACCCATTAGTCTTGGCAGCACCTATGCCCTTCAGTGGATCAGTGATGAATGGCACTTCTTATAAACCAGCTTTCCAAAAACCAGTTCCATCCAGCAGCTGTACACAGCTGTCTCCCAACAAATGTGAGGACAAAGTTGCTTCCCAGTAATAAATGGTAAAGATCCCACTGCTTCCCCAAATGAATGTTATCTCTATGAAAACCTCTCCACTTGTTTTTTTAATGATCTTCAGTCATTCCTAAACTCATCACAGGGGACACTGGGAAGTCTTACTGAGAGGCAAGTTTATGAAGACAAATAATTCAATCAAAGAAGAAAATTTTGACCAAATCTTTGATGTTGAATAGCAAGATACCAGTTTCTGGAATTAATGTCTCAAACTTGAAATGGCTGTGGCAGACAGAAATGGTTCAGAGACATAAATCCCATAATCTGACATGGAGTACTACCTGCCTGTTTGTGTGCTTCCCCTACCAAAGGAACTGTAAGAAGCTTTTCTGCAGCTCAGCAGGCAGGAAAAATCATGTGTTGATAGAAAAGTTGTGCTACCTAATGCTGTGAATCTATAAAGGTGATGAATAGCCCAAATGTTGATGCAGCTGGTGAGAAGATGCTGTCAGATCATTAAGCACAGCCAGGTGATTTGTCAGTGTTCAAAGACATAGAATTTCCTATCTTCCACTTCCTCCCTCAGGCTCCCTGCACATGCACATGTCCTCCAAAGCCATCTTTCATTACAGCCTGAAAATCATATTTTATCTCCTCTTCACCCAACTCACAAATCTGCCAGGTTTCCAGGGATGATTTTCAGCTCAGTCTCTCTCAGAGAGGCTGGGTCTGAGCACAAACCTTTATTAGCAAGTTTAGGCTAACACACTGCACTGTGATTATAATGTTCACTGTTCTAAGTAAAGTCTTTGCTGCTGCAGTAGCTGAATGCATGTGGACTTTTTTTTTCTCCCTCTCTTATGGCTACAGACAATAAGCATTGCTGATGTGTGCTTTTTACAGAGCAGCAGATTGATGTTAGATTAATTCTAAAACCTATTTTATCAGATTAGTTTGATTAGCTTGGATTTCACATCTGTTCTGTTAGACATACTCAAAATCTCTCTCCAGTTTAAGTTCTGTAAGAAAAAGCAGTAAATTCACAAATATATCCTAACAGAGACATAAAGCTCCTCCTAAAGAAAAACCCACAAGTGAGAGGCACCAAGGCAATGACAAATGGAAGGAGTAAAAGCACAGATAAGCATGAGGAAAGCTCCTCCAATAACACCCTATCATGACCAGTGTTAAACAGCACTGCAAGATCACATTGATTTTTTTTTTACTCATGCAAGCAGTCCTGTTTGGGCCAGAACGACTGAGCAACCTGGCAGGGATGTTCAGTCCATGGTTTAGTCCCACAGACATGGGTAAGAAGATAATTTGGAATATTCTCCATGTTGTTCACAGGATGGATGCTCTTCTGACTTATCCATAATGCTTTAAGTGCAACATCTAACTGGAGACAAGAGGAACAGACACAAATACAGTGTGAGAAAAGGATCTTCAAAAACACCATACAAAGCAAGTGTTTTTCACACTTGTGCAACTAAGGTAATTTCTACTGGAAAAATCCATCCCTCCTGCAGGCTAATATTTTTCATGTAGTTAATATTTTACATACAGTGAACATAACCCTGAACATGGAGGCTTCAACCATGACATACAGAAAAACAGATACCTTTACATTTTCAAAGCAAGCAAACTTTTGACTGGCTGGGGGACAGTTGGAGACACAGGAACCTCATTTTTTGGTCTCAACTGACTGCCTTCCTGTAACTCAGCAGCAGCTCTGCACTGCATCAATCTTACTTTGCAAATGCTCCACAACATGGATTGGCTGGGCTTCAGGACAGTCAAAAAGAGCTCAAGTGGAAACTGCTTGTGTTTGCTCAACACTTCATTTTCAGGCCACTTGTCATCTTGGTATTAACAATGCCATGGCAATTCAACTGTGGAACAAATTCCTTATAAATATGGATTTTCAAAACTGAAATGCTTAGGTAATAAAAACAGCAGAGACACAACCCACAAGTAGGATCATGTTTAAGACTGGTTGCAAAATGTGACTTTACTGACAACTCTTCTTAACATCATTATAAATTTCATATATAAGAAATATGCATTTAGACAATACAGTGAATAACAAAAGCAGCATTAGAAGACTCAAATGAATGCAAGTCGCAGAAATGTAAATAGAGTATTTTATTATTGCACTACATTTTCAGGCTGCATAAATAAGTGAACATATATTGGTGACTGTACTAAGCCACTGTGACAACTATGACTTTATTGTGGCAACAAAATGCCAAGAAATCCCCAGAGATTTAGCAATATTTTCTGACACCACAATCCTGCAGCTATCTCCACAAGCAATTAAATGAAAATGCTGCACTGCCTCCTGCTACATTCCAGAGAGCTGTATCAGGCAATTCAGCCTGCCTAAGCAAAACATTGACAATGTACACCCAGTGACTGACAGCTGCCAATCAGCCACAACCTCCTGAAATGGTTCAGATAGGCTGGCAAGAGAAATACTACACTGCATTACCCCATAGATGTCAAGAATACCTTCCAAACAGGTTAAAAGGACACCTATATTCTTCAAGGGGGGAAAAAAATACAGTTGTGGAAGATGCCAGGTTGGTTTGCACTTTCTGTGCCAACCCTCCCTGCCACCTCCACCACAGACAGAGAAACTGGGCCATGGTGTGGGGAGCATGGCAGCAGCCACCAAAGAATATCCAAAGGGAGATGCTCAGCTGAGTCTAGTCAGGCACCCAGTCTGTTGCTATCAACTTCTTGCTATTAGCTGGAGGAAGGGGAAGTTTGCAGCTGGCTGAGATGCACCAGTGCTGGCATTCTAAAAAGCCCCTGGGAAGGGAACAGAAAGGATATAGATGTTTCCTGGGGAATAAAGCAAAAACCTCAGTTAGAACTGACTGCCTTGGATTAAGTGTGTAAAGGAGCAGTAGGGAGAGATGTAGAGGAGAGAACAGTGAGGCCAAAGTACAGAAGACAGAAAGGAAAGAAAGGTAAAGGAGGCAGCAGAAAGAGCTGCAAGAAAACAATGAGCCTGTTTTCCCCAGTGATATACTGAAGCCAGTGTGGCTGGGGAAGACAATCCTTCCACCTTCTTTCCTTGCAGTGTGATGCTGCTCAATCAGGCACAGTAAAAACCTTTGCCTCAGAAGGACTACTGGCAACCAACTAAGCTTATCCTTAGAATAAAACAGGGAGGAAAACATGGAAAGGCTTGGCATCACACAAGACAGGTCATTGAATGCTGCTACGAAATCTTGTACATCCTCAAGCTCAAAGCTTCCAAGGGCACTTCCACAGTAAATGTACAGCATTTCAGTGGTCAAATCAGAATCATGTAACCTCTTAGAGGTTATTCAATGACTAGCTGCAAATTTTGGCTTCTCTTTTTTGGGGTTGTTCTCTTGCCTAGTTTTGGCTTTGTGTCCACTGTGAGCTAGGTTATGCTTAAATAGTTGATAGCTCTGCTTTGTCATTCCAGAGCTGGAGTTCACAGAGGTGCAGCCTGTATGTGTGCGACACCCTCTTCCTTGGGCTGTTCAGGCAATTCCTGTGTGTACCAAAGGACATTTGCTATGCAGGAATCCGACACACAGGAATTGATTTTACCACATTATTTAGGATTATGTCTGTTTTTATCATGCGTTTCTATTACAAGCAAAATTACTTTCTGAAACTATTGAAGGACCTGGCATCAAATAAAGCAGAGCCTCAACTCCTGCCTGGAGGGTCCATGCTGCAGCACAGACTCAATCAAAAGGCAAAATTTGCTGATAGACAGCCAGACTTTTAAACTTCATTTGCTTGGGCTGTACCAGAAGCATCCAGCAGTAATACAATTCTAGCAAACATAGCAATCATTTGTTCTGCTTGACAAAGGTCACCAGACATCAGCTTGAATCTCCCACTGAAGTCCCTTCACCAAATTCTGCTTTCAGTGGCAGAACCAAAGCTGGTTCACAATGAGCTGGGCCCCATTTTTTATAGTAAGTAGTCAAGAACATTATGTGTTTTTCATACTCTGCAATTTTAAATTTACAAGGTATAATCCTGAAAACTAGGATTAAGTTTAATATGCTTTAAGTTCACATGATCTCATTACAGGATGAGATGATTCTAGACAGACTCTGCACAACTGCATGGTGAATGCACTCAGGGGCCCAGCATGTGACAACTACACACGTAACTCAGCAATTCTGCCTGCAAAGGAGGGTTTGTATAATTTTACTAAAAGAACCTTTTGATTTCAGTCTTAGTCTTTTGGGTAACTGGCAAATTCTGAACACTAAAGTAGCCTGCCATTTAGCAGCAACTTCCCTTAAAGCTCTTAGATTTTATTCTGAGGCACAAAAAAGGTACACAGTTTTAAAGAACTTTAAGCTGGTCTCTTTCACTATAGCAAAGTATGAACTTGCTCTTATCTTGCAGTAGGATTTGCAAGGTAACAGCAGGTTGATCCCTTGTCTAATTCACAAGTGCAGAGTTATGTGGCTTGTGTGTCTAATTCATACATGGACATTTCCAACTTTCAAAGGGGAAAATGTGATTTAAGTATACGATTGTCTGCCAAATTCCTCAAACAATCACAGATGTTTCATATATGTCTGACTTAAGAGGGCTGACTGCTGAAACCTAGACTTATCCAAACCACTACAAATTCCTCTACAAGCCATTTGTCTAGAGGCAAAGGACGAGATTTAGATTTATGGATCATGACACAAACTTATAAATCTTTGCTCTTAGTTTAGGATTTAAAAAACATTTAAATATGGAGTTTGTCAGTCGAAGCAGCTTTTGGTCCTTTAATCCTGAGCTCCAGTTTAATGGAGCAGAAGCAGCACTTGTGTTTCCCTGCCTTAATGTGCACTTACTGGTTTTGTACAGTACCAGTGTCTGCAGCATGAACACAAGCAACCAAACCTGCAGAATTGTGGGAATGCAGCTGCCACCCCCACCGTGGGGAATAGCAAAGATGAGGAACCTCTCCCCCCCAGCCTCACCAGTGGGAAGAAGAGCCTGCAGGGTTCCCTGCAGAAAACTGCTGCTGCCACAGCAGCTATTGCTTCTCCATCCTCCTGAGGAGGTTGCCTGGCACGGAAGGAGCAGACAGGCTCCTGAAAACCCACCTGCCCAACACACAGAGTCTGGGCTGTGTGTCAGTGTCACTCAGCTGAGGATAGGGTTTGGTTTCTCAGACAGCTTGTCTTGATAACTGTGGAGCAACCCCAGAACTGCCTCATGTTCAGCTTCTGTTCTACATCAGGTTGCCCTCAAATCACTGTTGCTTGACAATTCCAAAAAAAAGAACCGGTCTTCAGTTTTATCTAATGTACCAAACTTCAACAATTTTGGGGTGACTGAACATTAAATTTTCAATCTGTGACAAATGTCTTTTTCAGCTAATTTTTTTTAACAAGCAAAAGAAAAACAGTTCTTGCCCAGTTAAAATCCAGTAACTTAATCTTTACTAATGGTGATGATGTTTGGGGCCTAAAATTTGGCAGGGTGTTGCCACTGATTCCTTCAAACCAAAACTTTTAATCATATATTATCCCAAATTTTAAAATAGCTTTAGCTGGTTCAAAACACCATTTTTTCAGTGAATGAGCTATTCAAAAATCCTAATCAGGGACCCATTTTACTAGAAACTGTATAAACACAGCTGCTAGAAAGGCTCTGGTACAGATTGCAACACAATGGTTTGAATTCTGTTTGGAGAAGAACCTCACAGTGGCAACTTAAACATGTCAAACACACTTGCTGTGGCCCCAAAAAGTAACGTGATATAGTTTGATTAAAAATAAACCATAACAAGTGAAATGTAATACTGAAATACAAAGAGCAGAAGGTGGAGCCAAAGGAACCATGATTTAAGTTTATGAGAATTTGCTCTTGAAGAGCAACACCCACGAGTAAAAAAGGAAGAAGAGGAGCTGATGAGGAAAGACAGCTCTGAGGAAAGAGAAGTGAAAATAACCTGAGGCAAAGCCAGAGTCAAGGAGGCCCCCTGAGAGGTGCCTTGCCTGTGAGAGCACTGCCAGCCCTGGCCATTGCAGTATTTGAGGAACCACTAATCCTGAAGGGAGGCTTCCAGGATATAGCACTAACATGTGGAAGACTCTTCATATTGCATTCTGCTTCACTCAGGTCATTTTCATTCAAAAGAATTCACAGCTTTCAGGCTTCAGGAGAAATCCATTGTGGAACCAAAACCAAATGGGAAAATGTTTAACAACATGCAGAGTACTCAGTGCCAGGAGAAAGGCCCAGTGCAGCTGTTTGGAGACAAGGCTCATGAGGCTGCAGGTGGAAAACAGTGAGAGGGCTGTTCCAGGTAGCTGCTTCCACAGACCCTTCTGGATGCTGCAGAAAAAGATGAAATACAGGTTATACACACTCTGCAGTGGTTTTACTGAGTGGGGTGGGGAATGGGAAGGTTGTTTGGTTTATTTGCTCAATGCTGAAATAGCTCTCAGTTGCAGCTACAGAGAGCTATAATCCCTGCAATCATTTTATTGTGTCACAGAAACATATATTTGAGGTAGTCTGGCTGGGATTTATTCAGTACATATAACAGCAGCAAGGAGTTTTCAAAAAGGGATTTTTGGTTGGATTGATGGACATGTAATCACTTTGGAAGGCAAGATGAATCACTCAAACTAGTGGGGTGAAGCAAAAATACACACTGAATTCCCCTCAGCCAAGGAAACAAAAGAATAAATTATCACATTCTACATGAACTGGGTAGAAAAGAGGACCAGAAAATTTTCCAAGACAAGTTACTTCAAACAGTATTTGAATTTCATATTCAAAGGATTTCTAGGAAGACTCTTTTTGGAATGGATGTGAAATTTGTAATAACTAACAGCTTACCTTCTTGCTGGTACTTGAATTCTCATTCCTAGGAGAAAAGAGGAACATATCAGTGTTGCATCACTGGGCTGAAGTTGGGGGTGTTCTAAAGGGAATTTTCAAAAATATCTACTTACCAAACTCTGTGCCTCTCAGGTGAGGAAGGTCCCTGTAATTTGGGTTCTTTCGGTCATCTTCAATTAAAAAAAAAAGAAAAAGAAGAAGAAGAAGAAAAAAAAGAAAAAAAGAAAAAAAGGGGGCTGCATTCTCAGATTGCAAATGCTGGAGTTAACCCACTTGAACAATCAGTGTTGGCTGCTGCAGATGAAATTGGCTGTGGCAAAGTATGCACGTTGCATAGCAGATGACTTAAATCTCTTCTCAGGCCCATCTGTACTATACAAAGAGAGGGCTGCATTCAATTCAATAACCAGGCTGGGTTGCCTGAGCTTTTCCTTGGGTATTTCTGCTTGTTCCTTAAACTTATCAGCTCTTTTGACTGGACAATTTTGTACAGAATAAATGGTTCCTTCCAAAAATCCCATTATAGACTATGGATTCCCCCCCCCAGATTCTACTTCTACTGAAGTCCAAGTCTTCTCTTGGACTTTCCCTGCTGGCAAGGCAAGAGATCATTGCTGTCCTTTGGATTGTTTTTCTTGCTTGTTTATAGGAAACAGTCTGGACACTTCCTAATAGGCTGCACCTGTGAGAGATTTGCCCAAGCAGCAAAATCACTCCCAGGAAAACAGTTCTTAGCCACACTACTTAATAATGATCTTTGGGATGTACTGCCTGAACTGTGGATTCAGTCAGCATGCTGACTCACAAAATGTTTCCATGAAATGGAGCTTTTGGTCTTATTATGAGGATACTTCTTGCTGGGAATGATCTTGATGCTCATTTTCTTTATGCAGAGATTGCTAATTTGGGGAGGGAGAAGAGAATAGCCAAGGAGAGCTCCAGAGGTCAAATCAAGGACAGGAGTCAGGCCAGGTGGCAGGGTGACTATAGATCCCTATATTTTGCTGCAGTATTTGTACATCAGGCACTGCATTGAGAAATCTGACACAAAAGCCACAAACTCTGCACCATGTTCAATTCTGGCAACCTGAGTGAGCTACAAAGTCCAAGCCCAGTAGGAGGAAACCTCTACAGTATGTCTGACATATGTTTGTTCTTACACAGCCCCTCCCTGTAATGGCACCCAGAGACTCCAGTACTCGAGTGCATGGCTCTCTCTTTGAGTTCACTTTTGGAAGGTATTTACAGTCCTGACAGAGGATCTTATTTCTACCATAACAGTTCCTCAGACTCTCTGACAGGACACAGGACAAGATGATTTCAGGCATAAACTGACTACAGGAGAGTTCAATGTGTTTATTTTGCAGCTTTATGAAGAAAACACTGATGGATTTTCAATGCCTTCACATCTCTTCCATGGCCATGTGGCTGGCATTACTTTGGACCTTTAAGCAAAGAAAACTTTCAACTCCACTAATAGATATGAGCCAAGAAATGTTTTTTGGTGACCTCACAGGACTGCTTACATGTCAACTAAATGTCTGTAATTACTGATAAATTCTTATCTGGGGTTGAACATAATTAAGATTTCTGTTGATTATCCAAACCCTTGGAGACCTCTTAACTTTGCACAGTGTGTTTATTCCAATTGACATAAGTCAGTTTTCTTGAGCCTGTAAGGAAATCCTTCTGGGCTGGATGCTGAGTTGGTCAGAAGTGTTTGATTCAGTTGTGGAAGCTGAGGATTTCTGCCTTCCCCAAGACAGTAAAATACAGTCTAAGTTCAAGTTTCTATACTTGCTGTGACAATTTGTCCTTTCTCTCCATTTTTTCTTGCTAGCAGAGTCTCTGCATGCTTTCTCAATCTCTGCTGAGATTAATCTGCTATACTTTAACAGACAATACCAGCAATATTCAAGGCAGTAACTTAGATATGATGGGACTGCTTTGCTAACAGGATTTTTCAGGAGGATAATGGAGATATTTGTTCCAGTCTCAAACACTAAAAATGAAAACCTACAAGTTAAAACTTTCTCTTAACTTCTCTGACTCTCAGCCAGTGACAGCACAACCAGAAGTATCAGGGGTGTACAGTATGACACTACAAGTGGAGAAGATAAAACTGTGTGGCCACAGTCAAGTGCCTTTCCATTTTCATAAAGTAGACAGAACCTTGTCTGATTGATTCTTTAAAGAACTGACCTAGGGAATTAGCTAAAAGATTAAGTTATACCACCTTCTGAAGTACAACAATGAAGTTACAACGGGGACAAAGACTGTGTCACATTTTGATTTTTCCTTATTTAAATTTTCTTGCCAAATATAATTAAAACATTGTTTAGGTTGCACTTATCTTTTTTTCATAGTACCAGAACACAAACACAAATATAAATTACCTCACAGTTCTCAGTATTATCTTAAGATGGAGCTTAAAACCTTCTTTCTAACATATACCTTTGATTATCTTAGGTTTTGATTATTAACAGCAAAGTTATTTTTGGAGAAGTAAATGTTTATTTCCAAATTAAAAAGACAAAAAATGCTGCTACTAAACAAATTTCTTTTCTTTGTAATCAAACTGTCCCCATCAAAACTAGACTGAGTCTCAAATGAATGCCCTCTTACATCAAGACTCCAGCAATAACCAGAGATAAACTGACCATTGTCCCAGCACAGAAAGGGTCAGCTTTCAAGCCTTATTTACTACCCCTTTTCACAAACAGAGGAGGGATGCACTGAGGGTATTAAAATACTTAACAAGTATGAAGGTAATACAAATAAATCTTCTTAAAATGTTGTGGGCCAGCTCCCACAGCTGGGATTTAGCTTTTATGTTGAAAGACCTTGGTTCAAACCCACAAAACTCTTTTGGGGTCACTGCATAAGTGCTTTAAGCTTCCAAAGATAAGTAAAAGATCAGGTTTGTGGTCTGCTCTCCTTAATAAATAACAGTAATAATATGAATCATTCTCCCCTTTCTGAGTCAAAGCTTCCCAGAATCATTCCAAACTTCCCCCCTCCAGCCTTATTTTCTAATAGAAATCCCTACTAAAGTAAAATGAAGAAATTCAGTGCTTGTTTGCGAGAAGTATTCCCTCCCACAGAGCCAGCATTTTTCCACCCTTGGAAAAACACTGCTTCCCAAAATGGGGTGCTGCATTACATCAATATCCCTGTACATGAACAGGCAGAGGCATGAATTTCCCTTGTTTCTGGAGGGCAGGGCAGCCTCCAGTGTGATAAAAAAGCCTGACCCAGCAGGTGTCTATTCCCAGCCTGGGTATCTGGTGACAGAAGCGCTGGAGCTGCGCTGCTCTGCCAGGGAACTGTGCAGGCCAATTCCCCACCAAGTCTGTTCCACACAGTCACACACAGTCAGTCTCCTGGGAAACCTCTTCCTGCTTCAGTTCTGAGAGCAGTTGAAACTCTTAATGGAGTTTCGACTCAGCCTTAACATAATCAGATCAATCAGACGAAGATGTAGAAAATGGTTACCAAAAACTATTAATTTCAGTGTTTTCTCTGGCAGAAACAAAAATAAGTTCTGGTAAGGCTGAAGATGTCAGAGGAAAACAACCCCAGAGGATGAGAAAGAAACTGGAGTCACAAAGGCAAACACATGTAGAGAATCAGAAAATCCTCCACTGGGTTCCAGCTCCTAAATTAACAATATTCTGACGCACGCTGGGGAAAGGCAGCAGTGAGACAATCTGGTTGTTCCCTTGATGAGATGAAAACAATCTCTTCTCCTTGCTCAGCCTTCCACAACAATCCCATGAGGAATTACTCCAGCTAGGCACACACACAGAGCCAGCACACCCACCCAGCCAGGCTGCATAGGGCAGGTTTTCCCCATCACCAATCTCCTGGGTCCAAAGGGTCAGTCCACAATCTCCCAGCTCTTCCAGGGACTGGAGTGTGTGTGGAAGGCACAACTGTCAGACCTGCAAACCCACCTGCAGGACTCCATGGCACGTGGGAAGGGGAGGAAGGTTATCTTTTGATGGTAGAGAAGAAATGCAAACTTTAATTGCTATATAGGCAGTGCCTAGAACATGTGAGCAGGGATGATAAGGAAAATACCTATAGCAGTTCAAATTGGGTTTTAAAGAGAAAGGGCTTAATCCATTTCTAATTAAGTCCCACAAAGTAGCGAATTGACATTCTAAGTGAATGTATGCAAAAGCAGCTGAGAAGAGAAGCCGGGTAACTCCTCTCAGCACAAGTTGGATCACTTCTGCAATCTGTAACTCATCCATGGACAGCACTCACTGTGCCAAAACTCCACGTGGCCACTTGGAACTGGAAAAGAAGCCAAGAGCAGAGGACAGGCATCCAAAAGGAGCACAAAAGCAGATTCCAGCAGCTTTGCTCAGGGGCTCTATTCACGCTGCTTAACCCCACACAATGCAGCCTGGCAGCCCTTGCCTGACCAAATTAGCAGCGTGTCCCTAATGAGCCTGACATCTCAGGATGCTGCCATTAACCAAGGAGTCAGTGAGACTTCCCTGCTGCCTGCCCAGGTGACAGACTTGTCCCTCTCACACATGGCCACTTCCTTACAGACAGGTTGGTGACCTCTTACAGAGGGTTGTGGTTTTGGATTTTTACAATGGTGTTTTCAGTTTACAGATAACTAGAGCCTTAAGCCAAAGGGCAGAGAAAGAACCCAAACCATCCTAGATTTGCTGAAATTACTTCTGCCCATAGAACTGTGCTCAATAAAAAGAATGGGAATACCCCTGCATTGATCTCCACTCAGACGCTGCTCAGCCAGCAGCTGTCCAGGACTCTGGCAGCCAAACATCATCGTGTCCTTCCTCAGGGAAGCAGCCTTGTTGCTCGGTTTGATGTTTTTTGTAAGGACCTCCATCCCTCCAGCCACTCCAGTTCCAATCTCCAATGTCAGACACTAAAAATAAGAGCTTTCTTACAAGCATTCCCAACCAAAAAGGAACTGATTGGTAGATCTGAGCCTTCTTGAGCTTGAATTTTTTGATGGACATATGATCCAAGATGGGCTAGCACTACACTACTGAACCTCAAATGTAAGCTGTGAAAAGGCTTGGATAGAATCGTTCAATATTTAATTATGAAGTTTAGTCTCCTGATATATGATGTTATCTAGATTCAGAATTCTATGGTCTACTTCTATTCACCTCTTTCCTCCCTAGAGTGTATTCAAGGGCTCTCACAAACAAAATTTTCATAAAAACAGAACCATCAGCCTAAAGGACACTTCAACTCTTACAAACCTCCCTAAATGTTTACAGTGTAAATGTAGCATGGGAAGCTTTCTTCTCTAAATCAGAATTCAGCTGGGTTGATCTCTAAAGCAGTTCAGACAGAGAGTGTAACCCTCAGGTTTTTCCTAGGCTTCATCCTACAGCTGGCTCTTTCACTGAAAGATGGAATGTTATGATACTGCACTGCAAATTCAAAAGCAGGATACTGGGCAAAAGATACACATTCAAAGTGCCTGCAAGGATCAAACATAAAAGATACAGAGCATAGTGCTGCTTTCAGAGATATGAAAGACGATGATCATATTTGTTCTATGTTAGATTAAAATCTTCCAGTATCAGGTCAGCAGCCACAAGATTTGGGAATGCTGTAATGACACTTTACTCACACTCTACACATTGGGTAGGCAATTGGCATAGTAAGGAGACCTCAGCTATCCCAAACTGCAGCCTCTTTAACCTGGATTAGTTAAGTTGCTTTCCAGCCTGTGGTTCTTTCCTCATTATTCAAGCAAGACAGGAGGAAGGTGCACAATTTCAAGCAGGATGGAAGTTGAAATAGCTCACTGAAATCCACAGTGACTCCTGGTCAACAGAACAGGACCTGCACATCTGTGGGAAACATGGGCTCCAAGTGTCAAAGCCAAAGTTTCCAGCTCTAAGAGCCTCATTCTCCAAGAGATAAATTTCACTGATAACAATTGCTTCTCCAGACCATGACTGTCTTTCATTCTCAAACCCTTGTTTCATCTCACTAACAAAGCAAACAGTACTTAAGCAGCCTGGAGATGTCATGCACAGAGAGTTAGGCAGTCTCATGGAGCTATTTTACATTTTAAAAAGCACTTACATTTTTACATGTCTAAATGTTATGACTTACATTAAAAAAATAAAGTCAATCAACATTTCTATCTGTTAACACTACAAAATTAAAAAAAAAATTTACATAGGATATTTTTTCTTAAATTCCTTTGAACAGCAAGTTTCAAAACTAATCTGAGTGGAATTCTGGGTGGACAAAATTCTGAAGAGAAGACATTTTGCTATTTGCCCCAACACTGACAAAACTGTGACAACAGCAAAGCACACAACTCACTCTGTCCAAATGATACTTCTGTTCAGACTTTTTTTCACACTTAAGATGCTCTGAGAAAAGTTGTAAAAAAATTTCCTGATAAATCCTAAGTAATACCAAAATAAGGAAATATTCCTTCAAGGTAGAGTTCTGAAAAAACCCCAAGCAAACCCATCAGTTTCACCTATATGGGAGCTTTCTAAAAAGGAAGTATTACTGAAGAGTCTTATCTCTTATAAACTGATCTGCAATTAAAGCAGAACAATAAAAAAAAAAAAACCTCAAACACCAACAAAAAAGTCCTCTAAACCAGTTTTGTGACCCTTTTCACTGCTGGCTCTCCAGAGAGAGGACTGCAAACTAAATCAATCCATGAAAGCAGCAGTACACATTGGTTTCAACTGGTTTTGAAGTCTCACCTCCTTTCCTACCAAACAAAAAAACCCACCCTTTTTTCTTAAGCCAACTGAACAATAATTTGCTTTCACACAAGCTCAGATACCTTACAATAATTACAACAATAATTCGAGTCTTGATTTTAGAAGTTAATTTCTCAGCCGTATTGCTTGGGGGAGGAAAAAAGGGCAAAAGAAATCTCCAAAGCATAGATAATAGTAGAAACAAAGATATTTGGGTTCAGATTTCTCTGAGCTTATCAAAAGTGTATGTGAGGCACTAACCTAACCTTACTCTTGCTGGTTTAATGGCATTGCTCATCCTTGTTTTCTACATCTTTCAGAGCAAGAAGATATGGGAGGAGATGCAGATTTTTGTCTCAAATCTGCCAATGTGGACTTTAGATCAGAAAGAATTTCTGGATGGAAGAAAGAGACAGAAGATACATCCAACATGACACAACCCAACACCACACAAAATACAACCTTACTTAAGGGAGAAAAATACAGATAGGAAGCTGTATTTAATTCCTGTCCATTTTACTAATTATTCCAAAGTGTATGTCTGTGCTCAGTGTTGCTAATCAGAGTGTGCAGAAACAATACCCTCTCTGCACTTAGAGCCAAATTTAGAGGTCTGCTGTCCAGTTCATAAAGTTTAGGGTTTCTATGAATAAGCTTAATTAAGCCTTGGAGAATATCCAGGCTCCAGGACATAATTCCCCCACAGAGCCTTTGAAACAAGATTTCAGCATCATTCCTCCAGGAGACAAATGGATTTGAGTGATATGGCATCATATTTTTTTCTCCTTTAACCTGAGACAGCTTAAAATGGAACATTGTTATTGAGCAGGAACCAGCTCTTCCTTTATGTATTTTGTGTATTATATCCTGGAATTTATCCAGATCCATCATTAGAAAGCATCCAGAAATAAAACTAGGAAAAGAGTATATGGGCAAGCTAAAATGAATAGCACCTTACCCTTTTTTTAAAAAAAATTCATCCCATGTACCACCAAACTGCTGGAAAAACTCTTTCTTCCCAAGCCCTCTCTTCTCCCTAATGCATCACAGGTTCCCATTCAAGGCCAGTGACTCAACACCTCAACAGGGAAAACAGTCCAGGCTGAAATTTATACCCAACAGGATGGGAGAATGTTAAGATCATTTCAAGGAGGAAGGAAGGAAAAGCCATTAGCAGTCAGAAAGGAAGCACATTTCAATAAGGCTCTTTTGTCTTTAGAAAAGGGAAAGCAAGCTAAGAAAAGTTCTCCCCACTACACAGTTGTGCTTACATAGGCTTCTTGCTTGGAAAAATCTTTGATTACACACAAGAAGAAAAAACCTAAACTGCTTAAGAAAAGAAACCTTCTAAATAACAATAACACAGATCTGTTCTGGAAGAGATCTAAATATTTGCACCTTCCAAGTAAACAGGAGGAGTCAAGGCCTGAAGGTGCCAGATGAAGAACATGCACAGAGTCATTTTTCACAGGAGAAATGACTGACTGTCAGACTGGCTCTGGGTGAGTGGCTGGGCACACACCAGAGACACGGTGCTGGACCTCCTTTTCCTTTCTGTCTCACAAAGAACATAAGAAACAGCACCCCAGCTTACCCAGAGGCTTCTCTGGTTGCCTCTGGGGTAACTAGGTACAAGAACTGTGAGCCCACCAAGGTACAAGAACTCTTTATCACGCAACAGTCTACTCCAAAACTGAGAATTCAGCAGGGACACAGGGCAATGAGGTGCTGCTGCAAAGGAGGTAAGGCTGAGCTCCTTAGGACTGGGCCTGCAGCACACTCCAGAGATGTAAGACTTGGAAACATAAATAAGTCTTAGATGCACTTCTCTTCTACTACAATGAGCAAATCCTGAAAAGAGGCAAGTGTACAGCGCTGGGAGAAATTCCAGGCAGGTTCCTCTCCAAAATGGCATCTCCCTTAGCTGCAGGGGCTGTGGGACCATCCACCCACTGGCATGGAGCTGAGGCCCTGTGCAGAACAGCAGTGCTGTCCTGGTGTCCCTGCTTGCAGTACATGCCTGGGTAGTTTTTCCAAAGAAGTTGCAGCTCCTCCTGCAGCTGTGCCCATCCATCTGTTTCCTGCCTTTGATGAAAACTCTGCAGCTTAGCTAGACTGGATTTGAGCCTTAACAGGGATTGTTTTACTTTCCTCCAACCCTCTCCAGTGGAAATCAGATGCGTAAGCACAGCTATCTCTCAAGATCACAGAAGTATTATGGGTTTTCATATTAGCTCCCTTCCATCTGACAATTCTAAGAAAAGGAACATTATGTACCTGTCACTGCTTGTCCCCATTGAAAAAAGCCACAGTACTTTATGCTTTCATTGACAAGTTTAGGCCAAGAAAAACAAGTTCAAAGCACCCCCAAACCACCCAATGGTAGGTGGTACCAGCTGCAGCCCAGAGCACCTTTGCATGCATTGCAGTCACAGCTTGGCCTGGTTCGTGCCACCACACATACTGTGCTCTTCAGAAAAGGGCCAAACAATAGAAGATTTGTGAGATGATGTACTGGAGCAAAGCTGAGTACTTAACATTTTGAAAAGTACAAGGGCCTGATGGGGCTGAGCAGAGGCACACACTGAACAAAACCTTTCAGAGGCAGACTGGAGCTGCCCACATGTTACCAGCTACCGGCCTCCGACAGGCACGAACTGAGGCTCGATTGTGTAACTCAGATCAGAGGCTTTCACCAGAAGTCTGGCAAATTGAAAAGCTCTCTTAAGTTTTCAACAGTAGGGCTGTTAGCAGGAAGCACAGTTCATATGACCCTCACAGCCTTCCCAGGAAGAAAAGCACCAGCATAGAAATGCAATGGAGAGTTGGGATCAGCACTTCTGTGATAGCAAAACAGATCCTAATAACCTCTGCTGCCCTTCACTTTATTTGAGGAGGCTTTCCTCTGCATATTTCAAGTCTCTGCTTTGGCTGAATAGTTTTTGATTACAGAAGGTGTTCTTAACTTATTTAGCTTTATTACAGAAATTATTTAGACTAAGAACCCATTATTCTTCAATTATGCCCAAAACATAATATTGCTTGAGCTCAGGAAAGCAAATTCCCTTCCCAGGCCTGCTCGGAGTAGCTGTGGTGTGGGATGCTGCCTCTTCTTCCTGCTGGTGAGGAAGGAGCCACACGCTCACCTGAGCAGACTGTCCCTCCCAACCTGGGGACCAGCACAGCTTCTCCATGGAGACAGCTGGGGATGGATCTCCTGACTCCTCCACAAGGAGCCCAAAGCTGGCAGCCCCAGCCCTGGCACGAGCTGTGCTGCCAGGGCACTCTCTGCAACACACTCTGTGATCCTTGCCTGACACTGTGCAAAGAAGGCACCACTGCTGATTTAAGAGCACTCTGGGCTGCAGTTGTGGGAATCAGGGACAGTATTTTGGCCAAGCAGCTCATCTGGCTTGTTCCAACACTCCTTTTCAGGCAACTGCTACTGGCTACAGTCACAGACAGGATATAGAGCTAGGTGGACCCAGCACAGCTGAACTCATAATTTCAAAAGAGCCCTGTAAGAGGAAATACACATCAACACAGATTAAGTTTTTAGGTGTCATACTGGGAATAATTTGGCCTGCAGAACTTTGGCAACAAGGGTTGAATAGCATGCTGCGACTTCGAGATCTGCATGCCTCACAGAGCTCCTCAGTCAAACAGCAATTCCCATCAAGAGCCTCTCTGGTCATTCACTGTGAAATACTCTGTTCAGAGGAAAAACTACTTTCAAGTTAAAGCAAGGGTTTTTGATTCAAAATTATTTTTAAACCTATTGCTTTTTGGCCTGAAGCCAGTAGACAAAATTCCATTTATATTTATAGATCAGATTACCTCCTCATCATTCACACATCCATCTGTTTAGAAGGTGCACTTTTCATTTATACCTTCTTAGGGAAAAAAAAAACAACAAACCCCAAGCCTTTTAATTTCTTCAAAGCCTTTCAACTACTATAACTGAAATTAACAGCACCCACTTGTGCATAACTTCATTTCATTGCTATTTGTCATATAAGCCTACATACTGTAACTACAATAACTTAGATGACAGTAAGAAGTAAGGAATTGGACAGAAACCTGTAGAAATATGAACAAGCCTGTAGAAAGATGAATAAACCTGGGGTGGGTTTGGGCCATCTGATTCTGAATGGATGGGGAATGGAGCTCCTGCCTGCCAACACCCTGCTCACTTCCCACGCTGCCACAGCTTAACACCACACCACAGGCTGTAAAACCCAAACTAGGAGAAAAGGAACAGGCCAATCCACTCCTGTACAACTAACAATCATTTTTAACAAACATTACCTTGGATGGATGTTACAATCAGTGAGTTTGAAGATTTGGGGGCTTTTTAGGAGTTTTTTTAGTAAAAGCTTGTCATCTGCCTCAGAAGCAGATATGTAATGCAAATTCATGTCACAGACCACAGATAACAAAAAATGTTTGGAGAGTTCTCTCTTCAGGTGTACTCACAAACAAGAACAGCATTTCAGTATCTCTTCACACAATCATTCCCCTTTGCAGTTATCTCAAAATAGTTCAACCTGCAGAAATTCAAACTTTAGTATCTGCTGCTATGGTAAGCATGAGGGAACCATGTCTAAAATGCAAATGTTGATTATCAAAGCCATTCATGCTTCGGCCTAGATTTTGGCAGTGGCAGCTTAAATCCTTGCCCAAATATCCCCCTGCTGCCCCTGTTCTAGCCCTGGCACAGCCCCACGGAGCAGACCAGCCCTGAGCCAAATACCTGAGAGGCAGTTCCCCACTACAGCTCTTCCCAGAACTACTGTCATTCCCCCTTACCCAGGCAGATTAAAGATATTAGCACTAATATAAAGGAAAATGTTTACTTAATGCTGTAATCTCAACAGCGATTGTTCTGGAACGAGCAATGCTAACAATGCCTCGATCACTGGGAGCAAATGCCTGTTTTGCAGAGCGGCCTCGGAAGCCCCACCTGCAGCTCTGAGCTCACCTGCCAGCAGCTGCAGATGCTTAGTCACCTCCTCAGCACAGCAAACAACTCAGCAGCCTCGTCTGTGCCTGCCTCTGACTTCATTTGCAAAGTTACAGATGTGCCTACTCAAAAGCACCCTTTAAAGGCAGCTCCTCACAACATTAAAGCCCTTTTACACCTTCTGAATAATTCTAGCTGCCTGTGCAGCAGGGATGTTATTTGTTATCCCATCTTTAGGGATTACAGTGGAATTACTTTGCTGTATATTATCCTCTACCCAAATATTCAAAAATCACGCTGACTGCTTGTCTGTGCAGGAAGTAAGAGTTTCAGCTGTATCAAAGGGGAGGAAAAATCCAAGCTGTGTCTACAGTGAACCTCCTCTAACATCCCTCCCCCCACCTGGTACTGTGCAATTTCAATGTCAGCACTACTGTAGTTCAGCCAGACTGCCAAAGCCTGCTTAAAAACTGAGCAACGGAGATTAGAGATGGAGCGGCTCAAAAATGAAGTTAAGCAAAACCTTTATGCATTTATCATAAAATGATAGGCTTCATAGTCCATGAGGATATTACTTGGAAAACAATCTGCAACTGTGATGAATTTCCTTAAGCTTCTGCAACCACAGGTCAGTACAAAATGGGATTAATTCAAAACCTTATCAGCAAAAATTCATATGGCCCAGTTCATGGATACTGCTTTACAGGGTTAAAATTTAAGCTATCTGGTATACTATGGAGGAAAAAAAATTGTTTTTATAACCTCACTTATGATTCTCAGAGCACAATTCTGCCCTTGAGCAGGTTTGCTATTTCATTGTTAATAACAAAAGCCCAAAGGAAAAGCTCAAAGGAACTAAAAGGAAAAGGAAGAAAATCACAAGCTACTTTTTTGCATTTAAGTCTTCTGCTGACATTGTCATTTCCCCAAAATAAATATTTATTATACTCCTTAAGCAAAAACAGATTTAATCCATGATTCAATACTGAGCATACTATGGGTTTTAGTTCCAGCCTTGTTTTCTTGAGGCACAAGCTGTAGGTGAGAACACCCTGAACAAGTGTTTCTTTTGCTGCTGATGTAGAAAACAAAGCTTGGGCATCCTAGGGGACTTTTTTCAAGTGCAGTGAGCCACATGCCTGTGTCTACAGTGATATGACAGCAACTGGGCTCTCCCATCACTCAGAGAGGCAGATCCGTGAAGCAGCAGCTTGTGTTCATGGGCCATCAATTGGATTAACCCTGCTGTGAGCAGATGGCTCTCCCTCACCTTACAGCATGGAGGATGTGATAAAGACATCAGTCATGGATAATTCAAGTTATCAGAAGCTCCATCAGAAGCACGTAAAGGACTGGTGACTGCACACCAGCTGGCTTCAGAAAGTGGGTTTTGACTCAAGTTTGCACAATTTTGATTTCAAACAAGCCTTTTCCAATTTTGCAGAAGGTTAGCAAGATTAGTAAAGGCAGATTAAGATTAGTAAGGATGGATTTATGCAGAACTAAAATAGACTTGATTTTAAACTCCATGACGTTCTTCCCACAACGTAATAGATTCTTCTTTCAAAATGACTGTAAAGTGATATAAATTTGCAAAGAGGGAAGCCCTTGAATATTCTGAAACTTCCTCAATATTATCTTTCAAGCAGAAAAGTTATCTCATCAAATCAGCTCTACTTCTCCTCCCAAACCCTCAGTGTGTGACATTAACAGTGAGATCCTCTTCCTGAGATACTGGGTCCTGGGAAGCTGCTGCAACAGCCACTGAACTTGAGAATCTAAAGCAAGAGATCAAGGTGAAATCTGCAGTAACCCCAGTGTAATTTTTGGTTTTGAGGCCAGGCCAGTTTCTCCACTCAAGGAGCTCTAAGATTTAAGAAATGCATGTTAATTTTAGCTGAACTGTGATGAGCATTCCTATTAAGAAGTGCATGCTACATTTAGCTAATCTGTGATGGGCATTCCTATCTGGGAACATTAATTAACAACATCTCTTTCCACTGAAGAAAACACAAGAAGAAACTAGACTTGTGAATCAAAGTATAAACAAAGACATGAAGTACAAACACTGTCGTTCCCAGAGATGCTGACCTCTGACAGGCACTTGGAACACAGAAGCACAATTACAAGAGTCACCAATGTCTTGATGGAAGCCAGCAGCCTGTGATCTATTTGAAACACTTTCCTCACCCAACACTTAATATATCAGCTCCATATTTTCCAGTCTGCTTGCTGTTTTTAACAACATTAACCAATACTCAGCCTGTAATGGGTTCCTTTTTAAATGTAAATCTCACTGGATGCAATTCTCCAAGGCTCCAAGAAGAAATGACTGCTAACTTCATGCCTTGGCCACTGGAACTTCATTTGTCCAAAACCAGTGATGGACTGAAACTGAAAAATTTGCATAGGTTTCTATTAAAGGACAGGAATGCAACTAATGGCAATCTCAAGGGGTTTATGATACCAATATTCAAACAAACCTGATTTCAGAATTTGAAATCACATGTTTGGCTGGTAGAGTTGATTGAGTACTTGAGACTTTCAAGGCACGTGACTTACACCACATGATAGTCTAACTACAAATTTGGCTCGTGTCAATAAAGCACATGCTAAATGGATTAAGGGTTGGCTAACTGACAGATCTCAAAGTAGTTGACAGTAAAAAGTCACTGGGGAATGAAATTGCTTTAGTTTGGTTTTGCATTTATCAGACTTAGTCACATGCTCATGCAGATACATAAAAATGCTGAAGTCTAGATATAAGCAACTCCTTGGAAGAAATGTTCTGCTAACACATAGATTGGCAGAATGAAATAAAAAATAAAAGTATAAAGAAGAAAGAAAAATGTGCACATATTCAGGCAATATCAGTTAAAACAGGCAAAGCCAGAGACAGAGCTGCTCCTCTGGTAACACAGAGCAGAGGCAACTGCTCCAGGAAAGAGGATGTCTTAAAGAACTTCAGCAGCATGGCAGGTGAGTGACTCAGGAGCAGCCACTGCCACAGCACAATGAATAAATGACTCACAGAGCCTTCAGCTTTCTGAAATAGGGAACAGAAAGTCAGGATGTGATTCCATGGCACCACTGATGTATTACATTCAAATCTTAGTATCCAAATTTTTAAACTTGCATTGGAAAATTGAAGGTGGCAGAAAAGAAGCCTCCAAGAAAAAAAAATCTGTGTTGAAACTAAAGGTTTCTATAGAAGGCTTTAAACATGCTTTCTGTTGGGAAGTGACAATTACAAACAGCAAGAAGTAATCCTGAGGAATGCTAAAGGACTCTTGACACAGTGGGGCTCAGTCCCAGAAGCTGCTGCACAGTTCAAGCAAGACAAATTAGAAATACGACACCAATTTATGGGTGAGGCAAATTAACTACTGGAAGAAAACAAGAAGTAAAACATCAAATTCTTCACTTAGTGTCATTAGATCAAAACTATCAGCTTTTCAGAAAAATGTACTTTAATCAACAAGGATATGGGAATGCCCATGGGTGAGAGATGGTGAAACAAGATAATTGTTCCTTTTAGCTGTACCTTTTTTACATCTGTGCCAGATCCTGCACAGACTTTCAGCTATACTTGTGGGCATGCACACCTCTATCATTCTAGTAAGGGTTGAATATGAAGTAAATATTGAGTTACTTCAATATTAAATTTGAGAATGGAGAAAGAAAAGGAAGTAATTCAAGGCTATGATGATGACAGGGATAGAAACATTAAGTAATTAAATTAATATTGGCATTTTCTAGCCAAAATTAGCAATTGGGAATACCAAATCAATATTAAAATCTCCCCTGAACATTATAGGGAACAAGAAGGTAATTAAAGCTAGCTGGATTTTATATACACATTTACTTAATCTTGCAGTCATTCCCTTAGACCCTTATCACACTGTACCTTTAAACATTAAGTTAAAGAGCTATGTTTTCCAAATTTCACATGCATTTTGAAAGCTTCCTGTACCAGAGCCTCTTAATTATATATTGTATGCCTACAATTAGGTATTAAAACAAGTAAGAATGAAACAGGAAGGGAAGCAAAAGCTATGCAGAAAAAAACCCAGCAAAACTACCTGCACTCATTCAAAAACAATACTGCAAGGCAACTTTTATGTTTAGACTACTGGGCCTCCAATTTCCATTATGTGAAGTTTCAATTCATAATTCAGGAGCCAGTAGTCAGGTTTTGTTTGCAGCTGAGCTAAGTCCTAGCCTTTTCTTGGATTAAATCCAAACTCTAAAAAGGGCAAGGAGGCCATCTCTAAGAAGGCAAAAAGACATTTAATCTATTCAGGAGCTTTCAAGACCTGCCAATATTAAAAAGCATCACATGTTCCTTGTCCAAGGCTCATCCAATGCAATCCCCTAAGGAGCAATGGAAAAGTTTAAGACCCAAACCTACTAAACTGGAATACTTACAAAGAAAAAAAATTAAAAGTTTAATTGAGATATTATTCCACTCATATCTGCCCTAGATATTAAGATACAAAACACTGCTTCCCTTTATTTCCTTATTAAATCAGGAGTGGACTCATCATCCAGGTAGAAACAGATGCACCAGGATTATGTCAATGTTTTTACTGCTCATGAAGCTCTAATGTCAAAAGATAAAGTGACCCCATATGTGTGTCTGTGCAAGTGTTTGTAAGATCAGGTTTTTTAAATTCATGAATGTTAAAGTCAGGAAATTTCAGACATTCAAATTAATCAAGGAGGGAGGAAGAGCAGTGAACCAATAAATCATATGGTGAAAACATTAGTATTCATAGCACCAAGCTTAACTTGTTTATTTGCAATTTCAGATGTTCAAACTGGTCACATTTGCACAAGTGAAACCTACAGATCCCCCTAGAAACTCAGATATTAGATAGATGGTGGATTCAATCATTTACAGTCTTAAACATTGTATACACAAGTCCCAATTCAGTCTTTTTCACATTCAGTCATGCCTTTCAAACAAAACAACAGACTCTCTGGCTAAGACACAGACAGCTTTGCAAAGTTAAAGATAAAACCAAACATTTTGTTTCCAAGGTGGTGTGTAATGAACCTCTGATCATCCCTCTGCACAGCTTCCAGGTCTCCTTCAAAATATGAGTGTGATGGAGCAGCCTCCCATTTCCACAGATATTCTCTGACACTTGAGCATGATGGAGGAAAAAACCATTTGCCCAAGCTGCTTCCCTGAGAAAGTCCAAGGGATAGTGGAGCGTGGCTGACAGGAACAATGTGCAGCCATCAGTCCTTGGGTGAAGACAGCCAACATGAGGCAACATGAATGCTTTGCTTGGAATTGCAGCCCTGCTCCTCCTTGGCCCAAGCATGATGCGTTACAGCAGCCCAGTCATGCAGGACCCCCCTCCTTCCCCTCCTCTGCTTCAGAGGGAGAGAGGATTTTCAAAATTCTTAAGAAAATAACACTTGTTTGATACCAGAGCACGAGTTCAGCAGGCTCAGGCTTCTGTCTCTGACAGCAGCCAACAGCAGATGCTTAGGAAAAAAACCCTAAGAACTACTCATTCATCACTTCTTATCTATTCCAGCATTCTTGTGCCACTAACAGTAAAGCTCAGGGCAGGCAGAGCCAGCAAGCTCATAATTTAGCACCAACAGTAAAATGTTCCATTCTCATTCAAAGCAAGACATCTGAGCTATCAGAAATTTGAAGCAGTTCAAGACACAAGATGAAGGGCAGGTACATCTATCAACTGTGCTTTTGGTTGAATGCACGTTTTTCATAGTGCTGGATTTGATGACCCATGAAGTTCCTCCCAGCAATAATATCAAATCAAACAGCACTTTGTTTTCTTTGACTTCAAGCACTGAGATGAGCCCCAAAGAAAAACAACCCAAGGATCACAGCTATATTTCAGAGGAAATGTGTTTCAGGTTTGAGGTAGTCTCCTCTCTGTCATTTGGTCTCATTTGACATGCTCAGGTATTTCTTACAGCTCTTCCCATTGTTTTAGAGATATATGTGTATATAGTTCATATAGAAAGAGACAAATCTAAGTAAAGATGACCTGTCCACACTGGCCAACTCACTGATCAGCTCCTGCCAAATGATGTGCAACAGCTAAATGCTGCTGCTTCCTCCTGAGCAGAAATGTTCACTTGTGTCACCCTTCCATTTCAGAAAGAGCAATGCTGTTCCAGGCTTCCAGCTCTCTTCTCAAATGTGAAAGCTCACCAATGAATGCAGAAATTATTCAGCTGACAGGGCAATTGCAAAATCCTGGCATTTCCTTAGGAAGCAGTCAAAATAGAGCAAAATAGCCTTATACAGTATTCAAATTCAATCTGGGCATCTTTGGTTGGAATACCAAAAATAGTAAAGAGAGATAAGAAATTGCTAAATAGAAATGTCTTTTTAAAAGCAGAAAGTAGGAATGTAACATTTGCAGATATCTGTGAAGCTGGGAAATACCAATATCTGAATCATCCCAGCAGCATGCAAGCTCTAACTGTAACATTCAGTGGTTTTCAGCACCACACCTGTGGCAGGTTAGTTCTTACCATCAGAGAGAACCCACGTGAACACAGCTTGCCCTTAGTAAGCCATTTCAAACCTGGTCTAACAGTATCTTAGCAGTTTCTCTTATCTTTTAAGGTCACTTTTGGTTTAATCTCTTCTACAGAGTTAGATGATTAAAACTTGCTCAATAAACATTTTTCATTAAAAAAACCAGAAACGATAACTAGGCTTCCTACAATAACACCACACAGCATGGCCAGGTATTCACATCTGCAGTTTTCATTTTTTATGCAATTATGTAGTCTGTTTGGTGTGTTACTAATTAGGTAATTTTACTATTCAATTGCATTTTATATAAGGGCCATTTATATAACATCTAATCTCACTAAGTGTCAGAACTAAAAGCTCATTGTTCTCAGGCAGGAAGGCAATAAAATGATCCCAGCAGAAAAGGCAAAGGCCTCCAGGGTCAATTGCCAGGGGCCACTAACCAAGCACCTCCAGGCTTTCCACACACCTGAAACAAAGTCCTGCTCTGGAAATGGGTCTCTTTATGAAGGAAACTGTGCAAGCAGGTCAGAAAGCAATGGCTGCCTCAGGACCTCAGGTTATCACTACAGCAGAGGCTATTTCTGTTCTTTTCTTTTATTCTTTTCACTGAGATGAAAGCAGTTGATGGAGGCACTGATTAAGCCCACAGACATTTTGTACCAGTTACTCTCACAGGTCGTTGTTCTAAGATTTATGGCACATGAGCAGCAAAACAGAGACATTGACAAACTATATCAAAGAAACAAAACCCATTGTTAGTGAAGGCCATGATGAAGCAGCATCAGCCTTTTTTCTAGGTAAATTAAAAAACCCCAAACCTTCTTTCTGTTTGAAATAGGACACTATTTAACAATTTATTTAACCAAATATTTTCCAGCTCAGGAGAGAAGTTGTGTAGGAATCAGGCACCCAGATTCCACTTTAGCTTACAGCTCAGCAAGTCAGGTGTAGTGTGGAGGGAAGCTTGAACTCAGATGTCTATTTGTTTAGATACCTCACTGTACCCTACATTTTGGCATTCCTAAAGGTCTCAAATACCCACAGACACTGGGCATGCAATCTTGCCTTTCACTGCCTTCCTGCCAACACACAAGGCACAGCAGATACAACCTCCAGAGCTGCTGCTTATTGCGTCTGTCTTGCACAGTGGAAGTGAGAAGCAGTTGTAAATAGTCCAATATGTTGACTTCCATTATCAAAAGGCACACCCTCCATTCCCTTTGAGCATCCCTGCTGGCAAAAAAACGGCCTTGGAGAGCAATGTCATTTTGTAGAGTCAACTAGGAAATAAAATAATCCCCATGTGAGGAAATCTTGCATTAAGAATCTTTCCCACCTCCAAATCTACATCTCAAGCACCAACACCAAACATATTTCAGAGCACACATCAGCTGTTGTACAGAGAATTCAGGCTCAGTCTCCTAGCAGCACCACTATTAATAGAATCTGTTTAGATTAATCTTCAGTTTCAACCTTACCGAACTCTGTGGACTGAATTCCAAAAGCCAAGATTATTTAGGTATCCATAACAAATTTTTCCTCCTCAGTTCTCTGCAATTGATGTACGTAATGTCAGAATACGTCCAAACAACAACATCCTCAATAAGTGGCTGATCAGTCCAAAAGACCAGAATAAGAATATTTCACTTTCATTACAGATTAATTGGCTCACAGGAGCTTGTGTTTTTGCCAACGTGCCTGTTCTATGGCAGAGATGTTTAGGAATTGTATAGTTCCACAGAGTGTCTTCTAGAATTAAAGCAACTCTAATGCTAGCGTGATGCCTTTGAAATTAAAAATATACACATGCTGACATGTTTTCAAACTTGTCAGTTCCCATCTGGAGCTGCATTCACTTATCTCTGCCTTCAGCTCTAAAAAAGAGTGCTGTTTGTGGAACCACAAATGGAAAAGCACTGTTTGCACAACCCTGGGCCACACAGCCCAGGGATGGGATCCATTTGAAAAGTGCAGCAGAGACAGCAAATGCAGCTGTATCACACTGACAGGGACTAACACAAGTCTGACCTCCTTCTGCCCAGGCTCCCAGACAAAACTCTCTTCCAACTGCTCTCTAATGCTCCCAACTCCCAGAAGGACACGTGCTCCAAGCTCCAATGGCTTTTAGGTCTTTGGGAAGCAGAGTTCAGTTGAGAGGTACTAACTACAAACAGCCAGTTTCTACTTAATAAACAATTACAACACTTACACACAGCTGCTTCTTTCCCCCATGGTTTTAAAGCACTCAAGCCACTACAAAGCCTTCGTTCCTTACAGCCTCTCTAAGTGTCTATCCCTCAGCTTAACCATTTACATATTGCTCAAAACTGTCTGTAATATCTCTTTGTTTTGGCTGTTTCCCCTTCAGTTCTACCACACCTGAACACCATTTATGACGGCTAAAAATATACAGAGATATTACTGTTCTCTGAAAGAATCTCAGAGCTGCCTCTTACCTGCAGTCAAGCATGCAGGAGATGGTCACAGATCTTTTCTTGGCAGCTGTTTTGCTTACTAAGCTACTTTTGCTCCCCCTATAAAGAAAGGGTTTCTTTTTTCCACTCCTCTTGTACCTGAGGTACAAGAAACATTGGTACCCTCTGTGTCAGTGTCACCATGACTCTGGAGCCTCTAAACCAGCACATTCTGACCCCTGGTATCTGTTGGTGCAAGTGACTTTTATTGCATTGCTTCTTATTCAGATGGATTTTTCATTATAACTGCAGTGCTTTGTGCATCTTCAAATCCCACCTACTGCACCTCTTACATCCATAATGACACCCCCATGGCTCTCAGTGGTGCCCTGAGCATAGAACAATTCTTTAGGGCAAGGATTATGTACTGCTTAGCATATTCTACCTCTTATTAGGCACAGGATAAATGATAATTATATTTAAAAAGGGACATTGTCAAATTCAGGCCCTCAAAACTTTAGACCATTTTCAAATGCTCATAAACTAGTGATATTTCTTTTGCATTCTTTCACTGTTTTACCCTCTCAATATCCAACAGCACCAAACACAAACTCACATACTAAAGATGTAACCCACCCCTGGGATCTCTAGTTCCTGTGATGCAGAACATCAAACTCCATGAAAATCTTATGTTCTTTTAGCTGGCCACTGAATCACAATTCTAGAAAATGGTTTATTGGTTATTTTATACTCACCCTTTAATGTAAATGATAAGCCTTTCTGTAAGTCAATATTTATGTGAGACATTAGATGAGCTCCCTAAAGGCTTTGGACAGGTCCTTTCATTTTTTTTGTTGTTGACTTATACAGCCAATATATGACAAATGGAAGTAATTAATTCAAATATAAGTCTATATGCATAGCACCTGCATTTTAGGGGTGAAAAAACTTAGCTCTATAAGACTGACACTGTAACTTAACACAAAAACAAAGGTGTTTTTGATCAACCTCCAGCTTAAAGGCTTGACACTGAGAATTTCAGTTTAAGTGGGGATACAAATCACTGGGTAGGTTTAAGTACTATCTGCTTGGCTGCCTTATGCCCCATGGAATCTAGGAACTGACATGTTCTCAACCACTTGCAAGCCTGGCTGGATTGCATAGGCACAGAGGAAAGAGCAGAGAGTAGAAAAACACCCCATTACAATCAATTCACCATGCACTTTCTAGCCACTTGAATTTACAGGGTGGCACTTTGCTCTGAAGAGGAGGTAAAATAAATCAGCAGCCACCTATACAAAATCCTTCTTCTTCTGAGTTCAGTTTCAAGCCCAGGAAATCCAGAGAAGAAGACCAGTATTTAAGCTGAAGAGTAAATCTCACCCTAGATAAAGCTAATCCACCCCATCAGGGATGACTTTTATCCATAGTTGAAAAGATACTTTGAAGAGAGAATGTTTTGTATTTCAAATGCATCTGTTTTGTATTTCAAATGCATCTCAATTCTTATGAAAGACCACGCAAGGCAGGATGTCTCCTAACCCTCTCAACGAGAGACTGCTTTTCTTTACAAATCAAAACGAGGACTGAACTGAACCCTGGGATCTGGGTAAACCTGCAGTTCAGACACCTCAGGGTTTTACTGCTCATGAGAAAATCACCTCCTGGGAAAATGGGGAAATAATGCTTCCTATTTGCTGTACTTCCATCAACAAAGAGTAGGGTTTTTCCTGCAGTGGAGGGAGGAAGGAAGAAAAGAAACCTCAAAGAAACAGGTGGTGAGTAGAAAGAATGGGGTTTACTACTCATCTGTGCTTAGTAGGACAATGTGCTAACACATAAACCATCTGAAAATCTCTCAGGTGTTTGCCTCTCATATTATTTTCCATTTTCAGTACCTATCCTGTAAACTCTGTCCATCTGACTAAATGCTGCCTCCCTTTCCAGACCTTTCTTTCCTGTGCTTTAAGAGGGGTACAAGCAGAGGATTGATTCAGAACATCAACAGTCAATTACAACAAGCATTTCCTTCAAAAGTGGCACTGTGGCACACTTGGTAACAGCTAATTTTATGTTGAGCATAACCTATTTTATTGACAGAATAACAAACTTCAGCTTTCAGCTAATAAGACTCACTAAATTCTCAATTTCTACATTTACATTTAGACATTGCTGGCAAGAGACTTTGCACAGATCACCTAATGCTGGATTTTGTATTTTGTAGGCACACTTCTTGGGAAGGAGAAATTAGGTCCACCAGTGTCCTGTCCCTGAAAGGAAACAGCTGGGGTAAATAAGCAAACATTAGGCAGACTGCATCTGATCACACCTTATATCACGTGCTTCAAAAGCCCAAGTTATTTCATTATTTTGTGGGAAATATTGGGGAAATAAGGCCTGCAGTTTTAAAGGGCAGGCCAAGTTTTCAATACCTGAATGCTAAACTAAGGCAGTCTGTTCTATACTGTTTCAGACCTAAACTCCAGAAATAGAATATTCAATTATGTGTATGATCAATATTTAGTGTCAAGGAAAGCCCAGTGGGTATTTTATGGAATTCAGAAACAGATTTACAGTCTTCTAGGAATGAATTACTGAGAGATTCTCTCTGGAGAAACTGCTGCATGCTGTGGGTACTCCACAAGACTGAAGCACAGAATTTGGGACTAAGTTTTAGAACATCTGAGATGTTAACAAGGATTTACTGAGCACTTTTCAAGATTTCAAGCCCAGTGAGTAGGGAGAGGGGGGAGAAAGTAGTAAATCACAACAATTTATTTTGCCATCACCCAAACGCACATACAATGTTATGTAGAATCTTACCCAGACATCTTGATAAGTACCACTGAAAAATGGCCTAAAAGTTCACTCTAATCTGCTTCAAAAGTTTAAATATCTTTATTTTTATATACAGATACCTAAGTAAGCAGTAATTCTGGAGTTATGACACCAGTGTATCACTGATTCAGCTCTGCAACACTTGGGATTCCCTATGGTCCAGGTCTCAGCAGGCAAATAAGTCAGAGCCTTTGGTCTGAACACATTGGCTGTGACTGACACCAATTTACTGTTGGATCAGCTTTTCCCAGATCTAAATTGATAATTTCAATTCCAGAAACAGGTTTAAATCCATACTGTTTGAGAAGGTTTACAAAAAAGACAAAACAGAAGCTGAGCTCTGAAGGAAGCAGAATTACTACAGAGACTCAGAAGCCTATGCATGATCTTATTTAGTTCAACTGCATTGTAAATCCACCCACCATCCCACAAAAATAACAGATTGCACTATTCTGTTTCTTGGATGAGATTTTGAAATGCTTTCTAGTTGGCCAAAACATGCTCCAAGACTTTTACTAGCAACTTTACCAACAGAAAAACTGACATGCTGACACGGCTCTGGTAGCACTGAGAGCAGTCCCAGTATGAGATGTGGAACAAAGCACTCGGCCTTTCAGCCATGCGGGCAGTTCAAAGTAAACACTGCCAAACACCCATCTTGAATGTGTTAGCAAAAACACCCCTGGCCAGCAAATGATCTACAGAGCATAACTGCATGTTTGCGTGAAGCTTGCAGATTTAAAAAGTATCCACAGGTTTGTTTCAATGTACTGAAATTGACTAAAAGCCCTTCTTTTAAATATAGCACTCCTTGTAGATGAAACCTTTCATTCCTTTATTACATGGTTCATTATAAAATTATATACAGCTTCAATTGTGCTAACTCATAAAGCATACATTTGATTTCCTGAACACTAAGATCTGAAATGGTGGTCAGCAGTTCTAAGCCAAATCCTTCCCACTAATACACCTTCCTGAGCTCTTCTGCAGAACTTTGCCACCACAATAAAGGAACATTTTGAAAAGAGCTCCTTTTGAAACATCTCTGGAATGGCAGTTCCCAGGCTAGAGCTGTGTGAAAATACAGGAGTCCTGTAAAATCTCTCCCTAGACCAATACTAAGCAGTGTAAACGGCAAACTTCTACAGAAATCTGATGAAGAAATAACATTACTTGGTACCTAATGAGAGCATAACCTGCTGTTGAGCCAATGAAGTCCTGTATTTCTCCAGATCAAAAGGCAGCAGCTGGTTATGCTCATCTATTGACTGAGATTTGGTTCAAGTTTGCACAGGGCAGCCTTCACAGCCTAACACCTTTCTACAGCATTCCACAGCCAGGAGATTAATACAGCAGCAGGGTTTCTGCTAGGTTAGGAAGGCAGAGTAATTACCAGTCATTTACTGCTAATGGCTATTCAAACTCTCAAGGTACTGTCAGAAAAGATATTAATTCAACTCCTGCTTTTTGCTAACCAAAGGCCAGCAAGTCTGCCCTGTGTTAGAGTGAAGAGTCTATTTAAATCCCACTGGAAATATTGGGGCTAAAATATGGCAAAGAATTAAGGAAGCAGAATCCAGACTTTAAAAGAAGCACAAGTATTGCTGATGTCTTCCTTTAATGCAGGTTTTTTTCTTGGAATGTCATCAGCCTTGCACAGCAGTCTGAGAAAAATCTCACTACAGAAAAAGCCCTCTAGAAGACCTCCTACCACTAGAAACCAAGACTTCAGCTCAAAGCCCTGATTGTATCAGGGAAATACAGGAAAGAACATGAGGTGGCTTTGAGCCATTTCCCACTCTATCACCATTTCTTCCCACTGATCCTGAGAAGTTCAGATTTTCTCAACACTATTTCAGCTACTCCTTGAATAAAAACACTCTTGCCAAAACAGAAAAATCAATCTTGCAGATTTTTCTCTAACTATAACTTTGTCTAGTAAAACCACCTTCATTGCAGTCACACCTGAAATTACTACCCATCAAACGATACCATTTTGAGAAAGCCACTGCAGAAGCATATGCAGTCCTGGTGTGTTTTAGGACAGATTGCAAACAAGTTGAATCATAGTCAAGAGTGATTCTTTAAGAATTCCATTGCTTAGTTGTCCTGCAGCATCTCACATTCATGGACTCTCCTTAAAACCATCAGGGGAATTTTATCACTGACAGAATATTGAATGTAATCACAAAGATAACTACAGCCTGTGAAATAACCTGGAAGCAACTGCAAACTATCTACTGGAAAGTGTTAAGGCCAGTCAGCCAGGGAAGGGGAAGAAAAAACTGAAGCTTTTTTGTATTGCATACAAAATGCAGTTCATCTGGGTCTACTTTGCTGCCAAGATTTTATCACGGCTGAGTTTGGGTTTTGTTTTTCTCTTCAAAAGATTAGTGTCCAAGCATATGAATACATGGTATTTGTTTTGCTGTCGAAACATAAATACCATGTGTTTTATCCAGCAACACAGTTCACTTCAAAGATTCATCAGAAATGGAAGACATACCATAGGCTAAGCCATTCCTCAATTAGGCACCAGAGTCTGGGGCAAAATTTCTGACTTCCAGCTCAACCTCTAAAGGCTGGTTATTTTATACTCCACAAGAAAGTACTGATACATTCTTTGCTCTTCTGTTGTTTGAGATCCACTCAGTCTCCCAGTGCATGTGTTTTCTTTAAAATTTCATCCCCATCCTTAATTACTTTCTCAAAGGCAACTGTCAATGTGAAGAGGGCCATATATTTGCTCGATTTATAGCCTTTTATTAGCTCCCCCTGCATGTGATGCCAAAGGCTTTTTTTTTGCCAAGTCTCTTCAGTCCCTGCTTAAAGCAGAAGCAGATGCTGTGCATTGTCAGCACAGAAATACATGTTCTGATTTAAGCCACCCTATCCTGTTATTTATAGGTAATTTCAATTCTTGCAGAAGCTCAAATACCAATTTCTCATGGATAGGACAAGAATGGCTTAGGAGTTTAAACTAACTTGTTCCCAGATCTCCTCTCACTATGAATTATTCCCTCTACAGCTACAAGCAGCCCATTTCAGAGTAGAGCTGAGCAGGAGAGGATTTACCCCAGCAGCACAGCCCAGACCTCTCACTATGGTTCTGCTGAGTGTCTGGCCAAAGCCCTGCCTTTTCCCCAGGTACAGCACAATTAAACCCTAAGGCCATTGCATGTGCTGATAGACTGGAGAGCCATAAATTACCTGACCAAGAACACCACCAAGCAGTGCTCCAGGTGCATGCTGTCCTCTAATCTTTCTTTTACACAGGTAGAGCTCCTACATTTCCACTACATGTTCAAGCCTGCTCAAATTTCTCTATCCTCCTTCAGAATTGATTTCTCAGTCTTGGTACAGAATAGCCATGATAAAGAGTATGTGTCCATCCTCAAGGACACAAGAAGAGTCCCATTCTTTTAAAAATCTGCTTGCCAAGCAAAGCCTGTGGCTTCAGAGCCAGCAGCATGCAGCTCTTGGATTAGCAGTTACCCAGCTCCCAGCCACGGGCAGACAGCTTTGTGCACATCCATTCACTGGATTCCATTCCTTTCCTCAACCAGAGAGCAAGTCCACAGCACATGCCAACTTGTTACTCCTCTTTTCTCTCTGTATCCTTCTCATTCAGTGATCCAATTAGTTACACTCATAAAGAACAAGTAACTTGTAGCACAATCCAAAATAAAGATATTAGAAACAATTCCTGGCTATGTCCAGTAACATGATTGTGTTAGAGCTTTTTCAGTCAAGTTTCCTATCCAACATATTGTCCAGACACCCACATCTTCTTGTACCTCTCTGGACCAAAGTCAAACTACAAAAGGATGAGCCCCTGAACACACCTTTAACACTCCGGTACAGCCTCACTTTAAAATTTTCCATAGGATCAACACAGTAGCTCCAGTTGCCTTGGCAAAAATCTCAGTTACGCAGGCTGAATGCTTAAACTCAGAAAAACAGACCTCAGCCATCAAAATTCACCCTGGAGATTTTATTACTAAGAGCAAAAAACCCCACAGTTTCCTTTTCCAAACCAAACAAAATCCTGGAGTAGTTTCAATGTACTAGTCCAACACCTGAAACGTTCAAAACATTATCTCCTGTTTGGACATGGCTTTCACTCACACATCCCTCATAAGCAAATTATTTTAAAAAACCATTTAGGTGCAGCAGAAGGAGGGAACAACAAACTGTGCTGGATCAAACACAGCAATGAAGGAACAAAGTAGAGAGAAATGCAGGTCCTGCTTCATGGGTTTGAAACTGCACAGGATGAAGAAAAAATTGATCTGGTGACTCTTCTGAAGCAAGTGTAATTGTCCTACTTCTATTATGGGTATTTTTATTTACATATATATGTGTGTATGCATATATTTCAGATATATATATGTATGCTAATGCTGCATAAACCATTGAAAACACTATAGAGAGAAGTTCATTTTCCTAGCTCCCTACCCAATTACCTCAAACCCTTACTGAAGCATCTTAACAAGTCCCAGAAAGCCAAAAGGTATCCAAAATTACATTTTCTTAGAGTGTTTTAATTTCAGAAACATCACCACAAGAAACAGGGTCCTATTTACAGCACATTTAGACCTCAAAAAATGGATCTAGCAATCTTTTTTACATCACAGAGAGACATCAGAGACAGGATCACTCCTCATTCTTCAGTAATACTGAGGCTGCCTGGAACTGAGCTCTGCAGCAATGCATTTCTACTGATGCTCCATTGGCACAGCAAGCTATTTAAAGGTTTTGACAGCTTTTAACACTTATGAATTTGCAATATTCTCCCTGCAGCTTTTTTCTGATCTTTTCTGCATTCTGTCCTTCCTTCCCACCTGACTCCTCCCAGCAGCTGAACAGCAAGTGTACAAAGCCACATCTTAATCCTGCCCAACAGACTCTTGAGCAGGGTACTAAGAATGAGTGGCTCAAAAGCAGCAACCTTCAGTAAGGCAATGCAGAGGTGTTTATGCAACAGTGTCTCCCTCAAAGAGCATTATATAAGCACAGTGATCACAAGGGCTGCCAGAAGAATGAGGCATCAGCAGCTCTTGATTCCCCAGTCCAACACATCTGTAAGCTAATTTTACATCCAACATTGTTTAAATAGTTATGACATGTGTGAGAATATACACCAGTATTCCAGCATCACCTCTGATAAAACCCAAACCTTATGAAATTGTAATTCTCAGATGTACATTGAAGACATGCACTAATTCATACCCAAACCTACTTGACTGCAAAAAAACTATCAAGAGTATGAAATTGGCCTGGTCAGTCAGGCCAACACAGATAAGAAAACAGTTTCCTAAAACATATGTCCTAAACACATCCTCCCACTTACACTATACTCGCAAAACAATCTGATATGAAGGAAAAGGAAAAATCATTCCCTTAACATCCTATCTGGGCAAATAAATTTCATAGCTTTTTTTCCAGCAAGGGAATATATTGCCAGTTTTGTAGCTACAGCTATGCTGTTCCTTGTTAGAAACACTCCTCCAGTATCTCAGAAAAACAGTAAATATGTGAGAGACATAGGAGGGATATGTTGGCAAAAACAAACTGAAGAAAAACACACAAAGAAAGCCAAAACATGCAAAGTCTGGAAGATCTTACAGTTTTTACACCGGTACTTTGTCCTGCTTGCTTCATGATGGGTGTTCAAGAAGAGGGGAAGGACATGAGTATAAAAAACAACAGAAGCCTGGGCTCCTGGCCCACAGGAATGGAACTAAGATAAAGCAGAAGCAAACTACAAAAGAACCCAGATGTGGCCTTGCTAGAAAGAACTGACAGATGCTGAGGTACCGCCCTTCCTCATCTCTTGGCTAAAAATATGGGTCAGATCCAGAACTCTTCCAAAATGACTGGAATCACTCCACCTAAATTCAGTAGGCTTTGGATCAGACCTTTAACTGGGCCAAAAGCAAACTCACAATTTGCTGTTCAAAGCTCAATAAAAGCTTTCAAAATACATACTTTCCTTGGTAAGGGCAGACAGCTTTTAAACTCTCAAAGTTCCTACTGAAAAAGCAATAACCAAGGCAATTGTTGGGTGATTCATTGGTGTCCCCTCACTGTAGCTTGGGAATACACAAAAAAATCTTTGTGCATCTGTTCTTTAGGACTATTATAAGCATATTGACTGCAAAATTGCCATTAAATTGAAGCAATAAATAAGAACTTATTAATACAAATAAAATTTTTGAAAACTTAGAATTGTAAAAATCCTTTAAAATTAGTATCCCAATGAAACATTTCTCCAAGCTGTAACTTGGACAAAAAGCTCCACTTATATAGAGTGGCTTTCTTTTTATTTGTTTAGAAAGCTTTACAACTATGGTCTGTTAGAAATTTGAAAAAGCAGCCTCCCCATAATGCACCTTTACACATAATTTACAGTCCTACTAAAGCAGGGCCTTTTCCTGCAAACACATTCTTGTGCTCCATACCTAAAGAATAGGATATTACTGTAAAACATGTGTGCACTAGGAAGGAACTGTTATGTTTCCAATACAAAGTCAAGTGCCAAAGACTAGACAGAATATCCTCCCAAAAGAGAAAACACTGTTTAGCTTCCATAAGAACCCACAATGAACTTTGCCCAGTGGACTGGCTGGCACAGAGGTATATGACCTCAGTGATACTAACACAACATCATTAGTATGAGAGTGAAGCCATTTCTTCCACTGGATATTAAACAGCAAAATATTTCACTGCCTCTAGTCCTTCCCCTAGAGGAAGATAAATCACTGCTGATGTGAAGTTTCCCTCCACAAAATGTTTTATAAAGCATACTTAAAAAAAAAAAAAAAAAAAAAGTGCTGCTAAGCTGTCTTATTTCTACAGCTCTGCCAGAGAAACTGCTCTTGCTATAAAGTTCTTGTTCCCTTGGACAAAATATTCAGTCTTAGCCTCAAAAAGAGGGAGAGTTTCTTACCTGCACAATTTGTGCAGGTATTAAAACCAGTTAAAAGCTCTCCCACTGAAAGATGCAAGGTGAAACAGCCTGGCAGCTGCATCTCTAAGCAAAATGAAGCATGTCCAGCAGCAAGGTCTTCTGAGAATCCTCAAGTCTAAATGGGAGATGCTGCCAGCCTGCTTTTGCCAACTTTTTAGGGGGATCATTTCACTACAACCAGAATCAGACCCTTACCACAATTAGGCTGTGTAACAGCAATGCAAAATGCTTTGGTCAAGCCCTTAATTAGGCACACACTGGAAAGGACTTCAGGAAAACAGCATGTCTGTCCTTCTCCTTCTTTTGTGCCTGAAGAATTGTTTAATTGTTTCTATAGACAAAAGCATTACAAAAGGGAGTCCAAACTTAGTCACACACTTGTACAAAATTGTCTGACTACCTCCTAATAAGGCAAATTCACAAGTGGAGAGGAAAGATGAGCTCTCTGGCCCATGCCACTTTCAGTAACTCAAAAGGAAAAAAATCTTCATCAGTAACCCAGAGCTGAGAAACAAGCCAGAGAAGGGGCAGGGGGGGCTATAGGGTCTGTAAAGCACAGCCCTGCCAAGTTCAGCTTTTTCTTGGTTCCAAACCACTCCAGCACTCCAGGGTTTTCACCAGAATAACTCATTTCCAATGAACAATAGCATTCTAGCATTTTTATGGTCACACCTGCACACACATTTAGGAGGTTCATTTCCTGCCTTACTGTATACAAGCACAGAGAAGCTCCTAATTTGTTTATTGCTCTCCAGACAATATTTTTACACTTATGGAGAAATAATATGTACAAAGTGATTTTAAAAAAGACAATAAAAATAAAAAGAGAAGGGAAATATATGAATTATCCTAAAGACTGGTAGCTCAGGAAATGTCTGTGATTTACAAGAAGGCAGCCCAAACACTTGATGTGGAGACAGACACCTTTGTCAAGAGTCCATTTTTTAATCAAACTGCCCAAAACTCAGGCATTACAGGATCTCCAGCATTAAAAAAATGTCAGTAATCCAAAATACTACACAGCACCCAAGAGATCTCATCTTCAAGGTGTATGCAAGCATCTTTTGCTTAGTTCCTCCAACCTCAAGATTCCTGAAAAGAAAACTGGCCAGGGGAATGCCTCTCAGGATCCTCTGCTGTACTCCTTCCCAGACTCTGCCTGGCAGACTCACACGGAGAAGACTTCCTTCCTCTGATGGAAGAAGTGCAGCACAGGAACTGGACATCACCTCATGGCTGCAAGAAAGGGGTGGAGACCTTGGCTTCTTTTACATTCCCTGCATAGGAAAAGGGATTTCCCATTGATAGGGACACATGAAATAGCTTGGCAGCTGGGAAAAACTAACTGCAAGGAAAAGGGAGGCTTTAGAATGGTGGTGACCACAATCACTACGTAGATAAATGCAGAGAAATCAACAGCACATAGATGCTACTACTGAGCCTCAAAGCAGTTGCAGTGTTGCTGCCTCTCTACATTTTCCATCACGATTTCTTAATACTCCTCCACTCAGAACAAAAATAGCCTCTTCAATATGCCAAATGTGCATGGCAAACATATTTGGCTTCTACATCTCATTTTATAATCAAAAAATTAGGAAATGGGACTGATCGGTGACAAACAGCAAGACAGTCCAGTTTAGCATGTTCTCTCTTCAGTCCAAATTTTTTTGGGAAAGGAGACTACAGATGTAAGGACTTGGGAAAGGATATTTTAGCATAGCATCCACAAAAGATTTTTGACGACAGCATAAATGAAATGAAAGATTTCCCTGCCATCAAAGCTGTCAGCCCTTTCTAAAAATTATTACAAAGACACAACATTTTCCAGGACAACCATCATCACAGCTCAGCTTTGTGAGACAGTGCCCTTCCCTTCTCACTCCTCTTTACAAACACAGGACTATCAAGTTCACTGAATTTTATTAGTTGTGCCTCTATCCCCAACTACCTGACTATCATGCTTTAAACTCAGTTTAGATAGAGATCAGCAGGTTTGCTTTAGGGAGACTGAAGCTCTTGCTGCCCAGCTACCCTGCACTGTTCTGGAACCTCAGCATTGGCTTACAACATGACAGGATGAAGCACAGAGTAAAAGACAGAGGAAAATATCTCCTGTGGGTGGCCACGTGCTTGGAATGAGCAGATCATCACTTCCTGAAATTCTATCATTTGTCTCATCTTGTTTTCCTCAAGGTCACAAATCAGCTTTAAACTAGATTTTCTGTCCTTTCCTACTTTTACAGGAAATCACACCTCCAGCTGGTTAGTATTAAGCAATTCCCCTAGTTATAACCCAGGGAAATCATTTCAGTAGCGTAGCTGCATTCACATTAAGAAACTAGCACATCTTAATATGGTTCATCCCTTACACGACTTTTAAAGAAGTCTTTCCTTCTAATTTAATTACTTGGAAGTGACTCCAAGTTCAGTTCCCTCCAGCAAGCCTGAATTTAAAAATACCTCAGACTGGTCATTCATCAGTGGCATTTCTGTTGCTCTGCAAGGCACAACGGCTTCTTTTTATAATTTTTGATTAAGTTAGAGGCTTCTTTTAACAGCAAGCAAAAGAGTGTTGTAAACTGAACTGATGCTCAAAACCCAATTAACATTGATATTCACCAGAAATACCCATGAGCTTTATTTGTTTTCACCCTCCAATGTTGCTCTGTGTCATGAACAACCCACCAGCTAAAAAAGTACAGTATTTCCACTTCTAAAGCTCTGCAGTTTGCCTTCTGGATTGCCCACAAAGAAGTTCACACAATAAAATAAGCCTTTCTGCATGCCAGACGAAGAAAAGAAGTATGAGCCCTCCTTTCAGCCATTCTACACAAGATCTGATGAAAATTTGGAACCGTACAAACCAGGATAATTATTTTAAAATATTGCAGTATGCTGTTACTCAATGGAAAAAGCCATGCAATTCTTTGTAAATTTGGTACAAGTTCAATGATTATTCCAGGCTGTGAAATTTTTACACTACACATTCCTGGAATGAGTTCTTTTAGAGGTAGAAAGTTGCCATTTGTTTCCGCTAGAAAAGGGGACGTTTCCTTTAGCTGAACCACTTAATGTTGCAATAAAACACTCCAGGGTGCGGTGACAAACTGTCTAACAAGCACCACACCTACCCGTGAATGAAGTCAGTGTCCCTGCACAGATTAGGTGTGGCCAGACTGGACAAGCTCATCGGATCCTGTTGTAAATTATTACTTAATGAAAAAAAGCATAACTGGGGGCAGGGAGGGTTAAGCAGTGCTGAACTTTAAAACAACTCTACACATACAGTACCCAGCATGGAAAGACAAGGAAGCAGACAAAAGGATCCATGTGCATCATTTCCATTTGCAAAGCTGGCAAAAAAAATCCTTTCCTAAGTGTAGACTATGCAGACTTTTTCTTCCTTTTTCCTCCTCTTCCCCTGTCAAAAGAGGTTAGAATAGCTTTTTTTTCTGGTGAGATGATTCAACACTTACAGGGCTTTTACATTTCAACAAACAAATTACATGAGAGGGAGGAGGACAACCAATAAACACATGAAACTATTACAAACCCTCCTGAAGTGAAAGCAATGCTTAATTTGGTATTGGAGATCATCTTGTCATTGACCAAAGCTCATTATGCTTTTTTTTGCTAAAGCCAAATCAGGTTTAACGTTTATATGAAATTTAGATTACCAGCAAACTCCTGACATGCAGGAGTTGAACTGAAAAATCCCACAACTATGAAAAGGGTGGCTTGGCATCTTACAGAATATTGTGCTTCATTCTGGAACTTTTCTTTCCAAGAAAAGTCATCCCACAGTAGAATTATCCTTCCCTGAACTGCTCCTCTAGCTCGAGTTCTAACAATCAAAATTTGAACTCTTTACCCATAATCCTACAGAGAAAAGAAACAGGACTCCTACTAGAGCAACAGTGATTTAAAACTTGTGACTGTTTCACAACAGACGTTCTCAGTCTAAATGTTCTTTTTCAGTATCATAACATTTTTCATATGTTTACACTCGAATCAATGTAATAGTGTCAATTTTAAGCGGTTGCTTAGAGCAATAATTATCTTTCAAAATAAATGGTCCAAATATTTTCTCCTGCCCTCTGGGAAATGAACAAGCTTTAAGAAGATGGTTGGTTGCTCAAGCAGCCAGGAGACACGGAGGCGACAGCTGTCAATACAGACAGAAACCCACAATTCTCATAATGCAAACCAACAAACATTAGGATATAAAGAAGTCTAAATATAAACCAATTTGATTTCTTTTCTTCCCAAGCTTCTTTCTTGCTATAGAATAAAGAAATTTTGATTATACTATTCCAGACTGGAATTGCAACCACTTTCCCAGCAGGCAAGTCCTCCCACTCTACTCCTGTACACCCTTCCCACTGCTGCTACTAAGCCCAGTTTGATTCCTGGGGGAATAAAGCTCCTTTCCTAGCCATTTTTAAAGATTGCAATTTCATGGAACCCAAAATGTTACCAGATTTTTAGCCTGTTTAGTCTTCTCATACACACTACATTTTTTATTCTAAAAAGAATTCTGAAGATTTTTAGAGAATGTAGGAATTACATTTAGACAAGAGATTATTTATACTTATCTCAAAGCCTGAGAGACATAGAGTTTGGCTTTTTCTTTTTCCCTAATCCTTAAAAGTAGTAGAGGAAAAAAGATATCTTAAATCTGTGCAGTAGGACTTTTAGGACACAATACCTTCCTTGTTTTATTGTGCCACAAAAACATGGTGATTACTCCTTCTCCCTTTCCCATCAGGGACTGATTTATTTGATGGATTAATAGCTTTGCCTATAAGAATTTGAAATCCCAGTTATTTCTGCCTCAAATAGTTGCCATGCTTGTAATTATTTCAAAGAATAATAATTACTTTCACCCAATCTATTTGAAGTTATAAAAATCCACCAGTTTTTGAACTCTAATCCATAAAACCACAACTTGTAAAGTCATAAAGGATTGCAAAAGAGTCAAACTTGTGAAATATTAAACATCATGGAGAACGCAAGGAGGCCTAAGGTTTTATTCTTAAAAATAAGACTTGTATTTATGATACTGCTTAATACATCATACCATCCCTTTTTAGAAGTGAGAGATAGAAGCATCCAAGATAGTCTTGCAGAAATGTGACCACAACAAACTGAAACCCATAATTCTATCTGTAAAAATAGGCTGTAGGCTAAGATTAATAGACTTTACTGTAATTCCTGGGGAAGCAAGCATTTTTCCGAATATTTCTGCATGCAGTAACATCTTTTACTTGCTCCAAGATCAGCTGTGATGATTTTGACAATAAAGAAGAAAAATGCATTGAAACAATCCAGATCAATCCAAGGGAACCCAAGTTATTTATAACCTTTAAGCTTTTCCACTTTATAGATATAATATTGTATTTCTCATCTTCCTCAGACTAATAATTGAGTAAGGAAAAAAAACCAGCCCCAAGCCCAACACTTCTTTTTGCAACTTGACACTGTAAGTTCATATTCACCATCATATTTTTAAAATACATTAAAGTGACAACACTGGCATAAAGACAAGTGTTCAGAAAATTGGACTGCTGGAATAAAACTGTCCATGAATCTTTAAAGCCACTTGCATGTTAACAAGAGGGCCAAATTTAATCTCTCTATTGCCTGTATTCCCTAGAGGGCTGCTGCTGCTCTGCATGCTGGCTGAGCAGGTACTGCTCAGGATCACTGCACCCCGCCAACATGTGGCCTCAGGCCATCCTCACTGCATGCTGTGCACATTCTGTACTCAATATAGAATTGTTCTCCTTCTGGGATGTTCTGTTATAATTAACCTCATATGAGTGCTTTGCTAACATCAGCAGTTATCATTTTAACACCCCAGGAGTTGTTATCATCTCTCCATCTCATTGGATTTTGTAGATGGGAACCCGGGATGCTGTGTGTCCCCCAGAACGTGACTTTTCAGGGCCACTGGCAGTGAAAGGGGCACCACCAACATAACATGCACTTGGTATCGCTCAGAGCTAGAAGTTCAAGATGAAACTGCTCTGCGAACAAACCAAGACTGCAGTCACTGTGAGATGACTGAAACCAGCTCACCCAGGCACTCACAGGCTCTTTGCCTTCCCCTGCCCAGCTCCCTGATTGCCCACCTTAGAAGCACCAAGAAAACACACGACTATTTCTGAAACATCTCCTTCTGCCCTCGTTTCTGCTGCTTGCAGGATCCAAAACATGGGCAAAGAGTCCCATGTTCCTCCTCAGTGAGCAGAGCTGCCTCCTCAGGGCAGGGCAGAGGCCCTAGGCACCAGATCATGCCCTGTGAGGGTGAACATCCAGAGACTGTAGCACTCTGCCCATGAACACAAACCCCACTGCTCTTGCAGAGGCAGAAAAAGTCCAACCACAAAATCAATCCTGTCCCATTTCAAGTCTCTAGGGTTTAGTCCTGCTGAACTTGAAGATTCTGATAGGCAAAACTGGTTTTTTTAAAAATCATTCTGGTTTAGCCTAAGCACACAAAAACCCCTTGGTGTGAAGTGTATTTCCTCACCCAAATGGCAAATTTCACCGAACTAAAGCTAAGGTCTCATAGTGCAAGTGTTGGGGATAATTACGATTAAGGTACACTGCAACCTGCAATTTAAATTTCAAAGCAGTGATTTCATGCACAGGGGAGACTAAGGGCACAGTTTCACAAAAAATTGATGCCAAGAGCAGAGAGAGCACAGAACCAACCCTCCCTGCTATTGGCTACACAGGAACTGAACCACAACAGCACACCATCAGTGCTGGCACACAATGGGTGTAAAGGGATGCCATAAGGTGTATGGTCTGGTAACTTTTTCAGAACCAGCACAGGGTAAGTCACCTTCTGCAATCATAAACAATGTCCCAAAAACTATCACAGCTTTTAGTGATTCCACTGGTTGCTTCTGTCTTCCACTCATGTCAGAATCCATTTCACTGCTTGAAGTCTTGCTTTCCCATGTTTTCCCTCCTATTCACATAGTACCCAAAGTGGCCAGCAAAAGTTAGAATCATAGCCTACATATTTTATTTGTTCCGTTTCCTTACTTTTGGAAGCTTTCCAGATGGAAGCCAGGAAAACAAGTTTTAAAGACAGGGAATACTGACCAAAGGCTTAAGAAGCAGCTGAAAGTACTTGCTTTTAAGAGGACTACATTACAACTACTGTTTTCAGTCCAGCAATAGAAAGCTGGGCAGTTTTTGATCCAATGCAAGCCTTGGTGGCAACACAGAAAGCTCTGATTTGGATAAGTAATCTGCACTACTTTGACAGAGCTAAATAAATATAGAAGCTTAAAAAAAACAGTAAAAAGAGACATTAAATAATACCTTGGATCTCCTGTCTCATTAACCTATGAGAAACCTGGGAATGTCAGGCAGAAGGGTTCCCCCTCTGAAAGTGTTCTATTTTAGAAGTAGTACATAGCACAAACAGTGGCTTCCTACAGCTTTAGTCATGTCATTTCCAGACAAGCTTGCTGCTCAAATGGGAGGACAAAGAGCAGAAATTTCAGCATCACTTCACACTGCTGTGATTCTCTGGAGCTGGGTACTCTGCTCCCTCATGCCCAGGTGCCAGTCCCAGCTGCTGCAGTCGGAGGGTCTGCAAATGGAGCTGCTGTAAAAGGGCACATCCACATTCTGAAGTCCTACTCAAAGAGTGAGGTGAAAAGGTCTGCAAAAATTGCAAGTCCTTTATTTTAATTAAACACATGCAGATCAATAGTCACTCTTCTAGATATGCATAGTCTTGAGTTAATTAAACCAGTTAGCTCTTTTCTTTCCACAGCAATCAATGAAAACCATTTTCATTAATTAGCCCAACAGCATCCTGGCTCTGAAGAGTTTAGTATAAGCTAAAGCACTGAACAAGTAAGCAATATACAGGGGAGAAGAAGACCCACATGTCTTTAATCTATGAAGAGGAATTACTTAATTTGAAGTTCTGTTTGCTTTCCAAACAAGACTATGCTGAAAATAACTATGGGCCATAATGTCTTTTTTGTTTTCAAAAGAACACTTGGCACAAGAGTTTATCAAGGCCAAGTACTTACTCCCTTTCACCACAGAGGAGATAAAAAGGACAGATAAACTTCCAACAAGTAAATTGCACTTTTCATTAAGAATGTAACTTTTTGAGAACCTGCATTTTTAAGATTTGTAACTAGAATATAAAATCATGCAGTAAACACCAGTGATCAAAGAAGCTGCAAATTACAACACTGAATTTCCAGTTCTGCTCTCCATCCATGCTAGCACCCACTTACAAAGATTAGTTGTTCACACAGCTACAGGAATGAGACTGGTAATCATCGTAGTGCAGTTTATCACCTTTTTTTTTGCAGGTGAAAGAAAATGAGACAAAAAAAAAATTAATTTGTTCTGTACATATTTGCTGTTCACTGACAGATCAGGTATGCAAAGAACCCAGATTGTAACTAGGTCTCCTTTCTTGTGTTAAATACCATGACAACTTCAGTCCTTTGCATTATTTGCTCATTCAAGTATTCATAATTCTTTCAGTATGACACAAAGAGACACATCAGTTCCACTAAAATTTCAAATACGCTTTTGCACTACCTTAAATCAATGAAATTGCTTGTACACAGAAAGAATTGAAGTCACCAACAGGCACATGAGAGTCACTTCATTTTTCTAATATGTTTTAAAATAGCTAATGAAGGACAGGCTTTTTATAAAGCTTGGCATGTGTATAAAAAAACGTTTAAGCCTTAGGATCTAATTTTTTATTAGCCTCTTCTTTTGGGCTTCTGACACTGCCCACCTGTCTCTGGTCACTCTGGATCACATTTCACCCCAGAAACAAAACAGGAGGCAGCAGGATAGACTCACTTTCTTCCTGCCCAAAGACTTCAAAGGAAGGTCTCTCATGCCTCAGTCCTGGGGAGCAAAGTCTCCCTGCCAGCCCCTGAGCACCTTTCTGAAACTGCCAATGCTAAATGAAAATCCACAACAGTGACCAAAGCACTCAGATTCCCTTTACCTCTCACACCCTCCTCTCTCCTGTGCAGGTTTGTTCTGTAAGCCAGCAAAAACCACTGTTGTGAGGAACAGCATTGTTGAAAAAGCACAGATTAAATACCCACCGGTTCCCAGTCACTCCTCCCCAAAATGTATTCATTCGGGCCTCACCTGCTAAAGCAAAACCCACTCAGGTGAAACAGGGATAGTCCAGTGCACCCCAGGATGAAACAATAGGGTTGGGGCACTGCCTGGTGCTCAGGAAAGGCCAGAAGCCTGAGATGCAACTTGGTACCCAGGGATCATGTTTGTCTGCCTCAGGAAGCTGCAATTCCTGCTTGTAACAGAGTAGGTATAAGGTTCCTGTGAGTCATCCCTTAGCAATACTGTCCTTCCTTTCAGCAGGTGCTGCAGGTGCCAGCCAGGGCTGTGCCTCAGAGGAGCTGCTGCTCTCTGAGCAGTTTCAGCACAGGAAAGGGGAAGGAGCGTGGTGAGGAAGACGAGCACTTTGCAGCACACAGCTGAGCACTGTAAACCCCCCAGACAGACAGTGGGCTGTTAAAGCATGCACAAGGACACTCCTCCCCAAAGCCCCCAACTGCTTAAACAATCTTCAGTCTGTCAATAAGGAACAGGAATGTTCTTCGAAAGCCCGGGATGAGTTTGCTACAGGAGGATTCTTATGCTAATAATTTATTGAATGAGCCAACTAGGCTCATTACATATAATTTGGGCTTCAGATACTCAATATATTCCTGGCAACAACTCTGCTACATTCTGAAGGAGCTCCTACTCCAGCAGATATTAGTTCCAGTTGTAATTCTAAAAAGTAATTCATTAAAATGCTGTCATGGTATGATAACAATGTTTTTAATAACCTGTAAATCATTTAAATGCCTACATTCTTTTGAAATTCAGGAAGATTTAACTACTGCCCATAGTACAGAGGGCTGGCCAAAACACTGACAGAAGAGCTATTCTATACTCCAAATCAATTTTCTTCTCCAGTCAGCCTTTAAAGCTCATTGCTAATATTAGCTTTGGGACTGCATGAGATTTTAAAAGTGAACACAAGAGAGGCACTTTTCAGAGGCACACTGGAAAAGTTTGGTTCCTTCCAACAGGCACTGAAGCAACATTCTCCACACTTTATGTCAGTGAACTATCAGCTGCAGCAAAGCTTTTGCAGTGGCTTTAAATTTGGGACAGCAAGGGAAAAGGATGATCACTCTTCTGTATCATCCAGGCTATGAGAAAGAGTTGACAAGTTCAGTGGTCTGAACCTCAACAAAAAAGTGATAGTGAGCACCAACTCCTCGCCAGCCATGAGTGACTGGGGCAGGAGGATATTCACATAGGCAGGGAGAGCAGATGTGGCAAACTGGCTTTTAAACCATTTGGAAACAAACGTACTTTATGCAACAAGTTTGATTTAAACAACTCCAATCTTGCATTCTTGCAGGATTATCTGGTCAACGTTGAGAATAATTCTTGCGTTTCAAAGCAAACTTTAAATTTATTTTATGTTTCAATCTTTCTCCCTGTGTGGAAGATATTTCTATCAGAAATAAAACATTTTCAAAACTGTTTTCAAGTTAATGAAGTCTTTGTGCATCAAGCTAAAGCCACTTCCTTTCAGAAAGAAAAGTGTGAAGAGTAGGAGATTAAACCCACTGCATTAATGTGGATTGAAAGGCCATCAGCACAGTAAAGAGCAGCTTATATCTCACTTTTATTCACTCCAGGCACTCACAGCAGAGTTTTAACTTCAGTTCAATGTAGATAACACTATTTTAATATACTTGTATTTCTTGCATCTAAAACATTACCAGATTTCAAAGTTAACCTGGAATTCATGCTGCACAGGTAGAAAGCAAGTTAAAATGGTTTCTCATCAAGTCATCAAGCTTAAATACAGATGACCTAATGTAACTGGTGATGTTCACAACCACAGGTGTTGATAAGTCTGACTAATGAGCACCACAGTAACAAGGATCACTCTATCACGTGCGAAGGAAAAACTGCTGCTCAAACTTACCTTAGGTGGCATTAACTATTACTGCAAGCCAGAGTCTGACATAAATACACATTTAGAGTGCACTGGCTTTTTTTACCCAGCCATGAGGCACTGAAATCTTAGAGAGGAGCCTCAGCTTGTTGGACTGTGCTATAAACATACTTCCAGCAGTCTGGATGCTGTACCAAAATAAACAGTGGCATTAAAAGCAGCTCTCCAGTATTTTTAAAGGGGCCCAGGAAGGACAGTCAATTTGGTATACACACAATGTGTTACTGTTTGGCATTATTTCTAAATTAGGGGGAAATAAACTGGTAGATTTGAGCAAGTACTAGAAGATGGGCACAAGCCACCTCTGCTCTGGCAGGGCAAAACGCATTGCTGTCACACTACAAAGTTCAATGCATAACAGTGTCATCTCTTGACAGGTGGATTATGAGCAAAGGCAATGATGATGGAGTGCTTCAGGACATGAAAAGAGACAACTGCGAACTGGGCTGAAGCTTTAGTGTTTCTGCTCTGGAAACTTCATTTCTCAGAATTTCTGACCTAGTCACTTTTCATGACATTGACAGAAGATGATTACTTCTCCTTGGCTCTTCCTATGTAGTCTCCAATAATAGGGTACAGCTGCCAAAGTTACCCAAACATATCCCTGTAAAACTGTGGTAAATGTTTCACATTTTGTCCTTCTACTACATGGATATTAGTGTGGGAAGTTTCCACACCTTAAAACCTTTTTTAGTCCCCAGAGAAGAGGCAGCTATTTTCTGGAAAGTTTCCTCTAAAAATCTCAGCCCTATAACCAAACCCCAGTATTTAAGAGGGGTTAAAATTAACCCATCCAGTTTTCTCTGGGATTAGCAGGAGGGACAAGGCTTTTCAGCAGCAATGCAGTTGGCTCATGAGGCTACACAGAATTAATTACCTGTTGCCAGCCCTTGGTGTAATTCCACTGCTGGGGACATTTTCAGCCACAGCCTCTCACCAGTGAACCCTCCTCACTAGCAACTTGTAGAGCACAAGAACAGATGGGCTTTGTGTCCTGTGCTTGGCCTCCAACAGCCCCCAGACCATGACAGAGAAACTACAGTGGAACACGCCAATGGAGGATCCTCGAGCTAAAGAAGCCACATTAACGTGACTCACAGAATCACAATGGAAATTCTGAGGAATTTCATAAATCAGAGTGAGCCATTGCTGCACTCTGACATTCAGCAATTTTCCTGAAGAGAGATTGTTAAGCATTACTGAAAAACAAGTCATTCACAGGCAGAAAAAACAGGCAAATCCATTTTCCTCCCAACTTGTTTGACTGACCTTGAGGAACAGGTGGGGACGATGAAGGTCAAATCCGTGTTTTTTGGTAACAGTCTCCTTCTCCTGTATGTCAAGACTCATTTAAATGTAGAACTGCTGGAACATGTATGTAGAAACATTTACTCTTTGGGGTTTGGGTGCCTGTTCCCAGACGCTGAGGGCTGCTGGGGCTCCGTGAGGGGAGCCCTCAGCCAGGCCGCGGCATCTCGGGAAAGGCCAAAACCTGCACGGAGAGTGGGGAAAAGTGTGAGGAATGTCCCTGGAGTGAGGGGGAAAGTGTGAGGAATGTCCCTGGAGTGAGGGGAAAAGTGTGAGCAATGTCCCTGGGAGTGGCTGTGCTGGATTCCCTGGCAGCCAGCACAGAGCAAATCCACACTGCAGCCTGTGGCAGACGCTGTGCCAAAGCAGGAGGTATTTCCTGAGGGAACGCGGCAGCAGAGAGGAACCGCAGCCCATGGAGAGCCCCCACTGGAGCGAGAGAGGGGCTGAAATGGACTGACCACAGCCCATGTTCCGCCTCCTTTCAGCCCTGCTCGGGGAATGGAAGAGGAAAAGGAGTTGGGAATAGAGGAATGAAGCTGAGCTTGCAAAAAAACAGGGTATGAGGGGAAGGTATTTAGGTTTTATCTTTGCTTTTCATCATCCAAATGTAATTTAATAATTATTAAATAATTTTTCCCCGAGCTGAGTTTGTTTTGTCTCTGATGGCAACTGGTAAGTGGCGTCCCTGTCTCTATCTCAACCCACGAGGTTTTTCATCCCATTTTCTCTGTCCTGGGAGGGGGAGAGTGCCAGAGTGGCTGGGTGGGCACGCAGCCAGCCGAGGCCATCCGGGAAGGGCAGGGCAGAGGGAGAGCTTGGAATGGGAACCAGCCCAGGGGCTCCACGCTGGGCTGCGAGCAGCATGAAGCCCTGACACAGCACTAACTCTGCTTTGCAGCCATGGCTCCAGCACCTGCAGCAGACTCCCTGCACAGAATACTTCCAGCATCTGCAGCTATAAACCAGCGATGCTATAGGAAACATAAGCAAGGGTGCATTTAAACTGCTGTCAACACCAGCTCTGATCTTTCATGCTGACATTCACTACCCTCACAATCCAAGACTGAAGGAATGCATGGAGGAGTGACAGGTCTCACACAGAGCACTGAGGAAACAACAGCTTAAAAAAAAAAAAAAAAAAAAAAAAAAAGGAGAAAGATGATTTCATCAAAAAACAGCCAGCCAGATTTTATTAATCCTGACTGTACTTGCAGGATCTCCAAAGGACCACAGACTAGTGTACTCCTTATGTTATTCCTGCCAATCACCTCATCGAGCCAGAAACACCAGACAGAAAGCAGTCTTACAGAAAAAAAAATTAAATGAGGGAAAATTCAACTTTTTAGCTTTAAATTCAATAAGATGAGAATACAGGGAAAGAAGATAAGAATCAAGAAGAAGTAAAAAGGAAAAAGGGCAAAACCCCAGCATTTGTTTTGAAGACTGTTTATTTAAAATTACTGCTGACCAAAAAATGAACAAAAGTAACAGGAAATAAAATATTGCTGTATCTAAGTGCCATGTTTCCATAATAATATGGAACAGCACCATGTGCTGCAGTAAAATGTTTTAGCTGATCATTTCTTGTCTTTTTGGCACTCGGTTGACACACTTTTAAAGTGTTAATTAAAAAAAGAATCAAATCAACACTACAAATTGGATAGATTTGTGCCCTACAAACAGTCTCTTCTGACCAGTAATTTGTGGAGCTGGGGCTCAGCCAACTTCCAATGAATCTGTGGAGAGTTTCCAGCAAACTGTCATCACAGCAGGATGCAGTTCTTGAGAGGATGATCATACATGGCAAGGGAAGTGATGCTGAACTGTCACTAAACAAGTCTATTTTACTGTGCCTGAACCTTCCTTTAAGGCTCACCCAGATATGGAGATTGACAGTTTATATCCAGATTTAGCATTTATATCATAATGCACCTAAAGCCCCATGGTATCCACATGGACACAAGCTTTTTGGATGATTGTCACGTTGTGGGAGAACAACAAAGAACAGTGGACCAGCCACAGCTCTAGAACACAAACATTTTTTTATATTTATAAATCAAATAGGCCATGACAAGAGACCTGAACATGCAGTACTTTCCCCTTAGGGATTCTGACTTCTTTCCCTTCTATTTTCTTTAGTTTGAAATAAAGAATTTTAGATTTGATATACATGAGAGCATTTTAAGTGTGCCTAGCACAGCACTCATCCTGTATTCATCTATTGCTAATATTTTTAGAAGGCTATTTCCAAGATACAGGTAAATAAGCACAAAAAGCTTATCTGCATGTAGAATACTAACAGTAATTTGGAAATTCAGTGTAGATGTATTGACTTTTGACAGGTTTCTGCTTTCTGAACACGGACCTAGTCAAGGCTAGGCAAACACAAAGCAAGAATCAGAAGTCTAAGCCTCCCTTGATGTACCTTCTCTCCAACAGCCTTCAAAATATCACAGGTAATGTCAGGAAAGTGATAGTGAAGTGTTTGTGTACTCTTGGAGAAAACAGAAAATTCCTTCTGTGTTACTGCTATGGAAATCAGAATATCCCTGCTCACCCTGAAACGTCTTCCTTAGATACATAAGATGGGGGGGTGGGGGGGAGGGAATGAAAGAAATCCTTGCCTACTGCACAATAATTCATAATAGCACTATTTTATATTCTCCTGTCTTTCCATCCAGCCCCCTACCACTTAAATGGGTGCAGACTGTAAATTGTCTGAAATGTCTTCTAAAAGAGATAATTTAGCTTAAAATCACTGTTTTCTGAACTCAGAAGAACAAAAGAGTAAACAATACATTTTTAAGACTGTCACCCTATGGAAGAAGCAAATTGAAGAGGACTGGCTTTCAAAGGGAAAGCTCAATATATCCTGAAATTTAGAAAGACCAACTTGAAAACTAAGGAACAAAGAGAAGCATCTGAATACTAGCAGCCACTGGAAAAGCTGATGGGATGTGTTTAAATATCTGTTGATGGGACTGAAAAGGCACAGGTATAAAGCAATATTGCATATTTTCCATTCTGAATCACTTTGCCAAATTAACTGTTAGGCTACAACCTTTCTGCTACCTCTGCCCTTCAAGCAAAGTATTTGTCCCAATTACAGCTTTAACCAAAACGATTCAGATGTTTCCAAGAGGAAGCTGACAAATGTTATTCTTTTCTCTTGTGGAAAAGCTCATCCCTTCAGAGCTACAGAACAGGATCTTGTCCTTGGGCCACAGTCAGACATCTTTCAGAAGGGTAAAGCCCAGGACATGTGCATGCTAAAGGCTGCTGAAGGAACACAATCAGCCAAGCCACGATGACCGAGAGCCCTCCAAGGGATCTAAACCAAGCATGCAGTCCCTTGAATATCTTGGAATATCTCACTTTGCAGTGAGATTTTAATGGGCAGGTCAGGAGATCAGATTCAGGTTCTAGCTTTAGATGGGCTTCAACCCATCTCAGTAATTTTTACACAGCTTCATCAGGTTATTTAAGTAGGCACAGTTAAGGAAAAGTGAGAAGGAAACTAAGAGAGAGCTGAATTAGATGCAGGCTGTTTAATTAACTAGCTCAATATAACTGTAAGCTTTTTTTATTAAAAAGGAAAAGAAATGCCTTCCAAAAGAAGAGGCCAAACTGGGACTAAAAGACAGAATGTATATTAAAACCTCAAGTTTTCTAACCAAGGAGTTGGCAGGACTCACATGCCCAGGGGAATCAATCCCTCATCAGACATGCAAGCATCCACCCATCACACATGCATAGTGTGCTGCTTTGGAGACTTATCACAACATACACAATGGCAGAAGCAGCCCAAAAGAAATGTATTTCTAGGGGAACCAAGAAAAAAAACTGGCAAGAAGAGACACTTTTTTAATGATGCCAAGTCGATATTACACTCAAAATAGCTTTTTCTCATTTCCAAAACAGTTGAAGCAATAAAAATAAATAACGTCACTCTCAAAGACACAAACAAAAGCACGAAACATATTAATCACAAAAATGCAGGATCAGTGCCTCACTCCACTAAACAGGGCTCTCTTGTGTTCAGAGGAGGACAATGTAACTGGCAAATTGCTACACATTTCTTTCCTTTTTGACCAGCCAGCGACTCAGCTTACTGTTCTGGAGCAAATAAATTCATAAAGAATACAAAACCTCTTAGTGGGCAAGAAGATAGAAATATTGGTCAGCTTCTTTGGAGAGGATGCCAAATGTGTGTGAGTCACATTAAAGACAGTGGCCCACTGAGAGCACTTACAGTTTCAATACAGAAGAGTTGTTTCATCAACCCCTAAAAGCCACCCCAGCTCAACAGATGGGTTCAGATTTTGAATTGCATCTTGTAAGGCCTCTACTCTGGCATTTCAGAGGGTAAACAAGCAGTGGATCACCCTTTGTGTGTGTACTGGGCAAAAGGGCTGAACAGACGGAACTGGAGATCACCTGTCAAGAGAGACAGAACAGCAAGAAAAACCACAACAGTACAAGAGACAGACAAAATGCAGCCAGATAAGCCCAGGAAGATCCCGAGTGATGGAAAAGACCAAACACAGGAAGTGAGAGGTGTGCTCTGTAAAGGGCTCATAGCTTAGTCCTCAGCCATGCCTCTCCCTGAGAGGTGGAGGGGCTGGAAGCAGCTACTCAGGACACTTAAAACCCCCATAGTTCTCCATTTCCTTCTGCTGACAAGTGCCTCTGAAAGGTAAACCATGTACTTGAGTTATGGGTCATGGCAGTGGGCTGGGACAGCAGCCGTGACATTTGGGGTCAACACAAGCCCTGGTGCCAGATCCTACAGAGGATAAAGAGTCTCCTGGGAAATGAGAGGTGGAGAAAATGTGTGTCTGGAAACCTTCTTCAGGAGCACTCTAGGGCTCAAAATTCACAACCCCCCAGCACCCACCACAGGAAGATTAAAAAAATACCCCACCTAGATGTAAATGGAGAGATGATAGCTGGCTCAGAAGAGAATGTCTCTTATCAGATATGAATTATAAATCAAACACAACAGGCTAGAGGAGAAATCATTAATTTTTCAGTTCTCAAACCATAGATATCATGTTTAGCTCTATCCCACTAGTCATTGTAATACAATGCAAGAAAAATTACTTGCAAAAGTAACTAGTCATTGTGGAATCACATACAAATAAAAATTTAAAGACTACAATGTTACTATTAAACTTTTAAAGAGAGACAACAAAGCTTTAGTGCATGTATTTCTCTATTCATACATTCATGCAGTGTTCAAGAAACAAAACATCCTTGATGGGTGCATGATGGATGGCCCAAAATGACATTAGGTAGAGTAGAAACTGGAGAAATGAGCAAATCTTCAGAAGCCCTCTGTGAAAGAATGATCTCCATCCAGTCCTGGGCTGCCAGGGCTTCAGCCTGGAGTTGACACATCTGTGCAAAACTTGCTAAGCACCAGCACTCCAGTTGTACAGCGCCTCTCTGCCTCAGTTTAAGAAGTGAACAGGGATCATAGCACTGATGACCTTATTCAAAAGTTGCACTACTAGAGCCCAGTAGGGATGGAGACTTCCTAAGGAGTAGCACAGCTTTGCCCCAGCAAAGTCTTCTCAACTGAAGCAGAGAAGGAAAGCAGATTTTTTCCAACCTGTTTATTATCATCAGCAGACCAAATTTCAATGCCATATGTAAGACCTTGTACTTATTATCATTGCAATTTATTTGTCAAATGCCTTATTCTAAAAATACACAAAGATGACACAACGAGAACCACTTAATTTCAAGGAACCAACCCTTCCAATATTCTAAAAACCTGAATCTGCCTGTCCTCCTCCACTGTCCACCAGATTCTTGAGAGCACTGCTCATACAGACTGGCTTTGATTGCAAAATTAATAGATTACGTAAGATGAGGGAACATTCTCAGCAGAGCTCTGCCAAGAGGAGCTGAGGTAGTCCTGGCATTTTATTTCTGATACAAAACTATCTAGACATGGATTAGAAGTTTTGTTTCACAACCAAAAAAATATATCACATTGACTCAATGGCTGCACCCAGAAAGTCCTATTATTTTAATCCTGCATTGTCTCTTTGTACTGAAATTTCTGTAGCAGATATTAATTTCCTTTTGCTGCAGATGCTACAACTTCCATACATGATTTAGAAGTCATCAGATTCAGAGGCTTCATACCTCCTTCTGTTTGACTTGTACTGTGTATCAGAAAGCAGCCATTTTATATACCTCTTTGTACAGAATTCTCAAAACCTAGTAATTAAAAAAAAATCTAGTGCATGTTGATGCTCTTACTGGTTTTGCCACAAAGACTCATTAGCCATTTACACAAGATACAGTACATGCAAAGCCAGCTTCAAAGAGAAAAGAAAGATGTGAGACTTAAGCACCACACAACAGAGAAATTAGACAAGAACCTAGAGATCTAGAGTTCCTGGTCAAAGCCACCTGTCTGAGCACATGAAGGTGACCATAAAGACATCCTCAAGACCCTGCTCCATCATTGTGCCTTGGAATATTGGAGGATAAGCCAAGTTAACATTGTGCTTCCACAGGGAAGTCTCGAGGCAGTGGCTCCTCAGCCCAGTGCCAGATACAAACCCCAAGGAGGGAGAGCTGCCCACCTACACAACTCATGGCTCCTGCTGCTTGGAGCCAGGAAACTGCATCATCAAATGCTGGGGCTTGGTAAAACACAGGAGGTGGTTCAGCAAGCTGCTGACAGCAGACAAGGGCTAACCACAGCATTATTAGATCATAACACATCTGGAGAGTCTTATTGCTGGGGCAAACATTAATCTTCAGAGAAAGCTAAACATGCAAAATGAGATCTCACTCATGAGGAAGAACTGAAAGTCCTACACAATGAAAATAATCCTAAATAACTTCTGAAACTGAACTGGCTGAAAAGGGGGAGAGGAAGTGTTTTTCCATAACAAAATAACTACCTCTCCTTGCTGACTGGGATCATAGTAAGCAGAAAAGTTTTAAGCTGAACTTTTCCATTTTGAAGCATTTCTATGATTGACCCAAGTTTAAATTAAAATTACGCTTGTTTATAGAAATGTTCAAGCTTTCCTTATTCCCAGAACTGTACTTAAATTGTGTTGATATAGATATTACATTACATTATTTCCCTGAAGACATGAATAAGAGCTAATGTAAATGCCAATTTAGTTTTAAGAATCCTTGGAGAGTAATGCTTTGTCTGGCTTTATTTATGAAAGCCCTTATATATTTAAGCAGTCTCAAGTTTGCTTTGTTGGGCTCCAACCTAAAAAGTAATTTGTTCATTTAAGAATATTCTGCAATTACTTTAGTCTAAGAGTGTACCAAGCTTTTCTGAAGAGTAGTCATTTCATGGTGCACACGTACACTGGAAACAGCTGCTTTGGTGTTTACATTTCAAATTCAAGAGAGATTTTTCTTGCACCTGGCACCCCTGTCTTCTGTTACTGGATGATCTCAACACACAGCAGCAGAGTACAGGTATTTCATAAGGATTTCACATTTGAAGTGCACAAATTCTGTGTTTACACTTCCACAAAGAACCACGGTAACACTGCAATATCTAAATATGGGTTACTGTACAGTTTATTCCATAATATCCATCCTGAGAAAAACAAAGAATCAGGTTACTCACTCATGTTTGCACAATAGTTTCAAGTGCAGAATTTTAGGCAGTTTGGACAGCTTTGAAGCTAGTCTAGCTAAATTGCATTAGTAACTGCAAAAAACCAATCAGTGTCTAATTAAATCCTCTTTCTGGATACAGATTACTGGCTGAAGATTTATGTAGTAGACACTACACTGTGGTGTACTCACTGGAATTAATTTTTCCAATCACCAAACAAGGATTCCTAAAATTGCCTCTCCATGGTAAAATAAGATCAAGGCTGAGTAGGTTTTTCCAATCTATGGTATTCTTTGCAAAAGAACAATACAGAATTTCCATTAAAAACTGCAGCATTTCTGTCTCAACCTCCATGCCTTTTCCTCCCAATTTCATTAGCTGCTCCCAGTGACAAATGATCAACTAATACTATCTCTAACAGTGCAGCCAAATTGAACATTACTCTTGGATTATAGAGAAATAAGTGTTGTATTGACTGGCTTGAACCAAAGGACAGTAAATCAGTGTTCCACTTCTGCTCTGATTACACAAGTGTATCTCGTGTAGCCTTATAATACTTCTCTCCCACTCCAGTGTGCATCTCCTTCATGCTCTAAATTGGCTTACACCACTTTACTGCTGTATTTCAGACATCTTCCAGTGCAAACGGAACAAAGCTCATGGCCTTGAAAAGTTTCCTTGTAGCTTATACACTACATGAGCACAGAAATCCTGTTCCAGGTCACCTCTCACAGGTCCCCCAGAGATCCCCACACCACAGGGCCCTACAGCTGATTTCAGCTGAGAAGCAGGTAGTAGCAGAATAAGTGGTTTATACAATAATGTTATGTGTATAATTAGAGACTATCCCAGGTAATGAATCTCAAAAATCAGATCTCCAAGGTCACCACATGTATTTATCTCTCAGTGTAAGTTTTGTGGTTTTGACAATAACGTTCCTTAGTTGACATTACTAACAAACCAAATGAGCTTGAACAATCTTGTAGAGATTGTTTTTATTTATAAAAGGATACACATGTGGCATATTGGACAAAAAAAGACAGTATTTAAATTAGCATCTTGAAAAGGACTTTAGACAAAAAAGAAAAATTGCTTGTATATTCTTGTACAAAGGCTGAGAGGCCCACCCTAATCTGAGACATTCTCTTTCCTATTTCCATATGACCTTAATCTCTGCCTATTAGGAAAAATAGAAAGGAGGTTGCTACTGGCATAAATCACACACTGACTACAGCTGTAGCCCATGCACAGCAATAACTTCCATTCCAGTAGCTCTTCTGCCTTTTTCAAAGTGGGTCTACAGTGAGCACTGAAATGCCCCTGCAGTGGCTGCAGAAAGCTCTGCATCCACAGCTGAACATGTGTACCCATTTACTGCCCTCAACAAACATGATTCTCCTTTTTACTCTCTCAAACTACAGGAAGAATAAAATAAGAAATAAAGTTTTTTCCTAAAGGAATGAATTTTAATAGCTTTCAGAAAGGCCCTGTATTGCCAACTTTGCTGTTGGAAGCAAAGATCATAAAATTAATTAGCTAAAAGTAGTAAAACTAAGGCTTCTTATGGCATTAAAAAAAAACAAAACAAAAACTTTTCACACTTCAGTTAAATATATTTTCCTGTTGAGACTGCCCATCTTATCTAGACTGACAAGTTTGTCTAGATTCTATTTCCAAAAATTTTATAGCAAGATGAAATTGCACAGCTTAAAAGGACATTTCTTTGTCATAATCAAATTTTTCAGAAGATTACAGACATGACAACTGAGATGACTCAGGTCAAACAGGCAAGCGTTGCCTCTTTTGGGCTGCAGGTAGAGTGGACAGGAAAAACCTGCCATTAAAAATGCATTTAACATGGAAAATGTTAAGGTATCCCAGGAGGCCAAACTGCACTGCTTGAAATCTGTATATGACAGAAGTCAGTTTTAAAATTCACCTGATTAAACCAATCCACACCTTTTTGCACATTCTTTTTCCCCTGTACAGTGTTACCTGCATGGCTCTCAGTGAAGCTGTTCCCTACCAGTTCCAGTGATTTGTTTGCCATATGGAAAGCAAAACAGAAAAATCAGAAATACATTATTATTCCAAGTAGTGAAGAATGGTGTGGAGAGAACATTCAAGGAGGGGGGAATTTGTTCTGTTTCATAATTACCATTACCACTGTCACATGGACCCCTAGCTAGAAACAGACAAGGTAGAGGAGCTTTGTGCTCCAAAGTTTTCAGAATGCCAAGGATATCTGGTATGATCCTCTGGTTAGGATGGGGGGGAGTGGATTTGTGGAGTGGCAGTGTTTCCATGTGCTCTCATACAGACCACAGCACACCTGGAGCTTCTGGCATCACACAGCACAAGCAACTGCCACCAGAGCTCTCCCAAATCCTCAAGTAGCCTTTAGCAAGATATTGGGCAAAGCTAAACTGTAAGATGGATGTAAGACCACACTCTAAGACAGAATTGATGCTGTCCAGCAGCATATCAAGATAAAATTGTAGCTCAGATTGTTTTATCTTTATTTTCTTTATTGTGCATCTACTTCTCAGCATTCAGTTCTATTTCCTCTAGGCTGGTATAAAACACACCTGTGTTACAGATGAAGCTCCATAACATCTGCAATATACATTTTAAATCACATTTTATCATTTGATCTAACTGAAATCAGAACACTGAACTGGCAGAAGAGAACATCTGCACATCTGGAACTAAATACTTTAGGCAAGGAAAACATCTTTGGATACAAATCAAATTCACTAAAGCAAAGATGATCTTCTATTAGCTTGGCCTTTGCTAGTGACTTAACAAACCCAAGTGAAAACAGCAGACTGTATTTTTCCCTTTGTGAATATATGCAAGTCATGGGAGGAAAAGATCTAACAGATACTTCAAGAACTCTAGGTACACATATCACTATATTTTCATTAACTAATCCAGGATGGTTATGATAGTTTTAAACTTTAAAGTGCTGTTACCTGTTTATTTTAAGCTGTTCCAGTGCAGGATCAACTAACTGCAGGAAGGAGTAGTGCCTATGATTTAAGGGGTGAATGCATCATAAGTGCATCTGGATTCATACATGTCTAACTGCAGAAATGCTGAGTCTTTCTAGTTCATGAAATGCAGTAACGTGATATACAAATGTAGGGGGAGCACCAATTTTTCTTTAAATATTCATCAACCAAAGCCAAGCTTTCTGCCCTGTTAAGGTAAATCCAGCAGCCCTGCTATGGAGCACAGTCTGCCAGCCATTCTTCCTCCTTCTGCCACCTGAACAGCACAGGTTTAGGCTAGTTCTCTATTTTCTTTCCATCCCTACTGCGACTTCAACTTCAGTTGCTCTTCTACACCAATTTATCACTGCTCAATTGTTTCCTGAAGGTTATTAGTATTAGACTCCCTGTGCCACAGACTGCATCAGAGTGCCAAGTGCAGATGTCTGTGGTGTATATCTATGATTATCTCCCATTATGACTCTTAAGAACAAAGTTGTTTGTATTTTCAGTACTGACTGAATGAGTTTTCACCTTATTTGTGCTTTCACTTCACCCAGAAAATTACCCATTTTATTATCCCATTTAAAGAAATAATATACAGCAGTGTTGCTACCATTATATCAAAGAAGTAGTGGCACCTAGACCTTTGTTATGAATTACATGTTTCCACTGTATTTCAAAGATGCTCAAGAGGCTGCATGCTACAGAAAATAGTCTGAAAATGGGTATTTTATGAGAAACTTCAGGCCTACAATATTCAGTGAGAGAATGATGAGCATTTTTCTCCTTACTAAAATGAGCCACAGTTTCCCCTTAAAACCATATGCTTTCAGCTGGCTGTGTAATCTCCAGACACAGGCATTGCAGCTGCTGAACTACCTCAGAAGTTCTCAGCACCAGCACCTACAGCAAGTAGCCAATTTAAGCAGGTGAAGAGAATTACTAGCTCCAGAATAATTATAGAATCATTTAGGTTGGAACAGTCCTTTTAGATCATTGATTGCAACTGTTCACAGGTGACATTCTGCTTGCTGATAATTAAGCTGCACTCTCTGGTAACACTAAAGTTGTACAGTCAAAAATAAGGTGGGAAATTCTTGAAACTCAGGGTCTTTGAATGAACATAATTAGGTTTACATCACAGCACTTGGTAGTCCAAGGCATAAGAGCCCAGACTTCACTTAAATAGGTTAAATTGCTACCTGTAACAAAATGTCTTATGAGAATTATGAAGAAAAAATTATTTTAGTAGAAATAAGTTCAGGTTTGCTAGAACTGAATCACTGGATTTGTCCTATGTTAAGAAGAATTAGTTCTTCCTTCATTACACCATTTGATTTGCTCCTATAAGTAAATTAACTTAATCATTCTATACAACATTATTGATAAGTTCCTTCATAATGCTTAGAGTTAATGCTTATTTACTCTCCCACTGTGACAAATTAGACCACCTACTCAGACACTGTATTTATTAGTGAAGGAACACACATGGAGTGCTAAAAGCCTGCAATAATACAACTCCAATATTTAGTTGCTTTTCCAGGCAATAATCTTGATAGCTAAATAGTTTAGTTCCCGCTCATAAAACCAGAAGAAATATAGCAGTGATACAGTGAATCCTAAATGCTTAGCTGAGGGAAAAAAAATTAATAAAGGAGACTCTAAAATGGAATTTTCCTAAAGTATAACAGTACCAGTGATCAGCACCATGATGAACTAATAGCAGACACTGTGTATTTCAAACACTCTTTATGGGCTGCTTTTTAGCAAAGGTGTTTGGAAAAAAAGCTAAAAATAAAGACCACATTGCTAAAAAGCTAACCCTGGCCTTCAAGTTCAAAGAGCTTTTCATCCAGCAGAAGACACTCATAATGTGTGGCATGAGACCACAAACGTGTCTAAAGAAAAAGCCAAGTCAGAGGCTGTTTTTGTATGTGTTACTCAGAAATGTTTCCAGTGCCCTAAAAAGCTTATTTTTTCTATTCAGTAAGTGGTTTAAAAATAGTTATTATCAAAATTTTCCACATATATTATCTTCTATTATTCAATTCCACTGCACTGAAGTTGCTCTAATCCCTGACATCCCACTGAGGTGATCTGCACCCAAAATTTGATAGGAATCTCATCAGATTCACGTATTTATACACAGGTTACTTCATTAACAGACACAGCAGCCTTAGAGCTTAATGACACAAATAAGTAATTAATAAATACACATGTAAATCTTCATCTGATTAAGTTCTTGTGCTATGACAAGCAAGCATGGATTGTATCAAAAGCACTGCTAAAATTGCTAAAACAATTTTAGGCCAGTGTTTCAACTGCTGTATATCACAGCCCTATCCAACATCAAAAGAGTTGAACAAATGAACACACCTGAAAATTCAGGTCTATCTCAGCCTTTAATAACATATTACAACAAAAAGATCTTCAGGAGATAAAACATTGCCGGTGGAAAAAGATAAAAAATGGAAATGCTCAGGAAAGGGGAAAAAAACCCACTGCCACACAAAAGAAAGTAATCGCATGCATATGGCTTGCTTTGATTTCACAACAAAGATAGATTTTACTAACACTGCTCAGCATGAAAAACAACACCAATCCCATACAAATTCATCTCAGTATTTTTTGAATGGACAGGACTTCAGACTCTGCCTGACAACAGTTGCTCAATTATGTGTTACTTTTATTACACACAAGACTTGGCAGCAGCAGAGAACGTATGTCTGGGACAATCCTCGAAAAATTTACTAGCACTTCGAGATACACAGGCCAAGTTACAATATGGAGAGATCCTTAAAATACTTCATTTTGCATGTAATTATTCACTGATAACAGAGGGAGCAGAGTGAAGTTTCAGATTCGGTAACAGATTACAGGCAATTGCTTCTTCTGTGCAAATTGTAAAGCTAACATCTCAGTTGATGTCCTGCTGCCAAAAGGATGTTTCAACAACAACTGTGTTACCAGGAAAGTCTTACATCACTATTGCAGCTCTACACTGGAAGTATCATATGAAAACAAATATACAGCTTCCAAAACAACCTTAGCATACATCCATTCCCCAAGCAGCCAGAAAAATAAATGCTGGCATAAAGGCGCCTTTTTTATTTCACCATTTAATATTCACCACTCCAGTGTCAACCAAGCTCATCACAAAAGCCAACTTCTGTCCTATGTTTGCCTGTGAGCACCAAACTATATCAAATGCACTGAAAACAAGCAAGGAAAAAAAATCAACGCACATTAAATCAATCACTGAGCAAAACTCAGTGTCAAAATCCATTCCGATTTAAGAAACTGTTAGACAAAACAACATTTACGTTTTATTCTGAAATCCTACATTGAGATTACCATACCAGTGACAAGCATTTTGAAACATCGAGAATCATATCACAGCCAAACCACAAAAGATAATGACACAGACACATACTCCCACTCTTATAGAGCCTTCTGCTTCCAACAGCTTCACTAAGCTCGGTTAAAAAATAGCAACGGCAAAACAAGGAAAACAGAGTTCCAAAATAAGTGAAACAATAAATCTTAATATGCAATAGCCATGTTTTCACCTTCCCAAAGGCAGCTTAGTCAAAGCTCCTTTCAGAGCACAGTTTTGTAGCATCTGGACACCTCTGCAGGGAGGGTGCCGCTACCCCCGCACAGGAAGGGTTAGCGAGCTACAGAACTCGAGTGCATGGAGAGGGAAACAGCCGAAGCACTACAGCACTCACATATTAATATAACTACAGGAGAACTGCAAGCCGACAGCCACGGCTCCATTCTGCATTTAAGGGAGAAGGGAATGAGAGAAGAAACAGAGAGGGGAAAAGTTTCCTCGTCTTTCCTCCAAGCAAATGTAAATTTGTTCATTAGGTCCTCAAGCTTTCAGGAACATAAAAATATGTAAAATCAGTAATGCTTAGAATAGGATTCCTTCCACTTCAAAAGGCTGTGCCGGATAAACCCCGAGACACTGATTGACGGAGAGGCCAGCTCTCCCTCCTGGAGCAAAGAGACTCCGGCCAGCTGAGACACAGGCTGGATCCACGCCTGCCGGCAGCGGGGCGGCTGGGGCTGCATTTCCCTCCCGTACACCAGCCCTGCACAGACAGGCAAAGGGGCTGCGGGGCTCGGGCATCTCTGATGCACACAGCCGGCAGCTGCGGGAGGCTGACGGGGTTTTACGTGCCATGAAATGGTGGATCTGACTACCAGGCACATTTTATGATAGGGAGAGATCTTGAGCCTCTGCAAAGCAAAGCCGGGCAGGGATAGCAGGAGGGAGCAGGACCAGCAGCGGCAGGGCCTGGAGGACTGTCAAGCCCGGCCGCCTCCCCCCGCCGGGCCGGGCGGCCCCAGCCCGGGCCCCCCCTCCGCCAGAGCGGTACTTACGTGAAAACAAAAAATAAAGTAGTCGAACCCACTAATAAGGCAGCTGCTGTGGAGACCGGGATGTATTTCGTAGGTTTAAACCTTTTTCCAGTGCTGCTGGGCATCCTGTAGTTTACACATCACTATGTAAATCCAACCCGAGAGGAGGGAGCCGGGAGGATGCGGGTCCCTCCGGCGCGGGGAGACCGGGACCCGGGCGGCTGGGAGGGACGGGAGAGGGACGGGAGCAGCTGACCTCCAGCACAGGAAATCCCACCCACACCGCCCAGCCCACTCGGCTGATGTCAACCAGCCCCTTAAGGTAGCGCTGCGGGGAGACGGGAGCGGGGCGCGCAGCCAGCGCAGCTCCACGGAAGGGCGAACGAGCCGCGGCTGCTCGGGCCGCCCGCAGCGGGGCAGCCCCTGCGGACGGGGGGGGGGGCAATCATATTATATCTACAAGACAAACACCCCTCCCCCCCTTCCCCCCCTCTCCGGAAAGAAAAATGGCAATGCAGTGAGCTGCACAGGGCGCTGTGTGGGACGCCGAAGCTCCTGTAGCAGTTCCCTGAACCGCGGGGCTCTAGAGGGGGCTGCGGACGCGGCACCGCCGCAGCAGCCGCGGAGCGCTGCGGGTCCGCGCAGGGAGCGGCTCCGAGCGGGGCCCTGCAGGACAGGGCCAGCTGCAAGCGAATCCTGCCGTGTTCGTTCAGGAATAAACCCTACTTTTCATTCTGCTACACCCAGAGTCACAGCATTAAGGGAACTGCTGCACTCTGCCAAATCTAGCTTATTCCAAGATCCATAACTGAGTGCAAACACGACTGAAATTACACTATACTCTGTTCTTTTAGAATCTATCTATTAGCATCAGGATGCAGACAGAAGAGGTAATTTAAGGTAACAACAGAAAGTTCACCGAATCTGCTTTCCCAAGAGCAGTGAGAATGGCTCTTCTGTTCACACTCGGGGGCACCACCCAGCAGCTCGCCTGTCTCAAGGAAACCCTCCGATTGGAAAGAAGGGTTCAAGGCCACTTGGAAGTTTAGAAGTCAAGACCGGGAGCTGCATACATCCTGCTCCCTTCCCTCCTGCTTTCTTTCTCAGCTAATCCCTTTTCTGCAGCTGCCAACATGCAGATAAAGTAACCCCCGCCTAACACAAAAGCCACATTTGCAGCATCTGCTGGGTGTTGTTAAAAGCAAGCTTGCCCTAGAAGGCATACACTGCAGTGCTGTTCAGAAAGGACATTTATAATTTCTCATTTTAACAGACTTGATTAGATCCACAGTCCTAGAAGTCTTAAGAACAGAACAAGTAAAACCTGACCAAAAATCTGTAAGGGTCCTCAGCTTTGCAGTTTGCAAAAAAATACCCCCATAACCACAAACCAAACAAAACCCCAAATTTTGAGCATCAGCTTTAACAAAAAGCAAAGCCAGCAAGTTCCAGCCTGAGGATATATGGCTATGTGAAATCTCAGCTTTTACTAACAAATGCCCTGCTTCACAGAAAAACAAGTCTAATCCAAAAGGGACTAAAGCCACAAGGCAACCTAAAATAATCTCCAGACTTAGATTTTTAAGGAACAGGAAAGAAAACATCTATCTAAAGTTAGTTATTTTTGCATGCTTGGGGGACTGAATGTTTCCTATGCTTCACTACTCCTTGTCATGCCAGCTTATTGGAATTATTTATTCTCAAACCCCCTGTAACTAACCAAAAGGTCAACAATTTTATGCAGAACGAGGCTCTCTGTACAAAGCTGAAAGGCTTCAGGTGCAGCTGCATGAGCATGTTAAATCAGATCAAAGGCACACCTGGGAAGCAAATCTCCCCACCACCTCCACTTACCAGGTCTGATGTGTATTCCTGAGTGGTCTCCAAGGAATCAGCTGGGTCTCTTTTCAACCAAACTGGGCTGGAAGATCCATTTCAGGAGCACACCTAATGCTCTGGGCCACAAGTTAGTTTAGCACCACTTACTTGACAAAAGCAGAGACTTCATCGCTTACATCAGTTTAATCATCTTCCTCCTTCCCACTCGAGCAACAGTCTGGATAAAGAATTTAAGTTGCAAACAGAACTCCGGACAATTTTCTAGTGATATTTTTATTTTAATCTAGAGAATGTTATCCTAAGCAGCATTATAGACTGTCTATGAAGTTGGGTGAATGTTCTGTAATGGGCAGCATGAGATTTACTCAAATGCATTTCTTAAGTCTTGAAAAATAGTAAAAAAAGTTCTCTCCCAAGTGACAGTCATATCTGCATTTTTAGCATGGACCTGCAAGTTTCCTTTCTAGGTGAGCCACAAAAGCATCCTGTCAAGTTTCTAGCATGAGCTGGGAAGCAACAGGCACAAATCTGGAGTCTGAAGATTTATTTAAATTTCATTCCTTTTAAAGATGAAGCCTTTCTGGGACACTAACATTCCCTCATGTGAATTGTGGAGTTATTCTTAAGGAGACTATGCCTCCTCTGCACCTCATTATTTTCAATTGTATTTTCCCCTAAGGACTCTTTCCTCTCTAGAAAGCATGCTTCTCAAAGACAGCTTTGCAAGTGGGGAGGATTCAGCACTTCTGCTCATTCCACTCCTCAGAATGGTTTTCCCTTCATCACTCTGACACACTGATGCTGATCCAATCTTGCTGTATCAGCCCCCATTTGTTGGGCCAATCTTTCAAGCCATTTCTGTTCTGAAAGGAGGCTCTAAGCAGCAAGCAACTTTGGCTTTTTTTTAATATCCCAATCACATAACACTTCTCTAGAGGGAGACTAAAGATAACTGTGAGTTATCAGGACACAAAGAATTGTACCTTTCATAGCAACAAGAGGTACATCTCCACTGTGATCTCTGGAAGATCATAGTGCCAGCTGGGTTGGGGCTGCACAATCATCCTGTGGATCATGACACCTGTGCTGTGCAGTCATGCAGACCCAGCATTTCCAAAAGGGGGCTGAGACATTTCATGTTACAAGGCTACAGTGTTATGCTCAATTGGGCTTTGGGATTGCTTTTTTCTGGTGCACATTGTAGATTACCTATCACAAAGCAGTAATTTTCTGTAATTTTGTGTCCAAGAGTTCCCACAGCTCACCTCATTTCCTTCCCACTAACACTCCAGTTCTCAAGAACGCTCTGTTTTCAAGCCAGCACAAAGCACTGCTGAGCAACACTCAAATCTTGTTATTACAAGCCAAGTATATTTAAAGCAGTCAGATGACTCTACCTGTCAAACACTAAGGATGTCTGAGGAAGACTTGACTAAGGCAGAACAGGCATGTCTCAGAATTGCTCTCCTGGAACACCTTTATTTCAAGGACTACAGTTTCTGGATTCACACTATCTTATTAGCATGCCAGAAGATTTTGGCAGCACTGAGGTAAACAGCAATGGCAGCATGAGTTAGGGAAAGATTTAATGACAAAGAACAAAGACAGCCACAAAGAACAATCTAAAAATAATCTGGCAGAGCATGGCTAGTAATTGCATGTCTTCTTGCAAGATTTCACTCTGAGGTTTCACCCCAAAGGAGGAAGGGCCAACCACAGAAGCTGTGCTGGAGCCACATGGCAGGGTACCCCTCAGAGCTCATAAGATGAAAGGAAACTTACAAAAGAGCAAGAATCAAGAAAGCCTGAAAGCTAAGCAATTTTCATATCAAGTCACAGCATTAATTTGAGCTGGAAATCTTAGCTTAATGATTAAGAAAATTATTTTATTTTGCACACTTAAAATACTGAGTATCCCTGGAATATTATATCGGTCACTTGCAAGTTACCTCCTAGCTTGTATTGGCTGTTGCCATTTAACAGTGACCACAATAAATAATGATACTTTTCTTACTGCATTTTCTTACTACAACTAAAAATGTTGCCAGCCCATGTAGAAGTGATGACCTGCAAACTGTTAATTGGGAGAACTCTCAAGGATCACAGTTCATTGTTTAATAAAAGCTGGTTTTCCCCTCAAATTTACAGTACTCAGAACAGAGAAACCTGCATCATCTTGTGCTGCACAGTGCTGCCAAAAGTCCAAGCAAGGGCCAGACAGTTCTGGGTACAAGCCAGGCCTAGTAGGCTACCAACTGGAAATTTAATATGACAATTTAGTTTAGTTGTTCATTTCTTACCCAATAAAGCAAGAAATTATTGCCTAATAACGACTTCTCAGTAGCTTTAACAGATTTATGACAAAATTTTCTAGATGATTCCAATAGATATTTTTCATGGGATGGCATTTGCTCAGAACAGATCTGGTGTATTTCCCAACAGTAGTGATGGGGCATGTCCATTTGCATTTACTATGAGACTTTAGTAACTCTGCATATTGAATCCTAAATGATCCCCACAAAAAACTACTTACATTAGAATGAGGTAGGCCTCCAAGCAGTTTTAAAGATTCACTAACCATCCTCTTTAAAACCATTAGTAAAGTGCAATTCTCCTCCTCTAAATGAAATATCACTCTAAATGATGCTGCTGAAACTCTGCAAGCCAACAGTGTTCATAAACCAGCAAACAAGATGTTAAAACTGCTAAGCACTATTTCTATGAAGCAATGTAACTTTAATTATACCTGTTAGAATAGTCTTGAGAAATATCCTCCAAGCATACAAAATATTCAGTCATTTTAATGTCCAATCCATCTTTGTTGATGTTTACAATAGCTGTAATTGCTTTTATGGAAAAAAAACATTAGAAAATGATGAAATTTAAACTACCTGAAATGAGGCCAGCCAGCACAACATGAACAGGCAAGAGCTCATGACACTGTTAGCTTCTCTCTTAGGCTGTCAGTAAATTACACATCATGATACAACAGTTCATATCTACAATTCAGTGAATCAGCTGATGTAAATTTGTACAGTCAAGACTGATAAATGAGCTGGACTTTCCCAGTTTGAAAGTTGGAAACATGTTTAAGACTGTAAAGTTGATGAAATACTTGTGGTAGTCAGACACCTTCCACAAAATAAAATATGCAGTATGCAACATCTAATCCAGATTTGTGCTAGTACCTTCTTTGTACTTGAAACATTATATTGCTGTAACAGAAAATACACCCCACAAACATTACCTGCACCATTAATACCTAAAAAAAGGTGCATTTCTACAAATGTAATTTATGGATCTGATGTAGGTCATATTTTCACTAGACTACAGCAAACTAGTTTGACAAGTCTTACAAACATGAACAGGTCTTAAGTCAGTGGTTGGTGTCTAATGTGATTTAAGTGGACAAAGATATTCCATACCTAAATTTACAATTATAAAAATATAGTGGTCACAAAATCTGACCCAAAGTTGTAGATACTAACGCTACTCAGCTCTTAAATATTAGGAAGATTTGTGCTACTGTGCTTGTCAGTTTTCACAACCTCAATATTTATTTCCTTATTCTTACTTGCATAAACTGCTTACTTGAGAAGCATCTTGTTTTCACACAAACTAGAGTTGGAGAAATCACTTACATGTGGAATCCACTCTACAGCTCATTACTTCAAACTTTTCTTCCTCAAGCAAAATAATTCTGATCTGTTGCAGTTAAGTTTTCCTTAGCTCCTTACTCTGAAAATGATACATTGTCAAAGATTTAGTTCAGGTTGGTAAAAAACTTGTAATTCCTCTTCTTTCTATTTAAAGAGTAATTCTGGCTAAATTTAATTAGGAAGACCTTTCAAGTAGGCCCTACATAAACCATCATGAAATAAAACAAAATCATATACACACAGCTCACTTCACTCAACTAGTTTACACATGACCTCAGCAATGTAAAAACACTTGGAAATTATTTTGGCTAATCAAAATTCAAACATTGGCTTGCCATGGACACCTCAGAAAATACAGCTTGCTAGAAGCAACCTGGAGCAGTCAGGACAGATGGGTGTCCTGGGAACAGGAGGGCATAAACAAAGACAGCAATGGGAAGTTAACTGGAGAGGTTTGGAGTTGTTTAAATAATCACCCACTCTGTAAGGGCTCTGCACTGAAAGCCAATGGCAATTTGTACAGATCAAAACCCAGCAGGGCAGTTTGGAATGTAATCTCCACCACTGTCTCCATTTAATATTACTAAGGTGTCAAGCTGAGTTTTCTGACTGATTCAGTCTTTTCTTTAGAGAAAGGTTTCCAATAACATTCACATTTTTCACTGAGCTATGTGAAGGACTGCACTGAGATGGAGCAGCTCAAGGCCCAGCACTGCTGAGGGACATCAGAATTCAGCATAACTCACTGTGAGCCACACACAGCATCCACCAGAGGACACAACACTCAAACTGGTAACAACAGTAGCAACAAAATCCAAAGAACTACTCAGACTCATATTTCTTCCCTTTACATACAGGTATTCCTTGAGCATGTTGCATCAAAATTAAGAATTTAAACATTCTCCTATCTGCATAGTGTTGAGAAGAATTTTAATTTTCTGAGGTTTTGGTATCACTGAGAACTTGTATTTGATACAAGTTACCTTATTTTACAGGGGAAAAAAAAAATCAACATTTAGTGTTAGAACACAGCAAATTGGGAGCGCTTGCAATCTGTGAATGAGACATTCAGTGTTACTAATGCAAACTTACTCCTGGAGAAAAAAACCCCAACAGATTAATGTAGTCTTCAAAATAATTAACATGGGATTTAGAGGGAACTAGTTTGAATTATTTTCTATACAAGTAGACTTCTTTAAGACCTGAACTTGCTGTTAAGAAGACACTATTTTGATGCTTGTCAAAGTGTAAAAATTTTTAAGTTGAATTTATCACTCAGGAGTCCTCAGACATTCATCCATTCAGCACATACACACAAAACCATTTGCACCACCAGACTGGATCAGTAAGCCTGGCTATATAGCATCTCTATGTAGCATCCTTCTAAACCTGAAGCAGAAAATTTGTAAGAATTGCAGACTTTAGCACCCAACAATGCTTTATTAACCCTGTTGTATTTTCCTTCTTTATAAAAAATGGATAAGGACTTTTAAAAAATCTTCACTTGGCAGTCTACTTTGCCTATAGGCAAGTTAAATCATTAGAATGACTAGCACAAAACAACAAATCTTATTTCACTGAGATAACTTTAAAAATACTTACTGCTTTTGAATATGTAGAACAGCTAAAGTGACCAGAACATTGAATGACCATCCTTTAGTTTAGAGGACTAAAACATTCTTCAGCCAAATGTTACCCAGAGAAATTATTTTACTGAGTGTCTCTCTCTTAACTCTGCTCTTTGAGACTGAAGACTTGCAAGGATGGTTGCAATCCAGGAACTGTAAACACAGATCAGTTAACCTAAACAAGAATGGAAATGTCTTGAAGTCATTTAAGCATGCTGAAGAGATGGTAATAACATTAAGCAGGAGTCATCAATAACTAATATAAAGACAATTTAAATCATTCAGGTGCTGCCCCCTCCCTTTTGTACAATGTTTCACAGTGAAATGCAACTCACCCATGTTGCTGCCTTCATCCCTTCACCCCTGCACACTAAAATGCATTCCCAGTAAGAGTTCTCAAAATAAAAAGCGAATCCTTTAAATGAAAATTTAAGTTTATTTTGAAATTTTTAAGTCATTTCTATCAATTTAGACACAGTTTGACATTATCAGATCATTTACAGTGATTCATGGATAAAAGATTTGGCTTTTACATTCAAATGTTAAATACTTCAAAATAGCTTTGTCTTGTTACTTCCAAACCAGAAACACCAAAGAGCATTTTATTTTGCCTTTCAACCATCTTTGTTAATTAACAGACTTTTGATATCTGCTGTAGTTGAAGGGGAACGTGCAAAACACCAAAGGAATTCTTTTGTTTGAATGAAGTGAGTACCTTAATTACAGTTCCAGATTTAAGACTCATGCACTGTAGCATCAAAAGGCAGTGCTAAGAAGAAAGACATGATTTATTTTTAAAAAATATATTTTCCTTAGGTAGACTGCAGAATCTGAGTTAAAAGCCTCTTTATGAAGACAAAAAGGTCTTGCTATCCCATGTTAACATCATTCAGTTTAGCAAGTTTTGTCCAGTTCTCAATTATTTTGGAAACTATTATAAAATTTCATCTCTATTCCTAACACAATCCTTGTATTAGTGTTTAACAACAAAATTCAATTTATCTACCAGACTTAATTGTGTTGATTTTATTGCTTACTATAGTTTATTTTCTTACTCTCTAGCACTAATTTGAAATTGGACAAACAAAAAACATTTGCTGGGAAGAGATTTGACCAATTTGCCCATTCTGGCAAGGAGGGTGTCCCTCAAGCATGTGCATCATAATTAACCGTTCCAAAGTGAATTCCAGCCTGCTGCTCTCCAAGGACAGCCTCCCTACCAAACATCTGAGAAGTTCAAAACTCCTCCAGTTTGTAAAAACACGAGCTCCAAAGCCCTGGGAAAAAAGCTTACACATTTTAGACCTATACATTCTTGAGACTACAACAATATACTGGCAAGGGGATTCTCACAGGAAGATACTCAAACAGCTCAGATTCCTTTGCACACACCTCAGCATAACAGGCTGCTGCAGCTGCCTTCAGTCAGCAAGCAGCACCATGGAAGATCTGGGACAACAGCAGGAGCTTTCTGCTAGAACCAAACCTTCCTAATATTAAAATTTGGGGCAGGCTGGGAAAGCACAGATTTCATTTTGTGAGAAGAAAATGCTTCTCTCAAATCTGACACAAGAAATTTTGTCCCCCACCTTTATTTTCACCATCTGATGGATCAGCAGCAGCAGTGTGCCAGGAATTCTCTTATTGCCTAATTCCAGAAGTCTGCTGCATTTCAAGAAGCACAGGCACATTCCCTGCTCAGGTACACACAGCAATAGGTGTGAAAGGTCTGTTAGATTACAATTTAGAAGCCATATAAGAAGCACAAATGCAATCCTAATCTTCCCTGCTGACAAAGTCTATTAACCTACTTAATCCACAGGAATGATGATATGCAGCTCAGTTAAACAAGTGTATTCATAAGCCTTTACAGTATACAGAAAACTCAGTTCTGTCCCCTGATGCTGTTTTCAAGTTTGTTTTATTCACTCTTTTGGATGACTGTAAATAAGTGTTTCCACTATGGAAAAGAAAGTTAGCACAGTACATTTTCATGACTGGGGAATGAATTTTTCTGAAGACACCTTCCAAAGGGCAAAAGCCTAGAAAAAACAATGTGAATGTTGAATGCAGTTCCATATAAAGTCCCTTGTAAAAATTAAAAAAATAACCAAACAAAAAAAAAAAAAAAAAAAAAAGGAAAAAAAAAGAAAAAAAGAAAAAAGTAAAGGAAAAACTGCAAGGCCCAGGATGAATTTATTGCTTTTCTTCAGTTTTTTCCTTGGTCTCTTTCTTCTCAGATTCTTTGCTCTCTTCCTTTACAGAAAGCTCTTCTAGTTTTTCAGCAACTTTATCAGCACTATCATTTTTGTCTGTGCCTGCTAAAAGATTGGTTAGGACAAGTATTACATACAAGCAGTAATGGATTGGCCAAAAATATTCTTCACTGACCACTGAAGTGACTCATTCCATTTCTTTTCCTCTGGTAATTACTTCAGATGTCAGATTTCAAGAAACACCAGTCACATACATTAATCACTACACAAGGGCTTAATCACAGGGACTGAGGAACGTGTAGCATCTGGCCAGCTGTGCTGCTACCAATAAAGTATCCAGACAAGCCCTTAGTTTCTTGGCATCTTAACCAAAAAAACCAAAGTCAAGTTCCCCAGTTTGAAATTGGGGCATAGGAATTCCTATGACTGGAAAACTCCAATCTAAATATCTTGAAGAATACTGACTGCAGATCATTGGTAGTCTGTACTTAAGATAGAAATGTTTATTTTATTTACATGGTGACATACCTCATCACAAAGGCAATTCTAAAGGGAGGTGCAATAATCTATTAGAGACTTGTGAACAACCTCACACACACTAAGAACTATGACAAACATTAAATATTATACTTGCATGATTATACATTTGCAAAATTTGGGAAAGGGACCTGGAAGGAAGAAAGAGCACTGTGGTTGCAGTGTTCACAGCTCATTTGTTTACTATAAGCCATAAATATTTCCTTGACAGCCATTCCAAAGCAGCCATGTCCCAACAGCAACAGTAACAGCCTTCCACAGGAAAGAAGGCCATGGTCACTCCTGTGAGCTCTTACTCTCGCAGACAGAAAAGCACCTGAACTGAAGGCTGCAGTTCAGCACAGAGTGAGTCTGCTGGAACACAACACTCCAGGGTACCAGAACCACTCACACAGCTCAGAAATGTGGCACCAAGTACACTGAGACTACCTTACCTTTCTTTGCTGTCTTGCCTACTTCATTCCTGCATTCTTCAAATTTTGCCTTGAATTTCTGTGCATCTGTTTCAGTGAAGATAAAATATTTTTTCATTACTTCTCCTGCCTCACAACATTGAATACTTCTAATCTTGAAGAAAGATACCCTGGGGAAGCTTTGTGTAAACAAAATTTGTAGGGACTTATGAAGTAATCTAGTAAATCATACAAGATGCAAAATTCTTCAATCACATCTTTGTGCAAAAGCAATTCATCTTCTTCAGCAAGTTACTAAAGCAGTTTATTTTGCAAAATATTCAAAACGTAATGCCAGCAGGAGCTGTTTTGTAGTTATTGCAACTCCCAGCTGGCTGCAGCCTAAAGGAATAGGAATATGATGTCAGAGACTGCTAATACAACTACATGCAAAAGTTTGAAGATTAGCTTTGAACTGCTATCCTTGCCAGCTACACTTGAAGAGTCTTCCACAACCTGACCATAACTGGGGGGTCTTAGCATCAGCAAAGGAAGATAATGCCTGTTTCACCAGCACAGCATGCAGACTCTGTACCTGAGGGCTACACCTCACTGCAAGCGTCAGCAATGCATAATCTTCATTACCTTCTGGTCTAAGCCACCACTTGATTCAACAACCATGCCAAGCAGCTGATCAAATTCCAATAATGTCTCTACACAAGTAATACCAGCAATAAGGGACTGGGCAATGAGCTTCCTGCCACCACAATGACCAAGGCAGTCCTAGCCTGGCATCCCAGGCTGGTCTGGCTGACCACAGGAGGTCACTGTTGCCCCACAGGAATTCTGAAGGCACTTAATAACTAGTCCAGGAAGTGTATCGATTCCTTTTCCAGCATCTCAAACAGGAGAGACACCTGAAAGACAAACTTAGGTCTGTTCACCTGTCATCTGCTTAGTCAGTACTGCAAAGGGCAAACAGGAAGAAAGGACTACTCCCTCAAGACAGACCATTCAATAAACTGAACAGCCTCGACCAGAAAGAGGGTAAGACTTTTCAGAGATTAGCAAATAGTTGCCCCCTCACTTCCTACTTGATCATGAAGCAAGCACTAAGCAGGTGGACCAGAAAGGTTTATTTGGCTAAATAAAAATGACATTGGAGACTTGAGGCCAAGGAAAAAGGCAAGATATACTAAGTTCTTTCCTGATGTAGCCCAATCAATCAAGCTTTAAAATATTCAACCACTTTATGATTCATCTAGTATGTAAGGAGAAAAGGAGGCTACCACACTAAACTTGTGTGGCAAATTTAAAGCAAGAAATGCAAAACTTTTTCATTTTGCTCCTTTAGGGAAAAAAAAAAACAAAAAAACAACCCAACAACAAAACAACACAACATAAACCCCCTCTGCCTCCAAACACTTATTGGATTCAATAGTGGGTGATCCATTATTAGAGTTCCTTTTCTGGTACTCAGTGGAGTCACTCCAGAAAAACCCACCAACTAGTATGATGGGTATGACTTGCACTTTTCACTGAGGGTTCCATTTAATCAAAACAAAGAAGATACCACATACTTCATTAAAAAAAGAAAAACCAACCTGGATATTCTGCTAATGCAGATGGACCAGAAATATCAGGATTTCCTTGTTTCTAATGCAAAAATCTAATCTTAACTACAACTGAGCACCCGAATTACATGACAGTAAGCTGTGAGTCTCGTAACTGCCTGTAGTTTTATTCTAATTGGCACAGCACTTACATGAAATGTAAGTAAGTGCCTAGGGCAGAAACTGTACAAATATTACTGCAGACCTAATTACTACACTGTTTGTCAACAGATATGGTTAAGTGATTAACAGACTTCTCTCAGATAAAGAATTAATTAGCTAACAGTACCATGCAGGGGTGAAATACAGCACATCTCCAACAATGGTTTAGAGCAGCATTTAGACAAGCAGGGTAACATAACAGTTTACAATCAGTGTAAGTTCAGTGCCAGTGCCACTCACTCTCTGCATTTAGAAATCGGATTGCCAGAAGTTCGGGCTTGGGGCTTTCATCTGCAAAGTCAGCATGTGTGTTCCAGACCCACGCCCTGTCGCTCCCAGCGTTGGGCTTCAGCTCCATTAAGGGTGTGACTGAAAGGAAAGCATTAAAAGATGTACAGAGCACAATAGCAAATGTTTTCCACACCAGCCTCTGTAAATCTCAGTGAAAATGGACTGTGATGGTTACATAAAGCACTTGACGCAGAATTACTGAGGGATGAATACAAGACAGTGGTGCTCATATATATTTTTCCTTACATTGTCAAAATTATGCAAAGCCATTACTGTGTGAGAGGATGCTGGATTCACTAATGTTAGGAAAAAGAGTTGGATTCAATTTTTGCTTAAAACAGATGACTGTGATACTAAGAGATGCAGTCACTGAGCACAGCCCTGCAGTACAGAAAATGATTTAGAAGGAAAAGGCACCCAGACAGACAAACAACACTCATTCTTTTTCTGCACACCAAAACTACCAAAATTAATTTTAAAAAGCATTTTCCCTTCAATAAATCATCAGGTTAATTACCTGTCCCATCAGTTTAAAGCTGTACTACAAGATATTACAGAATTCTGTGGTGCTGCAAAGTGTACACACTGTCTTGTCAATCTATTTGTTCCCTCCCAGTAAATGGGGCCCTGTCCCTCCAAGACACTACAATTACCTCACCTGACTGACTGGAGAAGTTGAAATGTTACTTCCCACAGTACCTTAAGACTTTTTACATTACAGACATGCAAAGTCTAAGCAGGGCTTTTTTTTTCTTTTGGGCCCTGTCTAGTTCAGGAAAATCTGAAGAGTCTACTCCCTTCCCTGCATTTTTAACATCTAGAGATCAAAATACATTTCGCTCCATTTAATGCTTTGCAAAAATGAAGAGAGTTCTTTTGTCTGACTGTGAGTCAGCAAAAATTCAATAAACAAATCTATATGGAGAGCAGCTTTTCCAGGCAAAAAAAAACTAAACAACTTCTGACATGAATACTGTAAATTCATTAATTCTGTTTTCCTATGTGCAACATTTATTTCCCTAAACAAAAGGTTTATTCCTGCTGGTTGGTGGCATTATTGAGGTTTGCATTAAGCTATTTCTTATTTCAAATTATTGAAATGAATTTTAACTCCACAGAACACTATAGATTTCTCATAAAAAAATCTGAGTATCAGCAAAGCAAGCAAAGTATCACAAACTGGTCTACTTGTTGCAAGCTGTGCTGACTTTCAAGTCTGTCTTGCTCTTTAATGGCATTTTTTTTAATTCAAAGAGGATGCTTTTTTGAATGAGTCAGCCCAATATAACACATTCCTATCAGTTTATTTCACAAGCAGAGAAAGGCAGACTCAGATTTGCTTAGCACCTCAGTATCTGTCTTCTGATGGTTAAGGATTGGTTTTGGAAATTCAGACATTTAGCTCAAAGTAGTAAATTATTACATCATGGTTCTTCTCCCTCTTTTACAAAAGCAAGCCAGCATACATTAAATTCTTAGCTGTATTTCAAGCAGTATTAAGGCCTACATGTTCTACACTTTATTAATCATTCAAATAAAGCACACACACACACTGGAAACAATCACATAATGCCCATTTATCACAGTTAAATTTTAGAGTGACTTTTGTTAGTCTTACAGCACTATCAGACTCTTAAAGAAAAAAACCTCCAGCTTCCTTCCATTAATAAAAATAACTCCTCATGGTTTTTGACGCCTGAAGCCTTGTATGAAGAGCAAGAAACAACAATACTTAAATTCTGCAAGCTTATTGTTAAAATCAAGAATAAGTATAGAGACGTATAACATACTGTAATGGTTTGCACAGATTTTTAGGGTTTTATCCCTCCTCATGAGGAGGCGAATGGTTCCCTTCTCCTTGTGTTTCAGGAGTTTCACATCACCAGTTCCTCGTTCTTTCCATTCTGGAAGGTCGTTCTCAGATGCAAACCGGAAGAGCTTTGCTCGCCTTGGAGAACAGAAAATTTAATTAGCTGCATGTATTAAAATACCACACCTGACCAAAGGGCACAGTTCTTTTTAAAAGCCACACCACACACAAGAAGGAAACAATTCCTTTAATAAGATCCCCTGCTCTGCTTCAATATTCACATTCGGAAACTGATATGATAAATTAAAATTGAATAATAAAAGATTAGGAATTATGTAATAATTGTACTAAAATTCAACAGCTTCTGAACACTCTTAGGGTATACATATACATATTAGGTATAGGCAATCCTTTAAATTCAGGTAGCTAATTAACAGGTTTTTCTATAGCCAGAGTTCCCCACACTACCTGTCTGAAACTGACCATCACTTTAGCTACTACCAGAATCTGTACAAGGAGAACTGAAATCTCTCTTCCAGATGAGCAAAACCATTCTGTGATTAAGCAAAAGTATTATTTTTAAAACCTGTTTCAAGCCAGCACATCAGGGATCAAATTCAAAATGCTTCTTAAGCCTTTAGGCTACATTTTTCTTCAGGCAGATCAAGCCATCCTGATTTGACAATAAGCATAATCTACAGATAAACTGTGTTGAAGACAACAAGCAGGAACTGCCACAAATGCCCCAGTACTGCAGCTGTTGCTTTTATTATTTCAGTATCTTGTACATCACCCTTTACCCAGGGATGCATGGCAGCACCACCACATACATCTCATTTCCTTCCTCCCAAGACACTGGTTTCACCTTCTGTGATCACAATTTCAATAATTATTATTTAAGTTGCTGTCTTCTTTTATCCAAACAATGCTAAAGCCAGAGTCACATTATCAGCTCCCTTCTATGGTTCCAGACTTCATTTACTTGGGGCAACATCAATGACCCCCCCTCAATCTCTGCCATCACAGTGCAGACCAACCAAGTCAGCCTTCGTACAGAGATTGCTGCAAGTTCTGCAGTTTTTATAAACACTGTCAAATTTAAGCCTAATGAACCTTCAGATAATAGTGAAAAGCATTCTACTCACATCTTAAACAGCTCTTCCTCATCCTCCTCCAGAGTTTTTATTTCTTGCTCTGGAAGGGAAACTATGGGCTCAAACTGAGGATCATGGTTAGAGTCATCTGCATTTTCAGTAGACGTATCATGCTCCTCGTGTGCTTCCTGAGGAGAAAAAAAGAAAACACAAACTTGCTATGCACCCCAACTGAAGTACTTATATCTGCCTTTAAAATATTTATGATTTTCAGCAATTAGATCCTAATAACTGTAATATGCCATAAAAGTAAAGAAATATGATTCTACCTGAAACAAATGACTTCCAAGTCAACATACAGGCACACTAAGAAACAAAAAAGTGCTCATGCAGTGCTAGGTGTTTTAATCCTACCACTCATGAATTGTGCACAGCCTTGGCCTTGGAGTAATAGCTCTGGGTTATGGAAAAATAATTTCATCAACAGTTTTTCCTATGTAATGTGTTTTGTGCTACTAACACCCTACTATTTCTTAGTGCCTAATGACCTGTTGTTAATGGGAAAACGAGAAAAAAACCCACACGACATCCACCTAACCCAGCTTAAGGGACACGCTGCATCCCGAGTTCATCATTCTGTCTTATGTATTAGAATCACCTACAGTCAACACAACCAAAGATACTTTGAGGCACAGCTGTAATGGTCATAAAATAATTTAGATTTCTTGCTTTAAGATTCCTCAAGGAGCTTTGGGTTACAGCTAAATGGCCGAAATAATACTTCCTATTTAAGCTGTTTAGGAATCTGTCAGAGCATTCATTAAGCTTAAGAATGGTTTTTACTACCATGACTAGTAGGTAAATGATAAACATCTCTAGTACTTCATACATATGGACTGCTAAGAAGCACTCAGCCCACAAGCCTAGGAGGGAGATTCATATGCAAGTTTAACAAAGCCACAGAACAGCTATCTCAGGTCTAGAAAACTGATTTGTGTTTGGGGTTTTTTTTCTGTTGCTGAAGCAGCAGAAAGGAAAGACAGTCTACACATACAAGACATTTAAATAATATTTTTACTCTACAAATGGAAGAGTCCACTCTTACAGGCTCTAGTCACAATGTCCTTTACAGAGTAGATATACACCACGTGTGCATAAAGCAACACAAATAAGCAGTCTATTTTTACTAAATAGTAAGCAAGAGAAAAAAGAGAGGGGCAAGGGAAAATTAGGTAAAAATGGTGCAAAATAAAATCTAGTTGTATCAACAACGTCACACAAGCTATCGCTAATTTTATATAAACAGCGTTCCAGCAAAAAAGTGAGAAAGGAATTACATCACATCTGTTTCAAAAAAAAAAAAAAAGGAAATGTTAGCCAAACTTTTATACATTGTATCCATGTGTGCAAGCAGCACATCCCGCAGGGTAATTCATCACGCGTTCTGCGCCTGAGCAAATAATTACACAGACCATCAGAAATGCACAATTCACAGCAGCCACACGCGAGAACGTGGATCCCGTTATCACGACACGATCCCGCCCAGCCGCGATAGAAAGCACGTGAGCAACTGGTGCAGCACGAGGGGTCCGGCCAGCGGCCCGGGGGAGGGGCGGGAAGAGGAGGAGAAGAAAGGAGGAAAACGGGGAGAAGGACTAGCCGAAAGATCCCGGGTCGCCCGGGCTCCCTCATGCCGGGGAACGGCCAAGGCGGGTGCAGGGGCCGGGCCGAGCGGCCACACGTGCCCGGAGCGGCCACAAATTCCAGGCCCAGCGGGCGCCGCCACTCCAGCCCCCAGCAAGGCCCAGCGTCCGTCCCCCCCGGGCCCTGCCCGACCTCGGCTCCCCCCGCCCGGGCCCCACCTGTTTCCGTTACTCTCCCACCCCGGCCCTCGGTGCCGCCCTCGCCCCCGCGCTGTTCCCGGCCCAGCCGCCGGCCCGCGGCCGCCCCTCACCGCCGTGTCCGCCATGGGCCCGGTCGCCGCGCTCCGCTCGCCGCTTCCTGCCGCGCGCCCCGCCCGCCTTTACCTCATTCCCGCAGCCCGCGCCGCGCCGCCGCAAGGCTCGATGGGAAACGCCCGCTCCCCTTCAGCCCCGCGCCCCGCCCCCGGCGCGGGCAGAGCAGCGCCCGCCCCGGTCCCGTCACACTCATCCCCCCATGGATCTTTGGAACCGGCCCCGATACCGGCCCTGTCACCGACCGCCGGTACCGACCGCCGGCGCGGCCCCTCCGCCCCCCGAGAAGCGTTTTTGTTGTCCCGTTTCCCAGGCGCTTTTCCCATCACCCCCCGCGCCATGGCGGCGACCGCCCGCGTCCCGGCCCAAGATGGCGCCTGCGTGAGGGAAGGGGTGATGTGTGAGCTGCTGCTTTTAATGTGTTTAAGGGCCGCGGGTGCTTTCGGGCGCGAGGAGCGGCAGCGCTGAGGGGCAGCGCTTAAAAAACAACCAGATCGTTCCTCTGCCGTCATTCTCATCGCAAGCGGCCCGTCCGTGAGGCTACAGCCCCGCCTCGGGAGGTGCGCGGGGTGGCTGAGGGGGTGGCGGGACCATGGCGGAGGAAGGCGAGCGCTGCGACCCCGACCGCGACACGGCTCCTGTGGCGGAGGATGGAGATGGGACTGAGCCGGACAGCCAGGCCGGGGAAGACCCCGCGGAGAGCCCCGACGTATACAGATACATTAAGGGAGACTTGTTCACCTCCGAGATTTACAAAGTAGAAATTCAGAACCTGCCCAAATACATTGGGTTTAATGATGTAAAAAAGTTCCTTGCCAAGTACGGGCTCAGCCCTCACAAGATAAAACTCTTCGGGAAGCAGACGTTCGCCTTCGTGACGTTCAAGAGCGAGGAGGAGCGGGACAAGGCCATGCGGGTGCTGCACGGCGCGCTCTGGAAGAGCCGCCACCTCAGCGTGCGCCTGGCCAAGCCCAAGGCAGATCCCATCGCCAAGAAGAGGAAGCAAGAAGAGGATTCGGAGCAGGGAGAGACGAAGCGTCCGGCTCCCTGCGGAGAGGAGCCCCTGAGCAAGCGGATCGCGGATGTGGTGACCCCGCTGTGGAACGTGCCCTACGAGGCGCAGCTGGCTCAGAAGAAGCAGGAGTGCGAGCAAGTGCTGCAGAAGCTGACAAAGTAATTCCTGTTTGTAACGTAATGTGTACAAGACTTGGCCTTGTGATGGGATATAGCTAAATTCACACCAATTGATACCTCTAAACTGAAGTGAGTTAGAGGTAGGGCAAAACTCGGATCTCCTGTCAAAGTAATTACAAGATGATCTGCGATGCTACAGCTTAAAAGCTGTTCCATCTGACAAAACTAGCTATTGATATTCTTGGTCACCTTCAAAAGATTGCATAGTGAAGGGGCATTGGTTTTAAAGTCTCTAGTTCCATAAGCAGAAGGGTGTTTGTGCCTGTAAAAAAATGGCTTTGTCACATGGTGTGAGAGAGAATCAGTCTGTAGAGATGGCAAATTACTACTAGGATTTTATCTTTTAAAATCCCCTCAAAATTTTATGCCTGGTCTTTGAAGATCAAAGTATCACTTCTGTCTCTTGCTATCGACAAAGCTGGTATTAATTATCATGCATGGGTACATTGATAAATCCAGTACTTAACCATAATGTAACCAGTACATTTAACCCTTACTTTTTCAGGTCACAGCTCTTACAAAGTTGGAGAGGGTTTGCCTGTTAAAAAAATCCGGAAGAAACACTCTTCCATGTGATAGTCTGGTTCTTTTTTGTGCCCTATACAGAAAAGAAGTCTTGTGCAACTCTTGACCTCAATATTTCTAAATGTATGCTTTACGTTTTTTGTTTCTGATTTGGGCAGGGAAATAGGAAATAACAACAGAGCTTTATTACCCTGGTTGTTCCTGCAGAAGCAGAAGTTTAATAAATTATGTTGCCCAGTGGAGGGAGTGAAAGCATCACCCTTGCAGGTAATGTAATCTCAGGTAAAGTGTGGAACAGGGTTAATGAACAGAGGGTTATGTTCATTATTTGGTCTTGAGAAGACACTGGACAAACTGAGTATTTGACTTAGTCTTGCAATAAATGATGAATTTTAGATGTTGTTGTCTTTCATGTAAATACTGTGTGGAAATATTAACAGGAAGCTGAAAAATTGATAACTGGAGAATATAATGAATTTAAAATTAATATGCTGTCTTTGTAAGCCTGTGTTGTAAGCTAATACATTCCTCAACAGAGGCAATATTTTGCTTATTAAATAACAAGATTTACTAATACCTTTTCATTATTACTGTTAGTTCACACACATCAAAATCCATCAGTATTGTCCATATGAGCTAAATGTCCTATGTCCATTTTCAAATGCATTTAACCACATGGGATTTTTTTTCAGGAGAAACTTGGCATGTACAAATAAATGCTGTGTAAATATCTTACATAACTTTATTTTAAATCTAGACTGAATATCGCAACAAATGTGAGTTCTTGATTGGGATTGGTGTAAATCAAGAAGACAAAACTGTGGGTTGTCGTCTTGGCAAATATAAGGGTGGTACATGTGCTGTAGTGGAGCCATTTGATACTATTCACATTCCTGCTATTGCCAAAAAAGTAGTAAAAGCTTTCCAAGACTACATAAGGTGAGCATAAGTAAAATGAGTTATCCATAAAGGTTTTGATATTTTAATCCAAAATATTTCTAAGTTTAATTAGTGTTTGTTCTGAGCTTTGAGATCTAAGATATACCAGTCTCATATTTTAGCAGTTCTTTGTTTCTGCCTTGTGCCTGCATCGTGGGGAGTTTTGCCCTTGCTCCTGCTCAGCTGCTCAGAGGTGGGGTCAGGTACCAGCTGAACACAGCTTCATTGCAAGCAAAGGGATGTGTAAGTCTGCAGTAAAAGTGTGTGTTACTCAGGAGCTTCTTCCACTAACTGTAAAGAGGCACTCAGAAAAACACTTCTGAAAGGAGGAATTAATTAACCAAGGTCCGTTGTTTTCTTGGATGAGAAGAATCATCCTATGGAAAGGAATAAACCAAAAGTTGCACATTTTAATAGGAGTACTTTTTTAGAAAAAGGGATGCATTCTTTAGAAGGCAGTTAAATGCACAAAAACAGAACCTCAGAAGAATCATGAAGATGGAAGATTTGAACTTGGTGTGAAGCAGAGAAGCTAATGAAAGCATTATAAAAAGTTATGGCATTCTCTGAATGCAGTGAGAAGCTGCCTCTTACCTCTGTAATTTTGCATGGGTTAAAACGGGCAAGAGGATTGTGTGAAGGAGGGACAGGTCATTTGGCTTTAGGAGATACTACCCATCAGTCTTTCTTAGTTGGAAGTCATTCTTTGTTTGACCAATCGCTGTATCCTCTTTTTGTACGTGGCATTTTTTCCCATCACTTGGTTTGATTCAATGAACTGTTTAATGTTACACAAATAAAGAATTCTCTGTGTAAGTGACCGAGCTTCTGCACGTTGCAGGTCAACTCCTTACTCGGTGTACAGCCCCGAAACCTACGAAGGGCACTGGAAGCAGCTCACGGTCCGCACCAGCCGCCACGGCCACATCATGGCCATTGCTTACTTCAATCCTCAGGTATTTCACCTGATGGGTGATGGGCAGCCCAGGCTCAGCTTTAGAATTACTTTTATTATTTATTATATTTATGAATTGTGCATGCAAAACAGAAATAGAAGAATTACTTGGTGTGGTTTAACTTGCTACATTGCTCTAATTCTATTTAGACTAATGTGATGCATGGAAATGAACAAGTACTATTCTTATGTAAAACATACACTAAATTATATCTTGAAGTCACTAAAATGATTATTCTCCCTTCTGTCACTTGAAAACTTTAGAAATTGAGTAAAGAAGAGCTAGCTGACCTGAAAATCTCTCTGGCAAAATACTTCACAGAAGGGATGGGAAAGAGCAGTGGTGTTACTTCCCTGTACTTTGTGGAGGAAGGACAGAGGTGAGCAAGTTGACTTTGCTTTGGGGGATTTTGGTGGTGTCTGGATTTTTGATGTTTGCAAATTTCATAGCATTGTTTGTCTACTTCGTAGAAGTAGCAGCAGTTGTTACTAATTTAAGTTACTCACCTTTACTACAAGAGACTCCTGAAATTTCCCATTCTCTGGATAAAGGCAGCAAGAGTTTCAGTGAGTGAACCCACTGGCCATTGCTGGCTGTCAAGCTATAGAAGTGTTTACTGCAGTAGATGAATGTTTGTTGTTATCAAGTAACTTCTGCCTTTCTTCCCTATTTATGTGAATTTTTCAATCTCCCCATCCTGCATGGAGCACAAGGCTGACACCATCTTCATCTAGAGATGGTGGAGGTCCTTGCACACTCTGAGACATTAATGGCCAAGGAGAGTCTCCAAGAGCAGATGATAACTGGTGCTGCTTAGGATGTAGCACTGCAGTTTTTAGGATGATTACAGCTTTGGTAAAGATTGTAGCAATCATGTTTGTCTTCTTTTTTTGGTTTTGATTCCCCCTCTATTTTGTCTCTCCATTCCTCCCCTACCCCCAGGAAATCTCCCAATCTAGAAGATTTGCCTTTGGAGCATGTGGCTGGTGATAAGTACATATATGAAGAACTCCTTGGCCTAAAATTCAGAATTTCTCCTCATGCATTTTTTCAAGTAAGGATGATGTGAAGCTGCTCATTTAACTGGATCTGCATGAATGCTCTGGAGCTTGACTAATGCTGTGGAACAAGATGTTACATACCTAGAAATGTAACCTTTTATATATTTGGTATGATTAAATAGCAGTGTTATGTTTGGCTGTAAAAGCAGTGAATGTAAGCTTGATGGGAGCATATTGAAGACAACTTTTTTCATTTACTAGTTCATTATAATTTTCCTCCTGTTTCATGGCAACCTTTTGTAACACTGAACATGCAGAAATACAGTTCAAGAGTCTTGTATTACTAATCTTTGTTTGCTTTTCAAAAACTTAGTTCTGCCCTTTCAACACTTTGTGGTTTTAGCATATAATGATTTGTTTATCAGAAACAAGGAAACATGCTTTACTAAGACTCATTAAAACATATTTACTGTTTATGAAGAAGTAGATCTATTGGAAACTTAATTTCCCAGGTGAACACACAAGCTGCAGAAGTGTTGTACACTGCCATTGGGGAGTGGGCCCAACTGAGCCAAGAGAGCACTGTGCTGGACATCTGTTGTGGGACAGGAACCATTGGGATTTCTTTAGCAAAGGTTGGCAATTTCTTTTCCTGGATAGAAACTACTTCTTACCTGTTTTTAACTGTGGCTGCAAGGGAAGAAAATACCTAAAGTATGTGAAATGCAACAGATTAGATCTTAATTTTTTGAAGTAATTTGTAATTCCGCTGTGTGCAGCTGCTTTACCATATCATTATGAAAGCTCACCCTTATTTTGAGCAGCCTAGGTAGGAGTGAAAGTCCCTGTTAATTGCTGATGTTATGAAAAATGGTTAAATTAACACATACAGACCACAGAGGGAACTTTTTCCTTTGATTCCACAGAGAGTGAAGAAGGTAATTGGAATTGAGCTCTGTCAGGAAGCTGTGCAGGATGCCAAAGCAAATGCCCAGATTAACGGTGAGTTAAGCTGAAATTCTGAAGCCTTTGTTTGGTAAGCAGTAGTTGCAGCCAGTTGTTCTTTAGCTTATCTAAGCAGCCTGGAATTACATGTTGTTGATAGTGATCTTGTCCTGTTTAAACACTTAATCCCTCTTGAAAACAAACACCTTGTTGGCCCATGAGATCCATTTTCCAGTTGAACAGCTTGAAAAGTAAACCATTTATTTCAGTGTAAAAATGAAATGAAACCACAGCTAGCTACCCTCCTAAAGAAAGCATTAACATAGTTGGTGTTTGTGGGCTTTTGCTTTAGTCCAGATAGTGGAAGATGCTCAAGTTACTGTTGTTTGAATGGTCTGAAGCTCACAGTGATTGTTTAAATGGCACTGGGTAGACTAAACAGTTTGGAGTTTCTGAGGCATCAAAACTTAATATCCAAGGTAAAGAACTGAAAGATGCTTTGATTAGACAAGTACACAGGTAACATTTCTTCTTTTTCTTACAGAACTGAATAATATTGAATTTTACTGTGGGAAGGCAGAAGATATTGTTCCTTCCCTGATGAACGTTTTAGCTCCCCACAACCTGATCACGATTGTAGATCCACCACGAGCAGGGCTGCGTAAGTTCCCCAGGGGTTTAAGCCTGTTCTCCTAATGGGTGTTGGGTGGGAAGCCAAAGAAAACACCATTGGGATAAACTCAGTGGAGGTTTCAGGTATAGCTTGGAGCAGCATTGCAGCAGTTTTGTTCACGCTGAGTATAACCTGGCATTTTTCTGTGAGGCTCTTGCTGCACACAGAAGCAGTCAACAGCTGTTGTGGTTTTGATCATCTAGATTCCAAGGTAATTCTTGCCCTTAGAAGAGCTGAACATCTGAAGAAGCTCATCTATGTCTCCTGCAATCCCAGAGCTGCAATGAATAACTTTGTGGAGTGAGTGTTTCTTGCATTAAATTGACTTACTTAAATGTAGTAAGAAGAAAACAATGTTTTTTGAGGAGGGGGTACCATTGCTAATTTTTATTTGCAAGCCATGTTCCTTGAGGCTTACCTCTCACCAGGAACAGCTGGGAGCTGCAGCAGCTGGCTTGGAATGGTACTGCCCAATACACAAGTCATAATGCAACTATTGGGGGTAGTGAATAAGTCTATCATGGAACAGGCTTGGGGAAGAAAAACCTCTCTGAGAAGAGCAGCAGGCATGAGCAGTGTTCTAACATGAATTCATTTCTCCCTGCTCTTCTTTCCCTTCCCCATCAAGCCTGTGCCGGGCCCCTTCCAACAGGGTGAAAGGAGCCTCGTTCCGGCCCGTGAGAGCCATGGCTGTGGATCTGTTTCCTCAGACCAGGCACTGTGAGTTACTGATCTTCTTTGAGAGGGTGGAATACGCCAATGGCAGCTCTGCAGCAGCAGCACCTGCTGCCAGCGAGATCCCAGCAGCAGCCTGTGGCACCGAGGGCACCGATGGCATCAGCCCAGCAGCCAGCGAGGGGAGCCAGGCAGCTGCTGGCCATGGGGACTGCAGTCCAGGAGGGGGCTCACCTTAACTCCTGAGAGACTTCACAGAAACTTTTGCTTTTCAAGTGCATCAGTAAGATCACTTCTGTAACATCCAGGTAATAAATCTCTGTACAACAGAGTAATTGCAAGGCTTCCAACTTATTTCATCATCCTAATTTGAATTAAGTTTCATTATCATTGATTCCCAGAAGGGTTTGTGTTGTAAGGGACATTAATGATCATCTCATTAGCAGCCCTCTGCCATGAGCAGGGACACCTTCTACTAACCAGGTTGTTCAGAGCCCCATCCAGCCTGGTCTTGAACACTTCCAGGGACAGGATGTTAAAATTAGCCCAAATCCTGCTTTTCTCTTCCTGCCTAGATACATACATATATTTGTATACAGACACCCATAATTCCCAGAGCAGATCATCTTGCTACAGGGACCTGGACTTACCTGTCAGTACTTCATCACTCTGACCCCCTTTCAAAACTGTGCCGTGTTTTTTCAGTATGCAAGTTAAGATTAACCCTTTCATAAATAATTTACTTGCTAAATATTAGGAAGTAACAAACTCGGTCTAAGAAAAATGCTGCACTTTCCAAGTTGAAGTCAGTCCTACTCTCAGACTGTAGCATCACTGACAAGACAATAAAGGCTGTAAAGTTCCTACACCCTGCTGCTAAAGCTGAGAGGACTTTGCTCAAGGCAGGCCCTCACCACTGAAAACTGACAGCCAGAACTGAACTGTACCAACACCAGCACCTAACACTGCACTGCCAGTGCATCTGAGCTCCACCAGCTGCTCTCCAGTCAGGATTCACTGCAGCCAGAGGCTGAGCAGCTACCATTAAAGGACTGTGATCCAGACAGCAACACTGCTGGAAGGAGTGACCACCTTAAATCTCAACTTCTAATATACATTTAATATGGCCTAACACCAACAAAAGAATTGTACTTCACCTTTCCCGTGTTTGGTACCTGCACCCAACAGGTACCAAAACCAGCACTTCGAGTTGTAGCATTTCCAGTCTTTTAAGTAAAAATACAAATCCCAATTCAAAAAAAGGTAACTTAATTTCATTCCAAGTGTTTAACCATGTAAACATTCAATTCCTCACCAAAAACATAATTCAGTATTTCTATAATCAATGAGGCTGCACTGATCTAATTTCTCTTTAAAAATACCTAGAGGACTTGAAGAAGAAGAGTTCCTTTCTCTATAAATGCTTACACTATCATAATACTGATCACACTGGCACATTTTATAATATCAAACTTTATTGCTCGAAACTAATTGTCTGAAAAATACACATGTAGTACTCAAAGACCGAACACAGAGGATTACATGATTGTGCAGAAAAAAAGCAAGCAGAGGCTCAGTGAAAATGAGGCTTTATAGTTGTACCAATGTAGCACTGGCACCAAGCAACTGCACCCAACACAACTCAAAACAGCAACCATTGGTACCTGCTGGGGCAATAAGGATGAACTTAGTCTTCCCATGTTCTCAGATACACATTGAAATACTGTCACCGATAATTTTATTTGGTTAATAACAGCATGGCTTCTTGCACTTCACATTTCTTCCCACGAAGTTAGGAGGCTATCACTTCCTGAATTTCACTCCAGAACCAAAGTACAGTTTAGTGAATTAATAAGATAATCATGATGCTTTTAAATACTTGGACGTTACAAATATTATTTGTATAAAGCCTAACAGCATCACAGGAGAATGGAAGTTTACATACAACAGTAAAGTTTATGCATAATAGTCTTTCCAAAGTTCTGAGTACCCAACTAATTCAGTTTTGTCTAATAAATATGTTTAAAAAAAGCTGATGACTGGTGTTTCAGTAGGTAGCATCTGACTAGTCACAGTAAGTTTTCCGTCAGTACCATGAAGATTTGAATGCACACAAATTTAATCCTTAAAGTCAATATACCACACTTTTGTCGAGAAGCACATAATATGCAAAGCAAAATCTGTCTAATCCCCAAAGGATGGAACAGTTCTTAAAAATACACTCCATCCCTATAAAAATACCCATCTTCCCCTGGATATAGAAGGGATAAATAACAAGTATCAGTGACAAAAGCAGCAGTTTTATGCATTCATACAATCAGATCTAAACCTTTACAGCCGATTACCTAGAAAACACACAAGAGTTACAAGACAAGTTTAGGATACATCTTGAATCACACTGTAAGTGTTCATGCAGAAGCTGAAGTTAATGCAATGGTCTATCCTCTATCACAGCAGCTCGTGCTTATGTGCAAATGCAAGACTGTTACACTCCAAACAATAGTAAACATTAAAACACAAGAATACTTCACAATGACATAAACAGCAGTTACGTTGTTTGTTCCAGCAGTTATTGCGCTATTTTCTGGACAACTCTCCAGTTAAAGGCTGCAGCAAGGTCTAATACCATCTTTTTATGTTTGTTTTTGTTTAGAATGCATAATATACGTTCTAGGCTTTGGTTCACAATGAAATCTCTGGATGTTTTAATTAAGGGCAATGGTCACCTTGTGATTCTGATAGTGGCAGACTGAGGTAATACAGCAATCCTCTTCAAATTAATGAAAACAAATTGGTAAGTGAGGCATCTATGGATATTCTGCAGGTGACCTGCAAATGCATTGACATTCTGATTTCAGAAAAATAAAAAGATCTACAAGGGTGATTTGTCTTTTACAGTGCCATCCAAGTACAGATTTTTCTGCTGAAAACACAAGCTGAAGTAAAAACTATCTAAGAGTAATACATTTAGGCATAGAAGATAAAAGCCCTGTCTTCATGAAAACAGAAAAGTCCCAATAAAAACAATGAAAAGAGACAAACAGCAATCACTGCTTGTCACTACTGCACCAATATCATATACCCTTCAAAAGATGGAGATTTATTAAAGCTATACAAAAAAAAGCAGAGGCAGTGTTTTTTTGTGGGTTTTTTTCAGACAGGCCACTTTTTAAAGAATAGTTTATATATTGTCTTCCAACTACCCGTATCCTGTTGTAACAGGATTACAACTCATGGAACTAAAAAGCTAAATATAAATATAAAAAATGGGTGGATTCATATTTGCAGAGACCTCCAAGCATATCACTTAAATACAGAAACAGGTAAAACTCCATGACTCCTGTTTAACCTCTAACATTATATGCAACACATCAGAGAACACTAGTTCGAAATGTAAATTAAAATCCACATATTTCCAAAGTAACGTGTGATGTTAAAAGGAGGTCTTACAATACTGATGCCAACATTTTTAAAATCCAGTAGGCACTAAATTCAATATAATGCAGCACTCTCTATGTAACATGGTAAATTAAAAAACAAAACCACACCAAAATCAGAATAAAAACACAACAAAAGAAAAAAAACCCTCAAGCCCCCAGATCCCTGTCAATGTAAGTACCAGGAGCTGCAGCAGGTACAGAGAACTGACCTTTCATTCCCAACAGGAGCAGAAGGAGTGTAAAAATGGAGCAGTGCAGCTCCTGGATAAGTCACTGCAGCCCTGCCACCAGCTTGGCTTTCGCTCTATTCTTTAAGACCAAACCAAAAAATGGTTGCAAGAGAAGAGTTCCTGCAGTCACCCAGTGAACCCTGTGAAGAACGAAACCCAGGAAGCAGTGCTTTCACACAGCCAAACTAGCTCTTTTGTGCTTGGCTTCATAAAGCCTCAGATGACACAGTGAGTACTGCCTGTTTGCCAGGATTGTATTTTAGGGTAGTTGCATATTTGTGATTTTCTTATTTATGAGTATAACCAGTTATGGTCTCATTCTACTTATTTACTCTATGTCATAATCCAAATCTACATTCTAATTTTCATTGCAGAAGTTCCACACTTTCTTTAAAAACTAAAAATGTAATTAAAAAAGTAAAAACAAGAACTTGTTAAAAAATCTAAATTGCTGCAGTCAGACTTAAAGGTTTGTTGATTTTTTTCTGAAGTCTTTGCTTTTATGGTGCAAATTAAGACTTAACTGATCAAGTCAGATGCAATCTGACACCAAAGAAATGAGAAATTGTTTTATTGCTGGGGAAAGGGAGTGGAAAGTCATTGGCAAAATATTTTCAGACTATCAACCATCATCAGCTGCATTTTGGCTCCAAGCTTTGAAAACAGCCTTTCAAATTACAGTTTTTATTTTAATCGTGTAAGCGGGGCCATATTTTCCCTGTTCAACTGATCTGTAAACTAACACAGGCTTTTTTCACTTAAAATAAACCCCAGTAATTTTGAATCTCCAACCTGTTACTCTTAACACTACCAGGTATTCTTGTTCTTTTCAAGTAATAACAAAATCTGCGTCCTCTAATCTCAAATAACTAGGCCTGGCAGGAGACAAGAAACAAGACAAAAAGAAACAGCGTTACTGGCCTAATCCTATGGCATTAGAAACATTGCTCATCACTTTCCTGTATTTGTCACCAAAGTGTCTTATCAGTGCATATTATTATGTGCTGAAATGCAACAAAACTTTTCACAAAAATAGTTCTAGGCATGTTCATACAAGAAGATGTACATATACTTCTTTTACATATACATATATGTGAATGTGTATATATATATATAGTATCAGCTTCAACCTGTACATAGATATTCTGAATTTCATACTTAAAATACATCCATTCCAAACAACATGGATGGCTTTCCAGGAGAAAGTGCTTGATTGGTTTTATCCTGTGTGAACATGCCTGTCCTCTGTGCATTTGCCCCAGTAGAGATCTTGATGATCAATTCTTTAAACGTACATATCTCAGAGGTATTAAACAAGGAAAAAAAAAACAAAGAAAAAGAAACTAGGAAAAAGTAATATTGCCCTGATGATGCAAAACGAACAATGCATAACTGAAGCAGCTTGGATTTTAAAAGTTATCTTGCATTCTGCAGCAAACAATTTTTAAATAATTGTTGAAAATCTAGTTCCTCCATTTGTGTTATTGCTCCCCACTTGCACATTTTCTCATTAAACATCAACAGTACAGAGAGGTTCACTACCAGGTTGAGCTGATTCCACTATTGTCATCTTGGGTTTCTTTCGGGTTTCCTCCTAAAAAATACAAAACAGCCCCCACCACGCAGTCATAAAGAGAACAGAATCATAAACCAGGTAAAATTCTGAACCATTGCAGCAAACATGTCAGTTATTGCAAGAGGCTAACTAGGGCTAATGTTAAAAATAAATGTACAGAAGTAGGTACAATCAAGTTATGAGCCAGTTTAAAAGACAGCATGGCAATCTCCCCAGAAGCAGATGCCCTATCAAATTCTGAAGAGCTCTCTTTACTTCAAATACTGTGTAAAATATGCAAAAAACCCCTGATCATTGGTACACATGACCCATTACATTCATGCAGTTTGTAAATACATGACAATATATACTCACTCTTTCCTGTGCCAGTTTTTTCATTTCTTCCTGTAACTTGTTCAGGATGTGCAGATTTGGCTTGTTCTTTTTGGCATACTGCTGAAGTTCTATCACACTTCTATCAGAGGTTTCCTATTCAATAGAAACATGAGCAACAACTGATCAACTTTTTCATGGAAAAAAAATAATGTGGAGCAAAGGTTAGTCTGTAGTTAGTTTACTTCCTTAAGTAGGAACATCTACTTCCATGAGTTAGTTCAAAAGGTTCTTTAATTTTGACACGGGAGATGCAAGATTAACACAATTATTACTGTCAGTGAAATCCAGGCACCTTAAAGTTTTGTTGTAACCAAATTTACAAACCAGAAGCAGAGCTCCAGCCACAGGGTAGGTTATACTCAAACAAAGGCCTGCTCACCTGTTTAACCAGCTTGCTATTCTCTCTGCCATACATTCGCAAGAGAGAGCCCCAATTTTTCACATGTGGATGCAGTAGCTGAAGGATTTTCTGAGAAGCCAATTGCTTCCCTACTCTTTTGTTTTTGCCTGTAAAAATAACCATGGAAGTGTGTCAATACCAGCTCCTTATGTGATGATAGCCACAAATACTCACCTGAGTTAGTCAAAACTGAGATACCAGAGAAGAGCACAAAAGCACACAACAGGCTTGGTGGCTGAACAAGCATCCTCAGAATGGACAGCAAAGGAGAACGGGAAGAGAGGAAGAGGAGATTCACACATCACACCAATTATTGTACTTACACCAGCCTCGCACTGTGTGCTTGCCACAAGTCATGACATATTCACTCTTCTGATTTTTCCCAGGAATCACTTCAAACTTTATGGATGTATCACCCATTCCGTGGTTTCTTAAGCACAAACACAATCAAGATCACATACTAAGTAAAACCACAAGTGAAATGGTTGCAGTTATCATCTTGGACAGTCATTGCAATGGAATTAGATCTATTAATAATAAATGTCAATAGAAAAATTAACAGAATTTTTTTATATCAGCAACTTGAGTTAGACGAAAAACCAACCCTGTATGAGAGAAAACAAAATACATTTGTCCACCAACTGCATCCTGATCTCCAAAGAGGCACAAACAGCACATGTGAATTAATGAGGACTCAGCATTACCCAGGTCAGCCCCCACCACGTGTCTCAGGCCCAGGGAGCTCAGCAGCTCAGGCAGGGTCACTGACCATCACCAGCAATGGGTCCTGAGCCAACACCTCACACCACACACAGGTGCCCATGCTGCAGCATTACCTTTTAAGGCACTCATGGAGAATCTGATATGGAGACAAGAGTCCAGCTTTACTGGTGAGTTCATATACCCGTGAGTCCTCAATACTGATATGGTTAAAATACTGCAAAGGAATTGAAAAGGGTTACTGTGCTTTGTGCAAGTAAAACCCCAATATTGTCCTTAAACCTAATTTCTCCTTTGCTATGTTAAACCAATGCTGTTGCTCTGTGCTTAGTACTTTAAAATGTGTTTTTAAATCCATAATGGGTTAAAAGCAACACCATTAAAACTGTCACACCTAATCAAACATTTGCAGAGAGAAATTTTAACTCCAATCTTATATTCAATATGAACATTAAAATGACAATCTTATGAATTCTTTATCATCATTTCTCCCTCAGGACAAGGTTATTTTAGCAAATTATGAAACTCCATTTACCAAAATGCTATGGTTTACTAAAAGAGAACAGAAGAGCTATTGGCACATTTGGTATTTTCTTTTAAAAGAATGGAAAAAATTGTCTGCATTTCCTTAATGACCGTTTCAGTAGTGCAGGGCATACAATACAGTTCTAAGTTAAAGCAAGGGTACAAACAACTCCTGTGTATTACTTCATTTTAGAAAACATTCCTTTCAGGCTGATCACTGATTTTTCCTTTACTCCTTACTGATGGTATCACTGACCAATGAGCTATTTAATTCTCCTAGTACCTGAGAAAATAGCACAACTCTCCTCCTAAAGAATTTTTCCTTTGATTTTCTCGAATGTCACTGCCTAAACTATGGGATTTGACTGTGTGGTAAAATAAAAACATCTCAGAAGCCTGAGCACTTATACTTCTTAAGAGGTGTCCTAAGATGATCACACAGAACCAAACAGCACCTAGCTCTAAACATTTCCTGGCATCAACCAGAGGACTCTGGAAGGCAGGGCAGTACAGGGAGCCTGGTGCCTTGGAACATCTCAGGTGTTCAGTGACCTGTTGGTCAATAAAGACCCAGTTCTCTGCATCAGAGTGAATTTTCTGATCTATTCCAATAGGAAAAAAAGTATTCTCTTTGCCCTAAGTCTTGCTCTAAATGGAGGATTTTACACTTCTATTTGACTGAGAAAACAATCTTAATAATTTTCAGTAACATTTCTGATATTAAATGTGCAATGTTTTAAAAACAAATTCAAATTATGCCAGCCAGGAAGCATGAGCTCAGTACCTCAAGTTCCTGACTGTCTTTGGGCTTCTCCTCAGAGGTCTGTTTAACAAAGTCAGGAATAAGGATTTCCAGTGTAGCTCGAGCTGCAGAAATGGATTAAATATCTTGATTAGATTTATTTTAAACAAAAATATCCCATCTAAAAATTGTCAGGCATTTTCTTCTGGTAAGAAATGTATTCATTTACACTTTTCAAGGGAAAAAAAGTTCTACTAGTTCAGCTTGATAACTAATTAAAATAAGAAGAAACTACTTTTTAAAAGTGCCTACAAAAGGAAAAATATTCTAGTCTCATTTTAGAAGTAACATAGACCAAAAATTAAACAATATAATCACCCTCTAGTTCTTACAGCCAAACCCCAATACTGAATCACTACGGCCCTTGGAACCCCAGAATGGTACAAAAAGCAAACAGAAAAAATTCAGCAGTTGGTACTCAGAAAGAAAAATAAGTTACCAGCTTTATTCTTGGCAAGTTTTTTGCTGCTGGCAGTTCCTGCCCCATAGGTTACTCCATCAATAATCACTGAGGCTCCAAAAGGTTCACTTGGGTTCTCTGGAAATGGAGGAGGAAAGTAAAGAAAGCTTTTTGGAACTCCTGACATACATGAAATATCACCACTAGCAAGATTTGTTTTCTTCATTTCAGCTTCAAGAGGGATAAAAATGGTTTATTCTTCATGAAGACTGAAAAATTGTTTAACTAACAGCGTTTTCCATTAACAGACTTACCACCATATACTTCATTCGTCCAAATAAATAACTTAAAATATTTTAAGAGACCACCGGTAATCTGCCAGAACTCAAACACTAATTCCAAATTTTTTGCATTATGCTGTGAATACAAGAGCTACACGCTCTGATATAGAAATTTCAGTTGTATTATATACTGCAATACAGGAATAGCATAATTCTGAATAATTATAAGGTACCCTCAAAAAACCCCCCAATATTAACCTGATTCCAGTTCTAGTTTTCATATACGCAACATCTTTGGATTCTTGATTAAGCATTAAGACCAAGACAGAACTGTTTAAGGAAACAGACTTACCACATTCAAAGAAATTGTAAACAGGGCGAACCTTTAGGACTCGTTGCATATATTCATGCAAGATGCAAACTTCAGACTTCCCGTTGGGATTAATGACAAACTCTGCAAAAAAGACAGGAAGGGAAGAAGCTCATTAGTTCCAGCCTCTGAAAGATAATTTCTGTGACAAAGAAATCAATACTGAGCAACACTCAGCAGTAACAAGAGCTGAAGGTAGCCATTACTTACCAGGACTGTAACCTTAAATAAAACTATTTTTGTTTAGAAATTAGTCTTTGAATAGGAAGTATATTATGACAATATTTTTCCTTTCCTATGTAATATACAATGGGTCAAAGAACGCAGAATACTGGATCAGGAATTAAGGGGACTTATTATAGGATTTTTTTTATTTTCAGTCAAGCTTAGAGCTGCAATTAGTCTTCAACACAGCCTATCTGAACTGGAGCTAGACTGGCTCACCTTTCTTTATAGGTGCATCCTGCACAGACAGGGTGATGAGTTTCTGGTTGGCCGGCAGGATGGGCCGCTCGGACTCGGCCTGCTTGCGCTTCATCTCCCGGTTGAACTGGCGCCGCTCGGCCCAGGTCCGGAACTTCTTCACAGTCACTTGTTCAAAGTCAAAACGCTTCTCCAGGTAGCGTCTAAAATCTTCCAGATCTGAGAAACATAGCCAGGTTACTCTCTCTGCCTCACCACTGAACAAGCATTAAGTTCTCAATTTCCACTCTTGTAAACAAGCTGTAATTATTCTCTTAAGACTTGGAGCAAAAGGTTAAAGATGCTGTTTTGGACTAACAGAAGTAATTTTAAGTTCTCCTATTACTACATTAAATTAGATTAAATGCAAAATGTTAGTGCAAAGAAAAGGAAATAAAACAAAACACCATTTTATTCTGTCACTTGATGATTTTACTAATCCCTAACCAGCATTAATACACAATTTGCAACAAAACACCAGTAACTGGTCTGCTTGAACATCTAATCCCCTTCCCTTCCCTTTACCTGAAGGTACACAGTGAGTACAGTGGTTGTGCTTTCAGCCTCACTTCCCTGAAGCCAAACCCAACTGCTGCTGCCTACCTATTATTATGCAGACTACCATGAAACACTGTACAGTGATGTTCCATCAACTCCATGGGTATCTGCAACCTCTATGCAGAATTTAACACATTAAATTCACATACAGAGTACTAAGAGATTGCCCCCTTTCAGTACAGCTGCTTCTCCATTAGTCTGCAAATATAATCAACAAAAATAAAGAGTGGCATCCACAGATGTAAACAAACAAAAGCAAGCTGCTGGTATTGTTTCCTTCTACAAGGAATTCCAAATGCAAGTCACACTTATACTTGATCACTCAGTATCTTTTTCAGTAATACACAACAGATCCTATTTAAAGAGAGAGATAGACAGGTGAACTTCATGTAGAAAAGTAAGCGCTTACTGGCTTGAATTTTGCAGCTAAATATTGATGATTTGGGGCTTTTTTTACATCTTTTGGAATGGTTTTTGGACTGGACATGACACACGTAGTGACAAGGACAAGTTTTATGTCTGAGCACTACAAAGACAAATGGCAGCCTATGACCAATACTCTGAGCAGCAGAAATTTACACGGATGGGATTCTTGAGTATGCAGATGTGGTAAGATGCAATAAGTAACACACGAACTTCCTCTTCAAGTTCCTCTCTGCTGGGTGGTGATTTTGGCATGATGTCTTTAGACAACTTTTTGTGTAGAGGCTATCAGAGTTGTATAAATAAAATAAAGAAGCATCACACCCCTCTGTATGAGTGCAATTATATTTGCACGACTTAGTCTGCTAGACTTGTGCAAATACAGAAATACAGTTTAACTACAGCATTTATCTTAAGAGATCATCCTGAAAATAGATATAACTCAGCCAATACAGAGTGCATAGAAAAGCCTACTTGAGGAAGTCACATGAACACATTTGACAACAGCAAATGAACACACTGACATAACTGATTCTTATATTGAGATAAAGTCTACAGGACTAAACTACCAAAATGTTCACTATTTTTGTGTAAATCCTTTCCATGTGGACTCTCAGAGCTTCAGGAAAGATTTTAATTCAGTAGCCAAGTCTGGAATAAAATTTCCCAAATGGCATTACCCCAACTCAAGTCAAGAAAAGACTCTACTTCCCATACATACCTACAGATTCATCTTTACATACTTCAACTTTGGCCTTAACTTGTCCCAAAGCTCCTTGTGCTGCATCTCCCCCAGAGGGATCTTTGTCATCTAAAGGCCCAGAATCAGCAGCAGTGGAATCTGGTTCTTCTGTTTGGCAGTCCAGTTCTGAGGATTTATCTAGATGCTTTACAGGTGATACTTCCCCATTTGGGGTTATGTCATTGTTTTGCTCCCTTTCCTCATTTTCCTTCATTTTTTTGTAATGAAAGCAGGGAATGCTACTGAGGGGAGGATCATGTTTCTGCAAATATAAAAAATACAGAAGGTTTCAGTATCTCAGGGTCACCAAAAGCAAAACTGAAACCCAAAAGACACAAGCAAGATGGAAGCTATTTGTATCCAGCCTAGGCTCAAGCTCCTCTTTGGTCAGTAAAGTCATTCTACTCAAGAGCTGAGCAGGGCCACTCCTGGGGGACCTTCACACTGCATGACACTGACACAATCCTGCTGGTTTAGCTCCAGACTGCAACCTGTTCATGCAAATACTGCATGCTTTCATAAAATCCAATGAGCTTTCCTGAGGCATAGGCCCATGGCATTAAATCCAATTTCTGCAGATTCCTTGGGTGCAAGAATGTCATATCCTTACTTCTGCAAATGTGGGCCACAAGCCACAGCTCAGACTAATTTACAGCTACAAATAAATGATCCCTAGATATATGTCATGGTGCAATAAACCCCCAATTTTGCAGCCATACTAGAAAAGTGAAGGCACCAAACAAGATAATCTCATTCACTTTAACTGCCCAAACAGAAAAACAAAGCACCTAAAAAAAATCATATCAGATTTTCAAACACAAAATACTTTTTTTTTTTTAAATAAATTCAAACACTGGAAACAAGCCTGCCAAAGCAGAAAAATATTCAATGACTTTCAGGAATGTATCTAATTTTTTAATCTTAGTTAAGTATTAAAAAAATTGACAGCTCTCACCCTTATGCTTCCTGTTCCCAAAAAATAAGGTCTAGACCAGGTAACAACTCTAGATTCTCTGTGCAGATATACAGGAATGCCTGAATTATGGAATGTCATGATCCATCCATCTGGCAAAGGCTCTGTAGGAGGGCGGCCACGACCTTCAAAGCAAATAATGGCTTTAAACTTGGATAGACTGCTTAGAAGAATAGAAATAAAATCCAGGTTTTTATTTATTGCTTTTTGTGTCCCAAAGAATAAAATGGCACAGAAACAAGATTAACAATGTTTTGTAGAGAGATGTTGTTTAATAACAAGATATATGCCTCTAACCCAGACTAATCCTGCAAAATTACAGATTCTGTGACGTTCTCAGCTAAAGGCAATCGTAGCAACAATTTTTATAAAGACTGATTTGTTTGTTTCATCACTGAATTCTCTTTTCTTTAGTCTTTTTATACTTATCACAAGCACCACTGGAAAGTATTTACTGGAAAAGTCATACTTGCTTCAGAAACAACTTCATTTTCCGTTAAAAATCTTTCACTTGACAATCAGGAATAAATTTGCATAGAAATACCACCAGATTCACAGACCCCAACAGCCAGCAAAGGGCTCATCACTAAGCCAAGGTCTCAGGTCTCCCTAAATCACAAATCAGAGACTATTCACCTTTGCTGGAAGTTTCCTGGCAATCCTATGTTACTAAACAATTTTGAAGCAAAAAGTTATTTGGTTTTTATTTTTTCAGAATACAGTGAAGCTGTAAAATACTCCTCTGGAACATGTTTAAGTTTTAATTCTAATTCAGAATATTTTCCATTACATTCTTCTGGATGGGTTTGCATTCTCAGCTTTTCTTTATTAGCAGTTTCTAACACAATGAAATTGGCTAAATGTAAACCACTGACTTTTCTAGTTATTATATTTAACCTAGATTGCATTCATGGAGACCTCACATGGGGCAATTCCAACAGCACAACTTATGTAACTGAAGCAGGAAAAAGGCCAGAATGTCCAGAGACAAAAGCCCTAGATCACCCTTGTTCACCTCATTATTTTACACAAATCCACACACCAAAATGTATTATTCTAGCATACAATAGATCAAAAGCAAAAGTCAAATTCACTGTTTAAGAACACGAAAAATCATATTCCACAATAAGAAGCCTCCCAACAATAAAATTCTCCAACACATTAACAATTTCACACAAACTGCTGTCTCACACTTGGCTTGTGTATATACTTTTGTTCTACAGACACGAGCCATGAACAGGACCTACAGTTATTAAATGCACATTAACTTACTCTTCAGTACAGTTTTAATTTTGGTCATCATTGGCTGCACGCTTGTCTCTCCATCAGACTGGTGATCACTTTCACCACCGTATTTCTCATTATCTAGTCTCCTTGTTTTGGGGGCTCGAAGACCCTCTTCCAGCAGAGCATCCACATCATTATCAAAGTCATCCTGAAAGAGACTTCATCAGACACTGTCCTTCTGGGCCTACCAACCTCCCTTTTCCCTTGCAAAGAGAAAACAGACACTTTTATATGCACTTCCACACAGACAGAAACTAGAAATTTCCAATGATTCCAGTAAAAAGACTGAAAAATAAGAAAGTAAGTTTGTGATGATAAAATGAACTGCAATTGCATGAGAAGACTTTTAAAGGCTGTTTTTACAAAAAACTATAGAAGCTGAAACACAACTCAGAAGTTTGACTAAAATAGTTTACAGTTTCTCAGCCAAAGGTCTGTCTCTAAAAAAAATCTGTGGTTTTCACTCAGGTACTGCACTTTTAGAAGAGATTATTTCTTTGCATATTTTTTCTAGCCACTTGGAAACCTCTTTCCCAGCAAAGACGTGTGGATTTACTTACCTCATAGGAGAAATTCAAGGTTTCTTCATCCACTTTATCTCTCTGAACGATTGCTTTAGATGTGAACCCTCCTCCTTCTTCATCTATTTCCATCAAATTGTCGGTAAAGTCTTCTAGCTCATCCAGAACTGCAAATTCGACTCTCTTTTCCTGATCAATATCATTTTCATCATCCTTCTTGTCATCACTTTCACCCCCTATCCCTGCAGCTTTACCATTACTACCACCGAAAGGACAAACATGCAAATCCCCATTGACATTATTAATACCAAACTCTGTATCTGCCTTATAATCCTGCTCAACTCCAGTGTACAGAACTTTCCTATCTTTGCTTTTGCAGCTTTCTGTAAAGCTAACACTAATCTTGACATCCTTCAGTAACTTAAGATCTGGGGTGAACTTTCGAACTGACGGTGCGTGACGAGCAGTTCTCGGGCTTTGGTCACTACTGTTGGGGTCTATGATAAGACGACTTTTGTAGCAGGCAGATCCCTTTGTGAGCAGCTGTGTTCTGCAGAGACTGTGCGTGTCCCCAGCAGGGGTATCTGACTGTCCATCACCACCAGAGCCAACGTCCATTACCTCTGCGTCACTGGACGTTTGCAGGGGAGGCGGTGGAGGCTGTTCGTTGGGAGGCAGAGGTGGGCGACAAGTGTGATTCTCCACATTCATTTCTCTTGCAGGTTCTTTAGGGAGGGGTGGTACATTTTCATAGTTCTCCATTTTTAAAACTACTGTTTTAAAAAAAACAATGCTTTAATAAATGTTTATCCCTATATTCCTAACATGCATAAGTCCTTCAGGATTGGTTTATCATGTCCTATTCAATATGCAACACTGATGATTCAGTTAAGCTGACTACATTGTTCTTTTCATTAATGTAGACAGCTTTCAGAATCACTGTCTCAATTATTGGAAATCACAATGCATTCAGCTTAAATAGCTGAAGACTAAGAGCGCATCTTCACTGGACAAGCTGGTCTCCTTTTCTTCTTTCAACCTACAAGAGGAAACAAAACAAACAAAAAAAATTTGTCAGAGGCAAAAATGAGAAATAGTATCCCAAGCAGAAAGAAAACCTGTCACTCCTTCTAGCATAAATTTCAAGTAGAGGAGTGACACTTTTACAGTAAGAAAAGCAGGGTACCCAGATACCATCTTGAGTGAGGCCAAAACTAGAGTGGTTTTATTGCTTGAGCTGTACACCAGCACAAGAATTTAGTAACAGTTGCCTTTATGATTAGTTGACTATCTCTGCTTTGTTAGCAGGCTGGGCACTAAGCGTGACAGACTAAAAACTGCATTTTGGGAAAATTCTCCCATAATCTGAAACAAGATGGTATTCAAGCCATACTTACCCACACAGCAGAAAGGATAATTAGCTTACAGTTTAAGACAATCTGCAAAACCAACAAGATTTTAAAGACTATGGTCATGGCTTTTCAAAATTTAAGTTATCAGCTACTTCTGAAATCTCACAATTTACTAAAATAACACAGAAAATTACTCTCTAGATAATCAGATATTAGACATTTGATCTTGTATTTTGCACTATTATGGAACTATTTATTCATTATGTCCAAGGAATTCAGGTTTAGATACATAGCTTTAAAGTTCAAAATAATTTTGGAAGGTATTTAGAAGCCAATGTTTTAGGGAATTTAACCTGGAAAAAGTATTCAATTCCTCTAGGAAATTTTACAGGGCAAGGGGAATGTTTGTTTAAGGCTTATTTTCCCCATTAGGTGGTTCTTTCTACCATGTCTATGACAGCTTCTTCAATTATACTTTTGTCATCTCTGCAGGACCATAAGCACCTGGAGAAAAGAATCATTTCTTACCTGTTGATTTTGGTTTCTCCAAGTCCCTCCATGCCAGCCCAAACTAGGCTAAAATCTTCCCACAAGTTAGAAATGAAGCACTGCCACTCTGCCCCCCAGGCAGCCAGCTGGATGAATCTTCTATGTTTAAAGTACTCCCAGCTAGCAGAGAGAGTCTTCCCAAGTATTTTGGAAAGACAAGCTCCAAGATCTCTAATGTTGCTGTGTAAGACTGCAGGAACAGGGCAGAAGGTCTGGGTTGTCACGAGGGACTTCAAGAAACCAAGAGTAATTCTCTCACGTATCTCTATGCCAGTCCAGGCACAACAAACCAACAGCAATATCCAAACACCAACTGGGGCAAAGCACAAAGCTGGCAATCAGAAGTTGTAATGGAATCAATTAAAATTCAGCAATATGCAGAAGTTACCTACCTGGAAGCTGGAAGAAAGCATAATATAGAACAAACTCTAATATGGCAACAAAGCAAGTTTTGCTGGGGCAGCAGAGGAATTAATATTTTGTGGTGTTTTTTTGATAGGAGTTTTTTAAGCCTTCTCAAAATTGTGACACATCCAGCATGGTGAGTTTGACATGCATTATAAAATTAATAAGGAAAAGAACTGGTAAGAACTCTAAAATAATCCCATCTTCTCTGATACCACATATTAATTCTCAGATTGGTAAATGGCTCATTCACCAGTAAGACAATTCTATATATCTAATTCCATTCTATCCTACAAGATGATCTCAATACAACGACCAATTCATCTTTCAACAGGTTCTGGAATAGATAATGTAGAGAACACCCCTAGAGATAAATTTGTCTATAAATTTCCCCATATCCAGATTAAAAAAGTAAAAAAAAAGTGAATGACAAATTATTAAATTCTTCACAGTAAATCATAAGTGTCTTAATTCTGAACAAAATAATCAAAAGTCACAGCACGAGTTCAGTAACTCCTGGAAACTAAATGCCTAAGTCATCTAATCTTTCCATCTTCAAAGAGTCTTCTAAAGACTCTTGAAAAGAGCAAGCAGAATTCCCACAGAAATGGAACACTGAAGTCAGCATTCTAGAATTTGTAAGAGCAAAACCTTCCCCTGTCTTCAAGGAGCTCCCTGGTCCAACAAGAAAGCCTTATCAAAAATAAGTCTAAGACACAACTGTGAATGCCACTTCCAGACCCCGATACATGTCCTGCTCCTATGCTAAAGTGTTTTAATAATACCAATGTCAAAACAGAACTTAACCTTTACCTGCCCAGCTTGGGTAGCTCACTGACACAACACCTCTGCTCTTTGCAGGAAAGATGTCTTGTTATTCTATTCAAGCACTGCTAACAATTATGTTCTTGTTGTCTTCCCTTTCTTGCTGGCTGTGAAACCATGAATAGCTGAATGATGACCAGGAAATCACAGCCAGGATTGTCTGCTCCTCAGCACACACTGGGTCAGGACAAGTACTACACCAAGATGGGTTCAAATGAGCTTTTTCCATTTCTAGCCATGAACCTGCCACATCCCTGGGGTAAGATAACAGTCTGGTAGTGATGCCAAAAAGATTTTTGCCTTTTATATGTTTTTCATATATTTGCAGCTCTCTAGACTACTATTATATAGTTATATAGCGCCTTAATTAACTCTGGTACTTTTCCTACCCTTTCCCTTGGATTTTAGAACAATAAGCTGACCTTCTAAACACATTCCTGGAATATTGTTTAGTCTTATTCTAAGTAGGGGACCTACAATAAGACATAAGAAGTGGGCAGAGAACCCTTGGACCAACTCCAAGGGGCTGACCCAGGGATGGGTTACTGTGGTAACAGAATCTCCTGGATGTACCTGTTATACCCTATTTAATTAACCCTGTAATAGTAGAAATCTGGTGCCAGGTGTGCCCATCGTGACCAGACACCTGAAAGCTTCCAAAGAAAGGTCTGTTTGTTACTATTCTAACCCTAAAAAACAAGGGTTTTTTTCTTTCCTTTGATTATAGGTAACAGTAGCTGTACAGTTCCACTGGACTACAATACCTGCCTATAAACCACAAAAAGCAAGGCAGAAGCAGTGGAACACAGGTCCAATTCCCATCAACTTCCCTGCCAGCTGACATTACAATATGCCCTTTCTATTAAGGGCTGGGAAAAAAAAAACCAAAAAAACCCCACAAAAAACCAAAACAAAGCAACAAAACCACTGAGCTACCAGGTATTTGAAAAGACAGAAGGGAGAAAAGGCAAAAGGATGAGTTAGATGAGCAAGTACCACTGCCCATTCCCACAATCAGACAGAAAATGGGAGAGAAATACACAGAGCAAAGGGTATCCTTTTTCAAGGCAGAAAAACCCCAGAATGTTAAAATTTGGAACCATCATCACCCAACCTCAAAGAAAAATTCCTTCAATTACAGCAGGTCAGCAGTCTAGAAATAAATTTAATAAAGAACATATTTTCTTTACAAATATTTTCTTACATGTAGCTGCAGCAATGAACAGCATAGAACAGATTCTCTCTTCAAAATGTCACTTCTGAAAAGAAGCTGTGTCAGAGACTGCTTACTTCGCATTCAGTGGACCCCAAAAGGAAGAGTGGCTCAGAGCAAACTGTCCTTATTTGCTAACCAAATACAAAGTCCTTCTCCTCATCCTCCAGCCACAAATGGCAACTCAGGTGCTGATCCATTAACCCATGTCAAAGTAATTCCCCACTCAGTCATCTACCTTCTTTTCATCATACCTACTGTGTCTTTTCAACACATACAACTCTAGAAATAAGTTAATCCTATTTGTTACCACTGCTAAAAAAAACCCCACAAACCCAAAACAAAACCTGAAGAGAAGACTGGATTTATTTTCTTTAAACCTGAACAGAAAGCAGCAAAAGAAAATATCCTTCAAGATGATACTGCATGTAAGAACTCAGCTCTTCTCATTACCAACTTTAGTGAAGAAAGATTCTGAATGAAACAACCATTTTGTGTAAGTCAGTCACCAAGGCCAGTTAAAATATTGTATTGTTGAGCTCTGGCTGCATTATCACTGGCAAATACAAGGCTCAAGAACTTCTCTAGTTCTTAACACTTCATTCCATTTCAGAACAAACAGAGTACATCATTTTGGAAAGCCATCCTCAGAAATGGCAAAACAACAGTTGCTTTTAGAGCTTGAGCAGTTTTCTGGCAAGGTTTAGATGGCTTGATTAATTATGTAAGACAACAAATTGATTTACAGAAGGCAAAAATCACAGCCTAGGAAAGAGAAAATATATTCTTCCTTTCCCATCATACGTAAGCTTCTTCCTTAAAAAGAAAAACAGACACCAGGAACCAAAATCCCTTCTCTTTCTCTAAAAAAGCAAAACAATCCTGATAATCAAAAGGAGCTGCCTAGCGACCCAACTTCTCATCGAGAATTAAAAATAGGAGCCCCCAGGTTTAATTACCCAGACAGAACAACCTCTCAAATCACAAAACAAAAGATCTAATTCTAAGACTTTTAATTCGCAACCTAACAGAATAAAGAAATTGAGTGTGTTCACCCAAGTTCAGTTTATGGTCGAGCAACGCCTGGGTATTCAGGTCTCAGCGGGCAAACAAACTTTGCAGACAAACCCGAAGCCTAAGAAACGGAGGTAAAACAGAACGAACTGTTTCCAACCAAAAAAAAAAAAAAAAAAGGTGAAGAAAGCTGGGAGAATTAGCCTTTCAGAGGCTGTAGGGGATGATGTGCTATTAATAGAAAGAACACATTAAGAAGAATCCTGAGAGTTACAGAGACATCACGTTACCTTCAATGTAGCAGAACTAAAAAAGTCCCTGTGTGCCCGCAGACACGTTGGAGCCTTTTCTTCCCGACTGTGCTGCGGAGCCGAGCCACGCTCCGGGCCCTGTACAAAGGGCTCCGAGCGGCGGAACCCCCCGGGCCTCCCCTCGCCCAGACACACCCGGAGCGGAGGCACGGCCGCAGCCGGTGCTCCCCGTCACCCCCGAGCAGGAGGGGCCGAGGGCACAGACATGGCGTTTCCTTCCCTTCCACAATCCCACGGAGCCGAGTAGGGAGGTGGAGGGGGTTGGCGGGAAACGAAAAAAAAAAGTCTCCCAAAACACAAAACAACCAAAGAAAAATCCTGAACAAAACAAAACACCAGCTCTGAGCGGAGGCCGCTCAGGCCAGCCGCAGGGGAAGCGCCGCACGGCAATACCCGCCGGGCAGGGCGGCGCCTTGCAGCGATGGGCCGTCGGTGCTCGGGGAGAGGCTCCTCTGGGCTCCGCGCCCGGGGGCCGCTCCGGGCAGGCGGCAGGAGCGCGGCGGGCCCGCTGGCGCTGCGGCCTGTGGGGCCGAGGAGTTGGTGCCCGCGCAGGCCCGCCCTGCCCGTCACCCCGCGGGGCCCGCACCCACCTGGGCCATGCCCGGCGGCCCCGCCGCTCCTGTGCCGGGGCTGCGGGTGAGGGCGAGTCCGGCCGCCTCACGATCGCCGTCCCACACTCCGCGCTGCCGCCATCTTTAAACGCCTGCGCTGGGCCCCTCCGCTGCCCGCGGGCGGGACCCCGAGCCCGCTGAGCCAATGGCGTGCGCAGCAGCCGCGGTCGCCGATTTGAAATTCCGGCTGCCATTGGTCCGTTTCCGTGTCTGTCACCGCGTTCCGCCAATAGAAACGCGAGAGATGCCCGCCCTCACAGGCCCGGGCTATGGCGGGGCGGGCGCATCCTTTGTGTGGCCCGGGCACCGCTCGGGCCTTTTCCCCCTGCACGGACCGGCTACAAAAAAAGCGACTTTTCCTGCAAACGCTGCTTTGTATCTTTAAGCAGGAAAACTACAGCATTACTACAAGACTGATTCACCTAAAAAGGATAAATCAAAGTATGGCCATTTCTGCTGGTCTGTTGTACCAAGCAGTTCACAGAACAAGTCCCACATCTGACTGCAATGTTTAGACAGGATTACTAAATAATTATTGAAAATATCTTACACAATTTATGTAAAATTTCTTCTAAAGTGTTAACATTTGCTGTCCTAATTTGCTCAATTATTTTATCATTTGCGAGCAATATAGAACTTTTATTGATGTACTTATTTATATGGTCAATTATTTTGTTCTTCACTGGTTTGAAATCAACATCAGACACAAAATATTGTGATAATGCATCCTGTTTGGTCACCAACAGTATGTCTGTATTTGTTTCATGTGTGCCTTCAGGACATGAGAATCTTCCAGTATTCCACAGATCTCATGTCGCTGAGGTCCCCAAATACTGCAATGAAACATAACTAATATTTTAATAAAACTTTAAAAACTTACTCAGAAGACTGCCGTTAGGTCTTTCCATCTTTGTGTTTGTCTCGCTGCACCAACACATCCAATGACAGGGTGATAATTTGGACATAACATCACGGTACTGTGTCAACACAAAGATCAGGTTACCAAAGCAGCTTTAAATCACTCCAAGCTGTCCTCAAACACTGAACACAGTTTCCACTAAAAGCAGTTTCTAATTTTTAATTCCTCACAACAGGCTTCTGCACTCAAGCCATTATTTTAGTGATTTTTAAATTATGACTGCTTTTATTAATGCTAAAACAAAACACTTCAGAATGTGCATTTAATGAACACCCACGGTTTGCAAAACAGCCACTCACATCGCACTTGAACTGCCGAAGCTGAGGAAAAAGGATCTCATAATTAATAAACTGCTTGAGCTGATGCTGGCATTTGCTGTGTCAGGTCACCTCAAATTGCTAACACTGGGACAGAAGATTGTCCCTCGCAAAGGGTCTATCAAAATCCAAGTATTGTGACTCATTGGCATCCCATTAATGTGACTGCAGAAATGAACTACTGCAGTAAGAAGATCACATACTTCAGAAAACAGGTTTTATTTTTTAAATATACATGAACAGCAGTGCTTCAGTTAAGATCAGATGATGCACACACACAGATTTTTGCATGGAGTTGGAGAATCAAAATGCCTGCAGTGCTTAGAAAATGAAAACAAAACAGTTTTAATTTTTCCATTGTGCATCTGTTCTCAGAGAATTGTAATAGTGTGTATTAAACCAATGGTGCAACAGCTGATTTTTTGAGACACTGACACTATGAGGAAATAGACTTCTAACTTTTATGAACAAAAGGATAATATTCCATTAACAAAACAATGTTTTCATTTTAAAAATGCTCAGATTTTAGTTAAATTTTTACACCAGAAGGTTGATGTGACCCCTGGAGAATTAAACCTGATCTGATCTGCTCTGTCTAATAAGGTGCAAAATTCATCTGAAAATTTTCACCACTTGGACTTCTGATGGAAGACTTGTCAAACATGCACAAAAATCTTCAACTTTTGAATTAGAAGTGTACGGCTCCAGCTGCATGGTGCAATCAGGATTAACCACAGTACCATGAAGTGTCATTATCAACAAAAACCAGTTCCTAATGACAAGATTTTCACATAGAAGATATTGAATGCTGGATAGAAACTACTGCTGTCAACACAAAAGACAGCCATCAAGCCTATAAAGACAAAACTATGAGCTTCCCAATAAAGTTCACAGGCTGCATTCATCAGAATGAAAATTAGGTGGAGCCAGTGGCTTTTTCATATTCTTCCTATGTCAGTAACTGCAGCACATACTGTGCTGTTCCAACAGCAAAAGCTGCTGCAAGGCAAGTTTTGCTAAGCCTTCATTACTTTTATTTCAGTAAAATAATAAGTGGCACTGCAGCTTTTTACAATTTTTGGGGCATTGGTAAACTTGGTATTTGCTTGCATTACCTGTCTTTGTCTTTCACTTTTTTTGCTGCAATATGCTCTCCCCAATCTAGTCTCTGTCAGACATCACTTCACAGCCATGGAAAGATGTCAAAAGGACCCCATGAGCAATCTCAGATCAGTTCTCGAATGTCAAAAGAGGTGGTTGATTGTTACAAAAAATAATCAAAGTAGACAGATTCTCTGGCTCAAGGATACCGCAGAATTACTAATCTTGCTCCTGCCATTCACAGATTTTAACATAATCTAAATTGTGTTGTCTACAGAATCACATATGACTTCTGATTTTCCTGTTGGAAATACTTCAGCCAAATGGTTCTGCCAAGTTCCAGACTTCTGGCAGAATTTTCCCAATAATGCAGACATTTTTCTAAAGAGGGGCTTAAAGAGGGGTATGATGTCCAAGTGGTCAAAATAAAAAAATAACAGCTTTACATTGAAATCTGGAAGTTAAAACAAGAAAAAATAAGGCCAAAGCCAAGTTACCTTCACCTTACAAACTGAGCTGCACAAGCCACGCAGAAGGAACATTCTGTTCAAATGCACCTGCACCACTTGTACCTGGGCTGGTGCTATCCTACAGTGACTGAGGCTTTCTTTACTTATTCTTCATACATAGAACAAACCTATTCCTATGGCTGAAGATCCTGCATTCCTAAATACACTCAATTTATCTACGGGGAATATTAGAAAAGAAGAAATAGTATCTATCTGGGACAGAATAATAGTCTTCAAACTTTGCTTTCTATAGGTCCTGTCATCCAAATAGTTCAGAACACTGTGCTGATATGGGCAATATTTATCTGCTTTTTTTAAATTTTAAAAAAAACATCATCCTCTGAGTCAGTCTCGTGGCTTTTGCACATGCTGCATCTCCACCAGTTAAACCACCCCTGCAAGTCAATCTTAGTCACTTCACAGAGTTGTGGTAGTATTGCACTGACTACTTCAGACATTCTGGCTTCTCCCCAGCTGCTGTTGCATGGTAATTTTTCTTGTGAGCCATCTTACACCATAATGTTTGTAACTCAAAGCTGTGGTAACAAAGCACACTTGCTGTACACACTTTGAGTGAAGTACAGCTAAGAAGCTGCTGCTGCAATCCCTCAGCCTGGACTCCTCCCTACAGGGCTGGCAGCACACAGACGTGAATCAGGAGCATAATCTTTGGCTGTCAAAAATCCAGGTGTACTTGCACTTATATAAGTAAAACCATAAATGTCAGTACCTTTGTTTTCCCTGACAGAGGCCAAATAAATTACAGTTCTGAGAGCACAGTTGTGCTGCTAGGGTTGTTTTTAATGCAACTGCCATCCCGGGATTGCTTTGCCAGCCTAAACTCATGCACATTACAAGAGAGAACTCAGACTTGACTGGCACAATATATCGCTAAAGAAAACAGAAAAATTTGCAACTGCCATATTTCAAAGACAGTGATACAACACATCTATACATGCTACATCTAGAAGTACAACAGGCCAACATTTGAAGATTTATGCAGCAAAACAATTGGTGCAGAGAATTTAAATCTTCAGGCAAGGTACATTTCAGACAGTTTTTCTCAGGTTAAACTCATTACCTGTTGGAGAACACTTGCTGCATTCCTCAAGCACACTTACCCACACTTACCTGTTCTGTTCCATCTGAAACCAGCCTAGACCCTGACACCTGAGGCTGCCCTGAAATGTGAGCCAAGGCACAGTAAACAGGGACAATCAGGAAAACCATGTAAGGGCACTAATCAAACCAGGGTGATAATGCAGCCCCATCTGTAATTGAGAGGACAGTTAATTCCTCTCTAAATGCCAGTCATTCCAGTGAGACATGGTAAACAGGAGGTGGATAATGCATCTGACTAAGATGTGGTTTTACATAGTTATTTTGAATAGCTATTGACAGCAGAGATAGCACGGGGAAAGAAAAAAAAAACCTAGCTTTCTCATTCACCTTTTTCTTGGAAGAGTACATTCCTTTAACAGAGGCAAAAACCTCAATCATTGAATACTAATGTTGTACTACAAGAGAGACTGCTGGCCCCACATATTTTCCAGTTTATTATTGAATACATGTTAATTAACATCTGAGAAGTGATGTGGTTTTCTCCACAGAACAGAAGCAAGCAATGTGTTTAGCCAGTCTGGCAAGTTACTGACCAGGGCTGGCTCCGTGTGTCGGCTGAGACACCGATGGAAAACGCTCCTGCATCACCAGAGGGAAGCTGGAAGGTACCTGAGTGCCTTAGTGGGCACTGTCATTCTCAGAGGCCTCAAAGAGAACAGGATCACAAACCAGAACATCACTCTGTGTTCTCTGCTTTCCCTTTCCTTTCTCCATCTTTCAATCTGCATTTAGCTTTCATTTATTTTTCTCCATTTATCGTTCTAGTACAAACACACAAAAATTTAATGTGCATCAGCAGAGATACTGCTTTTTTTCCTCATTCCTGTTGTGTGTGATTTATGCATTGTCATTTTTGGTTATCCTGCTTAATATTATAATATTTATTATTTCTCCCTCATCTGTGGTCATAAGTTCAGTGCTTACATCTTCTGTTTTAAAAGATATGGTAAATTTAAAGCATGTCAATATGATATGCTTTTTTTAAATTCAGCTTCTAAGTTCTTGATAACACAATGTTACACAGATAATTTATATATATATATATATTTGAAATATATTCAACATTTCTTCACTCTGTTCACCTTAACTTACATTTTGCAGCATGAGTCACACTGATGGGTTTTGTAATTCTCACAGTCCATGTCTCTCCAGCTGATCACAGTACTGATTCTATTTTCACCAAGTCAAGACTATTTCCTAGATCTTCAGAAGCTATCAACAAGACTTCTCTGCAGAAAATTAATCAGATGAAGAACATCAGCCATGTCCTGTTACATCAATCTGAACGAAATAAAACTAACTCCTACTAGCTAATATTCCATATAAATAGGGATGCTTGCTAAGCCATAAATGTGCATGAAGTTCTACAGCCTAAAATTGAAATGTGAGATTCTTTAATTATTGCCTTATTACTGCTTAGTATTTCATAGATTCATTCCAAAATTACTTATTTCCTTATGATATTACAAAAACTGTGTTCCAAGTCTTATCAATATTATATCTTAATTATTCAGTTTGGTGTATTTCATTTGTAACAACAAATATCAATTAAGCTTTGAACATAGTGAGGACCTCCAAAGGCCCAACTCCTCCTCTGATCTGTTCAGGTGTGTTTTATTAAGCTACTACAAGGGAAATGAGACAATTGCACCTCCACAGCAGGGGCCAGTACAGCAGAACATTAATGCAGGCTCTACTCAGTTAACAGTAGAGTCTCAGGTCTGCCAAGGATCCAAACCTTTTCCACAGTGAACATGGATTCCCATCCTCCAGTAGAATTTTGTGAAGCTCCACTTTTCCCTAAGGAAGCATTGATTTTGCTCTTTCCTACCTTTCAAATATTTTCCAATTTCTTACCTGTATAAGACAACCATACAATAGCACAGAATTAGGAAATACCCACAACAACATGAAAACCCCAGAAAAAATACAGCACTCTTAAAATGGAATTAAGTACCAGAAATAGAATTTAAATTACAGCTCCTTCATCATTAATATGGCATTAAAGATTTTACTTCATTGTATCACACCAAATTGCAGGCAAATGAACAAAAGCATATGTGCAAAAATGCACAATCTACTAATGCCAACAAAGACTGGTCACCAGCTTGACTTTATTCTGATTCTAGTTTTGAATACACACGTAAACAACATTTATGACACAATTTTAAGCAAAAAAACATAGCTGAGGTTTTACACATTTTAAAATTTCTTCTACTACCATTCCAATAGAAAAAAAATCAGGAAACAAAAATCTCTTGCAAATGTATGACTTTGAAGAGATGACACGTATAAGCAAACTTAATAAAAATGCCATGCAGTAGTTTTCTATATACACCTTTCTCCTTTATATCCTTTAAAACTGGTATTTAAAATTCCCTTTTATTATTAAAAATACTTCTATAAAAATAAAACACTTTCTTTGTTAACTGTAGGTACAGTATCCTTTTTCCAGTGGATTCATTGCAACTCTAATTGGCACAGAGTAGATCATGTACTTCACAAATACCTTATCACTTGTATGGACAAGCACCACTTGCTGATATCTGCACAGCAGTCCTGATCCTGTTTCCACTGAAGCCAATGACACACCTCTTACAAAAGCCTCCAAAAAAGCTAAAAAACCTTACTTTATTAACTATTCTGATGAGATAAAAAACAACATCCAAAGTTTGGGCTCTTTCCTGTTTATTTTAATTGTCAGAAAAAGCAAATCCCAGATTCAGAATTTTGATTCAAGCATATCAAAATACATGATTATAATCCATATTTACATCTAAGGTCTGACTCACCCTTCTTTGCCTATATGTAAAAACTAAGAATAAATTTTCATTATTACAGGATTGCTATAAAGACTGAAGTTTACAAATGCTTTTAGCATGATACTGCATGCATTTTGCTTGCCTTTCTGATGTCTTCAAAGAGAATGTCATGTTGAAATACCCACTGTTTGTAAGTGGATATAAAATAGTTTGCTTTGCAAACTCTCAGAGCAAGCTATTGAGGCAGGGCTTTGTTTCTAGATATGCATGTGTAAACTCAAATTTAAGACAGCTTTAGCTACTTTGCATCTAAAAATAACAGTTAACATTTTTAGCCATAAAAATATAGGGTTTAAGAAGTCATCCAAAAATTACAAAGGGCTGACCATTTCCTGCAGCTAGAAGGACAGTCTGGAAGGCTTTGAGTTCCAAACCATGTACAACCCAACACAATTGGGTTGATTGTCTTGCAATCAAGGTGGTCAAAAAGTCATTTATACAGAACTGAATCCACAACCTGTGACTAGTCATGTAAGCAGCCCTGGTATCTAGAAGCTATTTAAATATGCAAATATAAAAAGAGATTTGACTAAATGCTGCTTTAGCATTTCCTGACAAATACAAATCTGGGAATGGCCTTTCACAGTACTTCACCTCAATGGAAAATCTCATTTACTGCTGCCCCCATTACACACACACGTGAGAATGCCAAAATACACCAGCCTGAGTACAGAAACACAGCTGCACATCTTCCAAAGAGTATCAAAAATCTGACTACTTTGCAGTAATTAATTAAAATCAGAGGCTTGTGAAAATACAGTCAGCATACCTAAAGGAAAAAAATAGTGGTGATCCATTACTAACCTAATATTCAGTATTCAAAAAAATCAAAACAGAACACCAATAGAAACAAAAATAGTTTAGGATTTTCAAATATCCTGATATTAGCTAGAATCTTCCATTACCCACAGTGGCACTGAATAATTGAAAAAAGCATGCATTTAAATAGCTTTTTAATTCACAGGTGTTAGAACATAGGAAGTACCCCTTAATATTCAACTTTTTCAGCAATATAAGACTGCAACAGTGTCACCTTACAACACATAGCTATTTCTACTAATAATCCATGAGATGGAATCCACTCCAGGCTGTAACACATTCTACCAATAAAGAAATGAATCCAAAATTTTATATGCACAAAACAGGCAATACATGAAAACCTCATCTTCAGCTTCTGTTTGCAAACAGGTACCTATTCCTTACCTGCTTACTGGAGAAGAAAATAATAAAAACAATACTGCTAATTAGACTATCAGGAAACAGGATGTCACAGCATAAACAATTTTATTCAGGTCAAAGATAAGCAAGTCTGCTCCCATGGTTCTTTCAAGAAAAGTGAACAGAGACTGAACTAAATTCCCTACCTTGATTCTCAGATCAAGTTCTAGAAATAAGATCTATTGCTGTACTATCTATAGAAAAACAAATGTAAAGAATCCCCCCTCTCTGCCCTCGCCAGGCAGAACATTGCACCATGGCACTGAAAAGCTTAAATGAGACTAAAGCACTTAATACTACCAGGATAACATACATTCATTTAATGCACATTGGCATCAACTGTACAATCTTAACAGCATATGTTGAAGGTAAAGCAAAGTTTAGTAAAACTTTCATTGAGAACAATAAAAGCAGCAAATATTTCCTCACCATTAGAACTAAAAACAAGTTTATGTCCACTAATAACATCTTTTAAAAAATCCACACCTACAAAAAAAGCAATGACTTTGTCTTGGACAAAGATGGCCTTGCCCTGAAAGCAGGGTGGTATTAAATAAAATATTTCTGATTATAAGTTGCTACTTCCTGTAAAAAAAAAAGCATCTTCATCTGGCTTTATCCAAAGCATTTGTGAGTTTGATAGGGTATGATACCAGTTTATTGAAACTTTTGCTTTCCTTGCTATTTTTAGTTTGTGGAGGCTGGCACAAAACATTTACTAGAGCTTAATGGCTTGTTGTCTCATTGCTATTATTACAAACCACTCGTGTGGAAAGTTGTTAACTGTGCAGTTTGAATTCATAGGTTCTTGTTTGCCACTGGTTGACATCGGCATTGATCATGTTGCGCTCGGTGAAAGTAACGCACCCCTCGGAATCGATGAGCACCACCGTGTTCGTCCTGCAACAGCCAGCAGCACAAGGTTACACCTGGGCTCCACCACAGACACGTCCAGCCTGCCATCCCTCACTCCCAAATGTTTTAACCTTTTTTTTTTTTTTTCCTTTAAGCACATCATCAACACAAGAGCAGGGCAGAAATCATCCTGACAAGTTCAAATGGGCATTTTCAGTCTGTTCTTCTGTCGTGCCACTGCTTTGATTCCCTGCTGCACTTGCAGCAGCTGACACACAAACCTGCTCATTGCAGAGACTGTGGTAAAAGCTTAAACTTAGTGCAAAGTGCTCCATTCAGAAAGAAGTAGCATAAAACTAAGTTTTTCTTCACACCCTACATGTACCCATATGGATTATTGATATCAATAGTACTCCCTTCATCCTTTCCTTTCAAATCAATTGTATATGTTAATTATTATCACAGGACATTGATATATGATCAAGAACAAGGTGTCTCTCTAGGAACCTTCCAAAAAGGAAATTTGTATTCATGAGAAGCAGATGCCAGTTGTGCATCTATTCCACTTTGCCTTGGCTAAGCTGTCATTTCTCCATGGACACTGCACTACCCTTCCACAAAGGGATGACTGACAGTAGGAATTTTGCACCATCCTCATCTGGTGGCCTTTCCCAAGTCACTTCACAGTTGTTCACTCATACAAAAAAGCACTTAATTTCCTCATAAGAAAGTGAGGCCCAGTTAACAACCTCTATTCACTAAGCCCTGTTGCTAAGGTAAAGGTAAGTGTGAGCACACAATTATAGCAGTAGGGAGACTTGAAATGTGTGCTAATTCATCAGTAGAAGGTCAGTATTTCTACCAAGTTATCCCCGTTTCCTTTGAAATGGCTGAACTCCTATCTGTGAAGCAAGGGGAGGAAGGTGCTTTGTTACCATGTTAAGTCTTCATTATCCTATATTTAAAATGTTCTTTTAATACATTTAAAGAAACCACTATAAATTCTGAGTATCTCTTTCAGAATACCAACTTAAAATGCCTACAGCAGTGAGCACTCTGCTTATCAATTCCCATCTCTACAGAGGAAATACTATGGCTGGACCATGCCACACACCAATCTGACAAAATTATTGGCAGACTTCTAGAGCAGCAATTCCCTACCACCAGCAACAGGGTTCACCAGCAATTTTGTCCCACTGAAGATAAAATGAAGATTTGCATTGCATTATTCTATTCTTCTTGCAGCTTTGGTGGAACAGTCAGAGCAGAGAGTGAGAATATCTCAGTAAAAACAGCAGCATCAGTTAGGGGAGAAGTGGAAATACAGGTTCTGCTGAACAAGAGCAATAGGTTCTTAATGTATGAAAATGGCAGATCCATTTTATGATGCAATGTCTAAGGAAAACTCTGATTTAGCAATGCAGGTGACAGGATTCCTGCTCGTGGAGGAGAAATGTGTTCTGCAAATCTCTTGTAAAACCAAAGTTAGATGTGCTCAGATCTGTTATTACACTGGGGAAGCAGGAGAACTGTATTATCTTGCCTGGGACAAGTTAAAGCTATGCTGTGCTCTCCCATCAAAGATGAACCACAGTGTGAGCTTCAAATGCTCTTCAGCAGCAAATCCCAGACACTCAAATACTGACCAAGGAAATACGTGACTGAATTATACCAGATTAATATCTTTAAAAAAATTATTGCAGTCACTATGGAATTTAACCTTATAGTAGCACAACTTTGATTTGAGGTGTGCTTTGATGCAGCACAGATCTATTTCTGGCTCTGTTTTTACCTTGTTCCATAACCCGGGCAGCGAACGCACAAAGCCGCGTACTTGTCCAGGATGGGGCGGATGTAGTCCTTCCCTTGGTCTTCAATTGCAGGGTCTGGTAACTGACTGAAAAAAGTAGGAAAAGAGTAAAAAAAAAATAAAAAAAACAATCTCCAATATTAACACATTCATCCCTCTTGATCTGGAAGGAGTTCCAGGACATCCCTGAGATCACAGTCAAAGGCAGGGCTGAAGCAGAAGAGAGGGGGTAAAGGACAAAAACCCATCAGGAAAGAATGGAATTCTGTGATTAAACCAACTGCTGTACCCACTACATTCCTGTAATATGCACACACAAAGAGATCATAAAGTAATATGAAACAGGATATTCTAAGAAAGTTCAAAGCTAGTGCATATCCACATGTTCATATTTATTATGAAAAGATCATTTCATCTTGAAGTGTGATTTGGAAAGATTACAGGCTTAGTTTTAAATATTGCTTTTTGTAAGTAAATATTTCCCTTTTATAGTCAGATGGTTTCAGATGAGATCAAATGGAATTACTGAACATTAAAGGAGGACCATTTGATTATATTGTATCTTATACCCTTGTCTTCTTACTAGTAAAAAGTATAAAGTCTAACAATTTTTTTAAAAAATCACTTGATGTGACAGCAGATGAAACAAGCTATTAAGACAGCTTAGCAGACTCCCCAATTACTACTCATTGCTCAGATGTCTGAGTTCTTATACAAAACTTTATTTTGAACCACTGAAAAATGCCACATTCATGAATGCTGGCATTAAAATTTGCTGTAAAATTTGGGAAATTGAATCTATATACCAGAAACAGCTTTGCTTCAACTCTAATCACTTCCCAGGACAGATAAAAGTCAAGGTAAAAGTGAAAATTTCCAGATGGTGAGCAATGATATGAATTTAGACCACAGCACGTCCTGTACCCAACTCCATGTGTGTAGAATGTAGTGCTATCAACTTCCTTTCCTTCTGAGCATCCAGCTGACGGGCTCAGGTTCACTGTGCAATCAATTGTGAGTGCAGGAACCTTCCTTACATCTCAAACTCATCTCTTGGGGACTACCTTGAGTGGAACTTCCTTGACTGAATTGTACACACACTTCCTTTTCTACTTCCCCCACTCAGCCTGAAACAACTTCACTTTTGAGGAAGGCAGCTGGTTAAACTTTCAAGTGCTGCTTCTCCACCCTCTGTCTACACTCTGAGCAGCAATACAGAACAGTAAAACCTACTAACACAAACCTGCTCATCACCTGCAAAGGTGCTGAGGCCCTGGCACAGATTACCCAGGGAAGCTATGGGTGCCCCATCCCTGGAGGTGTTCAAGGCCAGGTTGGATGGGTCTCTGAGCAACCTGTGCTAGTGGACAGTGTCCCTGTCCATGACAGAGGTTGGCACCAGAAGATCTTTAAGGTCCCTTCCCATCCAAATCATTTTATGATCTATGTAAATAAGTGCTTTCTTTAAGTGAAATAACCAAACTTATGTGAGCCTTCAAAAAGCTGACAGCAAGCAGCTTGCACATCCCTAGTCATGCACTCATTGCCCTTACTAAGAGAAGTGCAATCTTAAAAAAAAAAGGCACAGAGAAACCAGTGCACAGCTGATGAGGTCTAAGATTGCAGTAGCCTTAATGGCGTCTCCTGCTTAAAAATAATACTGTTGAAAGTCAGGCTCTGTGAGAACACTGTTTTCAATTAATATGAAGGTAAAAGTGCTTTTTTCCTTCAAAACAGTTTTTAGATGCATGTTTTGAAATGGGTCATATTGTATTGGAGTAAATTCCAGCTATCACGTTCTTACGGCTCTTGATTATTCATCACTGTAAGGAGCTCCTTCACCAAGTCTTCTTTGGTAAGGTCTTGACTTCTCTTGACCACTTCTGTGAAAAGCTGCTTCCCATACTGAAGTTTCTTCCATGGTGTATCCAACAAAGAATTACTCAATCCATATATTCCTACACACATATACACACACAAAAGCCCAATTTAATTGGAAAGTGCATTCTGGTGATTTCAGTTGTCGTTACAGATTAAAAAAATTTTAATGAAGTCTAAGTGACTCCCCAGCTAACCTTTACCTTCAGGTGTGCCAGAAACACACAAGCCCCATTACTGAACAGGAGAATACAACAGGCTCCCATCTTATGCTGGGCTGTGCTTAAGCACTCCCCTCATGCTAATGCTCAGTACTTGCTTTTAGTTGTACTCTAATTCACATCTACAGCAGTTAGTTTAAATTTCTGATTTGCTAAACCATGAAGGCATAACAAAATTTTATAATTTCTGCAATCTAGTCTGTCCAGTGTAGGGATAATAATGATAATTTATCTTTGCCTCTGATTTTACTCTCGAAAAACACTGCGAAGCAGCACTGCAAGACAAGAAGGACCCTTCTCTTTACAGGCACCCTCTCACCACAAGTCAGACAAGAAAGATTACCAAACACCCTCTCCTCCTAAAGGGAGCCACATACACAAGAGTCTGTTGTCTAAACACAGAGACCATCTTTGGTACAGTCTGCAAATACCTAGAATTTGTGACTCAGTTTCTCCTTACAACATGGGCAGATCTTAAAAAAAACCCAACTGTATTAAAATCTGTTTTATGTTTGTAGCTGTACAAAATCTAACAGTAGTTTCCAAGAATTTATGTTGTAATTGCTACAATAACAATTTGTTTACTGGCAGCCACAATTTGACCATTAACCTAAGCAGGCAAAGTAAGGCTCTGCCATCAACTGTTACCAGGCAGTTACACTGCTCAGAGCCTTCCATGTCTCCTGGTTTCATTTAAACTGCCTTTTTGATGATGACTTCTGGAGCACTGCTCTCTGTAGCTAGCTAGCAAAGAACTAAATTTGAAATATTTTTAAATCAATTCACCTGATAAGACAGATTGTATTTTTTTTAAAGCCAACTCTGTCCCTGGGGGAGCATAGTCATACTATGACCTTCAAGCTGCTGGGTAAGGGGAGTTAGGGTTAGACCCTTTGAAAATTCCATTCTCAAGACAGACTTCTGTCCTTCTGCCTTAATTACCTAAGCAGGATTCCACTAATTGCACTGCAGGTGGGTACATACACATACATGGACAGAAGCTTTTAATGAACTATTGATTCTTTAATGTATGTTATTAACAAAAACTTATATGAATTCAAGGACATTTAATAATATTTTCTTTTAAAGAATGCAAAGAAAAAGTCAGTGAAGACAATGCTTAAGTAGCTAAATTACTAGAACAATACACAGCTGCATAAGAAAAAGTAATATTCAGATCTTTCTGAAGTAAACCTACCAGCATTTAGGAAAACAGGTTCTGGTTCTCCTCTGTTTCCATAGTAGCAAATTACATCTCCTTTGGTGGTACTGAAAAATATAAATACAAATTTCTCCTTGAAAAGCCATCAGCTTCTATATTTGATTATGCTTTAATTTCATGCAATCTTTGAGCACATTAAGATGCTTCTCCCACTGTTGCTCCTATGATACCAGACATTGATGTGTTTTATTACTTTCCTCCTCTCAAAACACTGCAGCATTATCAGGAAGTAGCATTATCATTTTTAAACATAACTGCAGTAAAATTCAGTAAAACCCATAACTTCTGCATGGAAGTAGCCAGGCTTAATAACAAAAAACTGGTTTTGATTAACTGGAGATTTAGTTGCTTGGGAGAAGGGGGCATGTGGAAACAAAGGAACTGTCCATACAGCAAGTACCATTTTTCCCATCACTTCTTTTGAATCCTTCCTGCATTCTAAGCCACTGACTACTGTGGGCCACTTTAGATGGCAGAAGTGCATCTCAGGCCCATTTCCAGCAATGCTGCAGGGCAGAGCTGGGTCCTTTGTGCATTTCTTGGCTGTTTTCAAATCACTGTAGTCACTGACTCTCTCTAGCTGTAGGCACTGGCTGCAGCACTCTCTCTTGTGCACAGAGTACAGGGAGGGTCTTGCACAAGGTTCAGAGACAACTTCCAACATTGCAAACAACTCTTATTTGACAGAGATGGTATCAGCACATCCAAACAGCAGGGACCCACATAGTCACACTGATACTGACAGCACAAACACCAAACCAACTGATAAGGGAAAAAAAGAGAAAGTACGTCATCAATAAGCCTTGGGTGGGTGTCCTGTGGGAAATGGATTGCCATTAGATGGCTCACTCTCAACATCCCTCACTCAGCTGACATGGAGTCGTGATTCCTCAGATCACTTCCAGTTTATGGGGTTTGGCTTTTTTTTAATTTGCCAGAATACAGCAGAGATCTAATTCGGTATTTCCCCCTAGTGATTTACTTGCTCACAGTTACCAACAAACACATTCTCATCATAGTTCAATTTTTAATTTGTTTCCCAAGCTCCAGCTCCTTAGACAGCAGATAGAGTTTCCAAATTGGAAAAAAAACCAAACAACCAAACAAAAACCCAAAACAAACAAAAAAAAAACCCAAAAGACAAAACTTGCAGTTAAGACTGAATTTGGATTAAGTAGCACAAAGCATAATACAGAAGAGAAACTATTTCCAACTCCTCATTTTTTTCCTAAGATAAAAAGGAGTATCTCTGTGCTGATGCAAATCAGAGTATATAAAATGCAATCTCATTAATGATGTACTGGAACTTAAATTGCTCTGCATAACTTAGCATCCGCTACTCAAACCTTAATAACAAGCAAAACAGTCTTGATTTAGCTGTTTATATTCTTCTTGAAAAGCCATTATGAAAGACATTCTACAGTGTCCTTTGCAAGACAGCCAAATGAAGAAGGAAATATTAACTTATTAATTATAGAAGTCAGAGGAGTCAAGAAGAGGAATACAAAAAAAGCCCACATAAAGCAAAAATAGAAATGCCTTTCTCTGTGCACTACTCTTCCTCCTCCCAAACCCAAGGAGCTGATACCACACAGAAAGATCATCAAGTTTTTCAGCAGAGGCAGAAGACAGCAATCACAGCAAGCATATTGTGTATGCTATTTTTGTTGTTAAATATCATATAAGACATAACATCAGCTATGATAACATCAGTTACTCAATTCGCAGTTTATCAACTGTTAAAAGAAACATGTAATCTTTCCTCTAGCAGCTTAAAAGACATTTATTTTCCTTATCTTTTTCTTCTCATCCTTAATATCCTTGTTCAAATTTATTTATGCTGATGCCAAGACCTACTGACCACCTGAACTCTTCACAGACAACAGCCCACCTCAGGTGTCTTAAGTTAAGACATCAGAAATCACACAAACTATCGTATTGGTGCATTAACTACTCTCTTTTCAAATACCTGCTCTAGAAGATCTGTGAAAAGATCAGAGCAATTGTTATAATCTGAAGTCTCACAAGACAGTGTTAGATGGAAAGGTGGACAAATGGCCCAAGCAAGCCCTGGAACACAGCTTTAAGACAAGGCCTGTCACAGATGAGACTGCATGGTGAGTAAGCTGGCACTACTGACTTCCTTCAGAACAGTTTTTTTCATGAAAGAATATAATCCTCTGGCATCTCTTCCAAGATGTGTGTCACTGACAAATTCAGTAACAAGATCCCCTGGAGTTTATCAAGAAGATGGGGAATACATACAAACTGCAGGGTCACTAATTCAGGACATCCGTATTTTATGGCATGCACACTCCTCCAGAGGAGTGTTTTCACTTACCTCCACTGCAGCACTGCTGCTGCCTTCTGTCAAAGGAAGATTAAAGCCTCCCAAGAGACTTCTGAAATGGGGATACTTTCAAAATTTAGTTCACTGTGCCAGTCAGCTACTCTTTCTTTTATCATTTGGCTCTGCCTATTCCCTTCCTACTGTTTACAGGTACGCAGAACTGAACATCAAAGCAGAAGCCAAGATGAAAAAAAATCACTGTAAGCTTGATCGCAGCAATAGCCTCAAAACCCTGGCCTGCACTCAAGATTCTCTTCCCTCCCAGCCTTACAAGTACAGATACCAATTTCACTGCAGAAGTAATAAAGGCATAATTAAAGTGATGACAATAGGACCCAACAGACATATTTTTAAATCCCAGCCATAGCTGGCAGCAGAAAGAAACTAAAATTATGCTCTTAGATACATCATTCTGTCAAAAAATGTAAGCAATAATAAGTGTTCTAGGCAATATTCTAGGCAGCACAAATCTCAGTAGTAATAGAAGCTTCAAAGCAACATGAAAGCCACACAGAGTTTGCCACAACCACTTCTTAATGTTGATGAAATATAAGCAATGTCCTTCTGCACTCCTGCCCTGCTTCACCTTCAAGGTGGCTCCAAGTCATGTCCAACAAAAACTCAGGATGAAAAAAAAAGGAAAGAAGTAGCGAGGCAGTAAAGCTACACAGAGTGTGGTTATCACCAAGAGATCACTCCCCTGGGCACTGAACTCTACTCTGCTACAGACAAGGACACTGGATTGTTTTATGAATAATCTGTGCATGTATTTTTTGTGCAAGGACAAAAGATGAAACTGGCAGCAATGTTGAAATGCTGTACAGTAGTTTCTAATAAGTATTATGGCTCACAGATTCATTTTCTTTTCTTCAATGTTCATGAGCTAATCAGATAACTCTTTCTGTTCTGAAGCTAAAAATAAGCAAGCAAACACCAAACCACCAACTATAAAGCCCAAACATGTACCACCTACCATCAAATAAAATGGTGAAGAGAATTATGCTGGATACTCACAGCATACAAAGTCTGCCTTAAAATAGACTCTGATTTTGTGGTTAGTGTCTAAACATTTCTTTGGCACTGTCCTAATATTTTGGGCCAGGTAGAAGCTGACAGTACAGGAAAGAGATAAGAAAGTTTTTCAGAAGCACTTTTCTTTCTTTTGACATTGGACTGTCCATCCATCCACTGGAAGTGACTAAAGATCTATGCAGAAATACCTCATTTTCATGAGGGAGCCACAAGAAGCAAGACTGGTATACTCTGCAAAAGGTGATACTGAATTAGGACAGTGCATGAGAAGAAAAGGAAATGAGCTTACAGAACAATCCCAGGGACCTGACCATCCATGTTCTTTTCATACCAGCACTCTGACCCTATCTTACTTTGAAAAGGCACCTAAATCCAATCTCTGGAGAGCAATCAAATCCTTCCCACCCAGCCAGGTCACATTAACCATGCTGAATGAGAGCCTGCAGGTGATGGTATAGTTTACTAGATTTTCCCTGCAGGGATTGAAAACTGCCTGTGACAGGGGGAAACAGACAAGTTCACCCAAAAAGCAATTTTCTGTAATCCCCTCCAGCTGACTTGTTTGTAAGGCACAATTTGTCTATTCATCATGGAGAAAGTGATTCATTCCTGTTACACAGGGATCTTATTGCACATAAACTATATGGGGTCTAACTGACAGCCTGTCAGAGACTACACTTGCTGGGTGGGTGACAAGAAGCTGCCAATTTGTCCTTCAGGGCACTCTGAATTCCACACTTGGCAGTAAGGAACACAAGTAAGATGCTGCCACAACAGCCCTGACACAAGTCTGAGGTACCCATGAAAGCCTGAGTAGATGTAGCAGCAGATTTGTTGAACACAGGTTTTCCCCAGGACAGAAATGATGTCCTGATCATCAACAAAAGCAGCTCACTGCCTCCAGGTATTATCACAAATGGAGAAAGAAGGAAAACCCCTTTGAATATTGAGCAGGTATTTACTTTACAGAACAGTCCAGCCTCTGATAACTTTGTTCCTTTCTAATCAGACCTACAGACAGCAAAAATGAGAGGAGTGGCAACACTGCCTTCCTGGAAGCCAATTTTGCAGCTGCACAAGATTTCAAACAGACACTGTTTGCCACATGCTATAATTCAACATAAAAGTATGTTTAGCATAAGTGAATAAATATTCATGACTCTCATACTCAGCAGGTACACCCAAGATGATAAACTGAAAAATCAGAAAAATAAAAGTACTAAGTAATTTTCTTAAAACAACAAATCAATAGTGTTTAAATTGATATAAAGAGATGCCACAGAGTAAATAGATTATTACACTGAAAGTGTCAGAACCCATGCATGTTAAAAATAAGAGTCACACTAAGCTGTGGAAATAAACAATGAGATTTTTATAACCTGTATAGTTGTTTCCAGCTCCCTTTCTTGTACTACTGCACCTGTCATCTAGCATACTGTCATCATAATCATACTGAGAGAAGATAAAATTTCTTTTTCTGAAACGTTTACCGGAAGATTCAAACATTGTAAATCTCTCTAAATATGCTGCTTACACTCAGCAGAATCATGTGCTCAGGTACATCCCTTTTCACCAGTGCTTCATTTACACTTTCAATCTGAGTTTCCCCTCCATTTCACACACTCTAACAGAGCCAATCACTATTTGTTACACAATGGAAGAACACATTAAGGACAGACCTCAGTCTTTGTTTTGAACAGCAACATGGCCCAACAAAATAGCATCAACTACAATACCATTTTCTATTTACACAGAAAAGCAGCTCCCGTTCATATACCACATTTCTCTTTGGAGTAATTCTAATTTCCTAAAATGACAAGTTTACAAATATTATTGAAATTGCTCTGCATCATTAGCTTGCCAAGAATTTCATTTCATCAGAATATCCAAGGCTAAGGACATGTCAAAGCAGAGAAGTTAATCAACACACACAGCTTTCAGAGTGATACTCAACAAGGAATTATGACCTCTATCACCATGGAAAGACTATTCAATTGAGCATACAACTCTCTATCACCCGAGCATGGAGGAATAAACAAACAAACCCAACACAGGAATGATTGCCTTAAATAAAAAATCAATCAAACCTACTTTAATATCACCATACTACCAGCCATTATATCTATTCTCTTTTCCTACATTAAAAGAAGAAACTCAAACTTACTGCTTGCTAGGTCACACCTTGGATACGATGTTTGCTTGAAAACATCTGTTTCTTCTGTTGCCTTTTCAGTAAAAGATAGCCTTCCAATTTATGCAATCTAGCCAGGCAGCAACATACAGCAGAAAGCTCAAACAGTCAAATCCTCTGACCATGGTAAAAATTAATTTAGGCAACTGAAAAATTTTGGGAAGTCTCTGGTGAAATGATGAACTTTATAAAGTAGACAGTAAAAAGACCAAAAAGTATCAAAGCCTCTAACTGCCTGGCCATCTTCTGGATTGAATTTCTGGAAACATAACCTATATATTTATCTCTAAGCAGGCCTACCAAGCAGAAATAGAGTCATGGTATCTTCCCAGAACTGACTGGTAAGTCTGAGCCATCAGCTGAAGGTGGTCTAATACAGAAAGTGAAAAATGTAAATACAAGGCCAGTTAGTGAGAGGGTGCTAGAAATGATTTCCACTGAAAACAGTAAACACTCTGGCCTTCTGCTTTAAGTGCATTCCCAGGAGCATGCAGGAAAGCTGAGTGGGAGAAGGCCCTGCACCATCAGGTTGTCTAATAAGATAAATGCTTCTGCACCAAGTGTGTCAAAGCAGCAGGGTGCTCCTGGCAGTTTAGATGTGCTCCCAGTCATGCAGTGTGCATCCAACTGGGAACTGACACAGGGCCTGGAGATGCCTTAGCCCTGGATTTCCACTCTTCCCTATCAGGCAGAATGCAAAGGCAATGTAGCAGATGTACTTGTGCATAGACACATGCACAAGCAGTAGAAAGGATTGTGCCAATCACACTGATTATTATTAAGTATCCAACATCCTTTTTCAGCTACAGAAACTTTAAGTTAATGTTTATTTGTCTTGTGATGATTTTTAATGTTTAAGGAAAGATTAATGACACAGACACTTTGACAGGAATAATAGCTTGAAAGCTTTCAGCTGTTCTAATCCTGCTGCAGCATGTCAACTCTCAGGAAAAAAAAAGGTGTCTGAGAAATTATGAGCTGAGGTTTTGTCTTCTGAAAATACAAAACCCAGAGCCTCCAGGATAAAGACTGGCTACAGCCTATCAGGCAGTTGCAAGAAGTTTTATGGGAAGCAATGGTTAGAACACAAGATTGCTCTCCAGTGTTTGAAAGATAAACAATAACAAAAGAAAGGAAGACTACAATAAAACTGGGGCCTTGCATGCCAATTAGCAAAACACATGAGCTCTAACTTTAGTTTGTGACAGACTTTGCATTGTTACACTTTGGTGCTATGACTTGTATGTACAGCACTGTTATTATCTTTCTCCCTCTGATATTTGAACTGTGATGTTTTATAGACTTACTTCAAGTCAGCTGCTAATAAATTAAATCCATTGTAAAGATGTCCCTCTACTGAAACTTTCTTCAAGTAAGAGTAGCTGTCCAGATCTGCAGTCAAGAAGTTTGTTACAAGAGCACCTAAGAAAGAGAAGTACATAGAGCAACTTGTATGTGCGTGCTCACTATCCTGACAGCCCTGGTAAAACAAACAGAAAGATAAAGATTCCTGTTGCCAACAGGCTGTAACAGTGGAAGAAAACCCCAAACCACAAAACCAACCCAAATAATGAACCAACCTTTCAAAGTCTTACATCATTGTATCATGTTCACATTAAGAGCATGACTTTTACTCTGAAGAACTCAGTCTAAAGCTCTTGGTAAAATTCTAGGAATTCACATTTACTAACTATTCTGGACTGGATGCACCTTTCCTCTCCTCCCACCTTACAAATTCTTTCTTGTCTTGCTTCACTTCCCTGATATATGACCCTAAAATGAAATACAAATGACATGGTTCATTTGTGTCTCTGTATAACATGGTTTGTCACTGCAATATATTCCCAATCCAGTACCATTTGACAGTTTACACACAAATCTATTTTTACTTTAAAAAAACCCACAGATGTGCTGTTTTGAGCATCCTCTTTGAAGGAGTTTTTTTTTCTATTATTTCTCCTCCTCTGATTTATCAATGGGGAAGAAGAATCTTTTTAGGCCACCTCCAGCATAATCCAAGTTGCATTCCCTGACAAAGGTGTTTGAATATGAATATGCACTTTAAGAAGTCTACTGTAATCTAAAACCAGCTCAATGCTTGGCTAATTTTTCTGCCTGTTAATTAGAATTACTTTGTAGAGGAGACGGTGCTGCTGCATAGCTGGTATGAATGTGACTTCAGGCTCCAAGCACTACATCTTGTTTTACTTATGTCTGCTTGATCAAGAAAACATTATCCCAAGTCAAGTTCCTCACATATGTACTCAAACTCAGCAGTCAAAAATTTTGGTTTACAGCACATAAACATTCTCTTTGTCCATAAAGCTGTGTTAAGAAAATTAATACTGTAATCATCACTATTTTACTGGAACATCAGGGCTTGTTTGTCCACTTCCTTTTTTGATTTTAATTTCAACTCCTCCATACCTCTTCCTTTTGCATTTTTATCAATCTTTGGCTGCATATAGTTTGTCAGGGCTGCCATCTTGCCTTTCTTACTGATTCCCAGCCATGTCCCTCCTTCTTTTCCCTCCTCCATATCCAGACCTAATGGAACAAGCAAGAGTTAGGTTATTAAAGACATTAAAATTAAAAAATGTTTCAAACTCACAACATGTTTTCCTTAGATGTATAAGAAAAAAGAAAATTTCTTATTAGAAAGGCAACACCCTAATAATGAAAAACCCATGCCATGATTCCCTTATATAATAACCCACTCCAAACAGCAAGACATACATACCACTAAGGATCTCATTGCTGCTGTCCCAAAACTCGGCCGATTTGGATGGTCTGTGGTAAAATTCATCCCTATTAGCTGCTAGAATAAGCCTGCAGAACACAAGAGGAAAAAAGATACTATTACTTACAAATTGGAACTTCACAGTACAGGCAGGAGCAAAATCCAATTTTTTCCAGAGCATTAACTCATTTCAAGCATGAAACTATCCTTTATCTCCCACCTCACCTTTATCACTCAGTGTAAAGTTCGACTGACATCTGACAGCAGCCTTCTCTCTCACTGCCATGAGACACTCAGCAAGTCCATCTTGGTGAGTGAATGAGGCAACTGCTGTTTTCAAAAACTAATTCTTACAAAAGACACTGAATTAAGGTCACATAAACAACCTTAAGATTCCTCGGCACAAAGTTACAGCTTAATTAAAGAAAATTATTAGTATTATTTTGAATTCTTTTTTTTAAAGTGTTTTTCATTGGTAGAACATCCTCACCTGAGGAGCAGGTAATGGATCCAAGTAAAGGTAGAAGACAATGGTGACCCCAGGCAAGCCCTGTGTGGAGGCTCAGGGCAGCAGGTGACTGCACACGGACCTGCACAGCTCCAGGGCAGCTCCCAAAGTCCTGCTCATCAGTACCCACAACATGACTTGCCTTTATTTCATCTGCAAGACAGTGAACGCTCCCCCTTCTCTCCAGCTATGTTGCTTAATTTAATTTTAATGAAATGCTATCTTTCAAAAACCTGCAGATTTTCTTAACCAGTTTTCCTTAACCTCAGTTATCTTCGTCACTGTCAGTTCCTCCTGCCAGCTGCATCTCAATTACAGCTGCACAGCAGAAGACAAGTTTGCTACTGGAAACTGAAGACAGACCATACAATTTTAATTCTAATTTTTAGCCACAACACACAAGAATCAATTCCAATGACATCTCATTACTTTGTTTGGCATTCAGATGTACTTTCATTTTCTGCAGGTTTCTGAACTTTCCTGCAAATTCATCTCTTCCCTAATGCAGTGTTTTAAAAGAGGACTGCAAGGTACAAGTTGCACATTAAAAAAACTACAGAAAAAGAATCATAATCAACCATAGAGAAACTAGAAAAACCTGACACTTCAATGGCATCCTTTCTGTAAGGTAAGTGCTTAGTATTTTCCCCAACAAAGATAACATCTGTTGGAAAGCAAACGGTATGTACAATTTTATCTTTCCAATGCAAATATAATATTGTTCCTTTCAAAATTACATAATTTCTCTTCTTCTAGCTGATTCTAGTCTTTGAGCTATAGGCTTTCTGCAGGTTTACCAAATTTCTGCCACCTTACTTCAACATGCTCCATTAACAGGATGCAGCCTCCTTTCACTGATTTTTATTTAAATGAGTATCTCCACTGTTAAAAAATAGTTTGCCTGAAGTACACTTCTCATCTCCTGAAGCTTCAATTATACTTTGCCTTCAATAATTCTTAACACGAAACTGCATCGTTTCTATTACATTAAACTCCATAGTTACTATTTGTTTATAGTATCTAAATCCTAAAAATAAGCAAAGTCTTTTTTGTGTGATTTAATATTCCCCATCTCAAGTTTAATGCAGACCCCTGAATTTAGCACAAGGCTAGTATACAAAAGTATAATAATAAAAACATCTTTATTTTGTCATTTATGACACATAATTATAGTGAAAAGGAGCAATATTAAGTAACCCTCATCTTCTAATAAATTGCAAAAAGCCTATTCAGCTATTTTCATAGCTGAAATAATTCAACTGTATTAGGATTTACGCATTAAGATTTAATATTGAGAGAAATGAAAACATGAGAAATCATTCCATTAAAGTGATTTCCTACAATGCAATTCAGCTCCAGAAAAGAGCCTGTGATTATAGCTTTGAAGCTTGAAACATTAATTTATTTGTAAGATGCACAAAGTACTATTCAGAAGGATGTAAAGGCAGCATATTACCTCTGACAATAATAATGGACTACAGTAAAGTGCTTGTTACACTGCACTAAACTTTACCACAAACAAGCCCCAAGAGGGAAAACAGAACCAGTTGCAATCCTACAGGCAGATGGATTTGTTAGTGTGTCACAAGAGTGAGCTCTTTGCTTAATTAGATGCTCAAGAAAATTGAACAATATGTTGCTCTAGAAACCAGAGTCTACCTGGCTGGAAAATTCTCCCAAGTGTTAGAGAGAACATGTTTTAGCTTGGCTACTTTCTTCTAGCCAGTAAACTCAGCCAATGACAAGGTGTTTGTCTTTTCAACTTTTAATGCCTATTACTGACACTTTCTTTCAGTTAGCAATGCAAAGCAGAGAACAGCAAGGAAAGTTAAACTGCCTGGTTTGTGATGGACAAAGAAATTAGTGTCTGCAGGTACAGGAATCCCCTTTTAGTTGGGAAAACTGTTCCAAGACCTCACCATGAAATAAACAGAGATACAGCACAGTGATGCCTGAACTGTCAAGAAAAATCACCCTTAGCAAGAACTCGGAGAGAGATGTCTCACTTGGTCCAATGGCTATAACACTGCTTGGAATTAAGAGGGCTGGTGTTAAGATAATTAAAAGACTAAAGTTATGGATCTGATGTTAAAATCTGACACCAAGAACATTGTGGCCTGGCATTTATCACCCTAACAGGTAGCTCAGAGTGACTTATTTCAGGTATAGAGCAAGGCACTGCTTAACAAAAGATATAAAGAAAGTTAAATGCAATTAAATACTCCTGAATTTGGGCCAACATCTCAAAAGTGTTGTCCTATTCTGATGCTAACAGCAAGTTGTTTTCTGATATAAATTAATAACTTCAATCTTGATGCAATTTTTTATAGCAAGCAAACTACTCTAAGTTCTACTTTTAAATATTGATCATGGCAGAAAGTTCACTTGGCAAGCAACTGCAGTTTACATCCAAAGGATTTTCCCAAGAGGCATCAAATTGATGAATCTGTCTTTTGCTAACTACCAACACAAAGAAAGTCAGACCAAATAAATGGATATATTAATTCAGCACCAGTCACATCATAAAAAAAATCCCTTTTCAGGCAGGCTCCAGATGCAGAAAGGAATGCACTCTGGACAACTGAGGTTTCCATTCTCGTTTCCTCTCTTTCTATAGAATGGCATCTGCTTCTTAATACAAGAGGACAAGAAAACAAGTCAGCGAAAGGCACAACGATTTACTGAGCAGACTGATGGTTTTTGGATGAATACCAATATTTGTACCCTACAAAGTAATATGGAACCTATACAGTATATATAAACATAGCAATAAACCTTCATAGTCTGTTTACAGCCTGAAGTGCTTGCTGTCTTTTTATTACATACTCAGTGTACTCAAAGACACTGATGTTGGAAATGAAATTTAAAGAGAACAGGCTACAATGAGAGAGAAAATGATTGCAGGATGTTTAATACTTTGGAAACTCACTGCATGACATTGAGAAATTCTTAGAAACTGACCTAGAAGCCTGCAAGCTTATTTTTTCTTCAGTTCTTAGCTAAGCATTTCATACACACAACTTAGTTTATTGCCTACAATTTCAATTGCACACAGATTTTAGGGAGGGGAAAGGCTAGGACACTTATTAGAAGTTCCTTGGTTGCAAACTGGAAGCCTTAAACATGTCTACCACACTGAAAGCAGGGGACAGGTACAACTGGGATGCCCAACAAACAGGATTCCACTTAGTTGAAATAATAAAGTAGAAGGCAGGACTTCCAAGCACTAGAGTACAATATTTAAAGGACTTACACAGCACGACACCAGCAAAAAAGGTCCATGATTAGAAAGCCCAAAACATCTGATATAGTCTAAAACCAAAGGGTTCTAAAAAGGCTACAGTAACTCTTCCAATGGGGAAAGCAATGAAGTTAAACACTACAAATGCACAGTTGAACACATAATATTGATTTGAGTTTGTAATTCACACACTGGCTACAAAAAAAAAGTGTGTAAAATATTACAGCAACAGGTCTGTTTCAACTACAACCATCTTACCTGTATGCATTTTTTGAAACTGGCCGTGGGTCAAATTTGAATAGAAGGATGCACATTGAAGAACTGATGTTTAAATCTTGTTTCTTCCACAAAGGCTCAATGCAAGGTCATTCTGTAACAGCCTAAAATGGTAATAAAGATTATCTATTACACTGCAAATTATAAAAAGAGAAACTTGCTGCTGCGCTGGAGCTTAAGGATTGCAATGTACTGACTAATAGCTCATAATACAAATACACAAATAAAATACAACCACCAAAACAGAATAGTTCTAAAGACTGATTTACTAACCAAATTCTTATGGAAGTACTTTCAAAGTTATGCCTGGCTAGTTCAGATTTTTAGGGAAAAAACCAGCATCAGGAAAATATTGACAAAATGTAGAGTGCTAGCAATACATGAAAAAACCAGGCAATTTTCTGCTCATTACCAATAAAGCACCTTTACTTTTTTCCCTCTCTTACGGAAGGCAAAATGCTTCTTTTAGAATAAAGGAGAAAATAACACTCAAACTGTTGCAAAAGACAGAAAAAGCCTCATTAAAGACACTCACAGACCTGCAAATAAAGTATAACTTAGGCCAAGCTACTATCAATGTCCAGGAGAAATTATTATTTTTTAGCATTGGGTAAAAGGTCAGGAACAAACAGAAACACATGGGACATTTTGTGTCCAGAGTTTACATTTTGATGAGGAGTTTCCAGCACTTGTGCTATATTTAAAATTCTGGCCATCCAGATGGAATGACAAATGTGCTTTCCATTTCAAATCAACAAAACAGCTTTCAAATATTTTGTGTTGCCCAATTAACATTTTTCTGCTAATAAAACTGCAGTCTGATCTTTACTTTTTGAGGCTGCTTAAACAATTATCAGAATGCCACCATCCAATGACACACAACCATTTTTATTGTTACTGAGAGCTTTTGCCATGCAAGGACTTTCAAAGTAAGTCAAGGGGAGAGGGAGGCAGAATTCAACAGCACAACTCTAAGGCCCTCTAAGCAACTCAACGACTGAAAAAACTTCTGTACAAAACCCAGGATTTTTAACTGTACTTTCAAGATATGTGGAAAGTGTCTCTCTTGCCCTTCAATTGCTTCATAATTTGTCATAAGAGATATCAGGAAATGGATCATCTCGACTACATTCACATTACCAAAACCAGAACTCCAAGTGAAGCATTTATACAGATTGTATTCTTAAATTAACAGCTTGCCCATAGCTGCTGGCTCCTGTTAAGTCACAGTTCAGCACCACAACCAGCCTGCTGTTGTTGTCAGAGCACAACAAGTTCAGTCTTGCAGCCCAGTATCCTGCAAAGAGACTCTTCTGCTGCAGGACATGAAATAACTCAGAAAGAGGTGCAACACTCCTGACATGCTTGACAAGAAAATTAGTGCACAGGAGCGTGTGTGTGTCTGTATATATATATAAATATACCTCAAAGTATTTTAAATTCTGTTCGCTGACAAAAGGAATTTCCCTCCCAAGTTGACTCATAATCCATGAGCTAAAAGCAGCAATAGCAGAGCTATCCCAACTATTCTGTGTTAAACAGGTTACACAATAACACACACTGTTGGTTTTCTTTGCCTCTATCAAGTCAATCCCAAAATAACTGCATTAGAAATTCACCATAAAATGAAGATGCAGTCTTGAATTTTGGATAACTGATTGACTAGCCAGGTCTTTAAAAAGACCATAGCCAGCTTTATAGAGAAAATCTAACCACTTTGAGAAGGTGATATGCCCCTTCTCAGACTTTTACAGCTGAATTTTCAGGAGACTGCAATCATACTGGACTTGAACTGCCAGTGCTGGAAGACTTGGATCTTCTACACACAGATTATTTCAGAAACAACACTCACAGCTCAGAAGAGATCACCTTCAAATCTGTGGGTTTAGAGGTTCCCATCTACAGCACTACTGTGAATATGCCAGGGAATCCTAAAAACTTTTTTTTTTGGCAAAGTGGAAAGAAGCTCACTTGGTGAAAGCAGGGATATAAAATACAATTTTAATGACAACTGTCACTGAGTACTCTTGCTGACTATGGAGATATGGCTGCTAGGTGCCTTGCCAGATAATTAAATGGATTACTTGATAGAAAACTGTTTGCAATTAATCACTCATAAAACCAATATTTTAATAAACAGGTTTCAGGCTCCACTGCCTGATTTATTCAGTTCCCTTCAAATAATCAAGTAGGTCCAGCTGTTCATGCAAGTTAGTGGCCAGCGTAAAGCTTAAACAAAAACTGCCAGTCAGAAAACAGCTGCAGAATAAGTTTGCAATACTCATCACAATTATCTAGAAGAACAAATATTTTGAACACTTCAGTACCTTTCTAGAATCCCCAGTCATTATTATTAGGCACTACTGCTTTGACAGAAGGCTTTTTCTCCCCCCATCAACCTTGCCTGTTGTTATTAGAATTCTTTAAGTTACATTTATGCTTTTATTAACCTGAAATATCAAACCAGCATTTTTTATCTCAGGCTCCACCTGCCAGCCTTGAGACAAGCATAAATGTTTATAGGTCCTATGTAACAGTCCAACCTTTTTTTTTTTGACAGAAATGTTTAAGGCAGATAAAACAGAGCTACCCCTTAAAATAGCAGCAACATTTAACTGGCAAAGGAGGCAAGCAATGTATGTAGGTACCTTCTTTGTTTAAAGCTGACATTGCACTTGAAACACCTGTTGTGGATATTACCCTTAAATTCTTAAATAGAAGCATACTGAAAGTCAGACTCAAATTTGGATATTCTGAAATTCATGATAATTAACAAAACACTAAGAGGAAAAAAAACTGAAGAGAGGCTGTCATAGATGTTGTAAGTACACAGACATTCAATCAAGAAGTCTTCATGCAGGTACCATTCTCTTGAGCTCATACTCACATAAAAGCTGCTGCTGCAAGCACGGGGATGAGCACATGGCACAGAGCTGGAGCTGCAAAGCACATGTGCTCAACTCAGCTGAGTCCCCACAGACCAAGGAGAGGAGAAGGTGAAAAAGATTAGGCCAGCACTGACTTCCACTTGCAACTTGATCCTACAGCAAGTCCAAGCCAGATCAAAACCTGATTTTCAATCTCCATTTCTGCAGAAAAATGTGTCTTCAGAACCATCCTTAGAAATGAAGGAGGTGCCACAGTTTAAAAGAGTTCAAATAGAAAAAGCTAAGTTGTGGTACAACACTCGCTTTCTGATTTTCTTTTTGAGGAGACTACAAGCCAGAATATACACACTATGAAACATGGCAAGGTCTGCAGGAAGGGGGGAGAAATCCTGTGCTCTAGGTTGGAGACAGTGAAGACTGCTCTCTGGATAATGAGCTTTTATAAATTCTAGTTTGCTTATTCCTACTCAATAAGACAACAGTTACCAAGGATGACATGATAGCAACAATCTCCTATTTCTGTAATGTTTCTAGTTTGCTGTCCAACTTATGCCTAATACACACAAACCAGCTTGTCAAGAACCACAAACATCCTGTAATTAAGCGTTCTGCTCCAAATGGCACCGCTAATTTGGAAATGACATTAAAGTAACTAACATTCTTGTTCTGTGCTACACTTCTGTTAGACAGCACAGTGTGTTGTTTTGCTTATTTGAAGGATCTGTTAAAAGCCTGAGTGGATACATGCCAGCATAAGGTAGCATTTAGAGGGACTTTCAGGACACCCAAACATGATAGATTGTGTATGTTCTTTCCATAGGGTTCTACCATCATTTGGTTGATTAGAAGCAATCAGTTCATAATTTGGCATAAAACTATTTTACCCTTAATAACTCCCAGTAGCAGGCTTTGAAAAAGGAAGCCATTTGTAATGTATTTTGTATTCACAAATGAAGCATCATAAATAACATCTGTCAGTTACCACAGTGATCTCAACTCATCCAAAACTATTGTTTAGGTGCAGTCTAAAACACAGCTAAAAAACATTATTCACTGGAATCTGCTAGTTCTATATACTACAACAATAACTTGTGTTCAGCAGAGTACAGAACTATTTTACTGTCTCTTTTGAGTATGTCTAAATGAAACTGAACTCTACAGTCCTCAAATGCCCGTAGAACCATAAAATTGGATGCATTTTCTTACACTACTGAAATGAATGAAGTTTTTAATAGCAAACTTAAAAATCATCAAAAATAAGGCAGGCTTGATTAGTTCTTTAAAGTAATCTCTTTTTCTCCCTCAGAGAAAAGTGTCTCCTGGCTGCATTTTTAAAGCATTTTACTGTTTCATTTTTGCACTTCCCTTATGTACCATATGCTCCACAGTAGCAATACTAATAACTACAGATGAAGTGGAATAGATAGATCTATAATTTGATGACTTCCAGGTTGTTCCCTGTGAAGAGCACTTGTAAGTAACCCAGGCTTTGTAACCCTACCAAGGTGAGGAGTCAGTCTTTCCTGCAAGAGACAGCAAAGCAAAAATACAACACTTAAAAAACACAGAAAGTAATATGCAAGGTGAATGGCACTCCCAAGTTTAACGGGCTAATTTTATTTTCAGCTGCTTGATTTCTCTCTGGCGTTTTACTAGACTAGGTCCACTGTACAGCTCCCATGAGAAACAAACGCCAGTAAACATAACCTTTCACCACATCATGTTTTAGAAACATTTACAACAATGGAGTAAAACAGCCTTTGCCCCAGTTTCTTAAGAGCACGATCAGCAACGGATCTGCAGACTCAGAGCCTTTCGCAGGGCCTGTTCCTTAGATAAAAGCTGTATTTTTAGCTTGTACAGTTCTTAGGTTTTCTTCAGGGAGGAACCACCAAAAGACATTAGTAGTTTTCACTGTCCAACTATGACTATTCCTTGACCTCAAAGGGTCACTTCATATGAAAACTTAATTTAAAAATTACTTTATTACTCCTGTACACTTACAATTACTCCTGTACGTGACGCAAATACCAACCAGCCACCACCCACGCCGGAGTGAAATGCCATCGCATAACCAAGGAAAACAGGTGCGAACTGACACCTGAAAACATCCCCAGAGGTGCTGCTGGATAAATTTAGGATAAAAAACCTTAAGCAAATGGCGCTCAGGAGCAGCACCTTCCTCGGCGGGGAGGGCCGGGGCTGCGGCGGGGGCCAGGAACGGCACACACAGCCCCCAAAGCAGGAGCCCGGCGGCTCCCGGAGGCTGGTGGCAGCTCAGGCGGCCCCGGGCTGTGTCCGAGCCCGCCCTGCAGGCACGGTGACCCCCGGTCCCTCACTCCCTCCCTCGCCTCCCTCACTCACCCACGGCCGCCGCACCGCCCGTCCCCCGCGCCGCTTCCGGAGGGCGGCCGGGCCGACCAGAACCGCCCCTCCGGGGGCTGGGCCCGGCTCCTCCTCCCGCCGGCGCTGCCGGCACCGACACCTTCCCTGTGCCCCTAGCCAGGGGCCCTCCGGCACCGGCACCGGCACCGGCACCGGCACCGGCACCGGCACCTTCCCTGTGCCCCTAGCCCGGGGCCCTGCAGCTCCGCGGGGCGTGTGCGAGAGCCCGGTGCCACACCGCCCGGCATCCCCCAGCGCACTGGGGAGTCCTCTCCCAGTGCTTGAGCTGCTTCTTGGCTGCCTCAGCCTGCTGCCAGCGTAGCTGGTTTCAAGCTGAGATGAGAAATTGGGGCACTAGAAAAATTTTTTTCACTGTTAGAGTGGTCAGGCATTGGAACAGATTGCTCAGGGAGGTGGCAGAGCCGCCATCCTTGGAGGTGTTTAAATCTGGTAATGTGGTTTAGTGGTTTATAGAGGTTACAGTGGTTAATGAGGTTGGACTTCATGATCTTAAAGGACTCTCCTCACCTTGCTGATTCTGTGATTCTGTGAAGGTGTGAAATAATAATATTACTGATCTGAGCTTCACAGTGCTCATACCTCTGAGGACAGATACTCCCAGGCTGCTGACAATCTTAGTGGGTTTGGATGCAGCTTCTGACCCCTCAGAACAAGGCCCCTCTGAGGGATGCTGCTCCCCTGACCTCCTTCAGCTGAGACTCTGCTTCCAGGAAGGCCCCAAAGTCACTGAGCCCTGAGCCTGCAATGGAATGAATTCCAGTCAGGACAGTTTTCCTGAGGATTGAGGAAAACAAAAGTGACAGCATCAAATTTGATTTCACTTATTAGCACAGCATGATCAGAACTGATAACCAAACATTAAGTAATTTTACCTAGATCTGCAGATTTGGGTTGGGATTGGATCTGTGTCACCTTTTTGTCCTACTGAAATATGATTATTTCATTTTTCAAAAAAGATCTCAAACTTTATTTCTGACTTTGTTTTTTCATGGGTGGCAATAGAGGGTTTCAGTGGAGCCTGTAAATTACAAAATGTTTTATAGTGAAGCCTATAAGGAAAGACCATAAAAGCCTGGAGTGTTCTTCCAGGTTCTAACACTAATAAACACAATACACACAAGATGTGAAACAATAATTAAAAGAATTCCCAGAGGTATATGGATGTGTTAGGTGGCTTGTCAGGCAAAACCTTTTATCCTGGATACAGAAAACCCAAAGTCAATTGTCAGGTTTAGCACTGCTCTGGCATATGACATTGAGCAAGTTCATCTCAATGCTTTCCTTCCCCATCATCAACAATGGGATGATCACATTGACCTCTGCAAGGTCTCTTGAGATCTACTGATGAAAATTACTGGGTGAGTGTATGATCATCATTCTTTGTACTACTGCTTCTGAACACAACAATAGATTGCAGTTATTACCGTGAGACATATAAACCTAGAATGTATTAATGTTTTCAGGTACAGAGTTGTTATTTAAAGCAGTTATCTGGTGACTAAATAGACAAATTATACAAATCTCTGTTACACTGAAATTGGTAAAATGTATGCACATTAAATGTAATGTATTGTTCTTTTTGGCACTCTGTTTGAGTCTTAAAGTATAGACTCATCACTAAAGATTGTTTAGCTTCTAGGCTCAATTCTCATTTAAAATTTGCAGATGATAATCTGCGTACCTTCAACAGCAGTCACATCTACGGGAAGAAGAAAGTGTCCATAGGCTTAAAACTGAACAGTGTTTTTTCCTGATTTTTTGTTTCTATTTTTAATACATATGGGAAGTAAGAATAAGTTCAGAGTAATTTCAAAAGCCTTTTAGGAGGCTGCACAAAAAGAGTCCACTGCAAGAAATTGTGAATAGTGGATTTGGTGGCCATTTTGACTCTTCCTTTTATTCTTGTGTCTACCTTTTGTTCTGCCTAAACCAGCTAGGTTATTGTTGCCCCTTCTAGACCCTGTCCTTGGGGATCAGTGTATAGCTCCCATTGTTTGTCAAACTTGAATAGACTGATCCCAAGCAGGCTCTGATTCTGTATCCACTTTAAGAGAGTGGTACTGTCAGGGCAGAAACTCTCTTGGAGAAGGCTAAAATACAAGCAGAAGAATAATTAAAAGGTTGTAGAATTGTCCTGAGTTGGTTTCAAAAACTAAAAGAGAAATAGTCCTGACATTTATTTAACAAGTTTGTTCTTCGATTGCTGGAATTCATATTATTTGGAATGCATAAAGCACACTTTAGATGAATTAAATATCTTTTCCCTGAGAGGTCTCAAAAAGCAGCTTTAAAGGGGAGACATCAGGGACCCTGACAGTTTTCTAGAGATGGGTTTTTGCCCAGATCTAGTTTCATATCTTTACCAATTGTCTAGATGATGCAAGATATTTATTAGTAGATTTTGTAGCCTAATAAATGAGTAATAATTCACAACTGGTTACAAAATCATCTGATGTGCCCATCCCAGTCCAGTAAATTGCATTTTTAATATCATAAAAAGTGAGGAAATGCATCTGGAAATAAAGAATGCAGGGATTGGGGCTAGAATGGCAAAAAGTACCTCAAAAAAGAATTTAGTTGTTACTATTACAGTATAACCTCTCAGGGCAATACTTTGGTAAACTGGACTACTCTAACCATTTACTGTATAAAATACAGAATATATAGGGGAGACAGGAGAGTGACACTGTCTTTGTCCACAGCACAGGGACACTGGAATGCTTCACCACTTCTGGCACCCACGGTTAAGGGGGGAGGAAAACCACAGGAAATTATTAAAAGGAGGAACATTAATGAAGGAGATAACACAATATAAAATAGGGGCGTAGGAAGCTCAAGCTATTCAGGTTACCCAAGACAAAGCCAAGAGGCGAGGATGGCAGCGCACAGACCACTGCAAAGGGCGAGAAGGTCAAGTTAGACAAATCCATGCGGATCGCGTGCCAGCATTACCTGGCTGGCTGCACCTGACGGGCCCTCTGCCACAGCATGTCAGCCACCAGCTGGGCCCGCCACCCCCGGGCGAACAGCTGTGCAAGGCGCCGTTTATTCCCGAGCGCAGAAACCCTCCAGAGGCGCAGCGGGGCGGGGGCGCGTTCCCGTGCAGGGAGGTGACAGCGCGGTCCCCGCCGCCCCTGCCGAGCGCACACCACCGGTGCCCCGCGGCTGCGGCCGCTCCTCCGGCCACTCCCGCCGGCCACCGGGGGCGGGGCCGCCGCGTGTGACGGACAGGCCCGCGGGCCAATGGCGCCCGGCGCGGCCTGCAGCGCGCGGCGGCGGGGCGGGGCCGCGCCAATGGCGCTCTGGTTGCCGAGCGCGATCGCAGCGGCGCCGCCCAATGGGAAAATTCGCGGCGCGGGAGGCGCGCGCCGGTTCGCGTGCGGCCGCAGGCGGGCGGCGCGCGAGGGGTTCGGCGGCGCGCGGCGGCGGGGCGTGCACGGCGCGCGGCCCCTCACGCCTCCCGAGCGCCTGCCCCCAGGTGCGAGTGTTGAGGAATGTGCCCCGCTTGGAAAAATAAACAAATAAATGGAGAGGTGGGCGGGCGGTGGCATCACGGTCTGGGCCGGGCAGTGCGCTCCCGTCTCCCCGCGGGCCGCTCCGGTTGTTTTCCGAGCAATAGTTTGGGGAGGGCGCGCGTTTTCCAGCCGTGGCCTTGGACCGCTTTGCTGGAGCGGCCTTGGGGCCGTCAGGAGCACCGTCAGAGCCAAGCAGGAGTGCGGGAGCGAGGACCCCGCGGGCGCGATGGCAACGAGTCCATGTGCTCTGTAGAGAAGGGGAATTCCCCTGTGTGCTCTAAAAATCACAGTAGAAAAGGTAAATGCAAGAAAAGGGTTAATAAGTACTTCCACCTCCCCCTCCTTCCTCCCCCACCCCCCCGTCGGATAAAGATGGTCTTGGATACCCTTTGTAAATAGGAATGTGGAGGTGGGAGGGGAAAATCAGCCCAGCTCCGACTACTCAGCTGCCTCGGTGGGTGAGCAGGCGGGAGGAGCTGGTGCAGCCCGGGCGCTCTCCCGGGGAACGCGCGGGGGACGGACGGGCACCCGCGGGGCGGGCACGGCGGGAGCGGCTCCTGCGCGGGGAGCGGGAGAGGAAGACAAGGGGCTGACATGCTGCCCAGCGGCTGCCCAGCGGTTTATTGAAGAGTTGGGGGGTTTCCCCTTTTTATTATTTTTTAAGCATTTTTTATTTTTTTTCTTTTTTTTTTTTTTTTTTCTGCACGCCGCCTCCTTGAAGCCAGTAGCAGCAAGGAAAATAAGCTGAGGACAGAGAAATAAGACGGAGATGGTGAGCAGATCGCTGGGTTGGGGGGGAATAAATGAGGTTGCCGGGCTATTTTCTGTGAGGTTCTTGCAGGATGTAGTACGTTTTGGGGTGATTTTGCATCACGATTCCGGGTTAGACTTCTTTGTTTGCTAAAGGTTGCTGGTTCAGGTTTAACAGCGTTCATCAGTTTATTGTGAGATGCGCAACGAGGAGTTGATGTATGCGAATGCCTGAATTACATACGCAAGCCGCACACACAAGCAAGCCTTAAACAAACCAACATTTTAATAATCCTGCAATATGATGGGCAGCTCCTGTCATGGAGGGAAGTCATTGCTCAGGGTATTTGTAGCATGCATAGGAGATTACTCTCTTTGTAGCAAAGACCAAACAAAATTAACCAATGTTTTCACACACGCGACATCCATTACGGACTTAAAAGCCAGAGTTAGGGGTTATTTTTTAATTTTCGCTTTCCCTGCAGAATTGAGGTCCACGGTTAAAATCTGACGTTTGTAGAAGTTGCAAAACTCTTTGAAATGTTCACTTCTAGTGAATATGAAATAGTAAAGACTGTCTTTCTTGCTTTTTCTCTTTTTGTTTCATGTACGCACTTGTTTGTGTATGTGAAAGGGGGAATTCTTAAAACATGCACTTTGCTTGTTACGCTGTACTGTTGTGCCTTTAGGTAGGTCACAATACAAAACGTGATTCATAGCATGTTAGAAAACAAAACCCTCAGCAGATTTTTTTTTTTATCAAGGGAAGAAGACGTCTTACCGTACCAATAGCTTAAACCCTAAATACAAGTTTTGCCGGGGGGGAGGCGGGAAACAGCTCTCCTCATTTGTATTAATGGGAATGCTTTATGGTAAAAAATCCTGCTTCTAAATGACAGAATATTGACATTGCCTGATTGTAACTTCCTGTGGATAAGGTACTGCAATCTGCTGAATACACTAGTCCTTTAAGGCTCCATAAATTTAGACATAATTTTTTTACAAAATTGCGTAGCACTGCATGGTGCAGTAGTAAAATATGAAATTTTAGTGATTTTTAGAAATGTTGCAAGGCACTGCAAAAGAGAAAATATGCAACCTTGTATTAAGTCTCTTATGGGAAAAAGGAAAAGGTTTGTTGTAATAAAGTAATACAGGATATGCACAGTGACTAAAGTAACTGCAGGGGCTGGAGAGTTTGGAGTTTGTATAGAAAAAATAAGTTGTGAACTATTCTGGGGTCTTCATCCTGCGAGGTATTTGGATGGATGATTCTTACATTTATTTTAAGCAGCATCTCTGTCAATTCTTGTCTGAAATATTTAAATTATATGCTCCATTAGGCAAATGAGTTTATCTTCCCATTGCTTGGCCAAAGGAATGCATTAGGAAGGCAAGAACAATAGTTTGACTGCATGGTTCATCCTTGTGTATTGTTCAGAGACCATAGTTTGCATTTTATTTGACACTGGTAATCTTTATAAAGTGGACTTGCTTTATTTTATTATTATGCCATAGTTGCAGTCAAATAGTTTCAATTTATATAACCATAGTTTTGATGTTCTATTTGGCTAAAAAATAATTCGCTTCTTTGAATTTCATCTCCTAAATTCAAAATCTCTGCAATTGATTTCGGTATCAGAAAGTTTTTAATATTGGAAGAACCAACAAGAGCTACAAATAGAGGTAGTTTCCCATTTTATTGAGTTAGGACACTGTACTAGAAATGGTAAAATTATTGCCTTTTGCTTATACTTCAAATTTTGTACAAACTGTAGTTTAGATTAGATATCTTGTCCTGAAGACCATCTGTATGCATATTACAGTTATATAAAACTAAGCTTCTGTTCTTGATTTTATGTAATGCAACACATTATATCTGCAGTGCTTTTGGTGGATCTTGGGTAGTGTCAGAATTGATACTCTGCAAGGAAAACCTGTTAGAATTCTTGTGCTGCCAGGTTTATAGTTTGTTGCTCTTAATATTTTATTGTGTGAGTATAAATCATTGACACAGACATTGTAAACAAATGCTGTAGCAGCTAAGTGTGGTTTTACATTTAGCTTGTGTCTTTCCAGTTTAACCAGAGTATGGCTATTCTGTCAGATGTGGGGGCATCCTAATAGTCATCATAGTTACCTTCAAAGCACTTAGGTCAATTTCTTTTACTTTCTTGTCTGTCTCTACAGAATAAGGAGGAAAAGGCCAACTCTAGGGTTACACCAATATGGATAGGGAAGGAATTTCACATGTGTTGCATGCAATTACTTTATTCAGACTTCATGTGTATCTCCTGGAAATTAGCAATGAAATTCTAAAGATTAAAATCCACCTATTTCTAGAAAAAGTGTTATTTTCTTAATGCAAGATATTTAAAGTATACATGTAACTTGACAAACATATTTTCTTCACAGAAGGGCATTAGAGGTTTCATGGCTTTAAGCATTAAAATAAGAACAGGGAGATTTTCTTAAATTTCGGGTAGGATGTGGTCTACCTGTGAGCTGAAGCCAGGCAGGTAACCACCTGAGCATCTGAGAAAAGAAACAATCAACTTAAAAAATGAAGTGGGTTTTATTTCCTTCAGCTAACTTGTGTAAAACAAAGCCAACCCTAGTGCGGCGCAAGTGTTTTGTTCCCTGTTTGTCCTTTTCACTCCTACCCTTGCATTTCACAGGCAGTCCAAAACAAACTGAAAAGCTACTTCTGGTGCAGTCTGCTGAGGTTCTAGAGTCTACATTTTCTCCATTAGCTTAGGATACATTTGTTTTAAGTAGTATTTATGAGAAATAGCTAATTCTAGTGAATCTGGTTCTTTTTGTGGCTGGTTTTGTCAACATTCTGAGAACAGACAGCTTAATTTAGTAATATCCAATCTTTTGAAAGCCTGACAGTCAACCCTCTGGCATTCACAATTTCAAGTAGCATTTGGTGTTTTGTCTGTAAATGGCTAATCATTCAATAGTAAGTGGACAGCATCTATTACTCATTAATTTATTTACAGTGATCAAACAAAATAATATTTTGGAGTCCTGATGAAACTCATTGATTGCCACTGCTTCAGAGTAGTCTGACATTTTGACCCACCAAAACAAATGTGTTTCTTAGAATATCAGTTAATCTCGTGGATTTAAAAATGTGTAAGATACCCAGTAGGAATGTGTATATGGGTGGCATTTTAAAATATTTTGACCTTTGGTAGAGAATGCTTTGATTTAGTTAATGAAGCTCATATCTAGTTACTCCTCATTCCTACAAAGAACATATATTTTCTTACAGTGTTGTCATTACTGGGAGTGTACCATTGTTGGTCATTCTGAGAACACTGAATCTTAGCTAAGGCAGCATGGTACTCTTGAAGTGACTGGCTTCATCATTTTTTTTAACAGGTTACTTCATCCAATTCTGTAAAAATTGACGCTGCATTTGTGTATATATATATATATATATATTTTGCTTTACAGGCACATGGGTTTTGTTCCATCTAGAAAAACCTTATGTGAAAGGTATCTTGGTTTGATTCTGCAAGTCTTAATGCTCTATATAGTCAACTGATGTTAATTACCATGAGATAAGTTGAGTGATATTTGACTATAGTCAAATATATATTTTGACTATATATTTAGAAAGTGTAAAATTGTAATATTCAGATCACAGGTTCCAGACTAAGGGGTCCAAGAAGATAGTTCTCATCCACACTTGCATAGTGGTGATGCTGCTGCTGGCAGTATTACAAGGTACTGAGATCCGTTGAGAACATATGGGCAGGGTTGTGCCTTTGTCTTGCTCTCCAGTTTATATTTCACTGGGAAGACCTTTCTGTTCCTGAGCTACATGCAGCATGCTTCATCTCTTCAGATATGATGGCTTTCTTAGACAATTTGGGGTTTTTGTTCCATAAGGTCCTTGACTGGGTTGTCAAAATCTTCTGTGCATGCTTCAGTTGATGTTATTTATAGTTATGCTTTTTCTGCATCTCAGAGCACATGCATTTTGTTTCAGAAGCTGCGACAGGGTTTCCATGAGATACCGTGCAGATATACACCAGTGCACCACTAATCTATTAGCTTCTGATTTGTAGGTCAGAGAGGAATTGAGATTTTGCTATCTAAGCAGTATCACCTCTTTGCTGCTTCAGTGCTTACGTGACATCTCAAGTTGGCTGAAAATTAAAAGGACACTGTCAAGGTATCTTTGACAATTTCATTTTTATTATTTATTTTGTTTGTCTTGCTACTGCTGTCATAAGCCATTGGAAACTTGAAGTCTAGTGTCTTAGCAACAGGCCTTTGTCCTCCAGAACAGGTACTGTTTAGCTGCTTATGGTTTATTTAAGAGTTGTGAAGCTTTTTCTGTCTTCTGAAATGCATTATTGAAGTACAGCTTAAACACTGCAAGCAAGTGAGAGGGAAGAAGGGGGTAAATCAATTTGGGGTAAGTTCTGGCATTTTGTCATTACAGCAAACACAAAATACTAACTCATTTCCGTATTTTTTCAGAACCTAGTAATTTGGAGTCTAGAATTAGGCATCAGTGCTTCCTTTGCACTGCTATCCTTGTGAGTGGACTTTTCAGGGGTTTGGTACCAAGACCTGCATTCTGGTTGGAAATAGTTGGAATTACCTGATGAAGTAATCTGTGTAAGAGTTCTTACAGGTGCAGTGATATTGACTGATTGAAGTGCTGAGCAGTAGTTTTACAGGAGCTGGGCTTTGTATATCACAAATGCCTTTTTTCTGCTCTAAGCTTAGTTACTTTCCCCTCTTATTTCTGCTCTCATAAAAGGAATTATCATTGTGGTTTTTTTGTACAGAAAAATGTTGCCCTAACTTGTTCCTGTATGAAGAAGTCTTTTCTTAACTGATCTACATTGATTGCAATGTAAAGTCAGTGAAACTAGACCTACTGTTTCCAGTAATTTAACTGCCTCTTCTTCATCTGCTCTGGTGGTGGAAATTCTACCCATGAGTTAGAATACCTCCATGGAACCTTCTTATTACAGTAAATGTTCTCTGTTTAATTTGGGTTATGTAGCGATAAAATTTTAAGTAACTGTTATTCAGACCAGTGATAGAAGTGAAGACTTTTTTACTGGATTATTCTGTTGGTGAGAAACTGTATTGTGATGTTTCACTATCAACAGTGTTCATGGCTACTGGAGTCACAGCTTGATGAGAGCTAAATGTATATAATATTGGATAGTCTAATTTTTGCAGGTTTTGAAGGGGAAAACCATAACCTTTTTAACAGTATGAAGAGTAGCAAAGCTTGCAGAGATTGCCCAGAGGAAAGCAAATTGCAGTGTGACTTAAAATATGATTCATAGAGTGCTGACTGGATTCTCCTGGAAGGAGAATCTGAGGTGTGAGATCACTTAAGTTGGGGTAGCTACAATGACTTCAGGCATGTTGATTAGATGCCTGATTGAGAGAGGGCAGCCACTTCTGGCTGTGGATTAAAACAGTGGATTCTGACAGACTTCTCTGGAGGCTGATCCAGTCTATGAAGTTGAATCAAATCTTCTAATTAGCGCTTTGTGACGATCTCTGTGCTGAGTAGCAAATATGGGTATTTTATGGAGACTGTTTTCCAAAATTAGGAATTTAAAAAGCTGAAATAATCTAACATTCTATCTACAGTTCATAATCTGATGCAAGGAAGCTTCAGACATGTTCATCAGTAGAATGTCAATAACCACTCATAAAACTTTGGTTCAGTTTTGCATAACAGTACCTGTATTCTAATGGTGCCAGGGTATTGAAAACTGTTAGTGTATGCAGGATCCATAAATTTGAAAGTTTTCTGGAATGTTTAAGACACATTCTTTTGTCCTGAATAAGGATCCCATGTGAATTTATTTTATCAGTGTAATGTCAAGTGAAGTCTCAAACACAAATCCTTGAAAACTTAAACTGGCAGTGTTTTGCTTCTTTGCACCACAGGCTAGGGTCATGCCATGCTGTTATAACTTCTCCTCATATTTTTAGACTGGTTCTTTTTTAATTCAGTGTGACAATACAAGTAGTGAGTTATTGATGGCAGCTAAAGTGAGACCATTATGACTGTAATCAATAACATACCTGCATAGAATAACAACTACTACTGGGGACATATTTTGTATTGATTCAGAAATTTATGCTGTCTCCACTACAACCAGTCTGCTAGTTCCATAATTTATGTAATAAAATCTCTACTTTAGAGAAGCTGTTACTAAGTTAAATACCAGGAAATGATGACATATCAAGATGTAAATTACATATTGAAGATTTTACTACAAGCAGAAATAGCACTTGCTAAATTCCTGTGGGTTCTGATTCAGGACCAAGGCACTTCCTTGCTGCAGGCTGGAGGATAATGGAAGTCAAAACCATGTTCCCTCTCCTGAAGCAGTATTTTAGAGCTGCAGGGCAAGGTGCTGTTTTTAATGTGGTGTGACAATGGAAGAAGATTATTGAATTGTACAATGCATAAGTTTGAAACCTCTGTAGGTTCCCACATTTTTTTTCCTATGTTTCATTGTGCTGTGTTCCTGTAGGTGATAAACAGTCTTCAGCTTTTACAGACTGCTTGCTGTGCTGATGGTGGGATTTCTGAGTGCCAACCCATGCTCATCTATCTGGACAAGGAAACAACCACCTCATTTCATTCAAAAACCACTTTCCACTGTTTTAGAAACAGAGAAGCAGTATTATTACTTTGATTTTTAGGAACCTTAGTATTTTAGGTTCTGAAGAACTAATGTTAAACTAAATTGAAGCTTGTTATATATATAAAAGGAACATGAGAGAATGTCAGTTATATATAAAAATAAATTGATACTTTGCCTGAGACTTTCAGTGATCTGTTAGGAATTTAGTCCCAAACTCTTAAAGGGAATTAGGCACCTATTGCCTATTTAATTCCATTATATTTTTTTACAATATTTTCACTGAAACCAAGGGTTTAGGAATCCTTTTGAAAGCTTAGATCACAGGTGTATAAACTTCCTTGACTTGTTTCTTTTGTGTGATTGTTACAGCTTTATTTTTAAATACAGATGGATTAAATTGGTAAGACATATTGACATGTATATTTAAATTATGGCAACTATTTTAAAAATGCACTTACAGATCAGTTTTTAAAAAAGTTAGTCTCCACAGACTACTACCAAACTTAAAGAAGCTCTGAGCATAAAACTTGATTTTTGATGTCAGCATATGTGAGTATTTGTATACATTTGGATTTGAAAGACACAGTTATAAAATAAACACAAGAATTCCATGGCCTTCCTCCCCATCCTTGTTTAAAGGTGCACAGTTTTGAAGGCATTTAGTACATCCCCAAAACCTGAGAAAATTGAGGTACAGACAGCTGTGGAGAGTTTCAAAATACAAAGTTTCTATTTATACTGATGTAAACTGTTTAATTAAGTCAGATTTCCAGTTGAGGTTGTATAATTCAGAGAATATTGAACATCCACACTTGCTTCAGGCTGTCTAGTGGACTATATTGCCCACAATTAAACAGATGAATGCACAAATAAGGATAGGCATCCTTCCAACCACTTATAGCTATATTTAGCAAATTCTTCTCATTTCCCTCTCTGTAGGAGTGTGATGTTGGTAACCTTAACATTGGCCAAGAGAGCTGTCAGTGTCTTAAGCTCTGCCCTACAAGGTGTTTTACTTTCCCATATTGTTTTGACCTTGTGTTTGCTCCCTTTCTTTTGGATTAACCATTTATATGTCCTAGATGAAAAAATTGCTTTGCATTATGCATCTGAATGTAGAAAGAAGTAGAAGGTCATTCTCTATGCCACAAGGGATTAGGAAGATCTTTAAAGTTTCACAAGTTAAATGTTCTGAAATTCATTAAAGATATAACCAAGGCAGGGGAGCAATGCAGAACAATCTCCTTTTAATGGAAATCTGAGGTATAGATTCTGTAATTTTTTTGCATCATTTTATGTATCACTATTTCAAGAACTACAGTGACTCATGTTGAAATGCAGCAGCCTTTCTATGTAGTATTACCTTCAGAAAATACAGAATTGGGCTGAGAGGAGTCCTGTAATTTGCAATAGACATTTTTAAGCATAAATAAGGCTATGTATTGGCTTAATATAGATTTTATTTTTTGTACTACAGGCTTACTACCTGTGCAATAATGAGTAAATATAGCTGTGTTTTGAAGGTGTAGTGTTTAGGCAAAGAAATTGGCTACTGATTCTGGTAGTGAAAGAACTTATCAGGTGCCAAATGCAGATGTGTCTGTCGCAGTAATGCAGTTGGGAAGAGGAGGCTGTTGGGCAGGGATTTGGTGTATGTGGGATTGAACTGTGTGATTCCACCAATGATGCAGAAAACAAGGCCTGAGAAAGAAGCCTTTTAGCCCTTGATTAGTTAAAGTAATGCAGGGTATAGTTTGTCATGGTGCCATAAAACCAGGGAAAGACTAATAAGAATTACAGGATAAGCACAAGTATTTCTCCTGAAAAGGGGTTAAAATCTAGGAAAAAGCAGCCAGTCTCACACAGGAGAGAGGGATATTTTAACTTTTTAAAAATTATTTTTTCTTTGATGTGCTAAACCAATGTATTTTAGAACTGTAAAATCTTCGAAAACACTAATACAGGTATTTCTTTTGTTCCAGAAATAGACAAACTGTGGAGCTGTAATCTGTAGGAAAAGTACTGATATCACAGTTTCTGATTTTAGTTAATTACCTAGGGATAAGGCATGTAGAGATTCCAGAAGCTTTAATGTCTGCATTGTAGTTCAACTAAGAAAACTAGAATTTCACATAGTGTCTGATTTAAATGAGCTGTCTTCTGTCTGTAATCTGTTAAGTATATCTGCATGTACCTATGAGACTGCTATACAGAGGATATAATTATTTTGTTTACCATTTTGAGATTGATGTGGATGGAATCAATACCAGTTACTTTGCTTTTCATTACTGAAGGCATCTGAAATGTTGACCAACCTTACCTTCCTTATGTCAAACGGATCACAAAGCCCTTATATACACACCATTTGACCTTCTAGGACATTCTTCAAAGAGCTGGCAGGCTTAGCATGTCACTTTTTTCCTCACTTGAAGAAATTAAATCTAATTAGGAGGATCCTACTAATACAATGTAGATACAGATTACAGGTGCACAGTGTGGAGAGTCCAGAATGAAAATAGCTGTAATGGAGAAGCCGGAGGAGGGGGAAGACCCTGAAATAGGCTGATTTAATTATCAGTCTTGTACTCTAAAATAAGAGATTCCGTAGCTGCACTGATATGAAACATTTGCGGCAAGTTGGAAAATTCTGTTGGGGAAAAATCTCTCAAGGCATTTTCTTCTAGACAGTATAAAACGATAAACGCATTATGCACAAATACAACAGTTCCACAATTTTAGTATTAGTGATTAACGCCTGATATTTATTTCCCTCTTCTTCATCCAGGTATGGTTTGACTTGGTATACCTGAATTACTTAAGTGCTTTAAGAATGGAAGCATGAACAGAATGGACTTCTCCTTGGGAAAACTTTCACATTTCACTGGCTGTTAACGTTGTCCTTCTTACAGCAAATGTCACTTGAGACATTGTAATAGAGAACAAAAAAATATGCTGGTGCATGCTTGTCATTTCACATGAAATCAAGTGACTGATTTCTGATAGAAATCTGAAGAGCATTGAGTTCATACAAGTTTCTCACAGATCCTCTCAGGATCACTGTTTTTAACGGATTTTTTGAGTATTAATTGTAGATTATCTGAGAAACTAACTATTTAAAATACCTTCGATACTATGAAATTGAGAGAAATTTACTGAGAATGTACAAGACAAAATCCAACTAATTGAAAGTAGGTGTAATATCTGGGACTAAAAAAAAAAAGTGTGCCTGTTTTGTGTGTCCTTGTGTGACTGGGGAATTTAGAGCAGTCATTGGAAGATGAGGGAATCCAGCTCTCTGCATTATTGGACCCAGAGGCCATACTGTGTGATTACTAATGCATGCAGGCATGGTCAATAAATTTCATGGTTATACATCTCATTGTCATTTTTGGAGCTCATTGATTTAAGCAGCTTGTGCTGATCAAGAATATTACAACAGGCAGCACAGTGTCATATGCTGACAGGTACAAAGTGGAGGAGTCTTACTTCAATCAAAACTGAAGAAAAATTTGTTGTTAAGTGTGAACTGAATGCTGGAGCAAGTTGGCCAGAAATTGCAGAGATCATGTTCCTGGGGATTTTCAAAACCTGACTGGAAAAGATCCTGAGCAAGTTGCTCAAATTGACTCTGCTTTGAGTAGGAGAGTTGCCAGGTGTTATCCAAGGGTATTTCCAGTCTCAGCTGTTCTGTGTCTACTGTGCAAAAACCAGAAAGTAGTTCCAAGGTTGCAAGACAATATCCCTTTATGTTTCAGTGGGGATAAGGCATCAGTGACTCTCCAGTGCTGGCTGTGAAGGGGGAGTGGATGGACAGAGCTGAGTCAGGCTGGGATTTGGCTGCAGGTCTGAGGGCACCATTAGCAGCTGCATTTATGAGACCGCAATTTGTGATTTTAACCGACTTGGTTGTGTCTATTTAAATTAACATTTAAGGTCAAACTTCTGCCATTAGTGCAGTAAAGAATTTTAAGAGGTTTATTCAAATTTAATGCTTCCATTGTCACTTTATACAGCTGGCTTCAAAGCATATTGATTTACATTGAACATAATCTTCTAATGAGTTTTTGTTTTTGCCAGGAGATACATGCTTCTTCCATTATCTTGTTTGCTTCTATTTTGTTCTTTGTGAGTAATATTTGCAATTACTTTTCTACAGTACCGTGTTGGTAACAGCAGCAGGAAGCCATAGTTAGCTCAGCTGGAACATTCTGGCCTCTGGAGTTCTTGTTACTGCATTCAGAGTAAGAAATAACTGCCTGCTTATCTTTGTGGCGTTTGAATACTCTCATACCATTTTTTGTTCAATATTGCTTTATTGGTTGGACTTAAGACAGCTGGTAGGAATTGTAAATCCAAGTTGATTGTAACAGATACTGTCTGACATTGGCATGTCTGTAACTAGGAAGATGAAAACAATATGCAGTAAATATTTTGGACAAGCTGAAAGAAGTTGCTAAAATAATTCTTAATTGTCCTGCCGGCTAGACTGGATAAACAAAGTGAAAATTATTTGCTTTTATTTGTGCACATTTTTGAAGAGCCTCAGAATTGCTGTGATAGTGTATCTAGTTGAATGTCTGCTCAGTGCTTTTGTGGATGTATTTCGTGTTACCTGTAACTTCCATCAGAGCAGTGTTCCTGTGGAGAACATGTCCTGTGGCAGTTGTGAGACTGGGAGAGCTGTGCTCAGGTTGCATCTCAACAACTGGTCTGCGTTAAAGCACCTTGAAGACATATTTGTAATATTGAAATAAAGGTGCTTAGCCTTTGTTTAAAATCCTGTCTCTCTGGAAGCAGGTTACCTAATGAACATGTTTTACTCATCTCATGGGGACAAAGCCTGAGCTGTTAAATTTGTGGCAGCAAAACGAAACAATTTTTGAACCAAGTCATCATTTTCAGCATCAATAGAAGGTGATGCCCTTGTCAGCTGGCATTGGTTCAGCATAAGGTTGCAGTCAGAATTGGCTGCGTTAGGCTTCAAGCTGCTCTTTAAGGACCTTCACCCTTCACTCTGTTTGGAGCTGCTGCCATGGTGGGTCTATTGAATATTTATAAGAAACTATTACGAGTCTCCTTCCTGCAGTCAAAGTGTAAACTCGTTAGTTCTTGTCTGGCAAAATGAAGCTTGTTCAAGCTCATGACAGACTACTTCCATCATTTCTTCTCTGCTTGCTATTGTGTGTTAAGCCATGATACTGATTTAAGTTCAAAATACAGCTGCACTTGTACTACTACAGTAGTTTCAAGGTTGGCTTGGTTCCTGAGAAACTCAGACCTTGAGGGACCTGGAGTTTGGCAGACTAAACTTTTTAAACAAGGTTACGAGTGAAGGCTGGAAAGCCTGTTCTGTTGCTCTGCTTGACTTAACTAATGTTTCACTCAGCTGTGTACAGAGATATCCAAAATCACACTAAATCCTCACCCCTTGCAATTTTTAGAATATGACATTGCAAAAAGTTAGGGATCTGTTTTAATATTAGGAGATTGTTCTCATCAAAAATTTTTACAGTACTCTTGAATTTATCTTCCCATGAACATCTTCACCTAATTCATCTTCAGATGCTGGAAAGAGATGAGTTTTTAATCAAATGTAAATTACCAGAATGTCAAACACATTTTTTGAACAAAGTTGCTCATAAAAGAGAAGAAGTTACACATAAATGTAAGTTGTGGATAATTATAATTTCTTCCTAAATTCTTCTTAGGGCTTTGAGGCATGTGTAGGTAGCAGGGTATCCAGATTTGTAGCTCAAGTGATACCTTGAGCTTACATCATCATGAAGAAATTCACTGATTATTTACTTTTTTTTTAACAGACCATAATTTTCCACTTGTTTTAAGAGTAGAAGCTTTTTAAACGGCTCATACAAGATAGACATACTCAATTAAAAATAATTTTAGAAATGCAGTTTAGGATTTGTTGCTATGTTTTAAAATTTTGTCAAGCTATTAGTGGCATTTTTAAAATATGTAGTATTACTCTACTGGTATTTGTTTAATATCATTTCTGACGATTACTGTAACTGTGTTTCTTTTGGTTTAGAGGAAATTGTATGTTCATTTTCTTCTTGGAAAAAGGGTTTTTAAAAGGGCAAGCATTGGCAAGATTTTGCTTCTGACCTCTGGATTCAGTTGCTCATCAGACAAAGTCTGAATTGCTAATAAAAATGAAACTTTTGAGGAAAATTCTTGCATGAGGTTGGATTTGCACTGATTCAACATGTTTTTTATGATTAGAACATCTCCCTCACTGCTGTTTCTGGAGCAGCGTGACCCTTTTAATGAATTTTATTTTGTGACGAACTGAATTTCCGTGTACGTGCTCTACTTGCTTGTGTGTTTCGTGTTTGTGATATGGTTTCTCCTTTGTTCTGCAGCACTTAAAAGCATTTACTTATCAGAGTTGAAGATAAATAAAGCATCCTGTTAGTAATTAGCTAGATTTTCATTGTGTCATCCTGAAGGCCCTGGAATTACTGTATGGAGACATAGTGTTGTCTTACAGCTTGTAAATTATGAAATTAAACATAAAATTTACTATGGAAGGTGATGACACCTGAAGAGAAAACACAGATTTTTGGGAGGCAGTCAAATGCTGAGTTGCTTAAAGGAATTGGGGGACAAACCCCAAAGTCTTCCTTCATAAAAACAGTCTGCATGTAGTTTAGTTAATATTTTTTAGATCACTTAAAAATCAGTTTCTAAGATAGAAAAAGCTGTTTTTCCCACTGAGTTCACAGACATCCTTTGTGGATCAGAATGTTAGTTTTGTCTGGTATTAGTGGGTTCAGGTGTGGCCTTATGGGTGAGTACTCTTCATCCAGAGCAGTAACCTTCCCCAGCAAAATAACCCCTAATTATTTGTGGGATTCATTACTTAAATCACTGCTGTAAATCCCTGTGCCAGTGTGACTGTCCTAGAAATCCAGCGTAGCCAGCAGTAGAAGGGTCAGTGGCCAGTGGTGCTTTAGTATTGCAGTGCTACAGCTACACTTGGGCATTTATTGATCTATTGATTTATATATTTATTCCAATCAGAAATGATTTTTGGAGTTCATGACCCAAAGCTGTCAGTAGAAACTCTGTCACATACTAGAGCATTCAAACCAGATAGACATTTCATCCTTGAACTTTGATTTTGGGAAGTAGGAACTCTAGAGATGGATAAAAGCCTTGGATTCAGCTGTTTTGAACTAGGGATAGCAGTGCAGTTTTGGCAGGTGTTTGGGCTGTGAACTGTATAGGAAGTTGTCTCATTCCTCAGGTCAACAAGCCTTTAGTCACCCTAGTTACAGAGTTTATTGAGTTTGATCTGCCTTTTATGTTTTCCAGAGATATCCGTAACTGAGTTGTGCTTTATGAACAAGGGCAGGGGCCTAACAAGTTGCCTGAAAGGGTGGTAAGAGTTGGCAAAATTTCTTACATATGTTTATGTTTCTTTCATTATTACACATGTTTGTGTGTATGAAATCTAGAAGGCAAAATTGTCTGGGAGAGTAAATAGATTTAAAAAGTAGCAGTCTCACAATTGATATTCGTTAGGCAACAATAAAGTGATAAAAGGCTAAATTCTTGTTATAGTAATAGCCTGTAGTGACCTTTCTCTCAAACAGAAGGACTTTTGAACTGAGTATGGCTAAAATATGCAAGAGTTTGAGCAAGCCTGCTTGGAATATCAAATCACCAAATAAAAACAAATGTTTGTTATAATCAAAATGTAGAATAATCAACTGCATATATTGTAGCTAATAATAAAGCTTCCATAACTTTATAAATGGGTCTTTTCAAGATGTTTTGTTCTTCTGCTGCCTGGCTTTTAGACAAGAGGTGAACTGACTTCCCACCTCCTGACTGCCCCTTCTCAGCCCCTCAGTTTTGTGTTCAGCTTTACAGACAGATTTCATTTGGGGTTGTTCCAGAGCTCTCTGTGCAGAAATCTGTGGCAGGGGAATGTTGCATAGTTCTGAACTCTGTGGTTGCTTCCAGCATGGTGCGGTGTGGGCCTTGCTGCCCCTGAGCCTCCCTGCTGTAAGAGAAGGGCCCATGGCACAACAGCACAGCCAGTGTAGGCAAAGAGCAAGCAATTTATTAATTTGTATGACTTTCACTGATCTTAGAAGTTATTCCTGAGACCTAACCAGGCAGAAGCTTCCTTACACAAGGAAAAATAATTTACATTGGTATAAAGAAACATAATTAAAAAAAAACCCCTGATCTCTTAAATGACTAAAACCAGAAGATGGCTGTACTTGCTAAATGAATAAAAATTATCAAATACTTCAAACTTCTAAAGGCTTTCATTTCTTTTTATTAGTCTCCTTTTAAATTTGTTTAAAGGAAAGTAGATTTCTGTGTAAAAGATGAGAATACAGTTTACACAGTACAAGCAAAACTGAAAACTACTGCTTCTTAATATCCTAAGCAGTATAGAAGAGCTGGGAGATTTCTTAGGGGATTTTTCACTATAATAGTCAGCCTGAGGTGAAATTCGTATTTCAGGAAACTATTTAGAGCAAAAAAAATTGTTGTAGGGGTGAAAGGGAATAAAGTAATAGGAATAGAAGGTGTTATCTTTCACCACACAGCCTCACTACTTGTTCAAAATTAGGTAAAAAGGTATAAGGCAATCAAATAAAATGCTGTTTGTAGAGACATGACCAACATGTATCTGTTTTTATTCTGCAGTATATTTGTGAAGGTAAGGAATATATAGCTTTGAAAATCTTCCTGCTCTTTATACTCTGAAGATTCAAACAATACTAATGGTCCTATCATTACCAAAGGGCCTTTTTACAGAGTTCGTGTCTAAGACTGATTTCTTGTTTCAGAAGTGAGGTATTCTCTGTATTCCTTTTAAAGAGCATGTCACCCTTAATCAGGAAAGCCATACATTTTCAGAATGATGGTGCTTTCAATTTATTGCTTGTCAACCCTAAAGAATGCTAGTCATTTTCTTTACAAGTGCAACTCATTGACTGAAACTGCTAACTTACAAAGCAATTTTAGGTTTATTTTGATTGGTTATTGGTTTGTGGCTTTTAATGATAAGATTGAATTGCATTTCAGTGCAATAGACCTTGTGGTGGAAAATCTGGAAAGTTGGAGCCGTTTGGAACTGCTCTTACTCCCACTGAGGTCAGCAGTAGCATTTCTGTGGCTTTCAGTGGGAGTAACATTATACTGTCTGAATGTGAAGACTTTTCTTTCAAAAACCACTTATAATAGTCTGCTTTAGTTAGGGTTACATGAAAACTAAATAACTATTGTACTGCTTGTTTATGGAAAAAAAAAGGTATTTCCTAAGTAGGAGAAAGAAGTTGTGACCGTTTCTGTAGTGACAGCATATTGGTTTTTTTAATACCTGCAGCTCGGGAAGTCATAGAACAAAACTAGTTTTGTTTATATCCTCCAGTGTGTTTCATTATATTGTCTGTGGGAGTAGATTTGAGCAAACTGAGTGCCTTCTCACAAGGCAGGGAGTGTTGCAGGATGAATCCTTGCAGGTATTAACGGTCATGTAAACAGGGAATCTGGGTTGGAGAGGAAGTGTCATCTGAATACATGTAGTTTTCAAAACTGTGTGTTAGTTCTCAACTTTCATTAAAATTTAATTATTATTAGTGGCATTTTCATGGATGTCATCTAAGAAAAGGGTTATTTTCTACAAAAGTGAACATTTCAAAATGTTAGATGCTATGTTTGCTATGCAGTAACTGTCAAAAGATTATTTTTTTAAGCCCTTCTATGAAGATGCTTTTACAAGTGAACTTGGCATAAAAGCTTATAGCCAATGGTTGCCCAGAAAAGATTTCTTAAACATCAAAAATAAATGCTTTTTCAGAAATTAATGCTAAATAGTCATTTCCAGAACCATAGTGGTGTGATTTAAATGGTCAGTTTTGCTTGCAGTATACAAAATGGAGTTGACTTGATTTCAAATGTGTTCCAGGCTGCCAGATTTCAGACCTCAGCCATCCAGAATGGGTGTTTTGAGGCTGTTAAGAACGGTGTTTTTAAGCTGTTAAGAATATTTTTTTTTCCTTGTAATTAATTTGCTTTCCCTAATTCATTGCTTGTGGATTTATGGCTGCTTATTTTAGGTTTCTACCCTATTTTCTGGAATGGTCAAGAGTGATGAATTTATCTTAATTGATGGATTACTACACATTAATCAAACTCTTATATAATAAGCTTGATATTTCTTGCAAGTAAGCTATTTCTTAAAAACAGTCTGTAGTTAAGTTTATTAAATTAAGACTTGAGCATGTAAGAGTCGTTGTCACATATGGGAAGCACAAGTTATGACCCACATTCTCAAATTACCCAAAGTTAGCATTTTGTTTTATAAGCATTTGCAGCACAAACAAATCTGAACTAAATAATTTTAAAAAGGAATTCCCCCTCTGTATAGTGTACATTATATGTAGTTGTTAATTAGGGATTTTTCATCAGTGGCTCTTGGAGATTATTTTTATCTGGTTTATCTTATGCCAAATCTATTTATCTCGAATGGGAAGTTTTACTATTGTCTCTGCATGACATGGTTTACAAACTAAGTCTGATGACTGTGTTGTGTGCCTGAGAATTTACCTCTTCATGATTATTATTAGTTAATGATCCTACAAGCTTTCCAGAATTGCTGCTGAGTCCTATTTTTGCCTTCACTGTTATCCACACCATGGTAGTGCCTTTGGTAGTGTTGAATAGATAAAAAAAGTACATTGGATTCTTATTTACAATATGCATGGATTTATTAAATTATAGTTTAGGGAGCATCAGAACTACTGAAATTCTGATTACTGCAACAGGATTTTTTTTTTTTTTAGGTTGTCTACTAAATGTTTGCAAAATTCTTAACCTCTCTGAAGTAGAATTTCATTGAATTGCCTGGCTAAGGTTGGCCTTAGAAAAGAAGTCTGTATGATACATCATTGTGTTCTGTCCTGCTTTCTCCATGGCTTGGGGAAAACCTGCTTCATCTGAAATGCATTAGTATTCAAACCCTGGATGCTTTTCTGGACTCAAAGGACTGATAATCTGTATTTGGGATATGCATGTGGAAACATGCTAATGCACACCTATCAATGGAGCTGTACCTCTTTGCACACATTAGTATTGAAAACAAATATGTAACTTGTGATCCTTCAGATCCAGCTGCCAGTGTTTGTCTTCTGGTCAAACGTGCAGTGCAACTCCTCTGTCATATCTTTGCTGGCATATTCCCAGGTGCCATACCAAATTTCCCCATATGGATCCAATGAGGAGATTACAAGTTTAGAATTTAATCTGTACTTGGATAGCAAGAATCATGGTAGCCTTCTTAATATTCATTCAGTGTTTGTGGAGACATCTCTGGCAAGATGGAATAAGATGGGCACGGTCTATTAAAACTACAGTGAATGAATAAAACTTTAGGACCCAATCTCTTGATTTACATTTCTTTCAGCAACGTCTCTTTAGAATTGGCAAGATACAAATATTAGACAAATTTTCTCCTTTTATTTAGGTTCATTAAAGGTCTTTCCAAGCAGATAAAGGAAACTTGGATGGTGAAAATAATTAAACAAAAAATATAAAGCATTATCTTAGAAAAATGTTCCAATACCTGCTCCGTATTAAGCCAGAAACAGATACAGATGGAATTGAAATGCAACCAATTTAGCTGCTGCACCATCCCATGGTGACTGTTTTTTAAGTTTTCCTTCAGGTGTTAAAAAGTATACTTCATACAAGAGGACAGACAATTTTTTTTTTGGCTTTGGGCTACTTTCTTGATTTTTATGTACTTTCAGTATTATTCTTCCATCATAAACTTTCATGCCTTATGGTAAGCATTTTTTTTTTTTTTTTTAAATTTGCTTTATATGGTGTAAAAATCAGTGCTGGGCTTCAACAGGGATGTACATAGAACAAGTCTTCTGAAACTAACTTGCAGCTGTGCTGTTTAGAAATGTGTTGGAAATTGTCAGGAAGAATTTTGTGAGACTTTATCTTGCACATCTTAAATAAAGGGTTTTCCTGTTACAAACCTCATGACTTCACTGAATTTTGAGATAGGTTCTAAAATACCTACATAGTGAAGTCGAGAGCATTTGGACTCTAATAAAACAGTCCCCTTTGCATTTTAGATTTAAAGATGAATTTTTCCTCCATCTGGAGGGTTATGCATGAACAACTGCAGAGATGTGTTGTTCCATGAGAGTTCTGGCAGGGATTGTTTCCCTGGAATGGTGCAGTCAGGAACAGAAGGGAAACGTGCCCTGATCTGTCTCAGAAGCTTAAAGCATCACTTGTTCCTCCTCTCCTTCCTGAATTCCAGTAATTGTTGTAGCTTCAGCATCGCCCACATCAGTAGAAAGGAAGACTTTGTTTCTTGCCACTGCTCCCTACCACTGCCAGGATGGACCCAGGGCATTTTTGATTGGGGTATGAGGGCATATTTATCTCATTAAAATGATCATTATCATATCCTTTTGTTGACATTATCTTCAGCATGTTCTTTCTTTTAATTAAATTGTAGCTAATTGTATGGTATATATTTTGCTTTCCTGAAGTGTTTCTTCTCCTTAAGATAGGTATCTGTACAGAATCTGAACTGACAGCTGATAGAAGATTGACTTCATAATGCTGTAATGGATTGCAGTACTTCTTGTTCTGAGCATTTCTTCTCTTGGCACTAAGCATTTTTGAAAATATTTGCTGGGGGTTTTTTTCATGTTTTTCTATATAAATGTATAGGATGATATTTTGGCGCAAGAATGTTACACTTCATTTAGTGACAAAGAAAATTTTCAGCATTTTTGGAGAAAGTTGGTATGTTTGATAGTTGCACATCACTCTCAGGGTATTTATAGGTACAGGGGGCAGCACAAAAATTAAATGCTTTCCAGCATGTGTTAATGCAGTATTATATCTTTCATGAAGGTTTTTTTGTGGAGCTGAGTTTAGAAGTATGTTTGAAAACAGCCTTGTCACACATGTCATCAAGGTCAGAAGGGAGAGAAAGCAGACATTTCAGTGTTCCAGCTAAGTTTTGTGAAAGGACTGTAGAATGTTAGTGCTTGCTAACCAGTGAACCAGTCTCTTCATGCCTCCTCAGCAGTCCTGCAGTAGAGATGATGCAGTTTATCCTGTTCCATGAAATTTTGAGCTTTCACTGCTTGGGACTTGAAGGTTAAACTTCCAGGTATTACAGTTGATAAAAGCCACTGATTGATTATAAACCCAAAGTGGCACCATATAAAAGCCGGGGGTGCAAGGTGTGGAAAAGTCCTCAAGTGAGGTTGGGAGTGTGGTGTCTGTACTTGGAAATTCTCTAGTTGTTGATGTAGTGGAGAACAGTGGTTCTTGTTATTTATAGACAATGGAGGCTTTTTTGGCATTTTTATTGTGGTTTTCCACCATGAGTTCTGGAGAAACATGAACAAGTTCCATGTTGTAGCACCTCATTGGTGGTGACTACAATTCATTCTTTGGAGTGCTGCTTTAGAACACGTTTTAATTTCAAATATCCAACTGAAAAACACTTTGCTGATCACTGGACCTAATTAACACTATCATTAGATGTTTCTGCATTTAGTAATTTAAGATTATTACTTACAGTTTTAGGAAGCTGATGTGCATGTTGGTAGCATTCAGGTGTTAATTAAAAAACACGTAAGTAAGTAAACATCAGTCAGACTAATACTATGTCCCCAGACCTGGAGGTGTGCAGCCTCAAAACCAGACTTTCTGTAGTACACTTTGTGTGCCAGTGACATTGAAGGATAATGCTGCTTGGTATTATTCTTATAGCTTGAAAAAAAATTCTACTGATTTATTGGATTTATTCCGGACTTAAACCACTGTAGAAGCATACTACTGCTGTGTAAACCCTTTCTGCCAGCAGGTGGAAATGTATATACAACTCATCCTTTGACTTATGTCTTTCACTGGCTGATGGTTCTTTTCCAATCACTGAAGTTGAAGGTCAGTAAAAATCCTATTTAAAATTTCAACATAATGGACCTTGCTATGCCAGAACTTACAAGTTCTTCTCTTCAACAGCAGCTGGAGAGTCTAGACTTCCTGGAAGGTAGGAATACTGGAATAGTGTTCTGTATTACCCTCTACACGTAATTGAAAGCTGTAAACATTGGTTAAGATATCTGTGGTATGTTTCTGGAATGATTTTCTGTGGAATGGGGATCTCTGTTGACCTTGGGACTGCTGTGTTGCAGTAAATATACCTGTGGTATAGTATTAAACACATACAAGCATGGTCTTTGCTAATGAGTTTGGAGTTGACACAGAGCTTCACTGGCTTTTCATGGCAATCTTTGCTGTTTGGAATTCAGAACTAGTCATGCTATTCTGGCACAGCAGGACATTTAATTGAAAATAACATCATGGAAGTAATTTTCCCATTAGACTTTACATAAGATCTGAATTAGATCCTAGCTTTGTATTTGAGATAGAATTTTTGTACTATTTCCATTACTATATAAATATTGTATGGTAAAGAGTTGCCATTATTTATGCCATTGCAGTGGAAAGCCAGAATTTCAGGTCAAGCATAGTTGTGGGATAATAATCTTGACAAGGCACTAGGTGGGATATTGTAGATCCAGTTTTTAAGTAGTAAAAGACTGAAGAAGATTGTATTTAAGTCAAGACCAGAAGACTACTAGAGGCTTTGATACTTGAGGTTCAGAAGGCAAATTCTAGAATGGAATTTGAAAGGCTTTGAATGCTGGATGATAGTGGAAGCAAGGGATACAGTACATGTCTGGAGTTACAAAATGGGTAAAATAGCTGTTTCTTTTTATTGCAAGTGATGAAATTTGCAATACAGCATTCAGGTGGTATTAAAGCTACGTTGAAGGAAGCTGTATAAGAAAATCCATGGGTTTTTGAAGATAACATTCTGCATTTCTTTACTGTCTGTAATCCCACCCAAAGATGAATTCTCGAAAATGGGAGAGCTTGCAAGCTCATACTGTGTTAGGCAACTCACAGGCTGAGCTAAAACTACTGCCTGTACTCAGTGGTGTGCATGATTTTTCTGGGCTGGAAGGAAAGAGTTACAGACAAACTTAGAGCCTGTGGAAAAAAGGTCTTCACTCACAATGGAATTTGTCAAGCAGACACAGATATGCCATGGAATTTTTCACACTTGCTAATGGCTAATGGACTGTCTGGCAGCTGAGTTTAACTATGAAAACTCTTGCCTTCTTTTTTCTGTATAGCACCACATGAGGAGAGAGCACTGCTGCATCATCCAGTGCTTTTGGGGTGATACACGAGAGCTTCCCATCCTGATTAACTGCTGAGAACAGGCAGCTCACAGCATAACACTGTTCTCTTTTTTTAATTTATTTTCCACTCTACTTTCCTGCTTGATTAATATTACAGCTATTTTTGCCTGAAACACAGAATTATTTCTCTGTGCAGTTCTCATTGAGAGATCCAAAGGGCTTCTTTCCTAGTATACCACAATTAAATAGGAAAAGGTTATCTGGCCTTTCTGAGAACTCATTTAAAATGAAGGAATAAGAATATTGTTTCAATTTTCTTTTTTCTGAATAATAACGTGCAGAGATTACATTTTGCACCTTGGTCCAAAATCCAATCAATTCTTTTTAATTCTGTATGCAGTGTAATTCCTTGGCATTTGAAGAAGATGGCACTGGAAAACAGTGCATATGGGTTGGGTTTTTTCTGTCTATAAGCAAGTTATTTTGATGTAATGAATAGAAGCCGATCCCCTGTCAGAAAGAGTTGATCAAATGTGAATTAAATAACCAGACTGTATTAAAGTCTGTGACTAAAATGGTAAATGTTAATATGATTATTTAAAACCATCGGTATAAAATACAGTAGATGAAAATTTATCTTGGTCTGCTAAAGTCAAGTTAATTGGAAGAAGGGCAGTGCAGAAGCGGGTGGCATTTTGTTTTGTCATATTGTGACCATAGGGTGTTTCAGAATAGTTTGAGTTTGTTAAAAGGCAGATTTTGCTGGAAGGGATAAATGCAGGATTGTGTTTTGTCAATTTCTAATAGGAGTGGAATTTCATTAGCAGTACTATTCATCTGTGTTGTGGGAGGAAGAGTAAAATAGATTCTCATTGACTTAAAATGTCACTGTCAATTCTAGCTGCTGGAATTCTCTGCAGTTTGTTGGCTGAATATATGAAAGAAAATAGGACTATGGGTCAGCCCTGTTCAATCTAATTAGGATCCGTGAGGTTTTGTGTGGGCTTATACATTTGTGGGTTTTGTTGTTGTAGTTGTTTAACATTGTGCTTTTGTCTTTTTTTCTAACACCCACATGCTCTTTGCTTTCTGGTAGTGCTTCATATTTATTTCTGTAATGCGGACTCTCCTCTTGATTGCAGAAGGATAATTTGTTGTGCCCGTACTTCATACTTTTCTCTCCCTGATGTCTTGGAAAGTCCTTTACATTTCTTTGCTTGGTCTACCCAACATAATGTTTACATGATTTGCTTGTCCCACTGCTGACAGTCCTTTCTTCAGCATTTTTCTCAAACTTATGTTTATCTTCTTCTTCAAAGAGCTGTATGACAAATCTCTGTATCCCTATTTCTCTCTCTGCACTCATTTTTCTTCTGTTCTGTCTTTCTAGGCTGTGTTCTTGTCACAAATTTCAGAATACTCCTTATAGGGCAGCCTTTGAAATCAAAGTCTGCATACTGGCAGGAAGAAGCATGTGATTAGTTTCTGCTTTGGTTTAAACAGAAGAATTACCATCTCTGCCAGTTTCAAACACATAGACTTGTAAGCTGGCTACTAAATTCTAAACTTCTTGGAATAAGGTTTCTTATCTTCTTTTGTTTTGGTAGAAATACTTAGTAAAGATTACTGGAAAATTCTGTCCTCCCTGCTCAAAGTGACAGATGATATTGATATAGAATTTCCTGCTGGTTGTTATGAGTAACCTTCATATTATGGCTGCCATGAAATTCTGTACTAGTGCGCAGTGAAGTGGCTTGAAAACAAAGCTAATGAACTCAGAAATACCAGTTGTTAATCTTGCATTCAGAAGTACCACATTAGCTGAAAATCACTTCAACTTCTTGTGACGTTTTGGTCCTGTAACTTGTAGAGATAAAGTGTCATTCTCCTGCAATCATGTTCTTTATCTTAAAAAAGAAAATTATTTGAGGAAAGGCTTTCGTTTAGAGATGATCAGTCTCCCCATCAAAATTTGTAATAACTGCGGGTTTTTTTCCTGATTTTCCTCAAGTCTTTAAACTTGCAGAATAACTGCCTGCATTCCCTCTTCTAATGACCTCAACAGCAGTTATATTACCTGGAAAGATTGCATTGCTTGTTCTTTGATATTTTTAAAGTTACTATCAGGTACTGAAGACCTCATCTTTACAGGTCTTTGAGGAAAAATGAGGTGTCCCTGCAAACACTTGGGTACTTCCTCCTCACTTCAGAGAGAAAAGTTTGATATCTTTATAGGAGTAGTTGTTAATGGCAGCGTGTTCGACAAGGAGGGTTATTTCTCTAATTCCAAAAGAGCACATTTTAGACATAAACAATTACAAATACAAGTATTATTAATCCCCCAATTGTTCTATAGTAAGTAAAGTCTAGCACTTCCTTTTTAAAATAAGGCTTTAGTTGAACTACTGCTTCTCAAAATATTTCCACTTATCTCTGAAGTCGTAATTATGGTATTCATCATATTTGAATATAATTGCTGCACTTTGCATTCTGTTCAAGTCATAGGACTTCAGTAAGGAATTAATTTCAGCTATTGCTTTCTTGCCTGCTGGAATCTGAATTTTGGACTTCATCTCCTTTGGTTTTTATCAGTTACAGTGTAATGTTTCTAATGAGGCTGTCTCATGCATAGAATATTACTCTGAAATGGAACTAGACATTTACAAAATAATAAGTAAATACAGTGTAGGTGGTTATCAGGTGCACAGAGATTTCTGGATACAGCAGCTATAACACCTCCATGCTAATCCTGTTGTATACAAATTCTCCTAAATTATTTCATCTCTTTTGAGAAAAATATTATCTCTGTATAACAAGACTTAATTAATTACTTGTCAAGTGCTTGAGGTGCTCTGCTTTACAAAGGGTATTGCTGGGTAGTTAAAAATATTTATTCTAGTGGGTGCAATAATAATGAGTAGAACAGACCAGTAATAAACACATGCCTCTCTCACATGTCCTGAAAGAATTAAAACACTCAAAAAATAAATTGGAATATTTAAAGACTTGTGCTTCTCGTAGATGAGGACTTCATGGAGCATTTTCAAAAGCTTGATAAATGCAATAAACTACAGATGCATCAGCTTGTTCACTGTGTGCTGCCAATCACACAGAAATTGGGACAAAGCTTTGAAGTAATGTAGGACTATGTAATAATATTATTCTGTGCCTTTTTGGAATGTATGACCTCTTCATGGAAAGAATTGCACATCTGCACTCTAAAGTTTGGAACTGATTAGAAAAGAGTTGCTAATCCCAGTCATTTTCTATTACAACCATGGTGATTTATGTATTTAAATGTAACAAATTTCCTCCTAAAAATAATTAGTGTTTGTGTTTTGTCCCTCTTTATTTGATTTGGAAAAGCTTTCTCTGATGGGTAAAAGTGTCCTGATTTCCACCAAAATGAACATCACAAATAGCTGCTCATTTTAGAGCAGTAGAGCTTGAGCTCTCATCAGTGAGAGTTTTAATGGAACATGACGATGCTTGACCTTGTTGTCCCTGCCACCTTCCTCTTTTCCTTATCTCCACTGAAGAAGAGAGAGTGAGTTTTGGGAGAGGATGTTCACAGTAGCTTTCTCTCTTGCTGCTTCCCCAGTGCTGGGTCCCCTCTGCTGCTGCTGAGCTGTGCCTGGTGCTCCCTGCTTTGCTGGGCAATGACATTCCTGCTGCACACACTGAGCACAGGAATGTGCAAGTCAAAGGCAGTGCAATAGAGAATGGGGCCTGGGAGGTTTGTAGGGCATCCCCAGCTCTCCCCACCAGCCCAGGGTGAAGACAGGCTCAGCACCTGCTGGACATAAATCATTCTGAGGCTCTCAACACATTTTTCTCTTCTTTATCAGTCTTTTACCGGGATGCTGTGAAGTTTCTTAGTCCTTGGGTATTATTTCCACGTGCAGCCTTGCAGCTGAGCAATTGTAGCAATACCAGAGTTCAATTTAACAGTATTTCTTCAAGAGCTTGGGTCCTTGACTGATTTGTAGAGGACAAATGAAAAGAGTAATTGCAAATGGGTTTCTGTGCTATTAGAGCTCTAAACAGCCTTCCCTCTTGGCTGTGTGTCAGATCATACCTCAAGGAGGGGTGGGTGGGCTATGAACCTTAAAAAGATTTAAATACTTAAGTGTAGGGTCAACTTTTTGTATCAGTGGGTGTTTTTAGTTGGTCTCGGAGTGCTCAGCAGTAATAATTTTCCTCAATATTTTCAGGTAGCATTGAAAGTGGTAATTGAGTAGCCAGTATTTCCCTATAATTTACTTAAGTTGACTATAGAACCTCAGTTTTGGATTAATTTTAAAGAAAACATCATTGCAGCTTGTGTTGTGAGGAAGATTTCTATGTAGTGTATCAATAGCTGGTAAGTCAGAGAGTGAACCAAGCCAGGAGGGGAAGAGGTTGTTAAAGGAGAGACATTAGCATACAGCCTCCTTCATTACTCAGCTATTTTAGGGTATTCCATCAATGCATAACATTAATCAAGGGAAAGGAAACTACTTGCTTGTGGCCTCTACCCTGTAGGTCCTTGAGGCTGTGTAACCTCTCTTACACAAGTTGGTAGACTTACCCTGTTTCTGGAGCTATCAGTTCCAGCACACTGCAGCGCTGGCCATTCTCCTCAGTGACAGCCCCCTTTTTTTTGCTTTACTCCCCTCAGGTGTGCAGAAAGTGGCGGGCTTGAATTGATTCTGGCAAGAAGCCATAATAGTTGATGCCAGAAGGCTGTCATCTTTTGCTACACAGAAGTGGTTTCTAGATGTGAAATCCATACCCTAATCCTTTGCTTCACCTGGTATTTCAGTGGCACTGCTTGGGTTCAGTCTGTTACTGAAATGTTCCTGCTTTGTTGTTTACAGATGGTTCTCTGTGGCTGATGTATAACTCAGTGGGGAGATGACTGCCTGGTCTCTTCATTTCTCTGTTATTTCATGTATGAAAAGGATGTATTGGCCACTATTAAAGAAGTAGCCTTATCAAAGAGAAAAGGTAATTACAAATCACCATTAACATTCTTTGAGGATGGCTAATTGTGAGAAATTGGGGGGAACAGCAGAATGGAAAAGTTTAAGTGCCAATATCTCTGGCCTCCTGTTTAAGCATCAAGCCTGCCTTGTATAATAAAAGCTATTTATAAATTGCTGCTCTGTTAGACGTGTACAGAATTTTACGATGCATAAATTGGGAAGCAGAGCCAGCTAAGGGACTTAGCAGAGTGATGAATGGATGACAGGGTGCAAGACTGAAACTGTGTTTTATTCATGGATTGTGAGGTCAAGAAGAAGAACTGCTGGGAAGGGCTGGCAGTTGAAGGAGAAAGATACAGAACCCAAGAGATAAAGAATCCAGTAATCTGAGAATTATCAAGCCACATTGTCACACTTCTTTTTGACAGTTACAACTCCAGGTAGTAGCTTTTTATTTTTACTTTGCTACATTTTCATGAGTTATTTTTATTCTTTCTTCCAGTTCCAATTGCATCACTGTCATCAGCTACTTCCAGTGTCACAGCCCTAATTCTCCTAAATCGCAGTACTTTATTCTCTTACATTTTAAGGAACAGGTAAGAAAAGGGGGTTTTTCCTACACACACACACACACACACACACACACACACACACACTTTTCTTTTGGTACAGCCACCCACCCTCACCTATTTACAGTGTAGAAGGTGAGTGATACTGCAATCCAAAATCATAGTCTTGATCTGGGGCCCAGCTAGAAGTTCATTAATCTGTTCAGTTTGGGCTGAACTTGTCAGGCCTTAAAAGATTGGTAGAGGCTGATAACTCATTAAGATGCTGTTTAATTCCATTGGTCATGCAGGTGTTCCTGAGCAGAATGCAGTTAATGCAAGTTAATTCCAAACACATGAGTTAAGTTTATTGGTTTACAATCATTATTTGTAGTTTTTCAACCTGCAGGTGCAGTTTATATCCACAAGTACCACAGAGTAAAAAAACAAATCAAGGTGAGGCTAGAATAGAGCTGCTTTGGACCAATTAATGAAATCTGATTTCCTTTCATAAATTTATTAGAGGATCTTCTTGCATTTAATTTAAAATTGGTAGATAGATTGCTTAAGGAATACGTGGTTGCACTTAAAAATGTATGTTGTTCTCTGTGTCTTCCATCTCTAAGGATTTCTGCCAAAAAGCATTGGGAAGGAGATTAAACAGGCCCTCAAGATAATCATCACACAGAAGAATTCCCTTACCTGGTAGCAAATGAGAAAATATATCCTGATTAGTTTTATGGTAGCAGTGGCCTTTCGTTTTCTTCTGGTAGCTCGTATAGTATTTAAGAAAACAGGTGAAGTAAAGACTTAGATGTTTGGTGAAACTGCAGCATTTTTTTCATGCAGAAATGACAAGAGATTCACTTTTACAAGCCCCAGTGTCCTGACATATTCTTGCTATTGTCACATTGTAATGCTGTAATTTGAATTTTAAAAAAACATAGGCAAGCAGTATTAAAGAAAAAGAAAACATTTGGTTGTGATTCTTTATAAATGAAATGTATCTGACAGTGCCTGTAGTATTGGTTTTGGTCTAATTTGTATGTTGCAGACTAAAAATATTTGCTGGCCAGATTTTATCCTGCTTTTGCCACCAGTGTTGCTCAAGACCCCTGCAGAGCATGGAGGGGGTGGGTTCATTCTTTTCATAGCATCTTTTACAGTAGAATGATATTTTTCTGGGAATGCCTTTTGCTCCCCAGGCTTGCTGTATCAATGTGATCAGCCTGTAGTCTGGCAGTGGATGAGTGGGATCCACAGCAGTTAGTCCAGTGGAGCTGGCAGACCACATGGGCACTCCTCTTCTCTGGAGTTGCTCTGGGTGCTGGCTGGTGTACTAGGAAAGCTGGCTGTGCTCTATGAAAGGTTTTTCTCAGCCCTCCCTTAGTTCAGCAGTATAGCCTATATCTTAGTCTGCTTATTTTACCTACGTGTTGATCCTAATGTGATAAACTTGTTTGGTGCATCTGTCCTCACTGGTTGGACTAAGGTTCTTCACCCTATAGTGAGTACTTGGATTTTTATATATTTTTTTTTCTGTAGCAAGTGCGGTTGAGGGGGATATTAAAGTTTATTTGCACCAGTAGTACCTTGTGGTTGGAATAACATAAATGTCTGTTCTGCATATAATGGCAAGTATAGTCTGCATGCTAAACAAAATGCAAGGGGAGCATGATAGTTGTTTTGTGAAGGATTCTAGATCTTAACTTTGAAGTTAAGGAGCTGTTGGCTTTATTGTAAAATTAATATTTTTGAAAAAGAAGTTAGGCCAGGTTTTTTCCCTAATAGTAATCAATTGATACTTGTCTTCTAAACTGTCAGTGATGTTTCTTTTAGGAGAGCATATTTTTGCTAGCTCTTTATTTTATGTCTAAGGGTAATACATATGGATGAATATTATTACTAGTGTTCGTATTGCACAATAATCAGAAATGGTTTTCCCCCCAGTCTTGATAAAATTTTAAAACTAGGTGTAAGAACCAGCCTTTCCGTTTGCAAATTAAGCAGTGTGAATCAAAACATGAGATATCCCAGTCCATTTTTCACTTTTTACACTGTTCAGAGTAGGAAACCATTTTGCCATGGAATAGGACTGGGTTTACAATAGCCAGTAACAGCACTTTTTAGAAACGCTACAAAGATGGCATTGCCTGTTTCCACATATCACAGCTGGCTCACTAAGTGCCATATTTTCTCTTAAGTGCTTTCCCTGCTGTTATGTCCTCCCTGAAAAGTTGATGGTTGAATCAGTCCCTAAAAGCAGGGTGCCCCTGAGAGAAGCTAAGGACACACAGGAAGCAAGCTTAGTCTCAATACAGGTGTTGGCTCATACATGAGCTGGATTTATGTGCTGTAGTACAATCAGATAAAATGATGAAGTGGAAAGAATTCATTCTTTTAGTGTCTGTTACTTTGTGCTTTCTGTAAATGGGATTTTTATGGAAATTAGTGGACATGCAGCATTATGCATTTGGCTTGAAACATGAAGTTGGAAGGAGAGAGCGTGATGTCTTACACAGAGCTCTGGAAAGGAAGCAAATTGCATGCCTACCTGAAAATAAAAGGCTCACTAGCTTGGTGTTGAATGTGTTTTCCCAAGAAAGCAATTAGGTATTTTAATCCTAAAGTCTATGAAGTGTATGCATTACATGTGTCACTTCTGTATACATTGTTTTGCTTCTCTCTGGATTTGACAAATTAGACTTAGTTTGGACCTCAGCCAAATAATATGAGCCAATTTCATGCCTTGTGAGTTATTGAAGAGAATGTTTGATACCTAAAGCTTCAGTTTGCTGGCTCCCCTCCCATTTCTCTTAATCCTTTTGGGAATCTTGGTTATAACTCTTTCAGAGGCTAAACAGTTTCTGAGCACTGGGTTACTATACCAGTGGAATGGAAGGAATTTTAAATATGATCTCCCTTTCCCCTGACAGTGTACCTTTCTGGTTTGCAGTCTCCTTTTTGCTAATTCTAGAGAACAACTATGTGAGATCAGAAAGTGCTTTGGTCTTAATGGATCTTAATGTCACAAAAATCACTATCTGAACTTGGGATCATAGGATGTTTGGGGCAGAAATTTGATTTTGTTTTCTGTATCTCTGCAAGATATTTATTAAAGATTCCATGAGCTGTTCTCTTACAAAAGCACGTGTTTCTCTTTTGCTTGATAAGGTTCCTTACAAGGCAGGGCTGCTGGTTTCCTACTGTAACAGCAGCATGAGGAAGACAGACAGGTAAATTTGACATACAGACATGTTGTTGGAGTAGAATGTGCTTTGGACAAATGTGGTCAAATGTGAGCTTTTTTAATAATTTGGGGCTGGATTTAAAAGCTTTTATTTTTAATGGTCTGTTACGTCTCCTTGTACTTATATTTTATTTCAGTTTGCTAAGGTCTGAAGTAGCAAATATTTTAAATGGGAGAAGATATGTAAAGATGTACTGAAAATGTGGTTTGTGAACCTCTTTGGAATTTTTTGGGATATAAGTATAAATACAGAAAGTCTGTTAGAGTGTTTTGAAGACTACAAAAGAATAGTTTTCATGTAAAGAAATTATTAATTACATAGCAAAGTGAATGTATTGACCATACTTTAAGAAGTGAAGGTCAAGATTTTACTCAGTTTACAGAGAATGCTGCATGGAAACACATTATTTAAAAGTAATTAAAATTGTGTTAATGCTCACCATCTACAAATGTCATCTAGAAATGTTTGTATAGCAGCTTTTGCTTTTCCTGCATAGGAGATGACTTCTGTAATCTGTTACTGATACACTGTAGAAAGTTTAATAATAGTACAGCTTTATTAGTGCATAAATCTCTGTTATGGCAACATAAATCTCCTATGACAAACTTGAGACAAAATCATATTAATTGTGTCCTTCTGTTGACTTCAGCTGAGTCATGTACAGATTCTTTGACAAAATTAAATACGAAGAAATGCAGAGGGGCTGCTTGTCAGCTTCATCTGTGTAGGCAAAGTAAAATAACTTAAAATAGGGAGTAAATGTGCTAACACTTCCTGGAGAGAAGGCAGTGTATAGATATTGATGAATTTGCCTCTTTTATGATCACAAAGTCCTCAACCACATTTCTTGTGTAACTGGCTTTAATGTAGAAAGAAAATAATCTAGTGTAATATAACCATAGTAATTGAAATTAATATCTTGTAGCTGAGCTTCTTGGCAAGATGGCTGGAAGATGAGGAAAATCATAACCTGGTAGCATAAACTCCTCAAGACAAATCTGTATTTCTTCTCAGTGTAGGTCACTGCCTGTGGGGAATGTCATCATACTTTCCTCATGTTGCAAGTGGCAGCCACTAATACGGACCTTTGGATCAATTGATTCATTTCTGACTGCAGTTGCTTACCCATGGTGCACTATAATGAGCTTATTTTCCATAGTGATTGTATTTAGGTGGGGGCAGTGTAGAGAGAAAAAAAGAAAACAACTGGAGGGATTATAAAGAAAGCAAGGAACGTGATTTAAAATCCTTCATGTGGAAAGAGGGGCTTAGAGATTCTTCTTTTTCCTCACTTTTTGCATGGATATTCTTAATTTTACTAGCATCTCTAATTAACTATCTCTGTTCCAGTGGCCTTCAATATACAGGCAGGGATTTGCATGAAAGTGAGAAAACTTAAAAAGGTTAAAATTTGGCTTTAGCTTCTACTCAGTCTGGTTATTTTGGTTTTATTATAAAGATTTAGATTCTAAGGATAAATAATTACCACAGCATCTGATGTGGATTAAGATCTGACAGGAGAGCTATTTTTAACCATGATGCTAAAAGTTCCAGTAAGTTATTAATAAATTCAGTATCTAATTTGGCAAAACCTGATAATACTTACCTTCAATGTTCATAAGCTATGTAGCAGGCTGTTGAAGGAGTTTCTTTAGAAATTAAGGAGAAGTAGCAATTTATAAAGGAAAACTACATTCTTTGTCTGAATGTTTTAGGGTGTAGGTAATCAACTTCAGCATCATGAATAAAAGCCCAGAACAAGTGTGGAACAGTTTTTGGTTTTACAGTTGTTATTCCTCATTAGAAGCAGCTTATTTGTCTCCATATATACTGGGAAAAAGGATCTGTATTAATTGCTAGTTCTCAAAAATTTAATTGTTTTTAACAGACTTGTACTCTGCTACAGAGGTTAGATGTCATGACAAGCAGCATATATTGAATGAAAGGTGGCAGGGTTGGGATGTGGGGCTTGTGGCACTTTAAGAGAAGGATGTAAAAATGCTTCTGATGCCTGGAGCCAGAGACCATCCGTCAGTGACAATCTGTGTCTTGTCTCTTGGTAACGCTGCAGCTCCTTGTTCTGAGGCAGAGTTCACCTTTAAGTTTAGACACGTGAACTGTGCCCAAGTGTAATCTGGTGTCAAGAGACATCAACTGTTTGTGACCTTGGATGAATCATTTGTCTTATGGGAAACAGATGTGTTATTTAAGTAATAAAGTTATTGTATCAAAAAGTCTGGAGCACATCTCCTGCAGTTCAAGATTATGAGTATATAAGCATTCAGGTATTTTTAGGGACTCCAGTGGGTATTTCCACTCATTCAGCAATCCTTTAATGAAATGTGCTTTCTCTTTCTTCTCTTTAATATGATTAGTCATTTAATAACAAAAATAGATTCAAGAAGTTGTGGGAGAACTCAGAAGGCCTTTGAACAAGTTTAAAATACATCATAACTCTTCTAGCCTGGCGCTTGTCAGCTGCCCTGTCAGCTGTCACCTGCCTTAGCATCTGGGCAAAGCAGAAAGTTTTGAATTACTGTTCTCATGTTCGTGTTTTATCCTGGTTCCTCTCTCTTCCTCCATATGAGAACAGACTATTCCTGCTTTTTCACTTCTTGCTTCAAAGTGTAGCACGGCCAAAAGCACAGGATCTGACTTTATAGCTGTCATTCCTATGGATGTGAATGCTTCATCCTCAAACAAAATGCTGACCAGAAATAATGCTTAATATGCAGGATCTTACTAATATGCAAGAATGCAGGGAATGTTTTGGTATTAACTATTTGTGGAAAAAAAGTTGAATAGATTAATCTATAAAAGTACTGAGATTTTCAAATCAGAGGAAATGAGGCATCCTTTGCCCTTCATCCCAACATGTGCTGATCAGGGCCTGGGGAGTGGGAAGCCCGATTCAGCACAGAGGCTGTAAATCATCCCTCTTCCATCTCAGGCAGGTGTTTACTGCAGGGTTTGCTGGCCCAGGCACTCTCAGTTTCTTTTCTCTTGCTTTCTTCCAAGATACTTAAAATGTCCCAGCTTGCTTGCAATTTTCTGTTTGAGTTAGCTCCAGAACAGATTTGTGTGTCAGGTGACTTGAGTTCAGAAGGTTGTCTTGCTGCTTGCTGTGGAGATAGTTGTGCTTTGGTCCCATCACTGAAAAGGTTCACTTTGAATGCTCAGTTTTGTGCTACATCCAGCCTTACCCATTGGGCAGTGTACCCAAAAAGCTCTCTCTTCTTTCAGTGCTGCTCATGTTTGACAGCAGAAGCACAGGAAAGGAGGTGGGGATAGCTCCTGTCACCACGAGGGAGCTGCTGCCTTGGCTTGGCTGCTACTCCCAGTCACAGGCACAGAAGGAGGAGCCCCCCAGAGCTTTGCCATCAAGGGGAGCTCCCCTTTCTCGTCTCTTTTTTGTGAACCTGGCCTTCATTTCACAGCTATTGTTGCAGGTCTGAAATGGAATATGTCATGTCAAAATGAAATTTTGAGAGGGTTTGAGCAAGAAAAGGAGGTATTTCAAATTCAGTTCAATCTGCCGAACTGAGAAATCAATTATTCACACTGCCTGAGTTAGGACATAACATGAAATAGTGTAATGTCTTCACTTTTCTCTCAGTAGTTTTAAGCAGGGTGTTTTAGCTCAGACATGGGGTTGGGGGGAGGTGTTGCTGTTGGGGCTTTTTTTGTTAGTTGTGTGTTCTTGTTTCAGGGGGTGGTATTTGTTTGTTGTTTGTGCAGTGGGATCTTTGGGGACTAGAATGTACTGAGCATTGACTGTGTGGGATGGCTCAGTGCTACGGACTAGGGGGGGGAAGGACACCTGAATTCCCAAGAAAACGTAGTGAATGTGTGTCTGAGCATGGTGTGAGACTGAAGCCCCTCAGGCTGAGATCTGATGAGGGCATGGTCCAGGATGTTGTGGCTGCAGAGCCAACGCAAATGAGCCAAACATGAGTACAGATGTGCTTTCAGTAATGGCCGATCTGTTTCATTATAAGAAAATAGGTCACTGAAGAGCAAGAAACATAAAAATTATAAACTATATATATTTGAACAGATGTGGGGTTTTCCAGATCTAATATAAGGCTCTCAGTGAAAGAAATTTTTAAATTATAATTTAAAATAAATTTTAGCACCTTTTATGCTGTCTCTAAAAATATGCATCATCAATGGCTGGTATTAAGACAGTGTGTTCTGCCTGCTTAGTCTTGCATCAAGCAGTTCATACCCTAAAGGAATATTTGACTTAAGGGAATAGTACAGCAATTAATTTGAGATAATACACAACTCTAATGGTTCCTTTTAGTATGTTAGTGAATGCACAAAGGCTTTAGCGAATCCTTGCAGTCCGAGAGGGTAAAAAGTGACTGTCTGCCCTCCTGAAGACCCATCTATATAGAGATGGAATCATCTTTGTTTTCTTCATTCAGTACCCCAGGCCAGCATGTGTCTCAGGCTCTTGCTGGGATTTAGTGCTGCGGCTTCGAGCTATTTATATTGGGATAGGAGGGAGTAAGCTATTCATAGCTAGGCACAAGTGGAAGGAGATACAGGAGGCAGAAATGGTGTTGGGATTAGAATCCTTTCAGTGGGCAGTGACTTCATAGCTTTTCAGCTCACTGCACTCCTGTTTGTAATGAACCTTCATTTCCCTGGTGTCATGTCTGCATCTTGTCTAGGATTTGTCATTCCATCGTCAATCCCTTTTTTCCTTGAATTTTTGTCTTCCATTTTCACTTTTCTATAAGACTCTTCTCCCTATTCATTTCACTCCAGTTTCCTCATAAGTTTTCCCTCACATGGAAGTAATGTTTCTCTTCTGTATTGAATCCCACAATATTATTCTGTTTCCTGGTATAGGGTGTAACTTTTTGCTAACACTTTGAATGACTTGTGCACTTACAGTATGTTGTTTTAGTTTTCAGAGATTTAAGCTTTAGGTGATAGGAAGCTATCATCTTTTATATTTTCTAGGACACAGATATCTTCTTCATGATGTATTTGTTGTGCCACCTATCAGTGATTTTTAAGCTGGAGGGAAGGAAGAGTCTTCTGATTTTCCATGAAGTTTCCATACTATGCTGAATGGAGGAGAGAACTGCATTTTATGTTTAAGTAGTGATTCGCGGTTGTAAATGTGGTTGTATAAAGCTCTGACTTAATGTTCCCATATATGAAAATACCATAAGTTACAGATGCACTAGGAAATATAGCCAAATAAGAAAATTCGGTTCTCTTTATTTTATTTTTAACATTGACTTAATTCCACTAGGAAAATGTCATTTATTAAATGAGTAGGTGTTCTGAAACAATTTCAAACCTATTTACGGAACTTTAGTAGAGATAAGATCTGTTTATAGAACTTCACAGCTTTAATGGCAAAAATCCACAAATGTGGTCTTTTTCTTTCTTAAACTTTAAATAGTTTTCCATGAGAGATGTGTTGTTTTCTATTCATTTGGTTTTCTCCTAATTTTATTAGTCTTTGGAATTTTCTAACATTCCTAGCATTTAAGAGATCTAAAAATTGAATCTAAACCATTGGAAGTGGTCTTCTGTCTTCCTTGTGCTTTATCTGTTTACATGAAAAAGTCTTGGTTATTGACACTGTATCATATTTATTGTAGGTTCCTGGATCTTGTTGCCATAGTTACATCTGGTAGTCAGGAAGAGTTTTGCTGGGCTCAAAGTTATGCTAATTGACAGTTTCTTAGGGAGAATAATCCTCAAATTTCAGGGAATAATCATTCTTTCTTGCTCTGAAACTTGAGGAAACTATTTAGTTTTCAACTACAACAATATCCCCCTCCAACCCAATTCGATACCAGTGCTGTCTGTAGTTAATTTTTCTCAGAGAATGTTCTTTTTTCTTGGATGCTTTTTGCTGTTTGATCAGTCCTCCTCTTGCTTTTCTCCTCTTCCCCCATCTCAGAAAACAATGGCCCTTTTCTGATGCTAGTATAGATTTTTCTGAAGAAGTGGCATTAATACAATGTCTGCCTTGAGTTTCAAGGTTCTGCTTTTTGTGGGTAATGCAACCTATTGTCCAAAGAAAGATAATCGGGGTTAATCACATGGAAAAGCAAAATAATATTATGGATGAATCTCTCTTACATGTTCTTAAAGTAAATTTACTTACTCTTACAAAAGGAAGGAAAAAACCCAAATGCAGAAAACCTCACCAGAACTTTGTTTGTCATTTGGTCCTGGACTTTCTTTCTTGTTATTCTCAAAGAAAAAAGAGAAGAAGCCAGATTGGTGTAACTGAACAGAGACAATGTACTGCAGTTCCATTCTAAACAACCCTTGGTGTGTGTAAATGGTACCTAACAGAAAAGCTGGAGCTTCAGGATTATCACAAATGCCCAAGATGTGATAAGTTATAGAATTTGCTAATTTAAATTGTTTGAAGATCTAATCAAGCTGTGTCTACCTTGAGATTCCATTTCACTTACTTTGGTGTAAACTGATTTGTAGCATGATGGGTTTTATCTCATTTCAAGAGTTTCATCTAGTTTCAGTGCCTTCTGCAGTCTTTGCCACTTTCATGTGGTCAGCTAAAATCGTCTTACAGGAAAGGCTTTATTGGAGCAGACATTTAGATTTTATGATGCACTTAGATTTTATATATTTGGTGTGTAACAGTACTCATCCTGTAGTAGACTGGGAGAAAAGGAACAGCTGCCTGTCCAGTTTTTCATTATAATGTCCACCTAGTGCTATATATTCAAGGTGTTTTAAACTTTAGTCTTCTGGATGATACCCAATTAACATGTCATACCTTGGCAGTTGTAAGTCACCAAAGTTATCAGCAGAACTTCTAAAACTAGATAAAGTCTGATTTGTCTGAGTGAAGAGGCAATTCAGAAAGGAATTACTGTAGCTATGTCATTAAGCACTGATGAAAGTTCTGATTTAAGAGCTTTTAAATGCTTTTTTTGCACTAGTGATAACTAAAGACTTTGCAAAGGTAGGATTTTTACTGAGGAGCAAGATGGGGTCTTTTGCATCTGCTTTCTGAGCCTGCCTGTTCACACGGCTTCAGTCTTGAAGGGCTGGCAGATTCTGGCTACCATGACTTAGCAGAGACTGAGAAGAGTCACAGGTTCTGTCTGAGCCCCCTGTGCCCCTGAAACTGCTGAGGCTGATGGTGTGGGGGCCTTCCAAACAGGGAGAGATGAGTGGGAAGGTTTGAGATGGTGTGTTCAGGAAATGAGGGCTGGGCAGACAAGGCTTGGTATCTGTAAGTATTAGTGTGGCTCTCAGGGTGGGGCAGGGCACTGTCTGGCATTACTCTGATGTGCATCCCCTGGCCATGTCTGAACTGCTATCCAGGCATTGTGAGCTTTGGAATTTTCCTGTGTTCAGGCCACCCTTTTATTCCTGCAGTGTGTGTGCATCCTGTTCTGCTTCTGTTCCTAGAATGCATTTGTCAGACTGCTCCTGGAGCCTTGAAATGTGCTGTGCAGGAGCTGGGCTGCCCGAGGGTTCTACAAACGTTTGGGGTTTTCATTTAAAGCTTAGTGACTCACTGGAAGTCCACAGCATTACTTGGTGAAATCAGAGCCATGGTCTAGTGAGTTCAGAGCCAGGAGGTCTGTATTCTACCCCCTGCTCCTCTATTGATTTCCTGCAGCATTGCACATTTCATTTTTACCGTATGAGTCTTTAATGATGCTTCTTTTAAACAGGAGAGAAATATGAAAAGGGATAGCAGTGATGGCTTTAATAATATTTTAAAGATTTTATGGATTTAAGTTTATAGATACTGGCAATTCTTGTCTGTGGAAGTGGTATATGATAAAAATATTTTTACTATAGCTTTCTGTTGGAATTTGATACAGCAACTGTGGTGTTGAGATTGGCAGGGTTCAAAGGGTAGCTTACGTGTTCTGAGTCTGAATTCAAAATATAGCCTCTGTATTCTGTCCTAAAGCTGTAGTTCCTTTTTACTATTGTTAGGCAGCAATTGTGTGCCTGTCTCCCCTTATCACAGTCTCTGAAAGGCTGCTGTTCAAAGTGGATTAATATTCTTAAATTTAGTACCTTGTGTTACTAATTTAAATTTTAAAGTTTTTTTTTATCTTGATAATAACATGATATATAAAAGTATAGCATGTTTTTTGCCTTAGGTAGTTTAAATTGCTTTCTCTTGGTATTTTTTTGGAAGGCCACTTTTTTCTGCTCTTTCAGTGCACTGTTCTGACCATTTCTTTCAGAGAGTTGGTGGTTTAGACTCATGTATAAGAAACAAATTTAGCCATAGGATGGTGTTAAAATTATCTTGCAGTGTACCAGTCCTACTCTAACTTAACTTGGCTTTATAATATTACCTTTAGATTGAAGAGGACAATTAACAGAATCCTCACATCCTAAAATGTTGGCATTTATTTGAAGAAGTACAATTTATATTTAGCCATTTTAAGTATTTAGAAAAATACACCTCTTATAATCAATGCAAATTTAAGGTCAGCATCCAGTTACTCCATTATTTTGCTTGTATTTGCTTCCAACTGAAACTTGTAATCAGTTCTCTGATATACACATTCTAAATTTTACAGATGTAGTCGAGTCTTTGCTTTTTTTCTCATGTGTACTTTAGGGCTTACTTTTCTTTGCAGATTTACATAAAAATAAACTCTGAGGGCCTGGGGAAAGGGCTCTGTTAAGGATGTCATGTTTTTGAATGCCTGCTTCCTAGATCCTATACTGGTGTCATATTAAAATTGCAGAGAAATTAGCTTATGGTATTGTTTTAGTTATGTAACAGAAGTGTGATTTCTCTTCCTTTTTTGAGTACTGGATTACACAATGACTTTAGAGGCAAATTTGTCTCTTTTTTTTAAAGTAGTATTAAATTACAGATTTTCCACTACTTTGAAGCTGTCTGCAGATAAGCAGATCTTAGAATTAAATCATGTTTAAATCATAAGGCCACTGACTACATTGAAGTTGTGGGGACAGGACTGAAACTTTCCTGAGGTTTAACAGTGTTTGAATTGGGTATTTTAATTCAAGCACATCTTTTGTTCCTGAATTGGACAGCAGCCAAATAGTGCTGTATCTTTCTGCTCCTTCAGGGAATTTTCAGCTTTATTTTATGCCTTAGTTGAACATGCTACATTCCTTGGGTGTGCATAAGGGAAGAAGAAGGGAACCAATCTCTGAATACTCAGGCACAATACAATAGGCTGTAGACCATTGATAAGGAAGGATTTTTACTGACTTAAAATAGGTGCTCAATAGCTTCCTGATAGAAGCCCTCAGATGTGGTAGCTGCTTTTAAAAGCTGGATAGTTTTATAAATATGTATCTCTATCTCAATCACTGTGTCTCCAACAGAGATGTAAGGTTCTGCTATCCAGACCATGGCTGTGAGTGTAACAGCACATGGAACAGAACTTTGCTAACATGTTTGACTCTGCTTCAATCTTGACTGATATGACAGTGCTTAGGTTTAATTACTGGAGTTTTGTGGTTGTGTATGAATACTTGAGTCTCTCAACCTGTAATTAGCAGCTTGCTTTTTCCTTTACCTGCTTTATAATTTTCTTCAAGAATGCATGTGTGTATTTATTGTATTTCACAGGAAAGAAAGGCAAATCAGATACTAATTTTTCCGGTTGAATAAAAAAATCAACTTCATGATATTTTAAATATAAAGTGTTCTTGCATAACTTGGTGTTTTGATTTACAGTGTTCTCTTTGTTTATAGCCACCTGCTTCAGGAGTTGGTTTGTGTGTATGTCTCATGATTTTCTAACCTTGTTCTGAAGGTCACACTGACTACTGGTCAAAGGGACCTGCTGCTGTTCTTAAGTTATGGCCTAAGTTTATATTACATGATTTTGATGCATGATGATCTGATTATGCAGTAAGCTACACTGTGATTCATGAGATCCAATTTTGTGGTGCCTGGGATGTTATTGAAGCTGGTGCTCTGATTATGACTTTGTGACATAATTTATGACATTATTTCCAAACCCAGTTTTTCTTCCTTTTTAAAAGAGCAACAGTGTATATTCCTATCCCAGATGACATTGAGGATCAGGTCATGCCCTTAAAATGACATTAAAATTTATGGTTTTGAGTATTAGATTCTGACTTTTATAGTATTAGATTCTGAAAAAAGAAAGAAGTAAAGTAAGAAGTTAAGTGATACTGGGTAAACAGCAGGAAAGGATGAGCCTCTTGGTACTCATAATTTATGACGGTATCTGTCGTGGTGAAAGTGTGTGTGCTTATTTTTACATATGTAATGTTGGTAGTTAGCTCACTGTTTCACTTAGGCTAAGATATTTGTCTCTAGAATGCATTAATCACGTATCTATGCAAGCATGTATATATGGATGTCATAAATGACCTAATCTACACAGCAGATTTGGAAGCAAATTTAACTTAGGCTTAGCAAAAAATAGGAATTGAGGAAACAGAAGTGCCTTTTTTAATGTAAAGTGCAGTATGTATTTTTTAATAAAGAGAGCTATAATATAAAAATGTTCAGCCAGATTTTTCAAATGTCAGGTGTGCAGTTATGTGGAAAAAATATGTGTAGTACGTAACTAATGTGATTGGGATTCAGGGATTTGTTATGTAACAGAACTCAGGGATTTGTTATGTAATAAGTGCTTTGGTTGTGCTCACAGCTGCGGTGGAGTTTACATTTTTATAGTAAGAGACATAATTGTATACATTGCAGGCAATTTTTTTGTTTGTTGATCTTTCCTGAACAATATTGCTAAGTAGCAAAGAAGCCAAGTAGAAAATATTTTGAAGAAAAGATCTTCATCTTTCATTTTTACTGTCATAACAGCTTACTTTTGTTGGAAATATACATACATGATTTAATTTAAATTAAATGTATTTGCCATAGTCTGTAATTATATAGCTCCTTATGCTTAAACTGAAGTAGCAGGTTATAAGGAGAAGTTACGCAGACCACTGGATGTGGTTTCTCTTCAGTACAAGTGGGTTATGTATTCATGATTTACTCTTTCATCTGCTGTCACTGGACCAGACTGAACCTAGGAGTCCCTGTGTCAACCCATGAGTACATAAACTCATAAACACTGTTGTGTGTGTTTGTCTCATTGAGCAGTTGAGATCTAGTGCTAATCTTATTTTATGTATTATACTGAAGATATTGAAGGCTCTTGGGTTGCTTTCATCTTAACGCTGTTTACAATTCTCAGAAAACTTCTTGAACCAGTAAAGGTCAGGCTTTGGCTTTTTTTTTTTTTTTTTGAAACTCCCTTTTTGTACAGTGTCTATATGATTTGTTAGTGGTTTGATAGAACTGCATATGTGAAATCATTCCTCAGTTTTTGAAGGAGCTAGTCCAATGCAAATAGGAGTATTTTAATTGTTTTGTGTGAAACTTAGTTAAAATAATTGCCATTTGGCTTTTGTATAACTCTTTCAGGCAGACAGCTCCATAATACTGGAATCCAAAAGCATCTTATCTTAGCTAGATGACCGGGGTCTTAGTTTATCTGGGCAGTTCTTCTTTATGTCTAGCCAGGCATGATTGAGAATTTTCAATTGGTTCTTTGTCTCTTACAAACATAGGAATATTGGAACTACTTATTTGCCTCCTGAAAGTCAGTGGAAGTGGTTAATGAGGGAAATGCAGAGCAGAGCTGTGATGGAGTCCACTGCAGTTTTCCTTAGGGTATTAATTACTTGCTACACAGGGCTTGCTCTTGCTCAGGGCAAGGTGCTGGGAACAAAGCCTCAGGGTGTTTTTGCACCAGCAATTAGGCCTTCCCTCCCCTCTTAACAGGAGCCAGGGGGAGTTCTTGCATCTACTGAGGTGTGCCTGTGTCTGTTCTGAGCAGGTGGCAGAGTTGGGCTGCTGTGCTGTGGCTGCTCCGAGGCTGGGGCCGAGTGGGCAGTGCAGAGATACCTCTGCTTGCACTGAGCCTTTGCATTGCTGTGCTTCCTCCTGCTGCTGTGACCCCCAGGGCTGGGATTAGGATTCCTGGATGTGGCTGGTAGGGTAAGGACCCTGCAGCTGAACAAAGGAATTGCTGTACTGAATGAGCAGGAAGGATGGGGCTTGCTTGTGTATCGAAGTTAGGGGAGTGAAATCTCTGGTGAGAGTTACAGTGGCAGCAAGATGATGTTTTGCCAGAGCAGGCATCCAGCCACATGCTGCAAGAAGTCTTCTGGGAATATTTTCATGTCTTGATAAAGTCTAAGAAACAAGTTCTACTTTCAGATTTGTGCTTGTGTAAACTTGAGAAGTTACATGAAGGTATTTCAGGTTCTATGGCAATTTGCTCAATACAGATTTTGGAAGCAGTTCTGTCTCAGGAGGGTGCGTGTAGGGTATAGATAAACACTTTGGGTGTGATATTCTTGTACTTGTGTAAGAATACTCCTTTGTCTGACTCCAGGCATGTACTCTAGTTCCAGTAATAACAGATGTGATTTAGGTACACAATTGATTATCCCACTGAAATGGTGCCAGTTCACCAAATTTTTCAGTCTAAATCTGCACGTGGCTGTTTCTTAAGTAGGTATTACTGCATCATAAAACACTTCCATGTTACTTGGATCAAATTTTTATTTTCATTCAAAGTAAGAATATTGACACTACTTCTATTCCTGTTAGCTCACAAAAAGGCAGGATATGAACTATTAATTTATTTTAAACTATATTTTTTATAGGACAGGTGTTCTGATTTTGTCAGTTAATTCTAGTGCATGGTAGAAAATTGTTATAAGTTACACACTTTTTAAATAATAGATGGTCAAAAGTTACTCCAGCCTTTAACTCTACAAACAGCATAATCTTTCTGTATGCATTTTATCTATACAGTTCTACTTTCTAAAAAGAAGTCTTTGGCCCCTGAAGAGAGAATTAATTGAAAGTAAATTGAACACGTGTTTATTTAATGTACAGAACACATGTGATGCAAAGTACTATTTTTGGAAAATGTAGCTGACAATATAAATTCCAATTTCCTTTCCATATAAACTGAGGAATTTAAGGATAAATAAAACAACTCTGTAAATTTTCTTTCATTGTTGTTGTGTGCTGTAGCCATAATTAGTTGGATGTTTGTGCACCAGGAAGAGTCCACAATGGTATTACTAGAATAAAAAGGTTTAGCATGTTTTCCATTCTGGCGTGGTGGCTGCCAGCCAGCACTGGAGTGAAATCCTGACACGGTGCTGACGTGTCTGGGGCTTGGCCTGACAGAGCGTTACTTTGATTTGTGTGCAGGGAGCAGTTGTGATAAGGAGCTCTGCCCCTCTGAGTTAGACACTGTTCACTGACTCGGCCTTCTCGTCCTGGGAAAGTAGTGGCCACTTCTAACCTGAAAACCCACAGAACAGTCTGGTAGAGAAATTCAGTCTGGTTTTGCTGCAAGTTGCACCGATTTATGGGTGATCAGCCACAGCAGCAGTGCTGCTTTGCTTAGCAGCAATGCTTTAGCATGTTGAATAAACCCAATCAGCATTTAAGATCTTCTGAATTGATGGTCATTTTTGACCAAAGATAAAGATGGTAAATAAAATAAACTTCCTTTACAAGAAATCAGGTATTACGCTTTTTTTTTTAAATTTAAACATTATTCTTGAGTTCTTCTGATACCAGTGGGACACTGGATCTCCAGTCTCAAATTATCATTCTGAATATAAATGTCATTGCTCAGATGTGTGATTTGAATAGCACTAGCAGAGATCTTCTGTCACTTCTCTCTCTTGCTGCTGTAACAATCAAAGTGCATCCGTAGCAGGTATTACAGTCAGGTTACTCAGCTGCCTGAGCAGATGGACAATTACCTTTGTGAAAGAGAGAGCTGACTTAAATACCTGCCTGCATTTGACTTGGAGGAAGTAGTTGTTAAAGGGGCAGGGAGACAGAACAGGCAGATTGTCAGGAGTACCCAGGGTATCAGTAAGGCATCTAGCAGTCAAAGTTAGGGTTTTTTCCCCTTAACATTCACAGTTCAGATCCTGGAGAGAGCTGTTCAAGCATGAAATCGTTGGAATTCTTCAGTAATGTGTATGGATTGTAGATACAAGAAGTTTACTCTCTGTGTATGCATAAGCCAGTCTAAATTTGATTGTACCCTGGAACAGTCCCTTACGTGTCTTGCTGCAGTTCCATCTTTTCTGGCACACTCATTAATCTGAAAGTGAATTATCTGAGGCAGAGCCCAGAAACTCTGGTTTCTTCAGGGGCATTTCCCCCTCCTTAAGATGTGCTTTTGAGCTTGTTGGTCTCTCTTCTGTGCAACTCTGTTTCAAGTTTCCTCCATCTGAAGTACAGCTTTATAATGGTTAAAAACATTTAAGTTCAATTTACTTTATTACCTGTTGATTTTCTGCTTTGAGTACTGAAAAGAGAAGCAGCCTGGCCTTCTCCTCCTTTCATTTTCAGATACAAATGCCCAAAGCTTTTAAGTATTCTTGCTGAGTGTCCTTTTTTTTTTTTTTTAAACTTGTTTTGCATCCCTCTTGAAAGTCCTGCTAAGCCTGCATTTATTGAAGAATTAGAAATCTGATTATACAGCTTTGAAAATACACATATATTTATAGCATTTATGCATGTCTTGGGAAGACAGGTTTTTCCTAGCACACTAGGTTTGCCTCTGTTCTTTTCATCTTTCCATTTCAGTGTTTCATCATATCAGATGTCTACAGTAATGCTGTGCACGTGGAGTGAGCACACTGCTTACTCTTCCAGAGGATTTAATCAAATTCAAAAGAACTCATCACAATAGTGAGCACTGTGCTGAGCTTTTCTTTGTACACATAAATTATGAGATCCACAGCATTGGCTCAGCATCTCTATCTTCTCTGTAGGACATAGCATGTTGCTTTAGCACCACGTACTAAATAGTGGTAGTACCCTCTGCCTGTGGAGAAGGCTTTATTCAAGATACCAATGTGTTTTAATCCATCTGCCTTCAAGGCAACACCACTGGAACATAAAAGTAAGGAATTGCATGAATATTAATGCCAGCTCTTGATGTGACAGGTACCATAGCTTATGTGCATAGTATGGTACTTACAGAATCTGAGAGACATTTTTAGATGAAAATGAATTTTGACTTTGTCTGCTGCTGACAGATTAGGCTATTTAAAATGGATTATTTTTCAGTTTTGGGGCTTTCTTGCAGAATGAGTATTAACTCTTAATTTGCCACAGGAGACTAAAATACAAAAGTTTGTTCTGACAGATGCTAAGTTTCAGTGTGAGACTTTGACATATCCCTGCTAAAACCTGTTGACATGATATTGAGGAATACTTCACATCCTGTCATGAACATCACAATGGTCTATATTGCCAGAGGTGGGATGACAGCACTCTGTTGGAGCTCATCCATTTGAGCACAGCTGAGAGCCAGCAGCTGTGTTTACTATATTAATTTGGAGAAAAATAGTAAGCTTTCATCAGATCACCTCAGCAATTCAGAATTCAAAGTTACTTTCCCAACATTTGCTGGCCTCTTCACTGAAAATCTTTAAGATTACAGATTGTATTCCTGTGATTCAAAAGGGAATGGTTTGGTTTGGTTTTGGGTTTTTTTTTTGGGTTCAAGACATGCTGGATTCTCCTCATTTACCTGATGACAGCTATGATAAATTAGGTCCTTTTTTTGACTGCTGAGTGTAAATCTTGCATGATGATTTTAGGCAAGTTATGTTGCTATACTCAAGTCAGTTACAGCAGAGATGGCTAATAGTCATTGCTCCTGGCTTAGTGCTGTATTTATTGACAGGACAAAGCTGTTGACATCAAGAAACTGATTTGCAAGTTCAACTGTTAAGATTTATTTGGTCAGTCCTTACAGAGAAGATTTACTTTCATGTAGTAATAGCACATATTCAGTAAATTAACCAGAAATACAAGCCCGTCCTTCTTTTAAGAAACTGTAAGTCTTAAAAAAGCATGAATTCCTTCCTCTAAGGAACTGAAATGAGAAAGCACAATATGCACGGTGCAGACATCCTTTCTGTGTTTTGATACTGTTAAGGAGAGGACTTGATTGGCACATGTCGGCTTTACAAATGTGCAGTAGATTTCACATTAAATCCAGCCCTGTTTAGTTCTGCTGCACTATGGAATAATTTCCTTGACTAATTCCTTAAATTTTCAGCTGTTAATGTCCTTGTCCAAGAGCAGTGGTTTCTGGACGGAATCTTGAAAACTTCTGTGTCCATAAAAACAGGATAAATGATTTGTCAAACCATTTTAAAATGGTTTCAGTAGCATTTGAAATTAAAAGTTCTGTTAAGATAGATAATATTCCACAAGTGATTGGAGAATTTGCAGTTGGTCTTTTGATCTAAACTTGAATATTTAAACTGTTCATTTTGGTGAGAAAAATTATAGTCTGATTATAATGAAACAAATGTGTTTAACAACCTAAACTGATGTATTATGAAGATGCATCTGCTTGTCTAAGAGAGAGGCTGTACTGAGCAGAGAGACAAGACTGTGCCAAGTCCTTGCCTGTTGTAAGGATAAAAGACTCTGTAGGAATTGCTGAAGGTTCAACCAATGCTTGAAAATTTAATACTATACCATGTGTCCCTAGAAGAAATGCTGTTCAGACAATTGAGTGACTGCTCTGGATTACATTTATCTATTATCTTGTGGAGGGAAAATTGTGGTTTTTTTCCTCTCAGCAATATGTTTTGAACAAACCAGTGTACACAGTTGGACTCTCAGCAGGGAGAAAGTCCAAGGACTGACATGTTATTGTAATAATGGCAAGGTCAGCAGCACGATTGGTGCTGTAGTACAGCTGAAGATTAATATCAAACAAATCTATTTTTAACATGAAGCATAAGATAATCTGTCTTTAGCTGCAGAATATGTTAAAATACATTATTGTAAAATTACAGGGCCTGGTTATCTTTCAAGTTTCAGGCAAGAGGTTTCTATAAATCTTATCATATTTAACTGATAAATAGATTAAGTTTTGCAGAAAATAGCCTCCTTGTTAAATTGTGAAGATTTCAATCAGATTAAGTACTCCATATGAAAAATATGTTAACAGTTTAAGTGTCCCTCTACTTGGTTGGTTATGCTCTATATTTAGGAAGAATGGTCTTAAAATTTCCCCAACTTGTAAAAATATATCACATCAAATGTATCTAGGTGTGGCCACCTCTTCTTGTAAAGCTGCCATTTATATCTGGATATGCAAAAGATGCTACTTTTTTGCTCATGTAATTGAGATTTTGTCATAAACTCATTAACTGCAAAGCTTTCCAAAAGTGATTTTGAGGTGCAAGTCCATGGCCAATTGTCAGTATTGAAGATTCCAATGCTCTTATAAAGACAACTGTTGCAATGCTTAAGAGAAGTGAAAGAAAGGGGATCAGGAATAATATTTGGTGTTTATTTCTCATCTGTGTATTGGGGTGCTAAAATTGATTGTGAGTGTGAATGCTTGATATTGTGTGTTTTTTGACATGAAAAAAATCCCAAAGACTGGCTTGCCCACATTTTCACTTGAGGAAGTACATATGAAAAAATCTTTGAAAAATAGTTGGAGTGACTGACAGGAAATTATATCAATTGCAATATTGTTGACATTGATTGAGGAGTGTTAAGTGGGGGATGGAAAAAAACATATTGGATCAAGATTAATCCTTTTTCTGCCAATGCTCCTGAGACATGTATAATAATATTTTTTTTTCCTGTAAAGCTGCCTACAGAAGACTGAAGAATCATGACTTACAGAAGTCCATACAAATTCTGGACAAAGGATCTTTGAAGATTGCACAAAGGTCTTTAAAGACTTTTAGTATTTATAGCTGTGCATCTTTATTTCAGCTGCAACATCATTCACTACAGTTTAAAATGCTGAAACTATTTAGCATAGTTTTGTCTTAAAATCCCCTTTTCTCATGCCCCTGGGAAAACTGAAGTAAAATTATAAATGCTTTGACATGATTCGTGTGTTTAAGTGGAAACCCACCCACAGTTTTCCCAGAGTGCAGGTCACTGAATCCTAATGCTTCTCTTAAAGAGAAGGGAACTTCAAAAACTGCCAAAGACACAGTTTAGAATCTGAGTGGGAAATGAAGTTGCTTCCTGTGTTCACTCAATGCCAGTGAAATTAAGTCTGTTTTATTTGACGTGTTGTTGGAAAGTTCCGAATACAGAGCTAATGTTTGAAGTTATCTCAAACCAGATTTGGTTGCAGGGTTTTTCTGCAACAGCCACAGAGTCACATGGAACTCCTTATGTAAGTCTTGGATAACATGTACCACCTCCAGCTCCTGAAAAAAAAAAAAAACAACCTCTTTTTAGTCATATACCACCTCTTTATCTTTTGATCTCAGTCTTACTGTTACATATAGCAGGAAGTGTATATTAACCTTGGTAATAAAATGGACTCTTTGCATTATGAAAATAGGGCAGTTTTTGCTGACTGTTGCATGAAAATGCTCAAATGCTGCAGTTATCAGCATTATTCACTTTCAACAAATACCTAATTAAACTTGTGCTAAGTCATTCTTAAAGAGGGTTTTGCCTCTGTGTTTGTGGAATTCCTGACAGCTGGAAATCCTGGATAAGTCCACTGCTTTTACAAAATGCTTCCCCTTCTTTGCTGCTGCCCAGGGCTCTGTTGGAGCCCTCTGAATTTCTCACATGTGAGCAGTGAGTGCACAGCACACAAATGGTGCTGATGGAAATTCTGGAGCTGCTGGATGTGTGCTCAGAGGGCACGGCCTCCACTCCTGTGGGGTAAATCAGGGCCTGCACAACTCCCTCCGAGTTTCCAGATATTCCTCTGTTCCAGGCACAACACAGCCAGGCAGGAAAAGGCCTCTTTTGAGAGTCCCAGATTTCTATCAAAAAAAGACACTGGCTAATGGGAGCAGATTATAGCAATTACACATCCTCAGAAGATAATGGTCCATTATAAACTGTGGGGTTTCTGGACCCTTGCTGTCAGAGAGTTACTCAGCATTAAACCCAATGTGTTTGCTTCCACTGGACTTTTGCAAAGGTTGGAGCTGCTTCTCTGCTAAGACCAGGCTCCAAGAAGGTTTCTGATAGTTTCACAACTGTAATGCCAACAGTGGGGATTTTATGGGTACATTGAGTCCAGATAAATGAATATTTTAATTAAAAATCCACAATGACTTTGAAAGGGCCTTTGTCTAATTTAAGGTTAGCATTAACCACCAATTTGACTTGTGACAATGCTGCCAATCTGCCCTATCAAATTTTTGTTTTTAACAGCCAGCTGACCCAACTGGAATAGGTGGGATATGGAAATTCAGGCATGGAGAGCATCAGCTGCAAGTAATTGGGCATTGTCGTCTCCATGCTGATAAATGGATTCATGTCCCTCTTGTAGTGTTTGTCTGGCATGAGCTGTCCAAATGAACAACAAACATTCATGTGATTCTTTAAATTGGATGAAGCAAATGAAAGCATTTCATAAAATCCAAGATGGGCTGGGAGTTTCTGCATATTGTAACAGTAACTGAAGTGTTACCTCTTTTCTACCTGTTGGGGATTACCCTTCAATACTCTGAAGCCTTACACTGAAGTATAGTCATGGATGCTGCTTTTAGAAGAGGAAAGCTGCACACTGGAATCCTAACTGCTGGGTAACTAAGCCCAAACTCTTACCAGTGGAGTGAAATGGCTTATTATAATGCTTCCAGTTTTTGCTTGACTGTTCTTTGAACGTTCTTTCCAAAGGGATGAAGCAGTCTGCACTACTTATTTTGTATTTCCTTATTATAGGATTAGACATTGAATGTCAGGGATTGAACAAGTCTAAATTCATATGTAAGAGAAATTAAGATTTTTTAATTTTTCTTTTTTTTTTAAATATAAATACTGATAATCTTGAAATTCAGAGCAGTAAATTGAATTTGTGGAGTGAGCTATATTATTTCTGATAAAGGCACAGAAATCTCAGATTCAGACTTCTGGGTGACCTGCTGGTACACATGCTTGTTAGGAGATAGGAAGAGGAACGATGTCTCCTTCTGAAAACAAAAATGAATCCCAGTGTTCTAGTATAGGTAGAGAATTCTTTGTAACCTGTGCTCACTTCTACTAATTCTTTTTCTAGTTAATGCTGAAGTGTCTGTAAACTTGTACAAAGATGGATGTAAAGATGGGTTATCAAACTTCTAAATCAGGACAAAGCTTTGTCTACAGAATCTCTTCTGCTTATCTATAAGCACAAGCAGAATAAGGGAAAAGCTCATCACAAGAAGCCACTGTTTACACTTCAGTAGTTTTTGTTTAAAAAATAGAATGCTTCTGTTTATTGTAGTTCTCCTGAACTCTCTTGGTTTTGCTGTTCTGTGAGGTTTTTTATTAAGCTCAAATTCCACTCACATTTTTGATTCCAGTTGACTTGTTTAGAACTCCTTCTGCTGCTGTGAACGAGACCACAAATTTAACACTGGCTTCCAGTATTAATACTTCATTGTTAATTGCCTTGACTTGGTCCCTTGCAGTGCAAAATTAATGCCTGTGCCTTCTCTTTTTGCAGTCTTAATTGTAGCACAGGGAGGTTTAATCCAAACTGGAGCAGCGTTGTTCCCAGAAAGCTGCTGGAGCAGCAGTCTCCAGAGTGAGTGGGCTTCTGTGGGGGGGTACAGCCAGCCGAGGTGCAGAGGGAAGGGGCTCCTTGGGAAGGGGCAGGATGCTTTGCTGTGGTTCATAAGGAGCAGCTGCACCCCCGAGCTGGTGCCCATGCTGTGCCATCGCTGTTCTCCTCGCTGGCGTTGCACTGGGGCAGTGGGAGAGGTGGAAGGAGCGGTGGCACAGCCGGCCTGGCGGGAGAGGCTGTGCTGGGGCAGTGCAGGGCGGTCTCCAGCTCATGCCCTGGGATGGGGCCCTGCTGGGATCCTTCCTCTGCAGCATCAGTGCTGAGCAGCCCTTCCCTGGAGCAGGGTGAGCATCCTGCCCTGCTGCTGCCACAGCTTCTCCTGCTCTCCAGAACATGGAGCAGCCCAGTGGCCCACAGGGGCTCTGGGAACTGCTGGGTTTTGGTTTTCTTGCTGTAATGTTTTATGAGGAATATATGATCCTACAATATAACAGATACAACCCAGAGAATATTTTAACAGTACTAGCATGGAATGCTAACTTAGAGAAACATGTGGTTTCTGTAATTGTAGTTAATGGTTACCAACCAAATGAAGTCTAAATATTTGAGGAAATTAGCCTGCAAAACTGGATGCGAAGGAGTGAACACATACCAAATTGTTCTGATGAACAGAAATTACCTTCTAAAGTAATGTGAACTTGGGATGACTTTTTGCTCTTTGTGTAATGAGGGGAAAATGGTTCATTTTTGCTCTTTAACAGATGCTGCCTTTGAATTGTAACAAGAAGGGGGGAGACAGATAATGATTTCCAGTGAAGTCTAATTTGTTAAAAGGCACAATTAAGCTTTGAGATAAATGATTTAGCTTTTAAAACACTGAGAGTAAAGGAATTAAACTCAATTCTCACCCACTGCCTGTACGGTAGCTTTTTGATTTCTGTCAAAGGGAGCATTGTGATTTGAAAAAAAATAATTTTTATGGTTGTGTTCTGTCTCTGAAACTACACATATGCAGTGACAGCTATTTTGCATCTGTTTTAGGGCAGGTTATCTTATTTGATTCTTCTGAGAAGCTGAGCACGTTGCTATAGCTACTGAGCTGTGGCACTGCTGAGGTTTTTTCATCGATTTCTAAATGTAATTGTTAAATAAGTTTCGTATAAGGCCTGTGATATTCTGCTGTTTATTGCACTTGGAGATTCTTATTGATTTTTTTTATTTAATTCCAGCGGGTACACAGAATCATGTGTATACTATTTATATACATACGTAGTGATGATGTAATGAAAAATGAATGTGCAGGTTTTCCAAACTAGAATCTGCCTCAGAAAGCTTCTGCATTCCTTTTGTTCCTCTTGTGGTTGGGTGTGGGTTCTGGTCTCTATCCACAGTCCTTCAGGGTGAGATGCTGCTGGACAAGATGCTGTGAGAGCCCCGTGCTCAAACTCTGTTCTTCCAAATGATCTTTTCTTTCTGGTGTGCTACATCTGAAACAAATGCACAAGCAAAAGACCTACTGCTAGCAATGCACTGCAGCTATTAGGTACAGGTTTTTAACATGTGTAAAGAGCTGTTCAGAGCAGAATGAGCATGTCCTCTAATTTGTAAAGGCTGCTACCAGTTCTTGACCTTGCCTGCAGCACTTGGTGGTTCTTTGTTCCCTGCAGCTGTGATCCAGTTGTTACACTGGCTATACTGATACCAGGCAACATCACTAAAAATGTGCTGTTGGTTTTGTCATGGGTGGGTGTGGCTTTGGGTATTTTCTTTTTTTCAACCAAAGTCCACCAGAGGTCCGAGTCCTGTATGATCCTTATTATCCTTGGTAGGGTTGTTGAGGCTTCATGTGATGTTTTTCAGCCATCCTGGAGTGTGGCAGTTGGTGAATTTCATCTGCAGAAGGAAAAGGTTTAGTGCAAACCTATTACAAGGAGGCCATAGTGGTGTATATTAGCTGTTAATGGCTTCTGGTCAGGCAGCAGTCAGACGGGGAGGGAAAATATCCTGTAAAGCAGCACCATCGCTGGAAAGCCAGGGTATAAAATATGAGCTGGGCATTTAGGGATTGAAAGGTACACTGAAATTTTTCAAGCTGCTGATGTTGATTAGTACTCCAGTGCTCATTCACATACAGAACTGGACATGCCCTTGTCTTGGGCATTTAGTGAATTCCAGAACCTGTGTATTTTTATCTTTAGATGCTTTATGAATCCTGCATTGTGAATGTCTGACAAATTCTCTGGTAGCAGTGGTGCATTTAGTGGCCACTTGCTGAAGCTTGGGATGCAGTGCTTCCCAGCCACTTGGGACAGTGTAAATTTATTCTTTACACAGATTTTATTCAATTAGATTAGTGTCCTATTTAGGCTGAAATAGCTAATTCTGTTACTGAATAATTTCTTCTGGAGCTCATAATTTTCAGAGAATGATGTATATGCAGCTGTTGTGGTCCTGTTGGATAACACTAGGTATTCTGAGAACAGGAAGAAACTGTATTGAAGATATTAGAATAAAAGTACAGGAGGTTGATACTGCAGACTTCTTCAGAGATGGACTTAAAGACAGGTTCATAATAATTAAATTGGTGTTATATTTTTAGCACAATGAGTCCACTCACTGTTGTGAAGAAAAATCCCTATTTTAGGAAAATCCCTTGCTCCAGACTTCCCTCTTAGGCAGTGTTATTTACCCAAGGCCAAGGTGTTTCCAGTCATCTGGTGGTGTAGGAGCTCTGCTGCAAAGTGCTGAGCTACATTGATGACTTCTTTGTTCAGTGCTCTCTATTTCTGCTCAAATAGTTACCACAGTTTTAGGGAACTTCTACCAATTCTGCAGCTCCTAAAGTGAGCAGCGATTATCCGTGTAAGGATTTGGATTACCTCTGTACTTCTTTTCAATTTTTTGTTGCTGCTTTCCTGCAGTTCCTAAGATAGAATTATGCCTGTAATCTGGGAGGTAAACAAATGAATACAGATCCTAGTGACCTGAGAGATTTTTGATAAATGGTAATTATGAAAATAGATTTTTTGATAGTCATCTCTGTTGATTTCTGACTGCAGTATTTGGTTTAAAATGAGTAATCCTGCAAAAGTTTTAAAGATTTATATCCTAATTTTGGTCTTAGGTAAATACTCAATCATCTGATTATTTAGTAAAATATACTATTGTGTAAGATTGTCTCACTGGACTATTCTGTGTAGTGTAGTGTCTGTATTGTGCCTAAATGTGTGCATGCAGGTTAAAATAGTCAGTTACACAGACTGATTCCCATCTCAAAATCTTAAGTACCTTAAGCACTAAATTTTAAAGGAATTTAAATCATTCTAGTCTAATGAATTGCACCAGTATCTTTAAAAATAGTACGAATATTTGCATGCATCCCTAATCACTTAAGGTGCTTATCCTATAATTTACTGAGACCTATGATGTGAGAATTCTTGGTTTATATAAATCCAACCTTTAATGACTACTGTAAAAAAATAATTGTAATTAAAGTTTAATAACCGTATAAAATACAGATATGTTTAAAACCTTACTTTTGCTTTCTAACCAATAGGTGGTGTAGAATTTACCAGAGTGCTGCTGGTACATTACATTACTAGCATTGCAGGAACCTCGTAATTTCATAGTAAGAATTAATTGAGCAAATCAATATTTTATTGTCAGGAATTGACTGAAGTACTGAATCAATTCCTGAAATTTTTTACTTTTATCCTTTTTTTAAAAAAAGTCCCTGTAATATATAAAGTATGCAGAGCAGTCATTGATTTACAGCTGAAGTGCAAGCAGCTTTAGGAGAAACACAGAAGCTGTTAAACAGCAGGACTGCTCTATAGCTTAGGGCAGGAAAAAAGGATACTTCTAGTTGGAACTACTGGAGATGTAACACGCTGGTGAAGCCTGTTGAGTGATTTCTCAGTTGGCTGATCTGACTATCAAAGAAGAGGCTGTTACTAGTTCCAGCTAAAAGAATTGCTCATTTAAGTCAGTTGGATCAGTGCTGGTGCTTTGATGCCGAAGATTAAAGTTTAGTGCCCACTGGCAGTCATTAGGGTTGACTAGCTTAGAGTGTATGACCTTGCTGCTATATAATTATCTATGCTGGATTTGTTTGTGACATTAGGTTTGATATGTCTTCTGTTTCAGAGTCTGTTGTAGGTTCACTGGCTGTAGGATAGCTTGGATTTCATATGAATTGCTGATTATTACCTTATCCCTCACTTGCATTTAGAAGAAGCTATTTCTAGAATGAAGAACTACTTTCCTAGTACTGGGTAAATTTGCAGCTCTCACTCGTATAGAGACATAAGAATTTTTCACTCAGTCATATACTCATTTGAATACCAAAAAAATTGTGCTTACCTCCTCTTTAAGTGGCTGAATACTGTAGTTAGAAAGTAGATAAATGGACAGGGGTGTATGATGCACTTCTGTTACTACACTAACAGCAACAGCCAGTTCCTCAATTAAAAAATGCACATTTATCTTTCCAGTGTCATTTTCTTCCTCTCTCTGTTTTATGCAGAAGTGCAGAAAAAGTCCCAGGTTGATTTTAAACTTAAAGTGTTGAAACGAGAGACAGACATGAATTCTGTGACTAATCCTCACAGAGCTGCTCTGCCAGTAACCCTAAGTCTTTTGCAGGGGTGGAAAAATCTCTTATTCACTTGTCTTCCTGATCCTATCAGTGACAGTTTTGCATAGACTGATGCTGGTATCAGTAGTGGAAACCTCTATCTTTGCTTCATCTCCAGATCACATAATGCTGCCTGAAGTATTAACTTTGCTGCAATCACTTAACAAGACAGTATCTACATTCTTGCTTTTTGTAGATCACAAGTTGTTAATATTTTGATCCTCTGGAATGAAAATAATCTTAGATGTTTAAGAACATGATAATTCACTGAAATTATCTTACTTCCCATTATGTTTTAACTTTTAAACCTTTCCTCCATGCCATTTTGGACATAACTTTTGAGAAGGGCTCTCCATGTGTTAAGCCCTTACATCTGTGCAGAATCCCTTGGAACATTCATATTCAGAACCTCTCTGGAGGGCCAAGCCTCTGCTTTGTTCTGCTTGTCAGAATGGCTTGTGATTTTCCTGCATTTCCAGTAGAGCTTGGAATTACTCAGATACTGATGTTCTGCTGAAACAAGCATGGGAGTCAAAATTAACATGGCTTTTATTTGTAGCTTGTTTTGTGCATGGTGATAATCTGTAACATCAGAAGCACAGCGCTTGCTGTGCTGCTTCCTCCAGCCCCTTGTGTTGGTTTGTGGCAAAGCCAGCTGGGTGGCACTGCTTCCTACCTGGAATGTTTGTAGGCAAGTTTAGCGTGGCACAGAGCCTTGCATAGTTATGGTTGTGTGGCTTCCAGGTGGCTTGAGGGCAGGCAGAGGCTGCCCTGCAGAAAACACTGATGTGAGTGCAGAGAGAATGCAAGGGATCCTTACCTATCTCTGTGCATAGAGCTGCTCTTTATTAGTATGTCAGTGGTAAATGTAAGCCTGGGTTTTAAGAGAGGAAAAAATGTGAAGGAGGTAAAGTTCAAAGCTTTAGATTAGAACTTCCTGCCAATGTCTTACTGAAAATGGAAACACAAGTCTCTGCTTTTTTATGACTCTCACCAACCTGTAGTTGACTCCTTCACTCTTACACATACATCTGTTGTCTACCTTGCCCCTCACAACTGCAGGATTGTACTTGCTGGCATAATACATTGGGATATTATGCCAATGCTTTCATTGTCACTGATTGTACCCTAGAAATGTAATTTTAATTCTTCATGTTGTCCTGGTGCCTTAGAGTTAGAATGTGATGAGAGATGTTTTTGCATCTGGCACTTGCATGTATTAGTGTTTGCAAGAATAGGTTGGTTGCAATTAGTGACTGTGCAGTAAGTCTTTCATACTTTGAAGGGATCATCCCTGGAGAGTTGTAGGGTTTCCACAGGGATGTTTTGGATTGAAGATCTAGAACTTGAGGGAAGTTGAAGCAGATCTGCTGAAAAATAGATTTGGTTTAGCAAGAATTAAATAATTCTTACAAATCTGTGGTTTTTATTTTCCACTTTTGGCCATAGTTTTCTCTTTTCAAGTACCTGGTGATTCCCTGCTACTGATTGCAGAGTCCTGCCTGTGTGCACAGACACCTTCACTGTGTTTTGGGTCAAATACTTATTCTGAAGCTCACACGTGAAAATGAGTGATTTCATAGAATTAAGTGTAAGCAGAGCAGTGACCATTGTGTTGACTACAGACTGGATTTAATAGGTGGTGGTTTGTTGTTTGATTGGTGTGACACTGATGCCAGTGAAATCTGGTACTTCGTGTGCCTGTAGTACACTTTCAATGATTCTTATTGATTAATTTTCTCTTTTTTTCTCTTCCTCTAACTCAGGGCCTTGTTACAGTAAGAGCTGACGTGCAAAAAAAAAAAAAAATTATAGCAATAGATGTTTCTGGGACTTGCATAGCAAGCACATAATTGTTTTTATGCCTGTTTGAAATAATTGCCTACGTCCAGCAATAACGATACACCGAGGAGCAAGTGAAAACCTGGTCAGATCAGTACCAGAGTTTTTCTCTTAACGAAAAGAGTATATTCCTGCTGCACAGTTGGTTGCTAGCTCCAAGAAAAGCTGGAAAGTGCTGCTTGTCCCTCAGAAGCCTTTCCCTGCTGACATGGTTTTGATGAGTGTGTGAAGGGAATACCATCTGCCTTAGGGATGGTAGAGGGAGCTGTGTAACACAGGGCTCCCAAGGGATTACAAAGCTGTAGGACAGCTTCAGAAGTGCTGAGGAGAGAGCAGAGAAGAGCAAAGGGAGTCTCTTCTGCTGAGAAGCAGGGTTTTGAAGTAAGGTGTGGGTGCAATTTCTCTTGTGCTTTTGTATCGGCTCAGTACACCCCAGCTCTTGCCTCTCAGGAGTTTTACCAAGCTGCCTTCTTCCTATCCCCATAAGTCATTAGTGACATGATGGAGCATCCTTTCTAGCCTCTGCAGACTTAACTGTAATTTAGATCACTGCACCAATATGCTAATTGGCTGCTTCCTCCTGTTGTCATTTGCAGACTCTGTAGGTGTCCTTACTATCATTCCTCATGAGTTTCATGATTCTGCAGTCTAGAGGCAAATGGTTGGAATGGCTCTCACAGGAATGCCACACATTTTCCTGATTAATTGATCTCTCCCATAGATTGTAGAACTGATCTTCTTGACTGAGTCTACTGATCATTCAGATCTCAGGGGATCTCTGTTGGGCTTACTCAGTTTACTCTGGGGTAATTTAAAAAGGAATTTCACCTCCATTTGATGTACTGCTGTTCCACTTGTCCTACAAATCACAACTTTATGAATGTCCAAAAGAAAACCCAGTTTTAGTAGGAAATGATAAAACTGGAAAAGAACAAATCAGACAAAATTCTGTAGCTAATGTACACTCAAGTCCAAGTGTTGTGGAATAACTAACACTTAATGCTGGAAATTATATCTGTATTATGCTATAACAAAACCCTCTTCGTGGACCATGTTGCTTTATCTACTGGTCAGGAGGTCACAGACTATAAATCCCCCTCTTTTTGTAGGACTGAAATAGGCAAGTGGAAATGGAAGTGATTGTGTTTGGGACTGTTGAAGAATTGCCTGAAAGCCTGAAGTCACTCTAGGGCTGCCAGAAGGTTGTGAAATAGTGAAGCATTCAGGGGATGCAGTGCAGTGAGGTGCTGATAGAACAGTTCCCATCCATCCCATTGAGGGAGAATGGATTGATACAGGAGCTCAGTAACCCGGTGTTACACCTGTGGGTAGGTACATCTGTGGCATCAAGACCTACAGCCAAATGAAAACAAGAGTAATTCACATTCAGCCTTCACCTTTCATGCACTAGAAGGTGAAATCAACAGCAAGAGCAAACATCTTCATTTTACATCAGAGTTAAGAGTAAAGTTCAACCTTTGACCTTTACATTTTCTTGTTTCATTATAATACTTCATAAACACTTAATAAAACCTTCCCATGATTATCTCTTCAGAGATGGCACAGTGTATCCCAGCTGCAGAGGAAGTTCTGCATAGCACTAATTATGCACTGAAAATACAAAGAAAGCACTTGACATTTTTCCCAGATCCATATTGTGTTGTTTTACTGGTTTTAGGTTTGGAGGTTTTTGGCATTATCTTTATTTATTCAAAAAATGTGCTTTGAAAACCTGTTCTAGAACTTGCTTTAGATGTACAGGATTTTCCATCTCTGATACAGAATGATCAAAGAAAATGGTTATTTGCTCTCCCTGAAGATTGTTTAGAGCTATATCTGGAGGACTGTAGCTAAACATGACTAATGAGATCATTGGCAATTACTTCCTGCGTTGCCTTTCCTGGAAACAACACAAACAGAAATATTTTGTTTGTCCATTGGTTGCATTATTATTAAATCAGTAAATCAAACCTGCTGATCCTGTTGGGTCCCTTCCAAGTCAGCAGATTCTGGGATTCTATGCACATTACCATTTCACAGGATGGTCAGAATACTTTGATTTTTTTGCACACTCAGGAGCCAATTACATTTGGGGTCTGATGCATACAGAGAGCTTTATTACTGTTCATGGCTAATTTATTGTTCATTCTTTCAGGACAATATTATGTACTGTATTTTGAAAAATAATTAGCCTCAGTAGAAATCAGAGTAAACTTTTACACAGTTGAGCTGGACCTGTAAGGATGGTGCTCTCATTTTATAAATAAGAGAACTTAAGGTATAGAAATAAAAATGAAGCTATGAAGGCAGTGAGTAACAGTGCCACTGGTAAAAGTTTGCATCATATGACACAAAGTCTGTTGTTCCTCTGTGATTCAGAAGAATTTAGCTTCAAGAAGCTACATGGTGTTTTTTTCCATTTAACCTGGAATACTGACAGAAACAGCAGCAAAATGGAAATTATTGATTTATTTTCAAATTTTATTTCTTGTGTTACAACAGAACAATTATAAGTAATGAATGAAGTTCCTTTAGGTGTTCTGTAACAAGTAAAGAACAAAGGTGTACGAAGAAATAAGAGGGAACCTTTTAAGAATTCTCAGCTTCTCCTAAAATGCAAGTCTGCTCACACTTCCACATGAATTGCTGTTCTGAGCAAATCAACAAACTCTAAGTGAGAGCCTGTGGAGTTTCCACAGCAGCAGCATCTTTGATGAAGTTTGTCTGAGAAGTTGGCAACGGATCCTTTGTCTCAGTGGTGTAGGTCCTAGTGAGTCCAAAGAGAGAGAGAGGATTCTTTGTTGCCTCTTAATGCTGGAATTACTTTGAGTAGTCATCACCCATCTCTCTGTTGATCTTGTTCTCCATCCCTTGTTGCTACAGGCAGCAGTAGCCTTGGGGGGGATTGTGCTGTGGCCACTGTGGAGCAGGATTCATTCTGGATGGAATTTCCATGCAGAAATGTGATGAAAGGGTGGCAGTGGAAATGCAACTAGAATGTGTTATTTGAGTGCTGTAATTGCAACAGTACTTCAGGAATGCTTTGAGACTTGTAAACAGATTTCATTTAATTATATGTTGGCCTGTCAGTTAAAAGTACAGGAAGGACTCTTCAGCATGATGTGTTCACTGTCACTCTTGCAGAAAGGTAAGTGAATTTGGAATGATCAGCTTGGACTTTATGCAGCCTGGGTATGGAATTCACAATGCTGAAACTGCTGTTAATCTCATTTTGCCTTTACATATCTGGCTTTAAAATAAAGCTTCACAACAGCACATGCTGTATATTGGAAAGCAGGGGGAGCTCTTTCTGTCTGCTGCATTTAAAGAGATCAGTATTTGTGCTCGTTCTGAGTGGAAAGGTTCCCAGCCTCCTGATAAAGCTGTAATTAGTCGAGTGTACCAGCTCCTTTCCATGAAGATATATAGCTTTGATATGATCCCATGATTAGTAACTTGGCTTTGTAGGTGGCTAAGAACATGGAGTCAGCCTTCAAAAGTGCCTCTCCTGTTCATATGCTCTGATTCCACTGTCTAGTTGTAAAAGGAAGTGTTTGTAAGCAGATGAGTAGGGTGAAGAAGCATGTCTGATGTGGGATGGAGACTCTGTGTGAATATATGCTGGGATGGGAGGGAGAGAGGCAAAGAAGTTATACCAGAGGTTTTATACCAAACCCTGTCTTCATGATAGTAGTCACACTAAAATCTCTAAACCAAAACCTACTGAAGGGGTGAGGGGCTGTAATTTCCATTGACTTCAAAGGAATTGCTAATGCCCAATTTCTGTCAACATTTGACCTCCTGAAAATTCAGATGAATAAAGCCTCAAGGTTTGGGTCCTTTTTGAAGGCTTTAGAGACCAGAATGTGTTTTGTCTTAAAATCTCTGAATAATATATGTTGGAAGGGACTTTTGGAGGTCATCTGGTCCAAACCTTTAAAGCAATGTCTTTAAACATGTTATGACATCCTTGTAAGGACTGGGCATATGTGATTAGTTGGAAGCTTTGTCAGGTTTCACTCAGTCATAAACCATAAATTCCCCTTTTAGCTGGAGCTAAACAGTAAGGAAATGCCCATCTTCACATACTGAGCCCTCACACTCTCTGTGGCTGACATACAATGCTGACTTAAATATGTTCAGTGTTGAAATGTAACAGTAATAGTTGGTAGGATCGTTCCTGTGGGTGTGAGTTGGGGTTCTTCCTGTTGCATATTGACCAGGCTATAGAGTGTGTCCCCTCCAATAGGATATGTTCTTTCTGATAGCATGTGGCCAACCAAATACCTTAAATACATCAGTTCAGTTTTAGGGGGATGTGCTGCCCTATATTCATAGTGTCAGAGGTGCTGAAGTCAGGCATTTGATTGCCCTTGCCCTGTTCCATTCAGGGAGAGCCATCTCTTGTAGGGTACCACAGCTCACACACACACACAGCAAAGGCACCTAATGGTACTTTCACATCATTATCTTTGCTTAGCATTACTGTCACTTTGTTGTTTGTTAGGCACAGGTCAGACAGACAGTCCTGTATATGCTCATTCAGATTCTGGAACTGATGGATAATGCATGTTTCCTCTAAATTGGCCTGCTAAGATGAGAATGTGAGCAGCTAAATAACTGGAGTCAAGAATAAATGCTTAGCCCTTGCTTGGGTAATCAGTCTCACAGACTCAATAGGAGGCATGGTACGGAAATAGCAGAAAAGAGAATCTGAAAAGATGTGGGATGATTTCTTTAGTGTAAATGTGGTTTCATGTCACTTTATTTCCATGATTCACTATATCTAATATAAACAATGAAAGACAGAAGAGAACTGGCTTTCTGAGGGTGGAATCAAATATGAATAAATTTAACATTTAAGCTGCAGAGAGCTCTACTAGAACTTTTTTGAGTTATGTCTGACACTTATCCTGTCATTAGTGGCTGAAAAATAAATGTTTCAGCCTATTTATTCAGGAATGCTGGCAAAAAAAAAAAAAAAAAAAAGGGTAATTTTAACCCTTTGTCCCACTGCTGTATATAGTTCTCCTTAAATGCTGTTCTTAGGGAAAGCTAAGCATCTCTTGGAACAAATAATAAATGTAAACTATCTCCCCAGGTAGAGGTAGTAACAGAAGCAAGAGACAGAATGGAGGAGTAAGCAATAAAAACCAGGAGTAAGCAGCTATTTTAAAAGTACAATCGAGGCATGTTTACCACTGGTGTGGTGCTTTATCCTCACATCTTTCAAGCTGCCCACTAAAACCGAGGAATTTTGCATTGAGCACATCACCCTGCTTGTTTGGTGACTCGGTTGTAACAGTGCCTGCAGGCCCCAACTGGGACTAAGACCATACTGTGCTTGGCACAGTACAAATGAGGAAAATTAAGTCAGTCCTTTCCCAAGAAACTCACTAGAGAAGAATCCAGCTGTGGTTAAGTCTCAGTGGATGCATACTAAATTTTAAAAAGCCAGCTTCTGTTATAAAGAATAATAAAATACAAAATATTCCTCTTTCTGCTTTGGAATTGTTTTTATATGTATCAATGTCTGATAGAGGACAGCAGAGCAATCTGGTAGAGAATATCCACATACGCAGTGTGCTTATTTTATTTGTCTTGCATTGTGATTGTACTTAGATTAGTTTTTATTTATGTGGCACATACTGCAGGCAACTCTGTGAAGGTGTATTTTGTAGGTTTATCTGATGAGCATGGCAGGGCAGGCACACCTGGTTTTTTCTCGTTTCATATCCCCAGCATTTGGTGGGAGAGGGCTTTGCAACTGGAGCATTTTCTAACTGCAAGACTCCATCATTGCAGGATTATTTTTTTCCAAGTAATTCCTCTTTACATTCTGCTCTGAAATCCCACTGGGTGCCTGCTCAGCAGTGCTTTAACTTCTGAATATTGAAACCAGCAGGTATGGTGAGAATGGAATATTTTAAACAGCAGAAGAGACCCTTGGTATAGTGTATAATATCTGGCTCTCTCTGTGCTGCACTGGAGACAAAATCTGTGTGAGAGTCACTTAGGGTGCAGCTGTTTATGGACCAGTGACACGGACCTCCAGAGTATATGAAAGCTCTAAAACAGGAGAGTGGTGCTGGCTGCTGGAAAAAAAGGGGAAACAGAGACATCTCTGGGTTGGTAACTTAGCTTTTAAGATAATTTTCTACATCAAAAAAATTTTGCTTGGCAAAACTGTAAGATGGAAGACATTCATCCAAAGGTAGACATTTATGGTTAAAGCATCTTATTTTAGTGCCTGGCTGCTGTATAGTGTGGAGATCATTAAGGTAAATGCTTATCCTTTTAGATTAAGTTGTTGGCTGTGATAAAATTGGAGTTAGTTACGTGCAAAGGTTTTTGTAACCAAGTGTGACTTCCAGCAGAAAAAGAAAAATGCAAGAGAAACTGCATGAGCATATTATGTAGATTTGTGTAGTTCAAAGAAGCAGAAAGAAGAGTGATTTGGGGCTAAAATATTGATAGCTCTTTGTCAAATCTCTGAATTAATGCTTTCCTGGCAAGCAGGCATGTGGGAATGTATAGGGGTGTTTGAGAAAAGTGAAATAGATTACAGTTCAGAAATGGGATTCTTGAGCAAGGTGTTTTTCTTTTTCTTGGATGGGAGAAATAGCTGAGTAGTTACTTTCCTACAAAGTCAAAAGAGGCCACCTTTGACATAAGGTCTCTATGGGGAACAGTACAGAATGTGAAAGAGAAAATAACAAGGGAATGTTATTTAAGGGGTCCATTTCTTGTTCTTATGAGGGCTGTTGAAATAGAAAACCTCCCTGAGCACAGCAAAAAGCAAATGCAACTTAATTATGTTACTGATACTCTTCTTCTGAAATGCCTTTCTTAGTTGTCTAAAAAACAGGAGAAGAAATGCTAATTCTGCAGTACGATTGTTTCCTTGCTATGCTTAATTTCTTTGCATGTTTAATTCACTCTGAACCTTAAAATAGCTTTCTGGTGCTTGCCTTGCTGGTCTCTTGTGCTTTATTTACTTTTGAATTGATTTTCAAGCTTTCACTCACTTCCTTTTGGCATGAAGATCTGTAGGGATAAGGGGATTGTATCTCTTCCTCTGTCCTCTGCTGCTGTTCTTCCTCCCTTTCCTCTGTGTCATGCAACACTGACCTCATCAGCTGGGTTTTAATACTCCAATGGAGGAGTTCTCTGATGGGAGTTGGGAAGCAATTCTACCATACAGTTGGCCTGTATGACTAATCAGTTAGATAAAGAATTCGGGCTGCAGAGCAGCAGAGCCTTCATGCTTGATTGATGATAACAGCAGCCAACTGACTTACTGCCCTTACTGCCAGCATCCCCCACACTATTAGAGAGGATTTCTAGCACAGGACAATAGATTTGTCCTAGTAAGCATAATGCTAGGGTTTGTAGTGCATGACATCAAAACCAAAAGGAAAGCAGGTCAAAATGGATGGCTCCCTGATTATACTTAGAAAAGCAGGAGTGGAAGAGTCTGGAACTAGTTTGCTCATCCCCTACCTGCACACTTCCTACCAAAAGAAGTGGCTTAGTCTCTGTACTCAGCACAGCGTAAAGAATCTCTCTCATTCCTAATGACCTTTACCATGGAGCTTGTTTTTCCTTGGCAAATCTCCCAGACCATAGGCAGGGCTGATTTCTTTGGCCAGCAGAAGTTATTCTCTTTGAGTCAGGGCTTATGAAACTGCCATTATGCATAAGGATAGGATATATGGAGGGAAATAAAGTATGTTTTATAGAACCCATAATAAAGAAGGGAAGGCTACACTTGTTTAATATAAATGTATCTTAATTTCTTTTGTCTTACAAGCTGTAAACAGCTCTCAGGAAATCGTTTTTGCTGTGGGGTTGTGGTATTTTGTGTCTGGTGATGTGAACTTGCTGCTCTATCCACAAAGCCATGGATCATACTGGTTTATTGAAGCTGCAAAGAAGTTGAGGTGGAAAAACTTTTTTTGTTGCAAAGAGAAAGATGAAAGTTTTCCTGGATGAAATCAAAATCTGTTTATGAGTCTCAGGAGAGCAATTCCACTCTCCTGCTTTACAGGAGAGAAAGGAGCCAAGAATATGGATGTTTCTAACACATACACATAGTAATACTTTTTATGGATACTGTGAGCTTACCGGGTGTCAGGTGTTAGCAGATTGATTGCATTCGGTGTCACTGCAGAAACCAAGCTGTACTTTTTTCTGTTTAAATATCATTGTGCCCACTGTTCTCATTATACCTACTAAAACAGAAGCAAAAGGCACTGAAAATAGGATCTATGTACTGGATACTTTATTTAGATTGATGTTAGTGCTGTTTGGAGCAGAACTCCACTGCGTATGTAAACTAATATTTAAGATGTTTCTGTAATCAGACTTCAGTTGCTGGATTGAGATATGTAGATTAATTTGTTATCTATACAAAGAAATTGCCTAAACTGTAAATAGCTGGTAATGCTTTTTGTCCAGAATTTGAGCTTTGTGTTTGATTTAGTACATAAGAGAGAAGTATTAAACTTTAGTACTGATTCTGATTTGAAGTTGAATGTTGAAAATTCATTGTGAAGTTGTTAACAGCAGGGAGCTTCTTTTGTGAGGAACAAAATTAGAAGCTTTCAAATTTTTCAGTACTGACGCACTAAATAACCTCAGCAATTGATGAAGTTTTTATTCTGTCGCTGGCTCATCAATAGCTGTCCTTCTTTTCTAGGTCCCTTATTCATAACAAAATGATTTCAGGATAAAAGGGAGTTTAACCTTTCACAATTAGCCTTCACTTCCTGCTTGCTTCATTCCCAGTTACCACAATCTAAGCCACAGAAATACAATTACAGTATTGCATGACAAGAGTTTACGAGACAATTTAGTTCTGGAAGTGAATTTGTTGTTTGTGATGTGGGGACTTGTGTGAGTGCTGAGGGCCGGATACCTGTGGCAGGACTGACAGCCACCTCTTCCTGAGCAGCTCCACTGCTGGGAGCCTTGCCAGGCGTGCAGCCCTGCCTGGTGCCTGCCAGGGGTTACTCATCCTTGGCTGCTTCCCTTCTGCTGCGTGTGCCACATGAACTTAACATCCAGCTATCACAGAAATGAAAATGGGGCACCGTGTGTTAACCTGCAGCTGAGTCAAAGAGCATTTTAATGCTGTCATAAAACTGCAAACTCTTATGAAGCTTAAAATATCCCAGATTGCATCTCTTAAGCTGTTATGCTAATGTTCTGTATTTATGTATGTGCATTACCTAAAAGATGCAAAGTTCTCAAATGGAAAATAAAGTCTGCACTATCTGCTCTGATGTGCATCTGCACCATCCCTTTATGAGGTTTGAACTGGTGAACTTGCCTTATGCTGTGCTTCCCAAACAGATGCAGAGAGACTCGGACCAGTTACAGAGATACCATCAGGCTGGTACAGCTTGAGATGGTCTATATTCAATGCTTGTCCAAGTCCACAGAACTCAGTGGAGTAGCATGGGGGGGGGAATTCTTAGATATTGCCTTGCCAGGATGGATCTTCTGGTATGTTCTGGATATATGACAGCTATGAAGGTGGAATTTGAAGCCATTTTGCCCAGCAGAAGCAATTATGCAAACTACTTAATACTAATTCTTTTATTTTTCAAGCTAGGTGGCACATTTTAAAGACAGTTCTGAATAGAAAATTAATTTTACTTTACTCTTTTGTAATTGACTTCGTCTCCTGGGTCTGTAAATCAAACCAGTTGGTGTTTAGCTTTTTTAAAGTTCAGTCATGCCCAGGCTTTTGATACTGATGAGCATTTTAGCTATAGAGCTCTGCATCAATGAGGAACAGATAAGGCAAGAAAAATTCTGTCATGTTAATTTTTCCTTGGAGAAAATAAGCTGGGGAAAGGATTTTAATCCCCCCAATGATTTGAGTAAATGGATGGGTGGTACAGAGCCAGAGAACAGTCTGGAGCAAGAAATCTTCAACTGAAATGTTACTTAGTTAGTTCTGGTTCTCTCTGGAAGTAAAGGGAGGAAAGACCAGACAGTGAACAAGAATTGTGCTGGTTGGAAGAAGCAGCAACACTTGAGATGCTCCCAGTGAAGCATTCCTATTGTTGCCAGTGGCACTCAGTGTGAGCTGAGTGAATACTGTCCAGTGTCTGCCAGGAACCAGTTCTTCTGCCCATCTCAGAGCAACACGTCCCTCTGCAGGAGGGGATGCCTTTCCCATTTATGTTTACTTGCTGTAGACATATGGGGAAATGTGCAAACATGGGCAGTGTCCTTGGGACAGTGCAGAAGGGATGCAGGAGAAGGGAAATAGGAGGGACTGCAGTATGCTCGAGGTTGTGTAAGATGTGTTAAAGAACTGTGGTAGGTAGAAGTCATGTCTTTAGAGTTCCTGCACCTGAAGGAAGAAAGTATAGTCTTAAAATATTGCAAAGCAGTTAAACCAGTAGAGAAATAAATAATTTTTTCCTGCTACACTTGAAAGGTGTGTTTCATATTTTACCATTTCCTTTGCACTTTCAGTTTTAGAGTTCTTTAGAAATCTTTGCTTCTATCTCTGCTAAAGTCTCTGCTTTAATCTTCAAAGAAATCTTAGAAACCTCAAAGACACTCCTTCCTGGTTAGTCCCAACACAGGTTGTTCTGCCAATGCATTACATCCTGACTCAAGCCAAAGGTACTGGTTCTGTGTATTTATCAGAATTCATAGTTGGATTCGAACAGACTTGCACCATTCTGAGCACAGAAAAGCATTTTATCCCACAGGAGGCTCAGGAGGAGACAGAATTTTGCTTGGATTTGCCAGGAGAGGGCACGTGTTAGCCAGGGGAGGCGATGTCTCCACCCCTGACCTGCTGCTGCCAGACATTTCAGGGTAACTCCAGAGCTGGAGCAAATTCAGACATTAGTTCCTCCCCCCACAAAAAAAACCCAAAAAAAGCCGCTAACAAAACCCCCTGGCATTTTCCCAGTCATTCAGGTAGGTTACTTGCTCTTACAGGTAACATTCCTTGTGACAGTTTGTCCTCACAGTGAAGAGTGACCACCATAAAAAGAAGCCTTAAGATCAGTTGCAAGAGTTTTTAATCTTGATCCTGCTTTATCTGTGCAGGGTTCCAGGGAGATGTAATTTCATTTGTGTTGTGTGGAGTTAATGGCCTGACAGATACAGGAATATTAATAAATATTTCTTAATTATAAGGTGTACAGAATTGCTAAAAGAGGAGATAATATCTCCTTATGACATTTTTGGGCATAACACAGCTAGCCTATCAAATGAAAAGGGATAAAAATAGTAATTTGCACAGTCAGATGTTTTGAAGCCACAGAGGCAGGTAACAAGATTTCAACATCATTGATTCATCTGTGAGCAGAACCAGAGTACAGGCAGGGAGATCAGCAAAACAACCTGCTGGTGTGTCAATTAAATCTCTCTAGTAAACAATCCAAACAAGTGAAATTCTGCTTCAGGCATTTGCTGCTTCTTTCTGTAGCAGCAGAAATTCACTGCTAGACAATTCTAGTGGTTAAAAAATATCTGTCTGGGGTTTATCTTCAAAGTACTGTCTATCAAACCAGATTTTGCAAGGACTGTTGCATGAAATTTCTCAAGTACTGAAATTTTAAAGAGTCAGAATAAATAGCAAGCAAAGTTTTAAATGACAAGCAGAAATGGAACAGAAGTTCTCAAAACCAGTTTTTACCTTTGTGGTCTACTATATCTTGACAAATACCAAAGATGGATGGAAATCATTACATGCGTTGAAAAAACAGGTGCAGTGCACCAGTTTAGTTCATGTCTTGAAGACCACCCAGAACAAATTATCAGAAGTTGGTTGCAGAAAGAACAGACAGCTTTAGGAGATCCAGCAGAGGTGCAAAACATTGTAAATATGAGTGTCTTAGCTTGTAAAAAAACAAACAAAAATAAATAGTTGTTTTAGATTACATCGTAGTAAAATGTAGAAGAAAGCCCTCTCTTGACTGAAAGATTCCAGGTTCAGAGATCTAAGAGCAAAGCACTGTATTGCACGGGGTTCCAAGGAGTTCAGAGAACTCTTCCTGTGCCATCCTGTGCTACTCAGGCTGTGCTGTCCCTGTTCTGCTGCAGTAGAGCATCTGGATTCCTTGTCCAGGATGGCAGCCCCCATCCCTTCTGAGTGTAACTCTATCCTGCAAAGCACTACTGTAAGTTCATCTCCCTGCTTTTCTTTGGCACTGTTAGGGGCAGGAGTCCACAGTGCTGGAATAGCTGAAATATTTAAGGCCAGTCTTATACTTAGTAGACTTGTGCTGATGTTGAACTTGATCCAGCTTCTACATATTTTTAGATATTGTGGCATGAAATTTCACACCCCCCAAACCATGGCTTCAGGGCTGTAGCACTCATGGCCAGATTTCCCAGCTCCAGTAGGGGCTAACAGCATGAGTGCAGGGTGCAGTGCTGCATCCATTCCTTTCTCATTATTTAATAGAGCATGTTAGCTGTCATAGCTTTGTTCTTCAAAGGAAATTCTGACACAACCTATGCATTTATTTATGAATTTGATGTATAAGGGGGAATAGTTCTCTGTGTAACAAGAATCTTCACTAGCACCTGTATCCTGGGCACTTTGTGTGTTAGTAAGGGGTGGAGAAGTTTAGGTCCAAGTCACTGATGGTGAGTGATTCTGAATAAATTGATACAATAATCTGAATTGAAAGCACAGCACTTAGAGTGACATTTTTAGCTTTGTTCATGTGTTTCTGGATAAAGAGGATTTTTTAACAGTCTGATTTTTTTCAGATCTTTCTGATTGGAATCAGAAGAGCAGCTCAGTATTGAGAAGGAATCATGTGAAGGTTATGCAATGTTACAATAAATGTAAGAACTTTGAGCTATGGCAAGGGAATGAAATTTCATGGCTGTGACTGGGTGACTAGGTACTAGATACTATTCAAGATGAACACTGCACCCAGATTACCTAATTTGATCTAATTCCTAAGTCTTTTATGAAATGGAAATAGAACATGAATAAATATTCACTTGGGGATCTTTTTCTCTAAAACCTAAAAAAGCATTTCTATACCCCTGAAATTGGTTTCATTTTTTTCTGTTCATCTGTGGTTTTCAAGAGTCCCACAGTTTCAGATACAGCTTGACAGTCTTGCTTGCTTGTTCTCCCAAACACTGTCCAAGCATTGGACTGTATCTGATATTCCTGCAGTAACTGAGTTGTTGATGGATGTGGGTAGTTGTCCATCCCTGCTGCTCTTGCCATCAAACCTTTGTGGGCACAGTGGGCACACACACACACACACATACACAGAAGGGGTCATTTTTCTTGAGACTTACTGTAAATTGTGGCATGAAGGACTGGTGGCCCATCACAGATGGGAAATACTGTGCCTGCCTTGATTGTGGGGAGCAAGATATCAGACTTTAGCTCATCCATTTGCTCTATTATTACCTCACTGTGTTTCCAAGATAGGAAGGAAACTGCTCTGACACTATGTAAAAAACCCCAGCCAAACCTCAAACCAAGAAAAGCTGAAGGAACACCACCCCCCCATCCCAAACCAATACCCACAACCCTATCTATTCCTGTTTCTGTCCTGGATTAAGTATTTCATGTGGTTACATGTGGATGTGTTAGATTTTTTTCCAATAAATAAATTCTTCATCCTTTTCTTTTATTCCCAATTTCCCAGATTAAGCCTGAGGACTCTCTGAAGTCTAAGTATTTTATAGCTAATTAAGTTTGTCCAGTTTTATAGCAAATGCTCTGATGTGATCTTTTTAATTTCTGTAATAAAATAGAAATTTCTATAAATTAAAAAATATTATATACAGTGAAGTGAAACAGCTGAGTTTAAAGTTACATAGAAACTACATGAAAACAATCTGTTCTTCTCATAAAATGACATAAAATTTCAGCAGCACCCTTGTAATTTGGAGTGTACCCATTAATGTGTGTGAGCCTTTGTGTTGATCTGCCATAGTAATGCTGGAAATCTAGAAGTTAAAACCTCCAGCTGCAGTTTGGCTGCTCGGGCACCACTGCAGGCTCTGGGCACTCACATACAGCCAGACTACAGCTAATGAGCACTAAAGTTAATAAATTTTCACAGATACTCTGAAAATTGCTTCAAAAGATGTTTGAACACACCATTTCATGTGTGGAGAAGTAATAACTGCATCTGGAAATGTGTGCTGTTATCTACAGGTTTGGATTAATGGATTTTTTTTGGTTCCTTTTAAGCTTCCCTATTCTTAGGAGTCGGCATAGTGATCAAAGAATCAGAATAGGGTTATGAAAGTAAAAAATTCCTTTTAATTCCAGGTTTTGCTGTATATTTTCCTTGGATACATCATGGTGTGTCTCCAATAGCAATTACTGGTGCTAACACTACTTCTCTTGGAAAATACATTGAAGTTTCAAGTTGAAAGTCTCTGTAAATGTAAAATATTCTCTATACATGTAAAATATTTGCATTATGATGTTAATAGTGATGTTTCATTAAGTTGTTACTGATGAATGGAATTATAAAATTTATTCTACTTTCTGTGTTTTCAGCATCTTTTTATACTTTTTTGGACATCAGACAGTATTTTGAGTTTTCTCAGGGATTTGAAACTTCAGAGTTGACTTTGCTGACAGTAGCCTGTGTAGGTTGTGGAGAGGACTGAGACAAATAATTCAATGAGTTAATTTCCTGAATTGTCACTTTGGAATGTTACGAGATGTCCGATCACTTGGTTCTGTTTCTGGTGGGACTGACTGATTTCAGAAGGGGATTAAAGGCTGCTGATAGAACTCCTGCTTTCAGTCTGGTAGAGCTGGCATCTGGAGATGCTGGTTGGCCCTGCCAAAGCTTCTCTGTTGTACAGTTCTTTCTTCTTTGCTTAACACTTGGGAGAGGAGCAAATGCCACCCTTTAGACATGTCTAAATGTTACTGCACATTCTTCACATTCCTCTTCTTAGTGTTTCACAAGTGTGGAGTTGGGTGCAGCTGAGAAAATGAAGATGTGAAAAGAAATGCTAGAGTTCTCTGTGGTGTTTCTATTCTATCCAGGTTGCAAATGCATGTAAATTAGTATAATTAATTGTATCTATTCGTTTCAACAGCCATCTCCTGAAACTGAGCTCACAGTCAGTCAGTCTAAATAATTTCCTTTTGCATGATTATGTCGTTACAGATATTAAGGACCAAGCGTTCTGATAGCTCTAGCTTAACTACAATCAGAATAATGCATGTTTTCTACAAAGAATTTAAGTACTAAATCTGTTTAAAGTCTTGACAGAGCACTGTGTCCAGCAGCATGGCCATTACTGTAGGTCCATTCAGCTTAATATATGCAAACCAGAGAGTTTCAGTCAATTGCAGCAATAAAACTTTTGTTTCAGCTGCCAAGTTAATAATTTGACTCCTCATGATTGTCTGTTTCCATGACAATTGGATGAGTTTATGATTGACACACATACAATTAAAATATGCCCTTCAAAACTGTGCATCTCAGAGACCTAATGAAAGCTCAGTCATATTCCTAAAAGACTTTTCATTAAAAGAATGGTGGATTGTGACTTTCAGCAGCAAAGAGGCTGCAATTTGTAGGTCTCACCATCAGTGAACATGGCTGAGTAATGTTAAGATTTATTGTGGCCTTAGCCTTGGATTTAGATCTCACCTAAATGTGGACTTTTATTCCCTCATTGATTTAAACTTCTCTGGCTTTAGTGATTTCTTTTAATTAACATGTAGAGTGAAATTACGTAGTTCTTCCACAATCTAATTTCCTGTTGCCTTCATGTAGGACTAAGTGTGGTTAACAGTGAGAGAGCCTGCTAGAGTTTTTAATAATAAGGTTATGCATATACCAGCTCTTGAAAATATATGCTAATGGCTTTACCAAAATTTACAAAAATTTATGGGCACTTTATTGAATAAAAAAATATTATTTAAAACCATAGAATTCCCTTTATGTAATTAAAACTCTGGTATTGTTAATAAAAGTAGGTTAATAACAGGGTTTCAGTGGATGGTATATTTGCTTCATGCTTTCTTTTAGTGTCTGGATGGCCTCTGGACACATGGAAAAGTCCATCTCCCTTTCTAAGGGAGAAGAACAGTAGGACTTGGATGAGGCCTATAGGGAATGGCAGCTTATTTTATATTATCTTGGAGATTTATTACCATTATATGAGCAGCTTATATATAGAAACTTTTTTCTTCAGACTACTCAGGGTGATTACATTTTTTAATGTAAAGTATATCATTACTTGTTAGTTCATTGCAATTTTTCTGGCAAGTCTCAGACAAGGGTATTTTTTGTGCATTTTTGCAAGTCTGATAGGGTGTTATTATATCTGATACTGTATTCATAGGATCCATTTCATTTCTGTGTGTTTTGAGATCTGAGAAGCACCTAATGCCGGTGACACTGTTGTGATTTAAAATCAAAATATCTTGCTTGTTTCCAAGGTAGTTGTATGAAATATATTTCCCCTCTCTATTAACTAGTCAAGCTGAGGATTTTTTGAGGCTGGTGTTTTTGGCATCACCAATCCTTAGCTGCATTTTTGGTGCCACAGAAACGAAAGACATCACTGAATCATTCAAGAGGAATAATAAAATGAGAGGGCAGAAATTTGGCAGCTGAACCTTTGTTGTGTGCCCCAGCCCTGAGGGGCTGGAGCCGGCACAGCCCCACATTAGTGTAGGGACTGCAGAGTCTGCAGTTGCTTGGCTGCTCCCATCCAATGGCAGCCCTTTGGATTGAAAGAACAGATGTGCAGCCAGATTCTGTCTCTTAAACCTGCACATTATAAATATTTAAGATGCACATAAGACTTGTGTGATGGAGCTGCTGCTTCTGTGTTTCTGGTGGTCGGTCCTGTTCATCAGTTTTATCACACTGGGTGCTTTTTGCAAGGACGCTGTCCAGGCTGGCAAAACTAAAATTAGATCTGTCAGCTTTTTACTGCTTTGTGGTTTCTCGTGTTGTGTTAGTCCCTGTTCTGCTTCTCCACTCTCTGAGCCTGAGCTGCGGTGAGCAGAGTGCTCAGCTGAAATGTTCTGCAAGGCGTGAGATCTCAACTACATCTGAGCCCAGAGAGGTCCCAGTGTGGCACTGTGCATCCACACCTCCAAATGCTATGCCACTGGTACTTCTCTGACCTCAGTTGTTCTCATTTCTGTGGTTATTGTGAGCAAAAGGGAAAGGTTATATGGTACTGAAAAACAGATTCAACAAGTGTGTCAAATCTATACCGATAAATACATGGATTTTTAAAGCAATGCAGTTCCACGCTTACTGTTCTTAGCAGGAATGCATTAATCCTTCTATCAACATGAAGAGCAGGAACTGTAGCATGGAGCAAATGTATGTGAATTGTTTTCCTGTTTATTTCTCTTCCAGTAATTACCTGTTCCCTTTCCTGACCAGCAGTGGCTCCGTAGGACAGACTCAGTGTGTGCTTTCTTCGCTGTTCACCTTATTTTCCTTGTTTGTTTGCTGGCATGTGTTTTTTTTTCCTTCTTGTTTTCCCTCTGTCTAGCTACAGAGACAGTTCTGTCTCACTAAATCACATGTCATAATTATCATTTAACATGAATTAGTCCATTGCTACTTCATCTATACAGATTTTTGTCCTGGCAAGTACCACAGCAGCCACATAAAGCCCATCCAGCGGGAGGGATTAGTACAGTGATTGAGGCTCTCTGGACAGAGCTGGGACAGTTCTCCAGGGTCACACCTTGGCACACGCTGCCAGTGCCAGTTCACATGTGGCACTGCTGTTCTGTTCACAGTGTAAGTGTGGCTCTCCTGAGTGCCTTTCCTTGCCAGTGTTTCCGTGTTCTTCCTGCCCACAAATATATTTGGTGTCAGCGTATTTCACTGCCAGGCTTTCTAGCACATGCTCTTCTCCTCAGTACTACACTGCTTAATTTGGCCTTTCGAAAACCTTTGCTCTCTTGTTTGTGTCTCCACTGGGGGAAAAATGCAGAATTTGGGACTCTGAGGTCAAGCTGTCACTGAAATAGATTAGGCAGTTTATTGTATTTGCCAAATTTCTAGTGATCTGAGTTTTCTCCCCCACCTTTTTTTTTTTCTTTTTTTTTTTTTTTTTTCTATTTTAAGTACTGGCTTGTCTGTCTCAGAATCCCAACACTCTTTCTTGGTTAGGTTTTCTGTAGCACATCTTCCCAATATTTCTTAGAAAAACAAGAAGTTGCTTGAAATTAGCAAGATGTTAGAATTTTAGGAATATGTTTTTGTGTAATCCCCCTTAATTTACCTTAAAGATAAATACAAAACAAGGAGTTTATTTTTTTAATATAGGTCTAAATAATTGATTCAACTTCTTTACAGTAGATTTGTAATAAATGTTCTATATCAGAAGAGCTACAGTAACACATGAAAAAGATGAGAGCAGTCACCATAAAAAAGGAAGCAGTGTGACAAAGCAAATAATTTTGCTTCAGAAGTGCCTGGATAACCAAATTCCTGCTGCTTTCATGTTTTAATCCTCTTAAAAGAGAGGCTGAACTCTTTCAGTGGTTAAAGACCAGATTAAACCCAACAAACAGTTACAATTCTTCGATTGTTAAACATATGCACTGAAAACACCAACAAACTCTGTTAATAAATGTATATGTTAACATGCTTCAATTAATATAAGAACTTTTATGCGAGTGTGGGAACACACACTTCTGGAAACTTAGCAGTGCCTGCTTTAGCTGCTCTTGTTTGTCCTGGGAATTGAGAGACCTGTAGCTTAGTGTTTGAATATGTTGGTGTATCTTTAAATAGCCTGAGTGAAATGACTGCCCAGTAGCCTGAATGCATTAGAATGAAGCATGAAGCTTGTAAGAGTTCTGGGACTTGGAATAGAAATATTCTTCATATTTCCTTCTTCATTAAGCTATCCCTGCTTTTTTGTGTGAATTCCCAGTTGGCCAGGAAAGGTTACTAAGCTCTCATCTATATCAACTGCAAATGATTGATTTCTTCCATCCCTAGATATTCTCCCTACCCATCTGTTTTACATTCTTAGAGCAGCAATTTTGGATGCTATTTATATCTTTCCTTGGCAATTGTTTTTCTGTTTAGATTACTACAGTAATTCACCTTTAATTTTCCCTTTTCTTTATTGAAGCAATTTGTATTAGTGATCCTAATCTGAGCTAATGTCACACTGTTCCACGGGCATGACTGAGTAGAGGCCTTACTTTTTCTCTTATGTAAACTTCTGCCTTCAGTTCATGCTTAATAAACAGAACTTATTAAATTATTTTTAAAAAAGACAAATGGAAACATTGTTATGCAATTAAATAGAATATACATAATTGTTGTCTAAGACAGACATGCTGTGCTCTTTTGCTCTTATGCAGCTACAGATTTTGCATTCTTGCAGTTTCTACTGCAAAAACCTCATTAGTTCAATCAGTGCTTCTGTGGAACATAAAGTTTAAAGAATGCCAGCCAATCTGAAATGATCTGACTACTTACCATTTGGTTTCCTAACTGTTTATATGTGTTTTGTTATTTTGGGAGTGTTCATTAAATTTACCTGCATACACACACATCCACCTTGCCAGTTTTCTGGAAGATGTGTGCAGCTCCTACCACCCAGGAGAGTGCTATGGATTCTGCACATTTACTACAGGACTCCCTATTTTTCAAGCTACTTTTCTGCGTTCTTGTTTAAAAAAAAATTTAAAATCCTGCTTCATGTGAAGAAGAGCTGTAAGAGATGTGACTGAGGCCTCATTCAGTTGTGTCTTTTTTAAGGACAAGAGGAAGGCATCACTTAGGTGTTAAGGATTACTTCTGAGATTCCAGAGATTAGTCACTCGCTGCTCTTGTCGACCAGCAAATTGTCATTCTCCCTGTCAATTGTCATTTCTCCAGTCTTGCCTGTATTTTTTTGTTTCTTTCCTTTACCTTTATTAGCACGTGATAGTAATTTGTCTGTGGTACAAGGTCTTCTGTCAGTTACAGGATTAGGTGCTGGTCTAGTAGTGACTGCATGTGGTCATTCTGGTGGTCAGCTTACACTATTAAGAATATTCAGATTTATCTGCAGCAATGCACATTATCAGGAAAACAGTTCTTAAGTTAGGCTACCCTATAATTCTGTTCACAAAATATTGTTAGTTAGGCTTTCACTCAGGCTGATTTTCTTCTTCTGTTTGGGCACAGAAAGAACTGGACATTTTTCAAGTACATATTTTTGGTAAGAAATTTCCTGGCTTGACAAACTATCTGGTAGCTGCTTTTATTCCGAGTTGAGCCCTTGCCAGTGTAATTGCCAGGGCAGAAGCTGCTGGCCACGGGCAGTGAGTGCAGCATCATGAACACGCCAGGGCACTGTCAGAGCAGCACAGAACATGTGACAGTGCTGCCTGCAGAGTGCTGCTGGTCATTGTCACCCCCATGGAACTGGGACGTGGCTCTGCTGTGCTGCAGAGCTCATCTGTGCTCTATGGCTGCAGTAGGATATTGATTGCAAATTGCAGCTTTCCTTTTTGAATTAAAACTGTGAACAAAGATTCTTCTAAAAATTCCAGCTTGCTTTGGAAAATCTGCTCTCTTAACCTTATGGTTACAGGACTGGGTCTGGCTTGCTTGAGAGAGGAATTTCTACCCTGGAGAATACAAACATCTGCAACCAGTTTCCCACAGTTGTAGTGAACCTTGTTGGCACTAATATATTATTACTAAAACTAGGATTGATTTTTTTTAATCCTTTTTTTTCCAAGATTGAATTTCAGTATAGAATTTTAGAAGATCACCTTTGCCTCCCATTTAAATGAATAAATCTATCTTCTTTCTGTAATACATAAAAGGTGACTTTGCTTACCCCATGAATGCTATCAAGTTCAATTTAGATACCCTTAGTATAGTAGAAAACAAAATTAGATAATTCATCATCTAAATTAAATGAAACTCCATATTATTACATTAGCACGTAATATAACAAAATTCCTTTAAAAATTTTCATAAAAAGTGATCAACTGCTGCATTTTAATTTAATTGGGTGTGATGAATTCTCATGCATATTAGGCTGTAAAATTTTAAATTACATTTTTAAATAAAAGGTGTTCAGTTACAGTTTTATTGCTATGCAAGTTCTTGAAACAATGCTATTGGTAAAGTGTCACTTAGTATATATGTTTCTGCACCAGTGTGTACCTTGTTTTTCCATTCCTGGATGTCTGTTTGTAATGAGAATTATTAGGAACATAGTACTAGCAGCTGTCAGCAGGCTCTTGATAAGAAGATTATTGTGTGTTAACTTTAAAGAGTTAGGAATGTATAATTTATGGCTACTTGGTGGATTTTGCAGATGTCCCAGTTGTACACAGTTGCTAATTGGAATGACATGATGGAAAACAAATCTTGGAAGTACTGTCATTTAGGTTTGTTGCAATCAAGAAACTGCTGTTTGAGTGCAGCTTCTCTGTTTGATGTTCAGGAGGAAATCTTAGTCCTGTATTAAAACCATTAAACTGTCTGGGTTTCTTATAAATATTAATTTACCAAATGCACAGAAGTCTGTGACATTTCCTTCAGAAGAAAGGATTAGCTTTAATTTTGCTTGTATCATAGCACAGCAAAGTGAATCACTGTACATTGGCTTTTGTAGTTCTGTATTTCATACATTTTCTTTTAATATGTCATGTCTTTATCAACACAGCAACATAGCAGAGGAAATAGGTGCACCTGGTTTGGCAGAGTTAGTTCAGCCATTGTTTCTGTAATAAATTATTTACTTCACTGGTAGCATGTAATGACTTGAGTGACATTTTATAGGCTGTTGTACATTTTCAGTCCTGACATTTTAAAAAGCCACAGTTCTTATCTGTGACATGTCTGTGTACTGATGCATGGGCTCTTTACTACTTCTGTAATATTTATATAAAATTTATTGGCAGTAACTGCTATTACCCAGTGCATCTCTTCTGAAAGGTCTGTGTCTCTCCACGTTGACTGAGCTGTTCAGAGGGGGTTTGGAACTTTCTGGGCATTTTGCCACTACTTCTCTCTGAACTTTGTCTGCATTTGTATCAGCTGCTTTAGTTAGTGGTTGCTCGCTTGATGTTAACATGCTGATTTACACTATAATTAAGAATGAGTAGGAGTTTCTAAGGGAACTCAGAGCTCCTAAGTAACACAAAAATAATGCTGTTTTAAATAAATTTCTAGAGATAATTGAGTGTAAATATTAAAATATCAAACAGCTTGAAGTCCACCTCTTTTGATGGAAAGCTTTGTAATGAGTGTGCAGGATGGCTGCTGTTCATTATGTTTGTATCACATCTTTAAGAGGAGAAACCTCATTTCCCATGACTGTTTCATATGTTTTGATGTAAGTTGTGACAAAGCAGATACCCACACACTGAGTTGTGTAATGTAGCTACCTCATGTTTGCTATCTGATACCTTACATAAAAGCAGAACTGTGCTGTCAGTCAGAATACCCTATATTTCTTTATGAAATAAAATAGTAGTTCAGCAAATGAAGATGTAAGGTGAAGGAAAAAAATTCTTACTTTTCACGTCCTTGTCTCTTAGTTAAGTAAATCAGAGCAGAGACAAAATACACTTCAGAGTGCTCTATTCAGCTCTGCCCAAACTTCTGGTGATTTATCTGTCACAAGAGCTCTTGCCAAGGAAAACATACAATTGGAGGGTATCAGCTTCTTGCAATCAATAAAACAAAACATGGACAGACAAATTAATCTGGGAGTAAATGAGCTCTTTTCCACTGGTCTCTTTTCCACTGGGGTAGCTGTTGGCAAGTGAAGTTCTGCTGGCTGCAGTCTGCTGCTGTAAGCGACAGAAACATTCGTTCCTTGAGGCTGCTTTGAGGTTCTAAGTGTGCAGTGAGGGCTGGAGCCAGGAGTCTGCAGGTAATTTTTCTGCTACCAAATAAATTACATCATCCAAATTCCTTATTAGTTATTTTAATGCCAGAAGTGCCAGAGAGAAGGTCGTTTGAGTGACGGAGAGAGAAGATAAAGACTTTCCATTCATACCCTGGGCAAGATTTTGCAATATGTGCTTATATAGTAGTATTGCAGCTGAATTGAAAAGCAGTCTGCTTGTCCATCGTTTGTTTTGGACTACACTGCTTGCTTGCCTCCCACTAGGCAGTGTTAATGTCACCAGTTTCTGTGCAGAGGTGAGGGATCTGCTCTGTGCCCCAGAACGTGTTCCAGCCATGGTTTTTGGTCACACTGGCTCTGTGTCACTGGCACTCGGACTGGCACAGTGGGAGCCAAGGGCCAGGCATTCCAGTGGAGTTGCCCACGCTGTGCCTGGCTGAAGGCTGCTCCTCCCACTGACAGAAAGCAAATGTTTTCCAGAGCTTGGGTGGATGCTCAGAAGCCTTTTGAGTAAGTGACCAAGAAGGTGTGAGGAGTGGGCTGCCAGCACAGATGAGGCATAGCTGATGATACAAAATAAGACATTAAGAAAAAGGAATGGTAGAACACGTTGCTACTGTACTTCCCATCATGCTGTTTGTGTAAAAGTACTCATCTGTTGGCAGTGCACACATTTGCAATGGTACAGAATCAAAATTTGTCCCTAAGTCATCCTGTAGTCCAATAAGCTGCTCACATTGTCACCATGTTAGAAAAGCTTTAATAACTAATTATGTTCACTGGAGTAGGACAAGAATGAAGTGTGGTGGGGATGCAATTGTGGAACTCGCTGACTGGCAAGAAATGCTTTGCTGATAGATGCTTTACTTTCCCAGACATTTTTGCAGTGTCAGTGCCTTGATGTTCTGTTAAGTTCTTTCTGAAAATATTTATCTTAATTAGTTACTATAGCTAGAGAGTAATTGTCTGATTGCTTTTTTTTTTCTTAGTCGTTTGTTGGCGAGTAAACATAAAACCACTCAGTCTTCAACAGTGCAACTGGGGTAATTAGTTACAAGTGAGAGATAACAAGCAATCTGAAAAGGCATTACAGGTTTTTCTGCACCTTTCCCATTTGAGAGGTCTAAGATACTTGATTAAAATTAGCAATAAAAGTGTATCACTGGAGTGAAGCAGCGTTTTTGTAATGAAACACAGGTGTTTTATTAAATGTAATGCCATCCAAGCTGGTGGGTTTTCCCCCTCTCCCCTGCACCACAGGTTGATTATCAAATGGGCAGCAACCAAGGGCTGAGAAGGGGACTTTGCAGGATGGCCACGAGCCTCAGCAAGCTGCAGGCTTCCCGGGATTTGGGCTGAAGCTCTGAGCTGGCAGCAGCCAGAACAAACCAGCGCTCGGCCTCCTGCCGGCAGCTGGACTGCGCCCCTGTGAGCACGGCATTGTGTGATCCAGGTGTTTGCCATAACCCACACAGCACATCAGGGACTGTCACTGCTTGACAAATACCCTGCTCAGAGTCAAATGAAACACACAGATTTGTGTTTAAAAGGCAAGGAGGTTTTTTTTGGTAATCAACACTGAATTTCAGGCTAAACAGGTGTGATAATCACTAGAAGACCACCAGTAATACTGTGGGTATATATTGGAGCGCTGATATTTTATATACTTATTTTGGGATTTTGTGAAGTAGGCAAATGCACTTTATTCCCAGGTTATATGATAAAAAAAAGATTTAACAATCCCACAGCTGTACATGAATGCTGTAATGGGACTGAGTCTTACCCAGGACATCCCAAGCCTTAGGCAGCTTGTCTTCTTGACTCTGAATCAACAACAAAAATACAGGTGAAAAAGGAGGAAAGAAGAATCAAGGGAAGTGTTTTTTCCAGTAGTTTTTTCTGTTCCATGTGACACTAAATGTAAAGCATTATTTCCTTCTGGCTCAGTAAAATAAATAAAATTAGTTTACTTAAAGGAGATAAGTCATATTCTTATGAGACAAAAGCTAAAAGAAATTACATTTCAAAGGACATCTCTTCTTACATCAGAGATGTCAGATTTTCTTTTTGCACCTCTCTGGTTACAGTGAGTCTGCAGGATTGAAGTGCTTTTCCTTACTTACCACTCAGGTGTTTATTTGGCTGCCTTGTGCCATCCAGAGGAAGAGCAGTGAGGAAGGCTCTCATGGTGGAGCCATGTGTTGGTGGAAGGGCAGTGGCATGTCTGGTTTTTGGGTAAACTTCACCTGAGGGAAACCCAGCAAGGGTGATCTGCAGGAATCAGCTGCTTGAAATGTTCTTGCTCTCAGAAAGAGAGTAGGAGAGTGGGAAGCCAAGACAAAGGATCCTGCTGGCTAAGTTTGGGAAATTGCTAGGATAAGAATGCTTAATGGTAATGCTGCATGCATCTCTAAAAAAAAAAAAAAAAAAAAAATTTTGAAAAACATCAAGTTCTTTCTGGTGAATTTTCTGTCCTAATTTCTCTTGTTCCCTGCTGTTAGGAGAAAAAATGTCAGACAGGATGAGGTGTATCTGTGGAACCACAGTTGACATTTTTAGAACCACTAGATGGCATTTAGACCTGGATGACTGAAAATGCTCTGGTGTGTGCTTATGAGGGAAACATTTTTTGCTTCTAAATCTAGGAATTAATGGGGAATTAAATATATATTTGATTAAATTTTAAGTTTAGGAATGTGTGATTTATGCACGAGTGGCACTGGGACAGAAATCAGGAGGATCTTTTAATGGAGTTTATCTTCAATGCTGCAGTTGTGTGGGATTTTCTTGGGATTTCAGGTGGTGGTGGAATAGGTGCTGAGCTAATGCTTTTTTGTAAACCAGCATGACTCAGGAAGGGGAACCAAGGAGAGATACAAATAAAAGACTTCCACAGTATTGTGTAAATATTATCAGTTATTCAAAAATAATCCCCTCTTCCTATTTCCCCCAGATGGAATAAAAATCTTGGTTATTTTCTTTGTTTCTCTTACAGAGTTAATCTCAAACCAAGGGAGAATTTCCATCTTAAAAGCCACTATAAGAAAGAAAGATTATAAAAGGTACTGTGTTTCTGCAGCAGTCTCTTGAGTGTCTTGTTACTATTTCATTATGTGTGTTCTTAAATCACTATCCCTTTATTAAATTGTCTTTGCACTTCAGAAATTCCTTCATTTGCATGCTACTGAAGGCCAGCTTAAACTTATGTAACATAGTGGTGGAATGGCTGAGGAGCAGAAAGAAGGGAATACCCCTATGATATCCCTTAAAACGAGCTAGGACAGAACCCTCTGCCATTGTTCCTTGTGTCCAGAGCAGAGGCAGTGGCAGGGGTAGAACACAAGTGCAGCTGAGGAAAACAGGGATGGCAGTTTTCTCTTTTGTGCCTTCTCTGATCCATCTCTCCCTTTTCCAATTACCATGGAAATACTCTTTCAGCTTCATTCTGACCAAGCAGGGGATGCCTCTCAACTGTGGCACTTCTTCCTGTTGAGACTCTCAGCATGTCTTTTCCTCTCTCCATGCCCTCCCTGCCAGCTCTACCTTAGTCTTTCTGGAATCCAAAGCCAATCCTCTGGTCTCCCTCCTCTGGATGACCATAAGCATTTTCAGCTGCTCTGAATTCACCTCAATACTTTGGTGTGTCTTTTAAATCTGGGGACTTGAAAGCGAATAATGGGATTAAATATTACTCATGTTTGTTTTCCTGAAATATTGCTCCCTTCTGTGTACTGCTTTATTTTTCTCAGTGTAGGTGGATTACAGTTTTAGCCAAGCATTCCTCGAAAATAATCCTCTGAATAACACATATCATGTTACTGATTTTTATAAAGTTTTTTCCATTTTCGTTTGATTGTTTTTAGATTAAACATATATGTCAAACCAAAAAGTTTTATTGAAAATAAATAGCTCATTTAAAGTTTCAAAGCTGTTTGTAGGAAAGATTCTCAGCAGAGTTTACATTGTATTTACTGTCTGAATTGTTTGGGACTTACCTCTGTTACTTTCATGGTTTTAATGAAATGAGTTAGAAGTGTTTATTATAGCTGAAATGTATTCCTGTTTATACAGTGCAGGATTTTTATTTTAATATAATAGAGGAAATTTGCTTGAAACATTTGAAGTGGTTAGAAAGTTAATGCAAAATTGTTATTTTTCCCACTCAGCAGTTATCAGCAGGATGGTTATTAAAAAAGGATGTTTGAATAGAAAGTTGTTTCTTGAAGCAGATCTTCAGTGATTTGGAAGAAATATTTCTGCTTCCAAATAACTGTAATTAGGCACTAGTGATAAGTTTGTTCCTGGAAATAGGAAATATTCTTGATGGGGGATATAAACTACAAAAAGCATTAAGATTTAGTCAAAGATAAAAGTGTAGGATAGGTTTGGAAGGGGTGAGATCAGAGTCTAACTGTAGCTATCTGGAAGACAATTGGTATTAACCCCTTAAATCTAGTATTTTTCCCAATTCCTGCTGATTTTCAGGTCAGGGTCAGCCTCAGCAGATGTGATTTAGATGTGGTAGTTGACCAGTCAGAATGGAGCTGTAAGAGCAGGTCAGATTCAGAAGAGGTTTCCCATGCAGGGAAGGGGGGATGTGGAGAAAGGGGATCCCTGGGATGGTGTTGGTGTTGCCAGCCCAAGGCTGTGGTGACCTGTACCAGGCTCTCACCACCTGCAGGGCAGCCTGGACACCACATCCCAGTGCTCTGCTGGCAGCCCAAGTGCTTACATGTCGATAGAGCCACAAACCAGTGAATAAAAAGCTCTTGTAATAAAGGTATAAATCTTAGAGTTGGAAACTGATGCTTGCAGTTTTGCTCAGAGTATGGCTGTCACACTGGCAGCGTGAGCCCAGCACGGGGTTTCTGTTGAGTGAGAGGGAAGATCAGAACAAGTAGGGAACACTGGAGTCTGGATGAGTCAGTGGGGTTACTGTGGCATCTTGATACACCCAGGGATATGAACCAGGCATGTCCTGAGTAGTATTCTCTGAGGCCTGCTTTGGCTGTCAGTTTAACCCCGCAGAAGCCAAGATGCTTGGCTTATAGAATAGGAAATGCTTCTCAGGGATAAGGATTTGTGCCTTGAAAATTCAGCAACACCTTGCACCTGGAAACAGAGAAATTGAACTGGCAGTTGTGGCAACGCTTCTGCCCCTCAACCAGGCACCACCTCTGGAGCAGCACCTTTTTGCAGTGTGTAACAAAGACTGTTCTGTTGAGAGAGGTTACATGCTAAAATCCATCATATGGAATGATGACTTTCTCCAAGACTTTCATTAAAATGTATCTGTTTTTCCTGTCTTTATGTTTATGCATGAACTGAATGATTATTCAAGACAGCAGATGAGTTAAATACTTTTATTTTGCTCAGAAATTATTTATTAGTTCTCAAATGCATGTTTGCCTTGTAATACTAAAAAGCTGTGGTGTTAATCAGCACAAACTTGGATTGCATCCTAAACTTACTAGGGTAAAATGAACTTGGATTGCATTTTAAATTTACAGATGCTGAAACAGTGAAGGGTGTGCTCTGCACGTGCCATTGCAGAATGCAGATCAACAGTTTTGGTGTAAACAGAGTAGATTTACTTAGTGCCTCAGGCACTAACGTAGCTTGGTGAAAAAAATCCTGGATTTAGAATGACACAGATGTTACTGAGGGAATTAAAGCTAGTGGGCCTTATTCTGTTTCTTCTGTCTTTGTATTGCTTTAATCTCTTCATTGGTACTGTTCCTGGTTTAAAGCAACATAAGGTGGAAATCTGATTGTTTTTAATGAGAGAGGTTGAAATATGGAAGAGGAATGCAGTAAGATTGGTTGGTAAGCAGCTAATGAAATTATTTTGATTTATTAGCTTCAAGAATTACACATGAACGTTGCCATTATGTTCTTTCCTGTTTATGCTGATGTTTTCAGTTCCCTGGTGGAGCAAGAGAGCAGCCACACAATCCTCTAGATGTGGTTGTGAGAGGTAAACAAGACCTATGTTCTGGAAAAGAGCTGAAGGATTTTGGTTTTGGTTCTGTTTTCCTCTTGAAAGCAGGTGAAAACCACAGGGAAAAGGCTCACTCTGAACACTTCAGACCTGTGAATTTTTTTCCTAGCAGTGCCAGTTTATTTATTGGTATAAAATGCTTTGGGAGATACTAAATATTTGATTCAGATCGGTTAAAGAATCTGTTTGTATTTGATGCACTTATTTGCATTCATCTTAAAATAGTAATTGGAAATGCCCTCATAAACCTGAGATTGGAGCCCTAGAATTAAAAAGCATTTGTTATTACCCAGGAATGTAGCTGTGCAGTTTTATTGGCCTTTCTTCTACTGTAATCTATGGATCTCATTTAGCTGCATGCAGCCCTGTTCTTCTGAAACATAAAAGGAAGGAAATCTCTCAATAGCCTGAAATCAAATTATCTCTCTGTGTTAATCTACATGTAAGACATCCAAGCCCACTTCTTTAAAGGAAAATAGTTTTACTGATAAGCAGAGCTAGACTGTGTTCTTTGGATACTAGAATTAAGTGGATTTTTTTTTTTTTTTTTTTTTTTTTTTTTTTTTTTTTTTTTTTTTTTTGTCTGCAGAGTGCTATTTATAGCATCAATTAACTCCTCATGGTTGGGATAAGTCATTTGACACATCTGTTGCTGAGTTTAAACACTCACTGTTCTGTGGGGTTACAATTGGATTTTTTCCTCTCAAAATGTGTAATGAAAGGACAATTTTCTATCTAATGGCTCTTAGGTTGAATATAACCTTTGCTGCCTAAACATGCTGCCTGATGCCTTCGGGGGCATTTGGAATGGGTGGAGCTGTTGGGCTGCCTGACTGCAGGGCTGACCTCAGCTTTGTTGCTTGCCTTTTTGTTGTTTATCTGCTTGATGATAGCACAATAGTATCTTTTATGAAAGAGTTATTCTGAGCTTCTGCAGGATTTTCCAGCCTCGCTGTAACGTTTCAGTTACTCTATTTCACCTGTGAAAAACTGGCCTGGCTTTGGGAGCTGCTGCTGGACTCTTGTTCCTGTATTTTGTACAGATTTAGTGCTCCTAAATACAGGGCTGTGCTCTGCTGTAATTCCCCACACAGAGCCAGTTTCAGTCACATTCCTGGCAGTAGCCTTTCTGTTAAAATGGAAGCCCTTTTGGAAAACTCTAAACACCTGAGAGACAAGGAAAAATGAGGATTCTTGTATATTGTTAAGTGAAATCTTGTAAGTGTTCTGTGGGAGTATGAGTTTATAACAGTGTCTTTATGTGTTTGTCTTATTTGCAGCCAGATGGGATTGGGTCTTAATGAAGCCAAGCTTTAAAATACATGGGAAAGAAGGACAGAGTAGAGTTAGGACCTGTGCTGCTTTTGATCTTTATCCTTTTCTCTTTCTCATTGAAATAGCCCTGTTCTGAGCAAAGATGTATTGATTTTGGGTGGCTCTGCTTGCACGGGAGGCTCTAGAGTAAGGAAGTCATTTCTGTTGAAAATGTGACAGCCTCCATGGTTAATTGAAGGCCTTATGCTATTTAACAGTCACACAGGCTGTTGGAGAGGTTTTCCTTTGCTGCTGGGAAGACATTATTCCAGTGAGATAGTTGTGAAACAGATTGTCTGTTGTTTCTACTTGGAGAGATCAGTGGCTGGAGGTTCTGCTGATGAGGATTAGGATCAGGCTGGGGTCAGAGGAAGTGGGGGACGTGGAGCTGCTGCCAAAGGCAGCTGTGAGAATACTTGGAAGCTTGGATATCCCCAACTCAGAAAGAGATCACAAAGTGCAGTCCATTTTTAAGCAGAGCTGCTTATTGATTTCAGTTGGGGAGACCTTTGAAAAATCGATGGCACGCAGCAGCTTTAGTATGCAAGGACATGTGTTCTGGGGTGTTAAAGTGATCGGCCTGTGAACTAATCAGCCTGGTAGCAATCATGTCTGGCAAGTTCCAAGGCAGAAGGAAAGGTGTCAGAGCCTTGAGATGCAGCAAATCTGCTAATCATATTCCAAGAGAGATTGCAAAGTATGATGGTGTTCATTCTAGCTTTGACTTTCAAGTAGCATCTTTTTTTTTATAGAAAAACAAAAGCTACAAAGGGAAAGATAAAAAGTTTTTGGCAATATGTAAACCTGGGCCTGATTATTATGATGTATAGTATTAAACAAATAGAATTGCTGAAGTAATCCAAATATTCTGATTTTCCACGAGAAACCATCTCTGCCTTGTTCAGTCTTTTGGTATTTTTAAGATTATTACAAAAACTATTCCACCTGGACACTCGTTTGGAAATATTTGGGGAGTGTTTGTTTACACAGAGAATTTACAGTGCACAGTGTGAATAATTTATAGACTATCACATACCCCATTAAACCTTAGTGTGGACACTTAGTAGGTGTGAAGTAATATGCTGCCATTTTGCTGTGCTGTTTTATGCTTAATTAACACAAACACTGATCTCTGAAGGAAGCTTGGCATAATGAGTGCTGTGATGGAGGAGTTCAGCTTATTCAGTGTAGACAAGTCCTTAGGTCCCAGAGAGCAAGTGCTCTGCTTCAGAAAGGTGCTCTTTGCTGCTCTGGTCTATAAATGACAAATTTTAAGAAAAAATTGATTTTTTTTTTTTTTTTACATTGGGTAAAAGTAACCATAGGCTAAAACATTTACTTTAAAAATTGCCCTTGTAAAAATATTTCAGTTTCAATTTTAGACCATTAAAGTGAATTATTTATGCTATTATATATATGGAGTTGTGAGAAGATGTTCTGTATTTCCATAATTTATTTCCTTTTCCATTTGGAAGAATATAGCAGTTGAAATTTACCTTACTGGGGAAAGAGAGCTACAGTATAATTAAAGCTATGTAGGCACACTGTATCAGCAAGCCCTGAAAACACTTCATGAAATTTTGGAATGAAAACCTGGAAAACTCTAGTAGCAAAGTGCTGAAGTGAGGAATCTTTATCAAAGGGAGGCTGTAGAAAGAAGACTGGTCATCATTTAAACATGCAGTGATTAATATATAGAGATTGAATTAGATATAAGAAAATTTTGGTTTTTTTTTCTTTTTTCTGAGAACTGTATCTCTCTGAGGTACTACAGTATGATTCCAGTGCTTTTAACTAAAAGAAATAATTAAATTATTTCTTTTTAAATGGACTGGGAACCATTTTGGTAAGATTGGAGATGCTGTGGTGCTATTGACCAGAGCCAATTCTGTAGTGAGTTAAGTTCTGGAACTGTATTGCCTGTATAAGCATATGTTTGGATGCTTTTGTTGATGTTGCTTCACCCAGTTCATAGTATGATAATCTGCAAATTTATTTGTAGGATTTATTTATTTACTTATTTATACAGAATTGCTCCTGCTGGATGATCAGATGAGATTTCTTAATAATGTAAAAGCTCAAATATTTCACGTTGACTTTTTTTTCTGCAGTAATGGAAGTGGGGAGCTGCAGCATTCATTGCAGTGTCCTTAAGATGCAAAGTTCCTTCTCTAGGAGTTCTCCTGTTACCATTTCCACTGCTCTCGTTCTTTCCCTGGTTTAAACTTTATTTCACAGACTGCCTCTGTCCAAAGGAACACAAAAACCCTGACCAGCTTTTTTGTTGTTTCTTTTGACACCAGCACAGCGTGTCTGTCTGTGCCTACCAGAGAACTATATTGAAATAGCTTTCTTTGTGAACTCCTCATTGCTATTCATTGGTGGAGGTTGTCACGTAAGGGTCAAATTAGAACTCAGTCAACCACAGCAGTGAGGAGACCCAGGCTCAAGATAGATTTCAGCAGAAGGTCTGAGAAGCACTTTATTTAGAATGTGTTACATGTATTTTATATATATATGTGTCCAAAGTGTTATTCTTTTATCCCTAGAAAGTCAGTTATGTTTAATTTACTCTCTCTGGTCATTTACTTGAGAATTAAGTCTTTCTCTCACTCTGCCTCCTGACTTTCCTCTTTAGGCATATCTATGCACAGTTTTGTTACAGCTATATAAGTTTTGAGCATAGAATTTTCTTCTGTTAGTTTAAGAAAAAATGAGATTTCTGGCATGATGGTTCTGTGCCCCTTGAGGTTGGATCCATGCAAAGAAAGGATCATATTTCTGGTAATTTGGCTCAAACACAAGAAATTGTGTTTATGCTGGCTTCAGGAAGGCAGACTATACCTGGTCAAGCAAAAAAATTTGCCAGGGGAACATTCCTCTCTGAAAATGTTCTAAAACATTTGAACCAGCCGTGTGAGTTTGTACTGGCTCTGCATTTTGTGCCATGTGGTTGCAGCATTTTTGATGTGGTAGCTGCAGACTGGCAGTGCTGCCTCACAGAATCTTGCCTTCACCAGATGGGTTCTGTTCTGTACATTCTCCAGTAAATACAGGGACTAAATTGGCAGCTGCTGACCCAGAGAAGTTTCAGTGGTAGATGTTTTAAGACTAAATAAATCAGGGATTTACTGAGCTACACAGATGACCTGATATCCCAAAAGCTTCTTTCACTTTGGTTTCATACAGGATCAGGTGGGTACATGTACAGACAGGGAGAACAAGCTATTGTGCAGTGTGCATCTTTTAGAAATGAATGTCCCCTCTCTAACAGGGATCTGTGAAATGATCTTGAGCCATTTGGGGCTTGTATAGCTGACAGGGGCCTAAAGTTGTGTGCCCAAATAACAGCTCTCATTTCTGAGAGCATCCTGTTAGGTCTCTGTGTTTTAAATTGCCTGGCTACAACATCCAGCTTTGCAACATTCCATCATCCTCCTTCCAGTCTAGAGTTTTCCCTGATTTAGGACATTAACTGTAAATCTCACAGGAAGATGCAAGTATTGATCACTGATAACAAATTGGATTAATCAGGGTGGGTTTTTTTTTTCCTTAGGAGTCTCAGGATTGGCTTCTCTGAACATTATTTCTTTTACTACAAGTTAGGAGGAAAACAGCGCAATAAATAATTTCTACAACACAGAGGAATCTGGGAGCTGACTATGTATAGAAGGGGCTGTAATACCTTATTAACTAACTCTGTCTCTCTTTCCTCTCTCTTTTAGCTGATTGTTCTTGAGGCTGCTCTCCTGCTTTGTCTGTCCTGTTCTGTTCTTAGTGGGTGATGTCCCAGCAGCTCTAACCCTCAGACTTCGGTACCTCTCTAGGTGTGTATGGCTCAGTTTTCTCTGCATGCTTTCTGGTGTCGCATGGGGGGCAGCACTCATGTTATGCTACTCATCTCTCGTGGCACTTGAGGCTGAGAATGTCATTAGCATGAGTTCTGCTTCAGTTCCATTGATTGTTTAAGCCCCATTTTTGCTTTTATTCTGCTGGTTTTCTTCCCTGGAGAAGCACAAAGCTGCTGTTTCCATGCACACTCACAGGCCTTCGTGCTTGCTCCTACAGCTGCCTAGCAGCACAATGAACGAGCTTCTTGATGCCCATAGGAAGATCTCTTGCCAGCAGGACTGATGGACTTGGACAGAGCAGTAGTGGGGGAGCTGAGTTCAGCATCCAGACTGCTGCATGAGAGCAATCCCTGTGAGCCTCTTCCCCTGCAGCTGAGAGCAGCCTGAGCCTCTTCCCCTGCAGCTGAGAGCAGCCTGAGCCTCTTCCCCTGCAGCTGAGAGCAGCCTGTGCCATGCTGTGCCACCGGCCGGAGGACACCGCGCTCTCCAAAGGCAGTTCACTCAGACCCCATCTCCTTAGGAACACACAGGACTTTGAAGTGCAGGGGATTTGAGGTTCTCCATGACTGTTAGGATTCAGGTGCCCAAATCTCACAGAACTTGACCCCTCTTAATCTGAAGGGCTCTTCAAAAACTCTTGACTGTCAGTTACATCCTATAAGAGCAAAATTAGCATGCAGAGTTGACTCACGTGTCTTGTGGAGCACCAAGTGACCCTTGGAGGCTTAGCAGTGTTTCCAAGAGCCTCAGACTGGGGTGTGAGCTGGGGTAATAGCAATGAGCAGGAGCCCTGTTTTGGCCCTTTGCACTGGGGTGATTTTCATCCTGGGTGAGCACTCAGGTGGCATTGACTCAGAAGGGGCCTTTTGATGCATTAGTGGAACAGTCAGAATAAACACCTCCCCTTACTCTGCTCTGACCCCAGTGCAGCACTAATGTATTTAGAGTCACGTAGGCAGGAGAGAGATTTGCTGCTGTCAGCGTAGCCTTTGATACTCTGTAGGCAACTGTTTGCTGTGTTTAGAAGCGCAGCCTAAGGAATAATTTTTACCTGGCTGCTCTGGGTCTAATATTTTCATTTATTGATACCCTTTTCAGTGCACTTTAATTTATTCATGAATGGTAGCAAATTGCAAGTGGCAACCTGAGTAACTGACTCATGAGTCAGTACTTTTATTTCTCTCCTCCAGTCTAGACTGCTGATAATGTAAATTGTTGAAACCCTGGGTTAATAATTAGGGGTGCAGTCAACAGCAAGCAAGTATTTATCTGCTAATAAAACATTTGAAATGCAAAAGTCTGTCTTCATCCAACAATACTTAAAAGGCAGTTATTGGTCCTACTGCTGTTTTGCATAGCAATTAGGATTTTTGTGGTCACTAATTGTGCATCTGAAAATTTATACAGTTTATTTTCTGCCTGTGTTTTTCTTTGCAAAGAGAAAAGAAGCATAGTATTTATAGTTATAATGAGGTTAACACTATACTTCCTGCAGGGAGATCTCTCTAAAGAATTGTACCATTTATAGAACCCAAATTTTCTAGGTTTTCTCATGTGTGGCATCAAGGGCTTATATCTCATTAAGGATTTTCTGCACAGGATCTTTGTCACATTATCAAAATGTGATTTGAAAGTTATATACCAGCTCAGTCATCAACTTGATTTTTATTATGAAAGCTGTAACTGCTTCTGAAGAGGGACTTCTTGATTTTTCTTGCACTGTTGCTAATGCTTTTTCTCAGAACAGAAACTTGCATTATATGTTCTACAGGAAACCGGTTTGTTTTAAATTTAGTTACTGCAGATAACATCTTGTTATCTTTTTTCTACATCCCTATTGGATTTACTTTTTGAAATCAGTCCACAGACATACCCAGCCTGTGGGACCCCCAAAAGATGACTTTTGTGTCATATCATGATTGCATGTGAGAAAGAGCAGTTTTAGCTGCAGACAGGTCCTGAAAGCTGGGCCCCTGTGAAGAGCTGAATTCCTGCTCTGCAGCGCCTCAAAGGAACCTGTCTGCATTTGTTAATCCTGACTGATCCAGACTCTTCTTGGGCCTGGAATATCCCCTTGTGAGGTGTATTTGGTCTGGGGCAGCCATGCTCTAGCCTGAGGACAGTGATGATCAGTGATCCAGGGGTTGTCTTTAGGAATGTATGGCTAGAAATGCCACCCCCACCCACAGGTCTGTTTCTTCCAAAATCTGACTTATGCCCAGGTCTTTGCAGTCCCACTCTTTCACACTCCAGGCGTCTGTGAGCACGCCTGCAGCTCCTGGGAGCAGTGACAACAAACAGAGCTGTCTCCATCTGTGCAAAAGCAGGGAAGCACAAAAGCAGAAATGTGGAACTTGGCTGCACACAAGCCAGCTGAGGTCCGGAAAGTCTGGCTGTGTTCATGTCTAGCTGTGCCAGGGCTAAATCATGCTGAGATAGAGCAGGTGAGTCTTCCTGTGACTTCCCTTGAATCATACTATCATTTTAGAGGGTTGTGATTCTCCTTTGCAGAAACCAATGTACTCTCTGAAGTTTTTATAGACTTTTAGTAATCTATTGGAAGGTCTCAGAAGTTGGCAGTTTGGTCTGCATTTGAGTAGTCTGTGACATCTGGAAAACCCTTTGGTGGTTTTTGGTTTTCTTTCAGAATTTCAATAGAAGTTAAATCAATGTATAAATGACAAAACTCACTTCTGCCTACTGGTCTGCAAACATGAAAGGCTCAAGTCATGGTTATAAGTAAACATTATGAGATTAATACATGATAATCCTTACACTGTTCCTAACATGATTTTAGATTACTCTGATTCCTTTCAATAGCAACTCTCTAAGGGTTAACAATGAACCCAGAGCTACTGGCAGGTTATTCCCCATGAAATCAGGGTGTATATAATTGGATTTGGGTCTGTCACTCCTGCCCCCTTGTCTATTTGGCCTGTTGGGTGATTTTCAGCCATATTTGACAAAAGCAAGGAGACTTCAAGCCTGCTTAGGAGTCTCCAACAAACTGTGTAAAAACATGCAGCTTAATCACTACTAATACTCCTCTTTGGGAACATAAGAGTATTATGACCACATTATTATGAGCTACCAAAGAATCTGCACAGGAGAGACACCTGATAAATATAACAGTCATAGAAAATGGATCAGTCAAGAGTGTGCATCATCTAAAGACACTGAATGATGAATTGCAAAGCATCAGGAAGAAGGGAACTATCTGTGCTCATGGAAATCCTTGTTGATAGATTGAAAACAAAGAAACTTTGGCAGCAAATCAAGGGACAATTTCTCAGGACTTAAGTCTCAGCACAGAACATGAACAGTTCTTGAATTACAGGAGCCTGAGACAGTTCTGCCTCTTCTTGTCTCAGAGGTGCTTTAAGTAGTTTAGTAGTAAAGGGGTTACTTGTTTAACTTTGATGAAGGATTCTGTTGAGGCAATAATTTATGTTTATATTAAATGGCTGATTTCATACTCCTAGTAAGGTGTTTTAAGTGGTGTTCAGGTCACAGATCTCTGGAATCAATGGGGAGTTTTACTGCACGTACCATACAGGTGAAGATAGGGTTTCAAATGGGTTGTTTCATAACTCTGCTAGGTAAGACTTAAGGCAGAAGTTCTAACCTACCTAGTTGATATCCTTTTTCTGCATTGAAAGACAAGCAGTCCTGTGTGTTTTCCATGGAAGATGTTTGCTTTTTCATTTGCATTATTAGCAAACGGCTGCATGAGGGACTGTTTCATTGACTGAAATCATCAAGCATTTCAACTGCAATTGCACACTCTGCATTTAAAATTGTTTTCCATGTTACAGTGTGCTGCTATAATTTAAATATGAAAGCTATTTTCAGCTACTGTCTGTTAAGTTGGGGGGGGTTTGGAAAAAATAGACACAACTGTTTTCTTCTACCGTGAAGTTTCTGTCCTTAATAACGTTAAACTTCTCACTTATGCTGTTAAAGACAAAAATTCCAGGTGTCTGTAGTGAGAATGTTCCTCTTTCCCTCTATAGCCATATCTTTTTTATGTATTTGTTTTAAGTGCATTATTATTTGCACAGTGAAATTAGCTCTGCTAGAGGGATGAAAACCCTTGTCAGAGCAGTTTTAGCAAAAGGATCAAAGGAATTAAATACAAATTCTCTCAAAGGTGAACGTATTTTTTTTTTCTGTTTTGAACGGAGAAGTCTTAGATTAATTACTTTTAATTTAAAATCAGATAAATGGATGGAAAGATGGATGCTTTTCAAAGAGCACTGCAGTTTTCTGCTTAGAGTGATCATCATTTTAGCAAGGTGACTAACAATATGCATTTTTATCTTTAACCTCTGACCCGTGCCCTCCCCACCCTTTACCTAACCCTTTCCATTTGCCCCGGTCAGTTAACAGGCAGGAAGCATTTGAAAGCAGTCATGGATGACTATGATATCAGGTCTGCTGCCAGCATTTTAGCATCTGTTAAAGAGCAAGAAGCTCGTTTCGAGCGGCTCACCCGCGCACTTGAGGAAGAGCGGCGCAATGTCTCCCTGCAACTCGAGCGTGCCAATCAGCCCGCAGACCGCATGAGCATTTGCAACATTGGCAATGGTCAGCCCCTGGCAACCGCCTGGCAGCAGCTCGTACTGCAGGTAAAGCCTGCTCCTTTCACTGTCACTAGAGTCCACCCCTAGCACAGTGTCCATCCCAGCCAGTCAGTGCATCGTGTGTTGTCAGCATTTCATTAGTGTGTGCTGTGTCTTCTGATAGCTCGGAGCTGGGGTGCGGCGTGGGTGCTTCATCGCGTCGGCTGGGAGCCTTCAGAGCCCTGCCTGAGAAGTTGCTCTTGCTCTTAGCTCCTGGGATACTTTTAAAAGTATGTGCATACTTGGGTAAAAACCCTAAGAAGGGATCTCTGCACCCTCCTCTAATCTATGCACTTGCTGTAAGTCTGGTGATGTGTTGGTGATTGTAAAAGAAGGCTGAATCATAATCTCCATAGCAAACAAAATTTCCATTAGAAATAGCTGGACTTTGAATAGAGGGAGCAGCATGAAAAGCAGGGATTTCCCTCCTGCAAAGCCTTATTGTTTGTGTAGGGAGGACTTCATAATTTGTTTCTCATGTGCAGTGAATTGATAGACTATTTTAATGATGCAAACTGGCTTTGTGGGTAGCTTTAGATTTCCAAATATTGTTTTGCTTGATACACATTCTTTAACTGTTTAAATGTGCAATGACAAACTACTCATGTGTCTAAATTACTTCAGCTCTCACACCCCTCTGACACACAAGGTAAGTCATGCAGAAGCAATAGTACCATTTGTGAAGGTCTGTTTCCTAAGAAAACATTGTTCAATTCAGAAGGAAGCTCTGGGCTATGGGGATTCCAGAAGTTGTTTCCCAGTTATACCAGACTGTTTTACAATTATACTTGCATTGCACTGTATTGAGGCAGACTTTACCTTATATTATGGCAGCACTGTTTTTCTAGTAATAGCTGCCATGTTTTTTTCATGTAGATGCCTGAATTTGGAATTCCATGTGAAAGGAGCAGCCTGCACTGGTCAGGGTAAAAATCTGACCATGTCTGGTAGTAGCTTAGGTGGTTATCCTCTGATGAGCAGCTGGGCTGGGAGAGGGGAGATGTGCTTACGTATTTTTATAGGAAAAGGACAAGCTCACCTTCACTTTTTCTGAATGACTTTGTGCAAAGTGCCTGATTAATAGCTTCAGAATGAAATTCCTTATCCACAAAACTGATGAAGCATGAGTTTTCTGCAGTGTAATGGCTTAAGGTCTAACCACTTCCAAGAAAACTTAATAAAGAGTTTTAAGTTCCAGGGGTCTACGTGACTCTTATGGAGAAACAGCCCCTCTAAGTGACCCCAGGCTGAATCTGTGTATGCTCAGCTCCCTGCCACTCGGTGAGGGGAGTTTTAATGAATTGATAATTAGCACTGAGGTTTTTAGAGTACCCTGTATATGAAATAAAATGGTTAAATAGCTAGATATGCACAATTAAGAATCAATGTAAGGTTTGTTGTGTGAATTTTCATAAAATATACCGAGGGCCAAATTCCTCCCTGACTTATTAGAATTAAAAAGTGTTTAACTGAAGGATGAAAGCTGTACCTTCAGTCTTGTGCAGAATATATAATATTTTCATCTCTGGTGTTCTGTGTTGCATTTCATTGTGCAGAGTACACAAACCAAAAGGCTGGCTGTGCTCTGCTGTCTGTGGGGATTGCTCACACCCTGCAGTGAAATCCACCTCTCTGAGGCTGTTCCAGTGAGCACTGGCTGAGTGCTGCAGATCACCCCAGTCAACTGCTTCTTATAAGGAATATTGCAAAGTAACTCAACTAGCAGCTTTCCCATTTGGAACTTGTGTGGTGATTATACATAATCTAGTTATTCTCTGTAGAATTTGGACAAAAGAAATGAGGGTTAGCTCCATTTTATGAGAATGACAAATAATCTTTAATTACCTTCACAACTTGGCATCAGTTTTCCATGTTGTTTGTTTGTCAAAGTGGAATCTGCCAAAGGGATTTGTTAGGGAGGCGTGTATAGTCAGGGCTTTGTAAATGGAGTCTCTCACAACTTCTTGTTGAATATAGAATCCCACACTTACTCCCTTCTTAGAACAGAAAATTAAGCCTTTTTTTCCCTTTTCATTTTAGACACGGAAAAGTACTATATGTGTGGGCAATGTGCCAGGAGTGTAACAGTGTTCTGAAGTTCTCAAAAGACAAAATCAAGGTCTTACGAAAATATTGATTCTAATTAATGAATACTGGAACTCTTATTTTCATTTTAATTTTTTTTTTTAAATAGCAGACTTAAACTCGTTCCATAACAATAACTCCTTGTCCTAGACAGCTCAGTTAGCCACTTGCTGGTGAGTTATGCCTGTTCAGTGTGAATTTCAAATACTGGAATGGAACATATGAACTCTGGTGCTCTTGCTGACTTTTTCTGTGAGTGTCTATGCCATTGTGTCTTGTGGCCCTTAAAGAGAAATACCAGATCTACAGATGTGGTCAGGGATGTGCTGTAATTGCCAAAAAGTGTGTGCACAGGCTTCTTGACTTTGGGATAAGTGTAGATATTTTTTAATAAAAATTACCTTAAACCTTAAAAATTGCCTTTTCATGAGAGAGGTTGATTACTTGAACAGTCTAAACAAATCATGAATGCTTTGTTCAGATGTTACTTAGAAATAGCTGAAATTATTCTTTAAGAGGAAGCTTTCTCAGAGGAGGGATTTCTGGAAAACACTGTCCTCAATGAGAATTCCTAAGAGTTGTTGAAATGTCCCCCATTAATATTAGTGAGAGTCTTTTACTCAGGTAGTAGTGGCCAAGGTGTTTGTGTTCTCATAGCCCGCTGCAGAAGGCAGTGCCTGCCAAACCTCCAGGCTCTGCAGAGGTTTGTACCCATCTGTGTTCCTGCAGGAGGCTGTGAGCAGCTCCTGCCATAGGGACAGTCCCCTTTAACCCACACTGGCTCTGGTGAGTGAGGACAAAAGTGCTTTTTGTGCTTAATGTGCTTGAACGATGGGTAAATGTAACTTCTGCTCTGTGCAGCTTCCCCAGGCTTCTTCTGGAGCTGCAATTAGAGTTTGTTGCTGAGTGTGCAGCCAGTGACATGAATTAGGGTGTTTCAACTCGAGAACTTTGGGAAGATAGCAGCTTTATACATGTGTTACTGCAGATTCTGAAGGGTCAGATAAAGTGCTCTTTCAGACTAAGAACCCTCTGGACAAAAGGTCATTAGTTACACAGTGGAAACCTTGGCATTAGTCTGGAAAATGTAACATTTAATGAAACTTTGGCCACAGATCTTTTATCAGTGTAATAAAATCTCCTAAAACTCATTGCAGGTTTTAACGATGTTCTTGACTGTCTCTAGCCTTTAGTGGTGGGAGCCACGTGGCTGGTCACTGCTGTTGGGTTTTGGAAGGGAAACTCTGGTTGTACTAAAGACAGAAGAGTGGTCTGTTAATGTGTCTTTGTGTTTGCTTCTCTGACTTTGGAGGTAAATCATGTACATTGGTTATTACAGTATTTCAGGCCATGGGAGTCCTGGCAGTCTTTGCCCCTTTTCCAGGACAAGCACAGTCCAATAAGTCACTGGTGAGTAGCACCCATCACATGTCTTCTACATGTTCAAGTATGTAGTTGATAATGTTTTTTACAAGCCTGAGAAATCTTACTGCTCTTCATGTATGAAGTATAGTTTAATCTGCCTGGTTTCCAAGTCAGCCTTCTGCTGCTCTTCATGTGGGAACTGAAGTTGGGCAGGAAGGAGATACAGACATGCCCATGACAGGCTGACCCAGAGATGCAGTATTGGCACCACAAAACATAACTTGCTACTAATAAAGAATAATCTTTTATATATATATACATACAGACATACATACATACATACATATATATATATATATATATATGTATGTATGTATGTATATATATGTATGTAATTATGTATATACACTTCTATTCAAACATTAGACATGTGATACTTATTAAACACAAGGCTATATCCTGGCTTGGTTTAAACTTGCATGGCTCCATGGGTTTCAGAGAAGCTCTGTCAAATCTGATCATCTGGGGAGCTGAACAAGGTTTGCATTCAAAGATTGTTTCCCATCAGTATGTGGTGACAACTTCCATTCCTGTTCATGTTGCATAACCAAAATAAAGTACAGCAATAAATAAACCCCTGTTGCCAGCAAAAGCACTGTAACAATACTTGGACTTCAGAGATTCTGTAGTGCCCTATAGGGATTTGAGAGGGGTCTTCTGAGTCATAAAAAGGCATTATCCCCCTTCTTACAGGTAGGAAAGCTGTGGGAATTGCCAAATCTCACATGGCACAAATAACAGAAATCAGCCCTTTACATGCTGGTGCAGGGTTTTGCTTGGCAGATATATTGACTCTGATGTGCCTGTGAAAAGTAACATGGGTTGATCTGAGAAGTCTTCACACTCACAGAATCATCCAGTAATTACAAAGTTACTACATCTGACTATAACTGTGATTCTTTTAGGTTCCTGGTGGTGGGTTTGTTGGGATGTTCTTAGATAAAAAAGTGAACCAAATTAATAAAATTATATTTTTCCTTCACTTTGCAAATATTATTATAGCTGTTCAAGGAAAATTAGCTTATGGAAAAAAACTACACAATATTTTCATAGTTACAGTTTGGATCATTTATATATCAACTTATGTTCCAGAGAAATAACACCTGCTTGAAAACAAACAACCACATTTGACTTTTTTTTCTTTTTCAGGTAGGTATTTTTAAGCCATAATTAAGTACCAATATTCTTCAGTCTTTTTGTTAATCTGAGGTACCTGTGACTTCTGCCAAAACAGAAGTTTTGACATTTAGTGAATTGAGGGTTATTTTCAAATAAAAGGTGAACTCTAAAGCACACCAGAACACATGGTGAGAATTTAAAAAAAAAAAAATACAAGAAGATTAGGTCAAATTGCTTTACTAAGAAAATACCATCAAGTTAACCTTTCTGAGTCAGCCTAGGCAACAATAGCACTTCTGTCTGTATTTCATTACTTTTATTTAAGATTCTCTGCTCCACACTGACGTAGTACAGACTGCTAGAACACAGAGACTGTTTCCAGTGCTTTGAGAGTAAGAACATGGGTGCATTAATATTGTATATAATGGTTGATTTAATATTGTATGTGTGTATGTTTAAAGATACCCATAAAAAAAGCAAAAATGGGTTCTGAGCTTCACCGAATCTTCACATTGCCTTTTTTCTCTCTTCTGCATCTCATACAGAATGCAGTTCCACCTTTGCGTGTAAAGTTTCCTGTAATTAGTTTGAGTTTGTAGTGCTTCTTGGCTTCCTGTGTTATATAACATATTTGTGCTCACATTAAGGGACTGACAGCATGGAAAATTCCTTTTTTTTTTTGCCTTACAGGTAAGGTCAGGTACAGACAACAATGCTGTCAGTTCATGACAGCTCCCTGGTGTTACAGTACTATTTCCTGCTGCATTGCCAAATACCAAGGGGAAAACTCACTGGTAGTTAACCCATGGATGTTCTCCTTCTGCCAGTAGTGATAGGTAGCAAAATGTTGAAAGAACTTGCAAGGATAATCCTTATTTCTTTATAGACCCAGTGGAACCCATAGAAATGTACATTCTGCTTTGGGGTACAACATGGTTTGGTGTCAGTCACTTCACACCCCATCTGTGGCTGCTGCTGCCCCTGCCCAGCTCCCCTCACTCTGTAATTTGGCTCCTGTTCCTTGGCCTGCAGGTTCCTGGCAGTTACAGGGGCACTCAGCCTGACCCTGCACACTCAGTGTGAGTAGAGTTACTGGGCATCTAGGAGTGACCTGGGTCAGGTTTCAGCTTCTACATATGTGCAACTATTCAAAGGCTCCAGGGGGAAGGAGGAGGGAGATTTGGGAATATGATTCCCATGGGAGAATGAGTTCTTAGATCAGAATTCAGTGTGAGCTGAGACATACTTACACTGCCTAGGGATTCCAGCAGTTAGGAACTGCACCAGGAGCCATTACTCAGCTGCTTTGCAGGGAGATGTGTCCCTGTTCCTGGCTTTTCCTGTGCTGGACATGAAAATAATTGAATTTAGCTTGCAGGCTGGAACTTTGAACATCTTTTCTATGGATGTTGTCCCATCTCTATGAAAGCATCAGCTCCTGGTTTAGAGTGAGAGCCAGGACCTTTGTGTGATAGCTGAACAGCAAGGGAAGCTGAAGCAGGAGCTGGTGCTCCTCGGGCCCAAAACCCTGCAGCTGGCTTGGGGCAGTGCTGCTGCCAGAGCAGGAGCTCTCCTGGAATCGCTGCAGGTGTCAGCTAGAGACTTCACAGAGTGGTGACAGTGTGGCATGTGGCACCACTGAGGAGCTCCTATTGTTTGCCTTTATGCTGGGATGACCCAGATTCCAAAGGAAATCCTACAACCTGCTTCATGTATTGCAGGAGGAATTCCCTAGCAGAAGCCAAATAGGGGGGAAAAAAAAAAAAAAGTTTGTGCAACAGGCATCTTGGTATATATCCCATGGGAGGCTCTGAAAATGGACTCCAGTGGTATTCCAGCAAGAATTTACATTTCCTTGTTCTTCTGTTTCTTGAATAGTCTCACCCTTGTGATTATCCTTCAGTCTTCATTTAAGGTCTTAGATGGTAAAAACACAGATACCAGGGAATGGGAATAATAGTATCAATTTCAGCAACAGTTAAGAAGCTTTGACCAGCTGAATCAGAAGCTGTGCAGTTCTTTCCGGAAGGGATTTATTTGATAAGCAAACTATTTAAACCCCACTTAGGAGAGTTATTTGGGGCTCAGAACTGCTGGCACGCAGCTGAATCCACTCAAAATCTGATGTGTTATCTGAGAAGTATTTGTATAAAACTTTGTCAGCAAGTCTAGTTTAAAAAGTAGATTCCAAATGATTCAATAAAAAATAAAAAGGGAACCCAGCAACTGAGAAACTGACCCTCTGTCTGGAGGGAGAATGACTTGATTCTTTATAAGATTTGGGTTTTTTTCAAAACTTAATTACATACCATTTTATAGCTTTACATGTGCAGGTTGAAAATACACTTCCAGCTCCAAAAATCACACCTTTGCAGAAATGTCATTTTTCTCTCTGTCATCAAAAGTACCTCACATTCACATCTCACACTTCATCTGTTAAGTATGTGCTGTGCAACTCTCTGTGGGAACTGCTGAATTCCAAAGTGCCATCTAATGTTTGTCTGCAGGACAGCAGCTGCTCTGCAGTAATGATGGTAATAGTGCAAAGCAATGGCCATGTTTGCCCTAAGCATCTCAAATATTTTTGCAGTTTCATTTGCCTTGATAGTTCCAATTCCTTTTGTTTAGTGTAAATTTTTACTGAATGAGGTTTTGGAAGCAACTGAAAAGCAAGGATTTTATACTTTCTTTGATGAGACTTGCTAAAGAATGACTTTTCACAACTGTTAGCCTTTCTGGCCTGGAGCTGTGCCAGGTTTTAATTAAAAATATTTAAATTGAATGACAAATTCACTGTTCCATAGTAATTTTCCATGATTTTATATTGCTTTACTAATAGAACTATGTTTTCTTCTAGGAGAACATATAAGAGTAATACATTAAAATTAAATTCTGATTGCAGTGCATTCTCATTGTGTAAACAGGCATCTTGGCTTTTCTTTGCATGGTGTCTCTGAGTATTACAACATCAGCAAGTGTAACAGCAAGTAATTATTAAAAAAGTCTTAAAAGAGGAACATTAAAATGTAAACATTAAAGAGTAGTATCAGGTTTAACAGGATTTTTAAAAAAAAAACTACTTTCTAAAATTTACCATATTTGCTTCTTGATAATTAACATGAATCATCTTACATTAAAGTTGTGATTTATTTTTCATGTCCTGCTGCTTGTTTGTTTCTCAGTTCAGGCAGCAGAACATGATTAATTGTACTGACTTTTTAAGATTTTTAGTCGTCCTATATTTTAGTTCCCAAGCATATGACTGTATTAGTTTAGTTGGGCTGTTCAGGAAGAAAGATCTTAAACCATCACAAAATCTTTTTGTACTGGATCTCCCAATGTAATGAAAAGATTCTGTTCCTAATACAGGCCTTGATCCGTAGGGGTGCACTGAGCAGTTTCATCCCTGCGAGGCGTTGCCCAGGAGCTGGTCAGCCTTTGTGAGCCTCTTCCCTCACACAGCCACATGTGGCTGCAGAAAGGCTTTGAAGAAACTTTAAAACCACCAAGCAGCCAACCTGGCAATTTCCTCTCCCCCTGAGCCTTTTGGGCTTTGGACCTGCAGGGTTCAACCTTACTTTTAGATTCAAAATTTTTCCACAGTTCCCTTTCAGATGTCTGCAGTGTCTGTATGCTCTTGTGAACTAATGCTGAAAGAGGCCAAAATGGATGTTGGGATATGATGACATTGATAAATTACTGAGTCTTTTGCTAGTTTAGGCCATCTTGTTAATGGTTCAAATTATGTTCCTGCTTCTTTGTCACAAATGTGGAGTGATTCACTGAAGTCATCAGTGTGACTGAAAACAGAATGGCCAAAGATGGCCACGGCTAGCCTGAGGCTGTGTGCCAGCTATAATTAAAGCCTTTGATTTAAATGTATGTCACAGTTTACTATTTATTTAGGTATTATAAAAAAAAACAAAAACAAAACACAAACCAACCAAACAAAACCCCAACAACTGTTTCTTTTTTAAGCTACTAAATTACTAGCTGGAGAGAATATTTTTTATCCCTAGTTGTGGTGACTGGGAAATGCTGTGGAATACCATCAGAGTTCATTTTTAGGACTTAATCTAAAATGCTAGCAAAGAGGCATTTTTAGAATACTGTAGTTAAAGATTGAAAAGAACTGTAGTGTCAGTGTTTCTAGCCCATCCGATTAGCTCTTCTTCCTTTTGCAGTCTTATTTTCATATGTAACTATTTAAAATACAAGAAACCTGCTCTGGAATAAATTTCCTACACAGAGACCTTAATTCTCTCTTCAGAAGGGACTGCAAAACAGCTTCAGGTTTTGGTTTGAAGAGGACAGTAATTACCATGAAAATGGGTAGATTGTGCAGACAGTTATCAGTCCGGTACATCATGGCAAACCACATTTTTGCCTTCTGGATGAGAGAATAATGTGTTAAGCTGGTGCCTTCTGAGCAAGAGTTTGTCATATGCAGCATGAAATACAGCACAAATCGTCTGGAAAATCCACAAACCAAACCAGAATCTAAGAAATGAAAAATGGTTAACACTGGGTCTTTCTTTCCTGCATTTAGTCTTTGTTTTCCTTTCCAATAACTACAGCATGAAATTATGGTCACAGTTTTACCCTGAACTCGATCTGTTTTCCTTGCTGTTGTCGTTCTGTTACAAATGTCATGGTAATTAATTTTTTTTTTTTTCATAAACCGAAGTAGGTTTTTTTTATCCCTTTAAAATGGAGTTGATTCTTACCTAAATGAAGCTGCTGGGAGGAAACACAGGTCATTCATTCAGATGTGACCTATATGCAGTGACATGTACCTTCCTCTGTCCTTTGTTGCTAATGTAAGCAGTGCTGTCACCAGACTGTCCTTGTTCTCATCCTGTCATATGACAACTTAGATGAGATGGAGTTGACTGATACTAGATGTAGCAAGATGGAAGCTGTGTTGGTATACAAATTAAAACCCCCTGAATTTACTGAAATCCCTAGTGGTGTCAGTCTGTAGAAAGTATCTGCTTTGCTGTATTGTTCTTCAGCCTTGTGATCCTTTAGACCTCTTTTTACTACTGGCTTCTTAAATAAAGAAGACACCTAAAATCATCCTCCATTTATACAACAGCTCCCTATTGAGGCAACCTGGCTTTGTCTCCATTTCTAAACTTGCAGTATGGGAGCAAGAAGATTGTCAAAACCACGTTCATGGCAATGTTAGAAATACCTGGGTGGTTGTGTCCTACTACAGTCATGCAACCATTTTGGAGCAAGTACAGATGCTTTGAAAGGGCTCCTGTAACTTTTCAAGTACATTTAAAAATGATGATAACGCTAACAGGAAAAGATTTCAAAATGTATCTCGGAGATAGAATATTCTGTTTGCATTTGTGTGGATTAAAATCACTACTGTAGGGCACTCTGACACATCCCAGTGTGCTGTGCTTTAGTTCTCCCACTTACCTTGTTTATTTGCTGCATGAAATTCACAGAAAGACAATAAAATACCCTTGGTATGGCAGCCCCTGTATGAATACAGGCTCTCTAATTCCGAGAATTGCCATGGGTGATGGTGCTGCTTTTGCCTATATGGTTAGCTGGGATTCTTGATTCATCTTGTGCCTTCTTGCTCTGTTGGGTTTATGGAAGTTACATATCACTGAAGCCATATGTTATGATCCCAGGCAGAGCTGTAAACCATTTCCTTTTTACTGCCTCTGAGAGCAGATCAGTCTATAGAGCAGCACTAGTGATGGGGAATTTTTTAAGGGTAATGGGAGAAAATAAGAAAAGAGAGCTTGGCTGAGATGCTATACTATTCCATCTTCCAAAGAATTAAATCCCTTCCTATTTATAAATTTTTAATTTCTCAGCAAGAAGAAAGAACGTTTTCACCCTACTTTTGCAGCTGGGAAAAACAAAAAACAAAAACGTGACAGATTAAGAATTTAAGGTTCATTTAAAAAAAAGAGGGGAAGGTTGTGATGTAGTCAGCAGTCTGGTACTAATGGATAGAGTGTTTGTTGCCAGAATCTGGAAGTTCAGTATAACCTTAGGGATCTAATCCATAACTCTTTTTTAGGTAATTAGTTCTTTGACTTCACATTGCCAAATCTCAGCATTCAGAATTGTATGAGCTAGTAAAATATTGCAAGAGGCTAAGAGAACTTGAGATGTAATTTCCCTTAAAAAAAAAATCTTTTAGCTTTGAGTCAAAACATTTTTAAAATTTACTTTACAGCCAGAAGGCTTACAAGCATCTATTTTATATTTTAGAGGAAAAGCATGTTTTTAAATAACAACCTGACTCCAGCAGGTGGGACTTCAAAATTCAGCAGTGTTAATCTTGCGTGGCTTGCACAAATACATGTGGGTTTACAACATGAGAGACTTCTTATGGGAGTAAGAATTGGCAAGTCCATCCAGAAGGTTTTCAGTTTCGTCACTTTGCATGCAGGAGTAGCTCCTTCAGTTCCCTATGGATATAGGCTTTACACTGGTTTTTCTTTGACAGGGTATAAAGGTCTGGCCCATGGCCATGTGCATGGCTAAATTGAATGGTGCTGTTCTGTGCCAGCATGGCCTCAACAAAAGTGGAGCTATTTTAGTTTGTTAACTGAAGAAAAGTTGGACAAGGAGAAGGGGTGGGAGAGCACTGTACAAAGTACAGGAGACTTACACAAACCCCATTCCTTTTGCTTTGGCCTTTACGTATTTTATTAGTGGCCACTACAGTTGCCTCTACATTATTCCCCTCTAGATAGAATACATCTTTTCCCTCCAGTGAAGCAAATAACTTCAGCTAAACCTTGTGCAACATCTAACATTGCCCTTGTCAAACTTTACAGCATTTATTTCTGAACAGACTGGGATGAGCTGGGTAAAGTAGCTCTGCCCTGTTCTCTGCCCCTAAAGTACAAAACCTTAGCTCTGGTATACATCTGGACTGGCAGTAATAGGAGGGCTGAAATAAGGATTAAATAGGTCTTAAACATTTCTTCTGTTCTTAAATGTCTGTATAGGAGATGCCACTTTTTCATGTTCCTCTGGTAAGATTGATACAAATTAACTGTTAGTTATGGGGACACTGGAAGGATGTTTTAAAATTTTCAGGGAACCCGAAGCTGGGATGAAAAGAACCTTTTGTGCAAAGGTGCCTATTCTGATAATTAAAGACAATTCAATTGTACCTTTCTTCCTGGTGTATAGCTGGTCTCCCTGGCTCTGACTATGCCTGTTTTCCAGGGATAGTCCCTAATTTTATGCCAGTATCTTTCAGTCCCTAATTACCATTGTTCAGCCGCCAGCTGTTACGGTGTCACATTTACCTATTGCTTAGGTTTGCTGCAGGAACCTCGTAGGAAAAGGGAGAACCACCATTGACTGCCCCTTGGCTGGTATCTGCAAGACTGCTGGATTTTCAGCACTGGGGGCCTCAGTCCCTCCCAGATCTGGCCAACAGCTTCCATGGAAGGGCAGGGCTCTGGTTCAGGGCTGGCTGAGCATTTCCTCTTGCCCTGTTGTGGCTCCAGAGGGAAAAATGCTTCAGGTTTAGTTAAGGTTAGTTTACACCTGCCGACCTACAGCTTTTTCTTTCAAGACTTGATGTCTTAAAATATTTAATACATAATTTCCTGCAATTTTGTGGAAAAAGCAGAAAGAAGGATCAGATCCTAGAATAAGAAGTATGGGAAGGCTCTCCTTCTTCCCAGGTATTTCATAGAGGTTTACAGCTATGTTCAAAGAATGGATGTTAAAAATTAGGTAAGTTCCAATTTACTAGGAAGAGATGGATGGGAGAACCGTGTTGAACCATGCTGTGAAGTCCCAATTTTTGTTGCAGAATGTGGTGGATGCAAGGCACAGCACACCTGGCATTCATTTTGGTAATGAGTAATTTATCCAGGCAATCAGTTGATGAATGTGGGACAGGTTTTTGGGCAGGTGAATGGCTTTAAAAAATGAGGCCAGTTGTACTTTTTAGCTCTAAGCCTCACCGCACCTGTGTAAGATGCAAAAGGGAGGAGACGGTGATGGAAGATCATAATTCTCTGGCGTTGGTGCATTAGGGATGCCATTAATCTCGAAGTGAAGTCCAAAAAGTAAGCAAGCGAGAAGGTTTCCTTTCTTGTGCTTTCTTGCAGACCGCCCTGTAATTCCGGAGGCAGCTGCGCTCTCCGGGCAGGCGCTGTGGGAAGGGCTCTGTGCCGCCGGAGCCGGCAGGTTACAGCTCTGAGAGACGCCGGGAACAGGCGGCTTCCCTCTTTGTCTCTGTAATCCATCAGGAGAGATCCGGGGGGGCGGGCCGGGGAGCGGGGGAACCCCCGGGGCTCCGGGCGCGCAGTCGCCGGCAGCCGGAGGGACCGCACGGCGGCGCCGGGCACGGCCGGGGCTGCTCGGGCACAGCCGGGGCTGCTCCCGCGGCTCTCCCCGCTGCCCGGCCCTGCCCCTCTCCCCGCTCCCCCGGCGCGCCGGGCGTGGCCGCTCCGGCTGCGGCTGCCCGTCAGTGCCGCCCCCCGCACGGAGCCTCCCGGCGCCGGGGCAGCGGCGGCGCTGCCATGTGAGAGCGACGCGGACGCGTCCCCTGCCGGAGCCGCGACGGTGCCGGTCCTGCCGGCGGAGCGGGGCTTATCCCTGGATGGGCTCAGTCCGTAGGGAGGCTGCGGAGGGGCTCTGGGGCGCCGGGAGTGCCGGTCTGGGTACAAAAGGAGCGAGCTTCGGCGGGGGAGGAGGCTGCGGAGGCTGTCAGAGCAGCAGGCTGGGTCCGCGGAGGGGCTGCGGGCAGCCGGAGGTGTTCCGTGCTGGGGACAGCGGGACCTGCGCCTCGCATAAATGCCTGCGGAACTCAAACAGGTTAGTGCGAAACTTGTGTCCTTCCCCTCGGGCTCTGCGGCCGCGTGTGCGGGTCCTGGTGGCGTGGAGAAAGCTGTCAGCGCTGGAAGGGGTTGTTTACTTGTGTTTGCGTTTTTAGCTGAGAACTAAGAGCAAAAGCTGAGCTGCTCTTTCTAGCAGAGCATTCGAGAGAGAATCTGCTTTTGTCTCTGTTGTGTTAACTGGTGAAACACCCAAAAAAGCAAGCCATTGTGTTCTTTGACCTTCTCGTCCTGCTCAATAAATCTAGGGAGCTCTTTGACATGAACAGCTAGAAATGGTGCTTTTAAAAGAGAAAGCTTTGCTATTGTGCTTTTGTTCAATGTTTGCTTTTCCCATACTGTGTTCCCTGGCTTTCTCTTTGATTTTGTTGCTGGACATACCAGAGAAATAACGGTGGTTTTTCACTCTAAATGTTATCTTAAACATAAAGTTCTTTTTGGCTGTCGTCTTAGTAGTTATAATGGACTTACAACTTGGTGCAAAAATATTTCAAATAATATTCTTTGCTTTCAAGTGTTATTGGGTGTTCCAGGGTAAAGCTGTGGCAGACTAGATTTAAATAAAGAGAGATCACATAGACTCCTGTAGTTCTTAGGTGCTTTTCATGGGTAACCTTCTTCTCCTACCTTGTAAGCCTCAGGAAACCTGATAAATTCAGGTGGTGGCAGGGTAGAGCTGCTTCTCCAACTAGCATGAGGTTGTGTCTTTTTCTTAATCCTCTTTTTCTCCTCTGCCTTTGTAATTTAAAACAGAGTACTGTAGAATAGGAGAATGCCACAATAATACATCACTGATAATACATCCCTGAACTTGTTTAGGCTCATTGCACTGGGGCTGTTAAGAGTTTCTCTGGCTTGGTTTAATACCCTATTTCACCCACCCATCTCAGTAACAGAAGGCTGAATCATTTCATGATGCAAATAGGATGCTGATTCCCTTGAGGGGAAAGTAGCCCTTTCAGCTGGGTCCTGCAGTGAGCATTTCTTTGTCTGTAGGATTCCCTGGAATCACAGTCCTGCCTGCTGGAGGTGGCTGAATGCTGGTTTGTTTGGGTTCTTGTTTGTGTGTCATGCTTCCTGTGGGCGTCTTAGGAAGGGATTTGATTTGTCTGTGGTGCTGTTCATATTGCCTGACCCACAGCTACTGTACCTGTCAAATTATGTGCAATGGATTGTTGAGTTTTAGATGGATAGATCTAGTTAGCAGCTCCAAGGGATTTTGGTTTTGTCTGGTTTTTTTTAATACATAAAAAAAAAAAGCTGGAGGTAAGGAGCAGAATGCTAACAGTAAAAAAAAAGGTGCATTTCATGTCTTTTGACCCGTGCAGTACAGCTGTGTTCGTGTCTTCTGGGTTTTCAGTGTTGATAGGTGGAAAAGCCTGAGTGAGAGTGGAAGGTTGTAGTTAATCACTTTAGGTCATGCTTTTCAGTTAGCTTGTAAATTCTTCTTCCATATCAAAACCAAAAAATGTCATGGTTTTAATTTTCACACGGTCTGTCATAGCTGAGGATTAGACAAAGATGTGGTATTTTATCTCTTCTGTTGGAGTAATGGTTCTGGATTCATTCTGAGGTCTTTTCACAGAATAACTGTTGAATCTGGTAGCACAGCAGTTTATTAGAGAATGCTTTGCTTAATGAAAGGTGGTAGTTTTAAGCCATGAGTTGTCAGAAAAATTTACAGTGCAGTTACAGGGCCTCTAGAAAGTAATTCCTTGGCTGTAATGATCACAATTAAGTAAAACTAAACCAAATGAATAAATGACTTTGAGGTGGATGACAAGTCTTTACAATCCATCCAAATAAAGATAGGAGAGATATTGCAATGGACTTCTGCCACGTTAACTGAAGGCCTGCTGTGTTTAGATAAGGACAGCTGTGAAATAGTAATTAAAAAGAATGAAGAATAACTTTTAATCATGCTTTTTGCTTTGGTAGAAGAACCAAATGCTGAAAACCAGAAATGTGGCCATGGTGTGGGGGGTGGATGTCATGTTCTTGAGTCCTCCCTTGGCCATTCCCCTTCCTGCTCATGGGGGATGAAGAAGGCTGTTGAAGTTTGTGCTGAGTGTCTGCAGTGGCCTTGGAAGTAAGTAAAGAGTTTATGAAACTGAGAAGGATCTTGAAGTCTGGAACTGTTAAAATATATGTTCATGCACTATCACATACAGCTTTGATCTGGATCTGAAACCTAAAGTGCTGGCTTGCCTCAGGGCCGTGAAGTTGTGAAGGGGAAAGGAGTCACTTAAAGTGACTTTTGCCAGAAGTTCTTCAGTTCTCTGTTATTCTTGCTTAGGAAAATAGTTTGTTAACATTCCAGATTCAGGCGCTGACCTCAGCAAAGCTGGCCTTCCTCAGCACTTTGTTCTTGAAGCATTTCACTAGAGGATAGTACTGATGTGAGAGAGTATGAAATTGTAGATCTGGCAAGATGAAAAAGCAGCTAATGCATTAGTGACATCCCTGCTGTGAGTCCACACCAGTGATGGAAAGCTTGTGGAAGAAATGTTCATGGAGGTGCAGCATGGAATGGAGTCATCATTTTCCAAGCAATTGGTCAAGTCATATTAGAAAAACCTAATAAGAAAGGGGTGTGAGGTTTGGCATGGATCTCTGTAGGGATTCACCCATGGGTTCTCCCATATGACAGGCCTGAAACAGGTCTAATGTGCTTTACTGCCTTGGAGTGAAGAGGTGTAGCAGTCTCCAGTATTGAGTCCTCCTTGCTCCCCCAAGCAGTCCCTTTGGCAGCAGGTGTGACCTCTGTAGCAGAGCTGGGCACAGGGAATGAAAGGGACTCACTGTGTACGGGAGCAACTGAATGGCTCTGCCACAGAGGCAGTATTCTCTACAGGACAGTGGAGTTTTGAACTCTTTGGGCAGTTACTGCCCAATTCAGGTGTGGCACATCAGATGTGAGAAGGTGCCTTTAGCTCTCGTGGAGGAGCTTGCCCAGCTGAGTCCTTCAGCATTACAAGGAAGCCTTGGAGCTGCAGGAGCTCACCTGTGTAAGGTGTGGAAATGGAAATGTTCTGTTTCTGAAAATGCCTCAGTAGGAACTGTGTTCCTTTCTAAGTGCTGTTGGAGGTGTGAGGGCCTATAATGTCCATTTTGTGTGAGTGCCCAGCTGTGTAACAGCAATGGACATACCAAGCAAAGCATTCCAGCAATTGCACTTCCCAAGGCTGTACTGCTTAACCACCTGACCCAAGGTCTGGAGCTGTTGTACATGGAGCATCAGGCTGGCTGCAATTTTTTCCTTAAGTTACATTGCACTTACTAAAAATAAAAACATAAAAAGATGTTTTGGTGGTTTTGGTTGGTGTAGTGTGGTTTTTTGTTTGTTGTTTTGTTTTTTTTTTTTTTTTAATGAATTTTGAAAACAAACGTGTGCACTCAAGGTCTTTTCAAATGTAGAAGTACTGATTAAGGAAGATAAAATGGAGAAAAAGGCATGTTAAACAATCACATTTGAAACTGGATGGACTGGATGTTTATAACAAGGCTGCTCACAAACGTTGAATTGCATACACTTTTTTTCCCAGGAGTTCATTTCTGTCACTAAATTAAGGTTTGATTCAGTAGGAGTAGGATCAAGGCCACTGGTGAAGCTCTGTCCTTGCATTTGGGTGTTAAAATAACAAGGCATTTCACTGAATAAAAGGATTTTAGCATATTCTTAGCATGTTTTTACCTGTTCCTGCCTCTGTTCCTCAGTTGCTCTAAATTATTTCCTCTGTGCTTCCAAAATTCTGTAGCTGTAATGCAGAGAAACTTCCACAAAGCTTCTGCTTCAGACTGCACCACTGCTCGTTCTCCTTTGTGGAAGTATTTGTGGATATGTGGTGTGAGATGGGAAGTTCAGCTTTTGGATTCAGAAAATCCTGGTCTTTGCTGCTGCTGGTTGTTGGTTTCCCAGTGTGCAACAAGGTAATGCACAGTTTGGGACCACTCTGAGGACAGAACCAGTGAACTGATGCAGCTGAAAAACTGAAGCAAACCCTAAAGCTCCATGAAAAAGAGGAATGATGTCCTGACCCAGCTGTTTGAGGCCCTTGGAAGGGTTGTACCTTCCTCCTGGGCCTGGAACAGGCAGGAGAAGTGGCTCTGTGTGAAGTTCTTGGGAGAGAGAAAAGGGCAGGGCAGGAACAGGAGCGTGTGGGCAGGAGCTCATGTGATGGCTCTGCTGCTGAAACAGGGTGACAATGCAATACAAAACCTCAGGTGCCTTGGCCTGGGAGCTCTGTATAAATTTGGTTTGCTCAGATCTTCCAAGGACAGACCAGAGCAATAACAAGATTGTATTCTTCAGGTGTTTTTAAAATCACTGTTGTTTCAGGAGCATGTGAGATGTGAAACCCAGAATTTTGCTAGTAGGTTTTCTTTGGTTTTGTTTTTCCAGCAGAGGTTTGAAGAGTAAATGGAGTCCCTGAAATAAATCCTGAGAGTAGAGAAGTGTATTTCAAATTCTTGGATAAAAGGAAAGCTGAAACTCAAACACTGATAGTTTTAAATGTCACTGTGTCCTTTGTGTCTTCTGTCTCTCATTAAGTTGCAGCCAGGCTTTGGAACCTTTTTTTAATTTGCCTTTATGCCTAAGAATGAGCAACTGTGACTATACCTGAGAGAAGCCAGATGAGCAACACTTGCTTTCTTAGGGCAGCAGCATCTTTTGTGTGTAAGATTCTTTTACCCACAAATGGGTGGGCAGAATCCTTTCTGTTATATTAAGGGGTAAAAACTCCATGAACTCAGTGCTCCCTCAATACTGCAGCAATGTGAAAACCCATAACTTCCAGTGGAGTTCTCTGCCTCTTTGATGAGTCAGGCCCACACCTGCTTACAGCAGGAGATGGAAATACCAGAGATGGAAATAGCAGAGTTTTTCCCTTTTGTCCAATCCCACGCATCTATCCTGAGCATCACAACTCCTCACTGTTCAAAAAAGAAAGTGTTTTAACTAAACTTGAAGTATTTTTGAGCTTTGGAATTTCTGCCTCTACAACCTAAATCACTTGGTGCAGTTCTGAACTTCTATTTTCAGTTAAACTTTCTCAGCAAGACTATTGTAATGTTCAGAGACATGTTCCTGAAAGTCTGTAATGAAACCAGAGTCAGGGGTATATTTTTGTACTGTAGAGACTGTATTTTTGTGTGTTTATATAGATGTGTGTGGGTATAAAAATGCATACATGGAGATGAGAAGATGATTTAAGTAGCATTACTCTGGATGTGTGTAGTGTAAGACTGATCAGAAGAATCATCTGGAATGTTCAGAAGTCATTTCAGAGTACAAGCTTGTAATTGATTAAGGAGCTGATGAAAGAGATGCAGCACGATTTGTTTATGGGTGGCAGAGCCCTGAGATACAAACAGATCCTGTGTGTGACCAGGATTATTCTGCTGTTTGAATTGTAAACTTCTGGAAATTATTTTAGTAAGTTTTGCATATGAAGATATTTGCATCCCTCTCTTTTGATATGATTCCCAGGTGAATTTGCTGTTAAGGGCATAAAGACCCTTTTGGCTCCTGGGCATGGCCCTGAGTGGGCCTTGGCTGGTTGGGTGTGTGATACTTTAACAAAGACACAAATTAGTGTCTGTACCAGAGTTATGCAGAGATGAGAGCTCCAGATTTGAATAAGATAAAGTCACTTGTTTAAGGAGTTCAATATAGGCCTTTGAAAGTATGTTAATTCCAAGTAGCTCTGGAGAAAAGATTGATAAAGAAACTGGTATGAAAGATTACATGTGGGACTTCACCAGTATTGCATTGCAGTAATGTGAAACATTTGTTTTGAATGGACAAAATTACTTATTTGCAGAGCAAATTATGTGGGTGCCTAGATTTCTCCATCAGCACCTTCCTGAATCCTTCTTAATCACTGATAATCCAGACTAATTCTTTATATTGAAATGGTATCTGGAAGTTCTTTAGTGGCACCACTGTCTCTTATATTGGCATAAATTCTGTTGAGCAGCTGCTCTGATTCTGCATCAGGTCAAGCTGATATTCTCCCATGGGCATCCTTTACTGCCAGGCACCTTCTTGGTGTGACCTTGCCTTGCTGTGGCATCCAGAATGGCCATTCCTAAGTGCTGGAAAGGAAGGAATTGGAGGTATGTGTAGTGCCTTTGTTTACACATGCCTTGAAGCTCCCAGTGCTAGATCAGGGCTTCAGAAGTGCTTTCCATCCTTTATATGCTGGTCCAGGTGCACCCACTGGCTGATTTGCAAACAGGAGAGAAGCAAAGTTCTGGTTTCCTCCCCTGGAAGGGGGACAGTGGCAGGGGTGCCTCCTGATGCTTGTGGTTGGGTGAAGTTGACCACACTGTTTTGTGGATGAAATTTCTGTGAATCAGTTCTTCAGAAAGCCTGTCCTTGCCTTCTAGTGCTGCCAGGCAAGTCAAAGATATTTTTGAAATATTTGTCACCTTTCTGAAGTGTGCTGGTTATGGTGTTAATTCACTTCTGCAGGGTGATTATGTCCCAGCACTAAGAGTGTCAGAAGCTGATGCTGTAGCTCCTGTCTCTGTTTTTCACTAATGTATTTTTTTTCACCCATGTGCTTTAATACTCATACTTTCCAGTTCTTCATTTTCCTCTTAGACCAACAGGAGTGGTCTGTACTTCTGACTATAATATATTTACAGGAGTTTTTAAAAAATGTATTCCTCCCATTAGCATATGTAAATGTGAGTGTATGTGTGCTGGATGAGGAACCACATTGTTTCTCCTTACCATTTTCATCTTATCTGGGTAATTCTTTTGACCAAGACATGTTATTTTATTACCTGAGGTTAGAATGCATCTTGGTCATGGTGACACATTTATCTTATATTTTATGATGCAGTCTTATCACATCCCATTTCTTTTTTCTTTCCTATTCAGCTTTTCATCTGTCAGTGACAGCCATGACACCAGTTAGAGGCACAGTAATACCAGGGCTATGTGTTAGTGCACACTGTTGGCAGTTTTTAAGGGTAGTACTTTGCTTCTAAGGTACAATATTCATTTTAGCAGGTTGTTTCTGGAGGGAAGAGCCATTTGTAATTACATCAAAACCAGCAGCCATCAGTCATTTTAGATGTAGGAGATGAGAAAAGAAGACTTACTTAGATAATGTTCAGGAAATAAGAAGCAAACAGAAAGTGACACTGCGTGCACCCTTCTTGCACTGCAAGGGGTGCAAAGAAACACTACTTCATTTTTTATCTACTGGTGATGGACCTTCATATTTACAGTTGCAGCTTTTATGTTTTAACATACAGAAATGAGTATCTTCTATCAGCTATATGAAAAAACAGAGTGAGAGGGAGAACATTGTTCCTTGCTGAAAAAGTTGTGACCCTTCTTAATATGTTGGATCAAAAAATTTATTTTTCCCTGCTGTGTCTTCAAGGGCCAAATCTTTAGAGAAAACTGCTGCTATGTAGGTAACCAGGATTGAGGGAGAGACTTTCAGACCTTTAAGGTAGTATGCACCAGCTGCAGATATGATTAGAGATCAATTAAAAGGTGCTGTGTCAATCTGCTGAATAATTTGGAAAACCTGACTGCTGGTTTTGATGTGTAAATAGGAACTGAAGCATCTGCCTGCAGTTTCTCTTAATCTAGTGTGACACACTGTTAATGCAGTAAATTTTTCTTAGTCTTCGAGACTCCAGTCAGAATCATCTTTGTTTCATTTACATGGGATCAGTTTTATTTTTCTTTTTCCCACAAAGCTGACGCTTCAAAATTTCAGCTTAACGGTGCTAGCGCAAACTTTACAGTACTCAGATAAAATTCAATTTTCTTCCTTTGCTGCCTCCACCAAGAGGCATAGCAGATAATGTGTAACACCCATGCCTAGCTTGGCTGAATTCCAGAGCCCTTCAGAAAAAGAGACACTGGGAAAATCAGCATCTGCCATGTAAATCGAGATAGTAAAGGAAGAGTCATGTCCACAGCGGCTGAAGTGCTGTGTGTGCTTGCATAAAGACACTGCAAATGTGTGGGTGTATTTCATGAATTGTTGCTCTTTGGATTTTTTTGTTCAGAGAAACTTGGCTGAGGTACATTATGTGGATACTGTTTTGGCAACTGAAATTGCAAAAATATTTACAAAGTCCGTTGGGTTCTTCCCCCATGCTCTTATCCCTCCTTCCTGTATTTAAAATTCCCTTAAGTGTTTTGTTTTAGTCTTCTAAAAAGTCATAGATTTCCTTTAAAGGGACAAGGGAAATTAGTTTTCTTCTGATTGTAAATTACAGATAAACATTTTTGAAAATGCCTTTTAAGTTTATGTTGTGTTGAAGCACAACACTTAAACTGATTTTTTTTTCTACTATTTCCTGTGGTTTTTTGAATTGCAGAAATTTATGAAAGGTACTTCCCTCTTAAAATGCAGCTCCCATGTTCTCCTGAGGTAAAATGTCTAGATGGCTTTGTTGAGCACTTCATGAGATGCCCTCTATTTGGGGTTCTGCTGTGTTGTGTTTCCCATAGTGCTGGTGGGAGTGCAGCCCTGGCTGCCTGGAGGATTCCGTGGGCTCTGGTCCCATCCCAGCTGCACAAAGGCTGCTCACCCTGCTGGGAGGCAGCTCTGGGACACGAGGTGTGTGGGCCAGGTGGTGTGAGGTGGTGAGGGCTGACTTCTCCATTGGACAAATGAAACTCAAATATTGGCCCTGGCAACTCTTGAGGTCCAGTTTCTCAGAATTGTTGCCTGGTTGAGCAGTGCACTTCATCCTGGGGTTACACTACCGCTTCTTGGTTTTTTATCTTGTTCCTGAATTTCTCAGCTCAGTTCTGATAGTGCCCAAAGCCATTTAGAGCTGGTGTTTTGCAGAACTCATAGCTGACTAACTCTGGAGAAACATAGTCCAGATTTTGGCTACAGGTAGGTCCAAAACTCTATAAAATGATGTCTTTGGATTTAGCTGAGAATTGAAGGAAAAGTAAGAGTGTGATGAGCGGATCAGTTCCATGGAAATGAAAGAGTTAAGAATGGAAATCTGATTGCACAGCTGAAATCTCAATAGGAACTTGTGGTCTCTTGAGAGAAAATGCCATTCAGCACCGTTGCACAGAGTTATTTCATTCTTAATTTTAATTGACATGTCCCAGAATGCAGCCTTCTCTGACGAATCCGGGCTGCACAGGGGCGTTGTGAGTCTCACCCTGTGTGGGCGATTGCTGTGCTTCAAATTCAGGTCATCATTAATTTCCCTTTGATACCAGCAGCCTTTCTGCCTACCTTATTCATTCGATAGGTTGATGAAATTTGAATGAATCTTCCCCTAAGTAAGATGTTGGTCACCTCCTGGGATTTCAGTGTAATAATCTTGCCCTGCTCTTTTTATCTTTTGTGACAGTTTTAGCCCCTTGTCTCGTTGACGGGTGTCCTGTGCAACTTCAGTAACAGAAAATTAATTATTTTATTGTTGTAAAAACTGGGGTGCCTAGATGTTTCAACTTTATTGGGGGGTACACGTCAAGCAGAAAGTTGGTCTGGTGTAAGATCAATTTTTCATAAGTCTTCTGGGTTTAATTCAGATGCAGTTAGTTATAAACCCAGCAAGAGTAGGGGAACCATGCAGCTCCATCCTGTAGTAGTTGTGAGGAGCAGAGATATCTGCCTTAAGTATTTCTTTAATATTTTATATCTCCAGTATTGATTGCATTTTTTAAATAAGATGTATGATTGACCACTATTGGGATTATCCCAGAATTTACAGAACTTTCTTACAGCTTTCATCTCTGCTTTGTATCCAATAGGCAGCAGTTTAAAGAAAAATTTTGCAAAGAGGCTAAATGCACACAGTAGCCACAAATGCAGTGGAAAACTTGTGCTACAGAACATCACCTTGTGATTTAATTTGTTCTCAACCTGTTGATGTGCAGATGAGGACAACTGCAGGTACACCTGGAACACTGAAGATTTCATTGGGGTGTAGTGTTGACTATCACTCCAGCTTCTGGATAAATGTCAGTGTTATAGGTCTAAATGCCTTAAAAATATAGATTTCCAGAGTATAATTTGTTCCTAGTTACATGCTATGTGTTGTTATTCATCTTCTTTGTCTTCTCAGCTTTTTAAGCTGGTACAGTGTTTTGCTGGCACAGTGTGTAGTGTAGTAGCTGTGTAGAGAGAGTCTTCATTATCTTTTGGAATTTTGCATAACGTCAGATCCTTCATGGAAACCATGCAGTGTTTGGTGGTCATGGTGATGATCAGACTTACTGCATCTGTAAAAGAACCTTTGTTTACAAAGGATCACTCTCAGCTTGAAGACATGAATTCTTTTCAAGGGTTTGGATTTGAACCCACTGTTCACCTTTTCCAGAAAAATTGATCAGTGGTAATAAAGGTAGACCAAGAAGACAAAGGGCATGATTGTATACATTCTTAATTGTTTATGTTTTCCTCTGAGCATAAATAGGATCTGCTGTGTTTTAATTTAGGAAATGGTTTTGTATTTTTACTACTTAGCACAGTTGAAGTCAGCGATTGTGAGTGACCTTCCTAGAAAGCCTGAGCACTGCTCCTGTGTAGAATACCTCACTTGACACAAATCAACAGGAGCCAGTTGTCTGGCTGTTCCTGGTAAGATTTGAATCCCCTAAATACAAGGAGACAGAGCTCCCTGAGTGGAGGGGTGGGTCAGCTGTGGTGTCCAGGCAGTGCAGTGCTCCAAGTGATGCTGGAACTGAGAGTGCAGTTCATGGCCCCTTTTCCTGCTCAGCCTTTCTCCAGGCTGATGTGAATTTCATGAACCCATAGCTACAGCCTATAACCTCCATCACACTTTTTCCCCAAATTTTGGTCTGTGACACCATACCTGGAATATTTCCTGGATGCAAGCCTTCTCCTCCTCTTTGCTTGCTAAGCAAGTGAATTTTACTGCTGGTGTGCTGTGTAAGGACCTATAAAACTTCCCTTTGCCTGATGTCAGTCTGTTTATTGTAAAGCAAGGCATGCAAATAATAATTATCTCTGATTAGGTGTTTCTTAGGAGAAATTATCACTGCTGGCTTAATATTCCTGGAGTTTCTCTGGTCTGGGGCTTGGAGCAGGAAGGGAGCCAACCCAGGCTTTGTCCATGGGTTGTTTCAGGAATAGGTGCTGTGCTCAGATGGAGTGTGTGATTCAGAAGAGAAATGGAGTTTAGTCCTGTTACCTGGTCTCCTTCTGGTATTCTAATTTTTGAAAAAAAACTTGATTTTTAAGCAGGTAAGTTAAAAATACTGTAATTTAATGTGTTTATGTTCTTGTACAGCTGCCTGCCTTAGCTGGGGTGGGGGCTTTATTAATAATTAAACCATGGATTTGTTTGAGTTTGACCAGCCTCAGCACAGAAGCAGCCTGCTGAAGTTGCTGACTGGAGGTAAGTATGAGAGCTTTGTTCTCAGCAGAATCCTTCCTCTTAAGTTGTTTCCTCAAAAACCTCAAGGGCCCAGAACCTCTTGGTGTGTCTGTTCCTAAGCTAGAATGTGCATAATATTACAAATATGCTTTAAAGGGACTCTACCATGCAAGTCTGGAATGTGTCCCTGTGTATATTGCTTGTTTTTTCTTTCTTCAACTTTTTTCTTCCCTGCCCACAGATGCCCATATGCTAGAGGTTTGGAGGAAAAACCCCAAAGCCCCACGTTGTTTATGTGCACAGCCTCTTCTTCAATCAAAGTGCATATTATCAATGGCCACATGCTTTGCTTAAATATTTTATAAGATCATTGCACTTTATGCTAACCCTGCCTTCTTTCTCTTGTCTGATTGTGCATTTCCACTTACACCTAGTTAGTAATTTAGGCTTAAAATCTGTAAGCTTCTAGCAGATATTTGATTTCAGAAATACTTTGTTCTAAAAGTTCCCCTTTGTTGTGCTCAAATGACAGAGTAGTGAGGGGTTTTTTCCTTCTTGTCTTCTGATTGTACAGTGCTGAAGCAATCTCTTATCTGCAAAGAATCTCCTGCCCCCTCATGCCTCCAGCATGGACAAAAGCCACGCAGGTGCACACCAGAGGACTGGATTAAATATGAAGGCAGGTTTCAGATGCAGGTTCAAGGAATCCTGTCACAGCTGGGTGAGGAGTGTCCTGTGGCAGGGTGGTCTCTGCACAGGCACTTCTGTATCCCCCAGTGAGGCAGGGCTCTGTGTGCAGGGGGGCTCTGTGCCCTCCTCTGAGCTCAAGTGCCTCTCCTGCTTTGTTCCTTGGCTTTTGGAACACTGCCCCTTCTAGGATAAGGCTACAGGGTAGAAGAATAGAGAAATGCTGAAAAGAAAATAATAGGAGCTGTTGGAAATAACCTTCTCCTGGCTCTGGGTGGAGAAAGGTCTGTGTGGTTTCTGCCTGCTGTGAGTGCAGCAGTGTGCAGTGCTCTGCCCTGGTGCTGCCTCTGCTCTGGTAGCAGCAAGGCAGGGCTTGATCTCTCAACTTCCCACTTCTCTCCCTGAGTCTCCAGTAGGTCTGGTCTGTCTGCAGCTTCAGTAGACATTGAGGCTCCTGAGTTGGGCTCCACAGTGGCTGGTGGTGTGAGCAATAATGATGACCCCTGTTTTTTGGGGGGAGAGATGAGTTTCGTTCTTATTTGGGCCGGAACTACTTGTTATTATAATGGGGTCATTTACCCTGAGGGCAAGTGAAAACAGCTTGGTACTTGAGTTCAAGCTCCAGAGTTTACTGTCTGGTGACATCAATTTCTGCCTCCTCCCCATTGAGGCAGATTTAGTGGAATGGACTTCTTAGTCTTTGCTTAGAAAGTTCTTTTAGGGTCATTATTTCTGAAGGTGATTAAATTTACAGGAAAGACATTCAGCTTCTTGCAGTGTGTGCGTCAAGAAAATTTGAGTACATAATTAAACTGAGGAACTGGAAATTAATTGGGAGGGAAGTTGTTGCTTTAAAGATGTGCTAAATAATTACCATTTTTCTATTTTTAGCTGGCTGTTGAAGTAACATAAGATGTAAAGAAGATAAATCTCTATAGTCCAGTACTCCTCATTTGGGAGGGACAATACACTAATTCAAATAGCTAAATATTTCTTTCTTTAGCTCATTGAATTTTCGAAGTGCAGAAAGATGTCAGCTGTCAGAAAGGTTTGGGAGCTACTCAGTGCCTCACTTCTAACACACTTTTGAAAATTCGAGCTTCCTTAAAAGTTTTCCAGAACTACAAAGTGTCCACATGCATATGTAAACACTTCATAGCAGGGAGACTGGAGGCCCTGCTGTTCCTTGCATTCTGTGACATCTTTCCACTCCACAAGGCCTTGTAGGTGCCTTAAACGCTGCAGACTGTCAGACTAGATCCAAGCTCTGGGTTATCTTTGGGCTTTCTTGCTTTAGGGGACAGCGAGTTGCTACCAAACAGGAGCAGGAGCTATTATGGAGAGTGTTGATGGCACAGCAAGTGATGTTTGCTGGTGCTGAGTTGAACTTGCAGCCATCTGGTGATGATGGTGGCACTCTTGAAGTCAGCCTTATTGAAGTTTAATTGAAATGTGATGAATGAAGATTGTGTGCAATGTATCAGTTGCATTTTTGTGGCTGGCAATAGCAAGGATCAATTTAGTGAGAAGCACATTAGAGCATACTATGGCTGCTGATTTAGCATCTAAGTGAGGACCATTTGTCTCATGAAGTGGCTGTGAATGTCAGCATAGAATAATGTGTGGCCATGTGTCAGTACCATGGAGACAGTCTGTCAGAGATTACATGGAATTAATTCCAGACAACAATGATGTAAAGGTTAAACAAGCACAGAGTATGACAGAAAGCAGATACCTGTTAGAGTATGAGGAATATATTGCAGGCATAAAGAACATACATGAGAACATGCCTCTCTCTTACCCCTGGTGGGGACCATGTGATTAAAGGTGCCTGATTTAAGGGGGTTGATTTGCCAGACAGGAACCTCAGGAACCTGTTCTTTAAATAAGTCAGGTCACATAGGAAGAGAGTGGAGAGGTTTTTACAATGATGATCTACATCTACTGATGTAGAGCTGGATTTTACAGAGGTTTTTAAAAGGGAGATTGTGAAAGGTATGTTTGCATGCTTTGACTTGAAGAAATCCCTTTAGCAGCATCATGGGAGGCTGAAGGTGAGCAGAGACAGCTTTGCCAGGCCATCCAATCCAGCTGGGCACTGGGGAGATGAGACAGACTGGGCAGGCTTTAGCACATCTCCTAGAGATAACTTGGAACTTTTGCTCCTTCCCTTAAAGGAATGAATTCTGGAGGGATTGTCAGCACTTTGTTACTGAGCTAAAGGTAAGCAGGTCACAGTTGCTGGGTACTGCACTCTGTGCTGAGGAAACCAGGGGATGTAACTTCAGGGTTATCTGAGGAAGAATATCAGTGCTTGTGGCATTTGGAGAGGTGTAGCTTTCAGCCCATGCCTGAAAATACAGCAAGGTGCTTTAAACTCTGTGGAACAGATGTTTCTTATTTTATTTTGTATCACTTAAGATTATGGCCTATTAATTATTTGGACAGGTGTGTTTTGGATGGGGTAGATATCTGGAAGACAAACTCTTCCAAAGTTCCAGACTAATTTTTATATCTATTTGCCTGTCTGATGAGCCACAGTTAGAAAGCACTGCTGAGTGAAGTCTGTTTATTTAGCCCCAAGTAAAGCTGATCATTACTATGCATGAGTTTATGGCCACTGCAGATTTGAATGTGGGGGAGGCAATTCAGAAAGGCTTTGAGGTTTGTTTTTCCCTCTTGGCTTGCTTTAGGTGGGGATTGTCTGGAGAGGAACTGGAATGCAGATTTATAATTTCAAAAACAGTAGGATATATTTTGGAGCAAGAGAATCACCAAGTGGCTGAGGTTGGAAGGGACCTCTGGAGCTCATCTCAGGGAGGGCCACTTGCAGGTGGCTTTTGGATGTCTCCAAGGACCAACACTCTGCAGCCCCCCAGGGCAATCTCTGCCAGTGCTCAGTCAGTCTCACAGTGTCTGGTGTTGAGACAGAACCTTCTGTGTTTGAGTTTGTGCCCAAAGCCTCTTGTCCTTACCCTGGACACCACTGACTCCATCCTCCCCGCTCCACCCTGTCAGGTATTTATTTACACTGATAAGATCCCACATGATTTTTCTCCTTTCAGGCTTGCATATCTCCTGATAAGTATGTTTAAACAATCACCAAGTATGCCAAGATGCTGAAAAATTGAAGGGATAGCCCACTGAGAAACAAGTAAATTAAAACATCATAAGGTTCTGAGCTCAGGTGATGCTGATGAAACCAGTCAGCTTCACCAGCATCACCTGAGGTTTAGTAGGGTGGAAGTGGATTTCATGCCACAAAGAGGAGCCAGAATACTGATTTTGATGGTATTTTGTTTCCAGAACTCCTCCTGTTCAAGTGACCAGCTCAAAAAAGGTTGTAAGGCATATCTGCTTTAGCTTCTAGCAGATGATGTAGTTCAGTGCTGCCTGTTGTCTTCTCAAGCAAGCTGCTTATGACTTCACTTGAATGTTGTTTGTTACAGAAAATCTCATGTAAATAAATTGGTTTTGAGTTTAGTAACAGCAGGTAAATAGAATGGGCCTTTTCTCCTGTGGTGGGTGCACAGTCTGTGCTAGCTCCATTGCTAGGTATGTAGAAGTTGACTTCTTTCCTTTTACCTGCTTCTTCCAAAGTTCTACTTGGTGCTCTTCCCCAAGCAGGCATTTTGTGTGAGTGACATGAGCTGTGAGTCAGAGCAGTGATGTGCAGAGCTCTGGGGGGAAGGCTGAGTGTCCTTTGTACCATCATTTTGCCATACATGGTCTACATGTTGCTTGCAAATTCTGTGTGGTTGTGACCCCCCTCTTCCAAGTGACCTATTTCTCCATTTTTCATGCTGTAGATTTCATTGAGGAAGAGGCTTCAGTTAATGGCAGTGTCTCCTTCAGTAGCTCTGACTGTGGGAGTTGAAGGCAGGAGGCAGTTCTAGCAGAAGAACAACAGTTAAGTTTCTAGGATCGACATTTATCTAAATAAAGACAGTAGGAGTGCTAGGAGAGCCCTGGAGACAGGTTTTAAGAGCTTTTATGAGCAACAGAACTAAATGGATTGAACTATGCCTAGAAAAACTCGTCTGTTTCTGTCAGGAAAGTGATACATTTATTTTAAACTCTTGCAAACTTCCCAAATCAGCTGTTGCCAGTCACAGGGCACAGTGCTGGAGGGGCAGCTTTGCTGAGGGAGTTGGTCAGTGATTGGAGGACTAACACTGGGTTGTTCAGCAGTGCAGTTGAGCACATGCCAGCTTTTAATTGGGATATCAGGATCCTGCTGATGTTTCCAGAGGCATTTGGAATGACAGCAGACTAGTGAGCCGAGTGCAGGAGGATCACTGCTGAGGAAATACTCCCTGTTACATTTCCAGATTTTAAGGGAAAGAACAGAGTTTTTTGGTCATCCTTTAAATGTGACAGGTGCTAATCAAGTGGAGAAAGGTCAAGACTTTTTTTTTTCCCTGATTTTTCCTGGAATTGATGTGAGATTTCTGTTCCTGTAGGTTTGGAGAATTCCAATTCCACATTTCTTACCTGCTATGATGTACTGTAGTGGTGATGCAGCAGTGAGGCACCATAACTGCACCATGGCTTTTGGAATGTGCTTATTGGCATTGTTACTGCCCAGATTAATGTCTTTGTTTTTCTTTTCTTGGGCTTGGAAGATCTACAGAGAGCAGTTAGAACCTCCTGTGCCATAAGGCTCCCTGGGTTTGTTTATTTTTCTACAGAAAAAAAATCTAAAAAAGGATCCTAGACTGTTTGCTTTGTCCTCCCTCTCTCCATCTTCTATCTCGTATGCCTTGTTTTTATTAAACAGAAAAAATTAGTCAAAAAGCCCACACATTCTTAAGGGTAAAGCTTGTCTTGCTGCTGAGAGTTAGGGCAGGCTATGTGGCCCCATCATCAGGCTGAAGAAGGGTTCCATAGTGGCTCTTGTCCTGGGGGACCCTTCTCCAGTGTGGTTTTTACTGAAAAGTCTGTTAGCTTGGCTGTGGGGAGCTAATGTGGCATTTTGTGTTGTTGACTACCTCTGTGAGAATATCAGTAAAGTTATTCTCTGAAGTTTCAGATAAGTCAACCAAAAATTACTCTTTCCAGTGGGTGATGTGATTTTCAAGACTTCTGTGTGCAAAAGCTGAAATGATGAAGTACTGAGTCTGGTGATTTGAATCTAGATGTCTCAGATAACAACGTAGAGAGGAAAGGCATGTTGGGTCACCCCATCATGTCTTGCCCATTCAGGGATCTAGACCCTGCAGAGTTGTCCCCTGTTCACTCCCCTTTGTGTTACTGCTAAAGGCTCGGGATATTTGCCTCTGCTGGGCATGTTCCTCACATAGCAGAGAGGAAAAGAAGCTGTAGGAGGTTTTTTCTTTCTTTATGATAGCTGATTTCATTCTTCTCCCCTGTGGGCAGACAAGTGGACAGTCCTTGGGCAGGCTAAATGTCTCTGAACGTTTTGACAAAGTAAATAACGTGCTCTGTGTGGGCTGAGATGAGAGCAGGCACCATGCCAGGAGCACCTGTGGCTGCAGGGCTGAAGCTTGGACCTTTTGCTGTGTCTGTGTTGCCAGCAGCAGTGAGGAGTCCAGATGCTGATCCCTGTGGGTTCAGTAGGTGGTAGGAGACCTTGCAAGTGAGACAAATGTACTCAACACTGCCCACAAAGTACAGCCTGTAGGAGTTCTTACATGTACATGGCCCGTCTGACCTGTTTCTGCTGGATAGTAAAAAAACAAACAGGAGGAATTTGTAGATAGATGTGTGATGTTCCTGTTTAAAGCAGCTTCTTGCAGACAATGTCAGGTTGCTGTCTTAACTTCTTCTGGTTGTGTTTCCAGTTTGAAAGCTCTCATTTGAATACCATGGTACCTCTGTCCTTTCCATTTTTCTAGTTGATTTGGTAGTATATGCATGGCAGAGTGCCCCTGGACATGGTTGTTTGTACAGTCAGGTGTAGCCTGGAGTCCTTGGTTACCTGAGAGAGTGAGCTGGCAGAACTGTGACTGCTGTAGAAACTGCAGGTGCTCAGGTTCACCCTGCCAGCACATCCTGACAGTTCTTTGATTGTCAGGGAGCTCTCACAGGCAACTTGCTCTGTTCCCAGGCTGATGTGAGGCACATTCTCCCCAGAGCACTGCCCTCAGTGGTCTTCCTCTGATGGCTGTCAGGAGAAAATGTGACTGCCTGTGACTTCCTGAGAGGACTGGTCTGTAGAGAAGGTTTGGACACGAGGTCACTCATGCTGAGCATCCTGCCCCTATGCTCTTGGTCACTAAAAAGCCACTGGCAGCCCCTCATTTGCTGGTGCTGCATAATTTGATTAATGCAAGACATCTTTGGCAGGGCTGTCTCAAGGTTTCTGAAAGTCTGAGGAAATTTGAGTTATTTGAATAGAAACTCTGTAAATCTTCCTGAGTTGCTTTGAACTTGCTGATGGTGCATCTCAAGCTTGCATTGCTCTTCATAACGTACCTAGCATTCCAAAAAGTGAAGATAAAAACAATTTGTGCAAGTTCAAGCAGCATTCGGTGTCTGAACTGCTCACTGTTAAATTTGTACCATGTCCTATCAATTTTCCTGCTCAGTGCCACTGAGAAGGGTGAAAATCTGAAACCTGAAAATCTCTTCTGAAAGTTGATTTGTAACTTTCAAAAAAGTTGGTCTTAAAGAGGGGGAGGGAGGGAGAGAGAAATACCAAGTGCTGTCAGCTGGTTGCAAACAGGAGGCTTTATTTACTTTAGATAAGCCCCTTTTCTGTCTATTGCATAATTTCTGTCATAATCTTATTTGCTTATTAGAAAAGAAAAAACCACGAAGCAAACACAGAATAAAAACTAAAATGAGGTGGCTTTAGTGAGTAGTTTTCTCCCAGGGATGATATTCTAGATTACTTCAAAGATATGTCCTCATTATTGAGTTTTGGGTCTGTGTAGTAAACTTTATTGATTGTTTGAAATGGATTGGTTGGGTGCTGTTCTCTGGGTAAAGCATGTCAGCTTGATACCAGTTGTAATGCTCTTGGCTAGGACTGAATGGAAGTTACTCAAGTGAGAATTTCCCTGTGACACTAGAGGCTGAAAATTGGCATTGTGCAATATGCCTGGTTACAATGAAGCAGCTTTACTGGAATTCAACAAAAGGACTGTGTTCCTGGTTAAAAAAAAAAATAGGCAGATTTGATTGTTTTACATAGGTGATTCAGTAGCTCAGACTTCCTTTTTTACAAAAAGCTATTAAAGTATCCTTTTGAAATCTCTGCAGTGAGTAATTCTTACCCTGTATTCTCAGTTATCCCAATGAGTATGCACCAACTAAACCCACATATTTAAAATCCTGCATCAGTGCCATTGATGCAGTAATGAGAAGCTGGACTTGCTGGATTGGACAGACTGCATCTGTACAAAAGATAAATAGCAACCAAAGAACAAGCTGGGAAGAAATTTTAGTAAGACACAGGAAGAAACACTAAGAGATCACTGGAAAAGAGTCTTGCCTGTTCTGTTCTGAAAGCCATGTAGGAGTTAGTAAGGTACCCAGGACAGTGTACCTGTTGGGATGGAGTGTTTTGGTTCAAGACATTTGAAAGAAATGGGAATTCTTCAGGGAAGATTAATCCAGTGAGTATATCCTGTTATTTCTGCCACTCACCTGAGGGTGAAGAGAGAAAATTCAATATTCAGTACTGATACTTGTCCTACAAAACTGGTAAGGTTGGCAGATGTATAGGGCCCAGGTCTGGGCCCCTGATTATTTGCTCTGTTGTTTTGCTGACTTTTACCATTTTTACATTTCTGAAGTTCTTACCAGCTGTCAGTGCTGCATTCTGGTTTTAGTCTTTGTTTGTGAAACTCAATTGGCATGTGGAGTCCTCTGATTTACTCAGGTCAGAATGCTCTGGTTGTGTCCTTATAGATTATGTGTCTGTAAATTTCCTATAATATTTTAAAAAGCCATAAATAACTAATTTTATTTTAAAATATACATATGTGGTTTGTAAGTGTTTAGGAGCAGTAGCAAAATACATCATATGTGAGTAAATTATCTATAGGTTTGGGGGTTTTTAAATTTTTTTTTTAGAGTAGTAAAGAACTTTGCTTTTGGCTTCAGTGATTTGCTATCAGGTCCTTTGCTTTTTTTGATTATATTATTTTTTTATATATTTCCTGATTTGATTTTGTCTTGGCTGATGGATCTCTGTGTTTTCCTGCATCCAGCTCCAATTACTGAGCAAGCACAAATGATAGCAGGATTCCTTGCTGTCCAGAGGCTTTCTTCTAGCAAGCTGACCTTCTCTGCAGCAAGTATCTCTTCTTTGCTGGATCATAAAATAGTTTTTTAAAAGCTCATCTACTATTTCATGACCAACCACTTCTGCTACTGCTGAAATCTGAAAAACATCTGTAAGCTAACCTCTGCTCACATGACCATCACACAGTGTTTTCATTAATTAAATGCCACTATGAAGTTAAGTCCTGGAGCTGGTGATCCGTGAGAAATGGTGTGTTCAGAGGAATGTTGCTTTGTTAGCCTGATGGTTTGGTATTTGCCTCACTGAGAGGTTGGCTTCATTCTTGTTCTCCCTGTCTAGTTCAAGTCACTCTGCTTTGGGCTAGCAAAAAAAAAAGTACTGTAGTTATTAAACTCTGAAGGATTGTCTGAAAACTGCTTTTCTCTCAACTGGATTGCAGGAGACATTCTTCTGACAGTTCTGTTAGGGATGGGAAAGTTCAGAGGGTAAAGCATGTGTTTGTGTCCAAACCCATGGTGGGTGTCACTGAGGCTGGAGCCATGAGTCCTGTCTGTGGGAGCAGAAGGGGTATCAGCCTTGAGCTGGTGTGGGAACAAGGCTGCAGCTGAGCTGCACATCTCCACTTCTCCATGTGCTATGAGTTTCCTTAGCCAGGAGACCTGCAGAAGTGCTTGACTTCCTCTCTGCTTTTGAGACTGCTCTAAATGAATAGGACCCACTTCTGTTAAATTCTTTAACTTTTAAACATGTTTTTATTCCCCCTCGCCTCTTGTCTTCCTTCCCCAGAGGTAGCCCAAGTGTTTTAGAAACAACATAGTCAACTGGAGCTCATTGAATAATTCAACTGCTGCCTGAAGTGATAGGAAAAAGAGGACGACCCATTTAATAAATCAACCAGAGCTAAAAGCTCTGTGGTTTGTAAAAATGTTCATCTGCCCTCCCTTTGAACTACCCGAATTTCTCTTCTGAAGCGTGGGGGTTTTTTCCCTCTCAGTTGGACGTTCCCTGCTCTGGAGGGGAGCCTGATCTACCTGCAGGTTATCCTTGCAAGTTGATTCTGTTAAGCAGCTCTTTTCCAGAGACTACCAGGGGTGTTGCTTCAGGGGCATGTGAACCATTCAGGCCATCCCCACAGTGTTCCTGGATAACTTCCTCTCTTGTGGCTGCTTCCCTATTATTCCTTCTGAATAGAATGGAAGCAGCTTCTGAAATATTCTGTCAAAGTCACTGCTGCAGCAGGAGCTCCTCAAGAACTACCAGTGTCACCTCTGAGGTTCCTTGCCCAGTTTAAGCCTTGGGGCCCACTGAGGTGTGTTTTCTGAAGCAATTGAAAGTGACCTAGCCATTTCATATATGCTTTTGCTTCTCTTCACATAAATAAGAATTCTCAAAGTGAATTTTATTTCTTGTTTGTGCATTGTGCCTGTTATCTGAAACAGGTCCAAATGCAAGATACTGTCTTTAAGGGACATTGCTTAGAAATATGACTGTCTAGGGAAGTTCATAAACCTTTTGCTAAAGACATTCTTCTGTCTGTAGTCTGTGTCAGACTTCCATTTAATCCCTTTGGACAGGCACTTGCCAGTATATCAGCGTGTTACTGTATAAATTGCTTTTTCATTGTTGCTGTAATTGTAAAGTAATCCCTCTATTATACCCACCCAGTGATCACTGCATTATCTTTTTGCTGAGCTGCAACATTTCTTGGTGCCTGGTGGTGTCCTGCCTGTTGAAATGAGAGATGTTTATTAAATTGGCTTTTCAGTTGTGGTTCAGTTGAAGAACTGGCAGAGTGATCAGTAGGAGAGACTTGCTACATGCCTTGAAACATCATCGACTCTCTTGTAGTTCATTGCTTTTTTTGTTCTGTGTAATGGTCCTTCCTTCAATCTGTGTAACTGGTCTCACGGAAACCATATCAGGTTACTGAGCTTTGTGTTCCAGGGGCTGCTGGAGATGAATTTGTGAACACTGCTGTGCATAAATAAATGATTGTAGGTTGGAAGTCAGGGTCTGGGGAGAAATGATCTGTTTGCTTCTGTTGCCTGTTTTGAGCAGAGAGCTGAATTAGCAGCTGAAACGTGTGCTGTGGTGTGTTGAACAGCCTTGAATGGGAGGCTACAGAGATAATCCTGGGGAGAGGCCATTGAGGTTGGTACTGAGCCTGGACAGGCTTTGCTGTTCTCTGCTCAGTGCTGAGGTGGTGGCTTTTTCAGTGAAATTTTGTACCCTCTGAAGCATCCCAAACCTTTTGCTTAATCAAGAGGTAGATTGCAAGGTAGCATTGTGCTTGATCATTTTGAAGAGCTTTTGGCTGGTTTTGTTTTCTGCTGTGTTTCTTATTTTGTAAAAGGTTGGCTTGCTTTCCCTGTAGCTGTAAGGCATTGCAACAAGAGGCTTCTTCCCCAGCCCTTCTCACCAGTGTATTCAAAAGTAAATTAAAAAGAAACCCACTGCGTGTTCTAGTTCTTTTCTCTTGAAACACTATCAAATTCTGATGACTTACTCCAGACATAAGTTAGGGACACTGAATAGTGTGTCTGGATTTTCTTGCACTCTGTCTTCTGTCCAAGCTGGGACCTGCTTAGGTGCCTTGGTTGGTGTGCTGTTGACAGCCTGGGGTTCAAAAATTCCCCCAGGACCAGGGAGGAGTTTGAAGAGTTAAAAACCATGAAGAAATGGAGGCATCTCCCATCTCTTAATATATTTTTGCAATTCAGCATTGAGAGAACTCTTAGGATTTTGTTTTTGAAGCCTTTCTGTAGAACCACCAGAGTTACAAATAATTCAGGCAAGTACTGAGCTTCCCTAAGAGGTGCAGGTACTCAGTGGCAGGTGGTGGCCCAGTCCCTTGCCATGTAAAGCCATCGTTGCAGAAGCCATGCTGATAAGGTTGGCAACATCTGGCTGTGTGATGGGGGAGGATTGAGGAAAGGATGAATTGCTGTATAACAGAAATCTAGAGTTTATATATCAATGCTTGACAGGCTCTTCTTGGCTTAAACCACCTTTACCTTTCCCTGGAAATTAAGGTCTCCCCCTCACCCCCAGACAAAATACTGGGACTTTGTTCCAGCAGGAGGTACTAAATAAGGAAGAGTCAAACTGATGTAGCAAGAATGTAAAATGCTGGGCTTCTTTCAGGTAGTAGTTCTGAAATACAGCTTTTCCTGTTAGGGAAGCTTTCACTGGCCATGTGGAGCAGTAGGAGCAAAGGGCCAGTGACTGGTCTTGAAGTGCTCAGTCTCTCCTGCCTGCCACCATGAGTGGTTTTGTAGCCCATTTCTTCTTCAGGAAGTTATTTTGCAATAGTTATGGCTAATTTGGAGACATTTCAGTGTATCTTCCAATGAGAGATCAGATTTTTTTTTGTTTTGGTATGGTTTGAAGCTCCATTTAAAGCTAAGCCTGCCAGTTTTCACAGTTCAGCTTTAATTTTATTTTCCCCACTTGCCATACCAACAGCAAGATATGTTATCAAACGTATGACCAGGCCAAGTCAATAAATTCTAAATGCATCCTAAATTATTTTCTGTCTGCCTTGCACATTTTTATGAGTTTGTTGAAAAGCTCACTTGATGCGTGTTCAGATGAGCAGGGGAAATTAAATTGTTTTCCCTTTTCTTTTCTCTTCCCTCCCCATGACAGAGTGATGTGCTTTGGCTTGAAATTACAAAATGTCTTTTAAAGATCTCTGAAGTAGACAACAGAATTGGTCTCAATGGTCCTTTTTCAAAAGGATATCTGGAAATGCTTTTTTTTTCCTTATTCAGAAACTGAAAAGCTGAGGGGTTTTTTTTCCCATGAAATACTACTCTACTTCTGAAAGGCTCTCCTTGCCTAATGGAAAATCCTTTATGTTAAAATAGGACAAAACATTCAGGGTGTATGATTTTCCTACTTTATCATTGTGATGCAGCCATGTTATTTTTGTATTACCATGTTGAGGAATCAAGCACATCAGGAGGTGATGATGTGTTCTAGTGAGTGGTTTGCTGTTGGCTCAGCACAAGCCTTGTGTCCTCTCACAGTGCTGGGTGCTGCCACGCATCTGCTCGGGCTGCTCCTGTGGAAACTGGTTCAAAACCACTTTGCTCCATCTTTCATCACCTCCTTAGATTGTTGTATCACTGTTCACACTTTCCTGTGCATAGGAGATGAAATTTGTTTCCATAAGATTTATTTGGTTGTTGTTATTATGAGCAAAACAATAGGGTTGTGTTATTTCCAGATGTGCTTCTGCCTGTCCTGGTGGGAGGAATACCAGGCATCACAAGAACTTGAGGGCTTCTGAAAATGTTGCCAGTAAACTAGGGAAAAAAACATAAAAGTGGTTAAGCCAGTAAACCTAGGGCTACCCAGTAATTTATTTCATCTACACCAAATCAGCTTTAAAGCAAAGAAGGTTTATGGTATCATTCAATCACTGCATAATAACTTACTAAAGCCCCTCTTTTGATCAAGAAAATGGCTCTTTGCTGTAGACACCTGGTCCCTGGCCCATTAGTCTGTCAGAATGGCTGCTGCTGTTGTGCTTGGCTGTTTGACAACCCAGGGAAATACTTGGGCAGGTTTCTGTAGGTAACCCCTGACATCCTTCAAGTGCAAAAACGTTTTGTTTCAAAGCCCAAGATACATCTTCATGCTGAGGCAGTGGAGCAATTTGGATGGCTCAGCTGGAGAGCAGTGTGTTTGTTTGAGAGAGATGTGGCATTTTTAAGGGAGAAGGATGATGCTGCTGGAAGGCCAGCAGCTCCTTGGCTGCCTGCCCTGGAGCCTGCCAGCAGATCCTGTGGCACCAGCCAGCCTCCCCAGCACAGCAGATGGACACACCAGCACTGTGGTGAGCTGTGCAGTAACAAGGAGTGATGGCCTATAGTGAACCTCATCTATTGATTAATTAACATGGAAATTAGCAGCAAGGGTGCAAAGAAAAGAGAGTTTTCCCCAGGATGACCTCTGTAAAGTGAGTGAGCTGGTGAGCCACAGAAAGGACTGAAGAGGCTTTCTAAGAGAAGCGTGTATGTACAAAAGACAGTCAAAATTGCTTGTAAGACTAGAAAATTTACAGAATGATGCTCTAAAATGAGTTTACCAGCTCACATTCACATGACTGGGACATTCCTTCAGGATTTGTACCTGTTACAACAGCCACACTTGTCTTACTGTCCACATGAAGTAGAGATTTGACCTATGAGTGTATGTAGAGCTGGCTTCAGTTTGGAGACTAAAGAACTTTTTTTACTTTTCTGAGAAAAACGTTTTCTAAAAGCATATGAATGATCTGCAAGAGCAGAAAATACTTGAAAAGTTCATGTTAATGTTAAGATTGAACTGAGGGAGTTCAATACATTGGAAAAAGCTTTTCTCACCATGTCGGAATAGGAAATATGTTTCTGAAATGCTTATTTTACCTTTGTAGATACAGAGTTTTCATTTGCTTGTCAGCTAAAAAATAAGACCTTCTCTAAGCTGGGTTGTTTTCTCCTTTGTAGTTTGCTTTTTGCCTTCCTTTGTTATTAGCCTGTATTAAAGAATTCAAGAGATGATTGTGTTGATACTTCCCAGGAGGAAAGAAGCTGCTATTAATATAGCAACTTCAGCAGAAATTTAGATTAAGCTTCTTGGAGTTGAAACTGAGGCTCTACAAATAACCTGAACACTTACAGCTTGAAAAGCTTCTTGTAAAGAAGATAAACATGTGTCTCTCCTCTATTGATGGATGCCATTGTGGCAGTTTCTGTACATCTGTTTCTCAGGCTCTCTATTATGTCATTGAAGGAGTCAAGAATCTCACTTTGTCATCCTGTATACATCCCTGAAAATGAGCAATCCCTAGGACACACTGCCAAGTATGCTAAGAATAGCAGTGATGGACAGCAAGTTGCAGGAGATGGTTTGTTTTGGCCCAGTGCCTTTGATTGAAAGGGAATTGGTAACGAAAACTCGGAGGCAGAGCTCCTGTGAGTTGTATTTGATGGTTGGAGAAGGTTGTTGTGAAAGGTGAGGAAGAAATGGCTCCTGCTTGTGGTGGGAGAAGTGGCTTTTCACAGTTACTGAGTGGGAGTCTGAGTGCTTCAGGCACATACTGAAGGAGATGGATGTTGGTGTCAGATGCTAAGGTAGGGTTGGCAGTGAGGAACCAGAGAGAGAAAATGCTTTTGAACATACTGAAGGAGATGAGGACCTCTGCAGAAATAGTAGCTGATGTTGAGAATTTAAGAAAATGGACTAGAATCTTGAGTGCCTAAGGAAAGTTTAGCAGACACAGCTGAATTTCAGCTGAATTGTGGGGGGAAAAGTGTGAGGGGAAGAGGACAAGGTGCAGCCTACAGGTTGTGTCATTTCCCTGTTGGATGTTGGGGTATTCTTATTGTCATGAGAGGGAATTACAGTCAGTGTTCATGGCACTTTAAAGTCCAGTGGAGTTAATCCTTCATGTTTGAGTTCAACATTTTGACTTTTAGCAGGAGCCTAAAGTGATATGCAACATCTGTGTAGAGCATTGCTGAAATTCCTGATAAATGAGTTCCAGGGGCAACCTTCTATTTGTGGGACATTTCACAAAATCTGCCACACAGAAAGAATAAACTTTTTCAGCTGGGCTCTTTAGTGGCCTGCAAAGTTAAAGAACCAGAATCTTCTCTTCGGATGATGGAAGAGACAGGAGTCTCTTTGTTAAGCACACTGATGCATTTCAGACTTAGTGCTGTTGCTGACCACCAGTGTGCCATGTAAGCTCAGGATGACTGGAGGCACTGAAGCACTGGGGAATAATCTCTGGACACTCTGTGCCTCAGTTTCCTCTATGAAATATATAGCCTTTAAAATGAATGCTGGTTTTGAATTTCACGTGATGTAGAAAAGGTAGTGATTGTGAAAGGCAAAATATTGTTGGAAGGTGGTTGAATTATTTCAATTTATATAACACAAATGGAAACAAGGTCTTTATTTGCTTGGGACATCTCCTGCAATACTGGAGAGCTGGTGATATCCCTGCTTTTGTAGCAAGGTCACTTCTGTCAATGCCATCCAGATGTGTATCCTCAGGGTTTGTGTAAACATGGGCTGCACTGCGTGGTGTTAATGGCTCTTATGCTGTCTCCCAGCAGGGTCCCACCCTTGTGCTTGCACCTCTGTGTTTATGCACTTCTGTGGCATTCACACTGCTTTGTCTTCCTCTGTTCATCTGTCTGTTTCAACAATTTTGGGGGAATAAATTTTGCCTCCTTTCCTTTTCTTGGGAGAGAAAAATTTAGAAAAAGGACTAAGAAGCCCATCATAGACGACTGTGAATAGGAGCAGACCTGAGCATTTTTGTCTCTTTCTAGCAGCAGAGAAGCAGTAAATTTTTGAATAGGTAAAAGCAGTGCAGGGTTAACTGTTCTAGAAGTCATATTAAGATACTTGTGATATTCAAAATGGATTGATCTAAATGGAGAGAAGCAGGGGCCTGGGGCTCCATTCATACTCAGTGCACGGTGTCACAGGACTGGCAGTACCTGGGTAGGTGCACTCAGGTATTGCTGGACAGGAAGGTCAAGTGCCTGTTCTTAGATGACCTTTTGTCATCCCTGCTCTTGCTTCTGTTGACAAGTTCCAGGTGATTTTCAGTTAAGCTCAGGAAAAGGTTGTGAAATATTTTTCCTCTGCTGCTGGGTGGAGAAGGGATGCTGTGGATGTGCAGTGTGGAGGATGAAACCAAGCATGTCCTGTTCAAAATGTGCAGCATGATACTGCTGTTGTTGAAGGCATCAGTACTGAGGTCAGTGCAGGAGATAACTGCTTTGAGCCAGCATGGCCACATTCCAATCAAAACTTCATTTTTTGCGTTATTGTGTTGGCCTGAGCAAGTCAAATGTTTCCCAGTTTCCTGACCCAATTCTGTTTTGTGCCCCTGGGACAAGGTCTCTTGTACACTTCTGTCTATTCAGTGTGTTTGTGAGAGTTCCAGAACCATTTCAGGCATGGGGGAGAGCAGTATAGAACTCAAGAAGAAGGATAATAAAAGCTTCCCGTTGGCTTTTTTTTCTGCCTCTGACTTCTGTTTTTTTCTGATGTGTTTTTCCTAGCTGAGGCAAAGTGTTCCTTCATTTGAACTCTTGCACAGCCATGGATTGAGCAGAGCTGTGCCTGAGACATGTAGGTATAGATGATATCTCAGTGGGGTTTCCTGATGAAAGGTGTCCTGCATCACCAAGTGATGGCAGCTCAGGCTGGGCTTTCCATTTCAGGGTAGCTGCTGTGGTGTTGACCAGAGTTAGACTGCTTGAGCTTCCTAAAAGATCTTTAAAATGAGCTGTGAAGAAATAGAAAGTGAATCTTCTGAGGTTGTGAAAAAACAGCTTTTGAAAGATTAGAATGTACCCCAGGAGCCGGGGTGGGTGACAGGGGAAAAACTTGACACTACCCAGTGCTTCTGATGCAGCTTTCAGAGTGCAGCTGCCCAGCTGCAGAATGGGAAGTGAGCACATTTTTTCTCAGTTTTGAGAAGTGAAGTGGCTGAGAATCTGTAACTGTATGTTATGCTTAAATGCTTAACTGTAATGGAGTTGTAATTCAGAGATGGCCCTTGTCATTGTGGTAATTTATCCTGGTTTATAACATCCAGTTGGGAAGTTTGTCTGCCTTCAGACATTTTGCTTGCCTGATACTTAATTGTGCTTTGGTTGTATGAGACTTGGCTCCTGACTCAAATGATGCCACATTCATTCAATAGATTTGCTGGAGATGAATTTTCCTCTCAGTGCTGAATCTGGGACAGGAGTCAAGTAGGTTCTGCTGGCCTAAACATTGGCTGAGCCCTTCACTGCAGGGTCAGAGTTCTGCACAGGATTTTGTAAGTGCATAAGAGCTGCTTCAGTTTTTTTCTTTCTTTCTTAATAACACAGCTGCTCTAAATAATGTGCCCACACAGCAGCTGGGAGGAAAAAATTTACAGACCAAGATGGTTGGCTTTTGTTTAATGTTTTTAATTGGCAGTTGGTGTGCTGTGTAAATTCACCCTGGCTGTCCTAATAATATTTGTGCAGATTTAAGTCTTTTGCTTTCTCACACCCAAATTACTGTAATTTCTCAGAAGAGCCTGTTGTTTCATAAAATTTGTGTACATTGAACAGTTGCACTTCTGTGGTGATATTGCAATGTAAGTTTTTGCCTCCTGTGTAAATCTTGAGATTAACAGCTCTGGTGCCTGCTGAAGTCATGATCTGCACCATTTCAGGTGCTCAGTGAACAGTCAAGAGGATAGCATTTGGCATTTCCTATGCTTTTGCTGCGTGGAAAATCAGTTTCACTACTTTCAAATGCTTAAATTCATTATCAGCTTAAGAAGCTTTTCTTGCAGAAATGGAGGGATTGGTTAATTACTCTGCTTTAATTGCAGTCACAAATGGTACATACTTGCCCCTTCCCAGGGCACAAATGATTCCATGGCTAAAAACTGCAGTGCGAGGGAGGGCAATTAAAGGGAATTATTTCAATAAACAGTTTGTACTGAAGCCTTTGACTCCCTACACCCACCCACCCTGACCACTGTTTGGAAATACTTGAGGAAAACACCACTCCCTCAGTAGGAACTCAAGTGTGGCTGTGGCTTTGTTTTGATTTGTTCCAGTTGTGTTTTGCCACTTGGAGTGATGTTGTGATGGGCTTGTCCACCAAGAAAAAGGCTCCCAGACATGTTGCCATTTCTGGTTTTCTCCAAGGCTCCAGCTATTGTAGTCCACCTGAAGATTAGCTCACTCCTCAGAAGCAGAAGGGAGCAGTGTTTGAACTGCTAATGCAGCCTCTCAGGCCAGTCCATGTGCTGACTTCAATTACCATCTCCAAGAAAAGTGCCCCTGTTTGAGGAACACTTAATCATATGCTAACATTACCAGAAAAAGGTGTAGTTATCTTCTGAGCTATATAAATGCCAAACTGAAATGAAGCATAGAAAGGTGAAATGTACTTTTTCTTAAGGGAATCACAGGTGCTGTGCCTTTCTGAAAGGAGTGGATGCAGGATATAATTGAGGTCGTGTGGGAGGTGCAGGTGCAATTCCTTGTGCCCTCTTGAAGGTGTGTTGCCCTTGTTTCCCAAGTGAGCTCTATTGTGCATTTATAGACATCCTGATTTTCAGAAGAACAGTTGTTGGAGCTGCAGGCAAAATAATGAATTCAGAAGCAACAGGTGAGGAAAAGGGAAGTGGATTAATAATGAAACAATTCACCTGTTCTCTGCCATTGGGAATATTGTCCTTGTTCACGCTGGAAGGTGACCTTTTTTCCTGAAATAAAATTGAGAAGTTAGAGGTAACCATCCCAAAATCCACACAAAGTCTATGGAGGAACTGGTGGTAGAAGAGACAGGAAGCTTTCCTAAAGCTCTGCTGTATTGAGCTGTGGAGTGACTGAACATTCTCAAGGGGGTCAGAGACCCCATAAACCTGGGCAAGGCTGCAGGGGACAGACCCCCAGTGGGCAGAAGGGTGGGTAGGCTGAATGGGTGTCTTCTCTGGCTGATCTTGGCTAATGCTCAATGAGCTCATTATTTAGATGCTCACAATGGATTAGATAAACAGTGAAATAAGTAACAAAGCAGGCACTTAAATGGTTATTGCATGGTTTAGAGCTGACTTCATTTAGATGAATGAGGTAGTTAATTTTGCTAGGGCACAGCTAATAGTACAAAGGATTTTTTCCTCCTGTCTCTTTTTAATGATTGAACACCACAAACAGAAAATGCACTGTGGCTTTTGCTGGAAAGACAGCACCATGGCCTGCTTCCTTCAGAGGGAGTTCGTCAGAGACTCCCAGTGACTCACAGGCAACTTCTGAAAATACTCTTATTTTCTCAAATGTCAAAAAATTCTCAGGGTCTTTGATACAATAGATCATCAAGTAATGAAATGTAGATATTTGGCTTACTGTCTAATTAGATCATGTCTGTAGCACGATATTCCAGGTACTGTTAGGGTATACTTAAAAGTCTGTCTTCATTTTTGCCATTCTCTGAGCTGCTGATTGTTTTTCCTCAACTAATTTTTAGCCCCAAGAAATCAGTCAGCAGAGCAGCTTACACTGGAATGCTCATGGATTCTTTCTGTAACCCCTGGTCAGCTGCAGGACTCCAGATACCTCACACACTGTGACTGGGCCCTAAACTGCAGATCTTTCATTTTTCACTGTACCTCATAATCTCTTTCTATGTTGTGTGCCTTTCATGGTTCTTACCCAGTACAGATAATTGAACAAGACTTGCAAGCTGTTTGCTTTAGCTTTCATTCTTTCACACACACCACGTGTAGCCCATTGCCTCTGCCAATGAAAAAGAAAAGCAGTTACCAGAGCTGTAGACCCCTGACCTCAATTCTGCAGGTTTTCTCTTTTACCTGTTGCAGTACAGCATCCTGTCTGTGCAGGGCTTGGATCTTGTGAGAAAATTCAAGGGCAGCCAGAGGGGTGATTCAGATTACTGCAAAAGCTGACCGAGTTTCTGATGCTCTGAGCTATGTCACAGATGGGATTTTTCCCTCGTTCTTTTCCTTTTTTTTTAAAGAGCAAAGGGAGGAAAGACTTATGACATTGACCATGACTGTGCAGATCAGTCCTTGGAGTGGATGCTTTGTGTACTCTCTCTCTGGCATGGTTTTTTTTTAAAGGTGTTACTAGAGAGACAAAATCAGCTGTCACACAAAGCCTGCCTTGAGAGAACATGATTAGTAAATCCCTGGATGTGAGCTGTTCTTCAGAAATATCAATCAAGGCAATTTTATTTCCCTGTCTCCTTTTGCATGGGGAGGGTGTGTGTTTTCATCTGGCCTTCCCTCACTAAACCCTTCAGCCTTTTGGTACTGCCCTGGTCATCTGGCTGTATTTTGCTAAGACTGTTACCTCCCACCATTCCCAGAATGTCTCAAAGATCTGGAAGAGCAACTGGATGGAAAAAAGTTCTGTCATTTGTCATAGTGGACTTGCTTCATCAGAAGGCAAATTTCAGGCATTTAAGCACATTCCATAAAAATGCTTGTTGTTATTTTTTTCTTTGTACTTCAGTTATTTTCTGTGCTCCGTATATAAAATTGTCAAAGGTTTTTGGCATATTCTCCTGAATTCCTATTGCAAACCTTTATGTTGAAGAAAAAAAGCTGTGAATTTGGACAGACAGATGCATTTGGGTAGGTGTGTGGTCTATTTAAGTTTAAATTTTATATATTACAGTTGTCCTTGCATGGATTTTATTATTATTAAAAGTGGCTTCTCTCCAGAGTAATTGCTCTGCTTTACTAGTGGTTCAATTTTATTTCAAAAGAGCATTGTTTTTCCTTCAGGACAGTATTTGTGTCTGGAGTTACACTGAGAAGCTGTAGCTGTACCTTTCTCACAGTCAGCCTCCAGGTAATGTACATCTACAAAAGACATCAAGGACTCATCTGATCAGCCTGTACTGGGAAAGTAAAAGTTGGCCTCAGAAACTTTTTGAGAGCTTTTGCTATATTTATATCCCACAAGAAGTCACTAGCACTTCTTGTCTGGGGAGATCTTTGCAGGAAGTTCCCTTTAACTCTGTTGTGAAAAGCCTTAGTAATACTTTCCTTTTCAAGAACGGAGAAGCAGATAGGTGAGGCAAATCTAAGTCAAATGTCTTTTTTCCTCTGATGGCCAAATGTGGATTTAGAGCTAAATTCAAAGGTAACTGTGGCTCTTCCCCATTTCCCAGACCCTGCTAGGTGTATTCCCCCTCCCTCTGTCTGATGCTCTCAAGTTGTGGCAGTTGAGCTGCAGTAGCTCCTCGTGGCCTGCTGGAAGAAGCTCCTCTGGATACCTTTGGAGCAGGAGCTGTCTGCCAGGCTGCCTTTTGGGCTCTGTTCAGCCATTCCCCAGAGCTGCCCTGCAGACATGACAGAACAAATATGACATTTTTCAAAGGACCAGGCAGGAGTTGTTGTGGTTGTCATCTTCCACCATCATCTGAAGTGTCTCTGCATGCAGATCTCACTTCAGCATGGACCTCATACAAGTGCCTCCTCCATCCTCAGTGTCCATGCTCACAGGGTGAAGCTGACGGTACAAATCATATCTTGCCATCTTCTCACCTAGTCTGATTTATTTAATAAATAGATAAAATTATGTTGGCAAATTAGTCCACTGGATAACAGTTACCTTGTATGACAGGAGAGAGAATTTGATCTGGCATGCACTTCGTGTATTTGAAATAATTTTTCCTAATCCTTTGATTAAAACCTTTGACTCCCCAGCTATTCTACTGAGACTGAAAAATACTGCAATGTTTTAATATCTCTAGCTGGATTTTGCGTGATATTCCTGTTCTTTTTTTCTCCAAAGCAAGCACTGAAGAAACAGAGGAAAAAGGAAAGCCCAGCAGCCCAAAGCTGTGTAGAGTTGATATGCTTGGAAATTAATCATTAATGTCTTGCAGGTGGGCAGTAAATGTGTTATGAAGTCTTCTGTGTCTGCATGCAGGGTAGTGAACCAAAACTAAGTGAAGTGCATGGAAAAGATCCCTTCAAGCCTGGATCCTTGAAGAGCAAAGAGGTGCCTCGAGGAGCAGCTCAGTCTGTACCCAGGGGGTTATTGAGGTTATGCTGCTGTGATGTTGTGCATAGTTACAGCTTCTCCAAATCCTTTCTCTAAGTTTATGCTGTATCAGAGTGGCTGGAAACAGAACATTTACCATTTTTTGCTGTTCCATTCCTTTTACTAGCATTTGGAAGAGAAATACATCCTCCTAAATTAACTGTCAAAGGACTTAGTTGCTGGGTGGGGCAGATATACTGAATTAAAGAGGAGCAGTTCATTGCTTTGAGAGAGGTTTGCCATCTCTTGGAAAGATGAAGTGCTGTACATGGTGCCATGTGGCATGTTGCAAATCTTTCAGAAACAGCTCTCCCAGACAGGAGGAGTCATCTCACCTTTTCCATTTGCAGTGTTCTAAGCACTCTGTTGTGCACTGATGTTTTATACGGGTCACTTCAAAAGTCTTGCTTGTCATATGCCCATTATCAAGTGAAAATATGTTTGCCAGACAGCACAGATCCTGCTGACTCTGTTTGCAGCCTGCCTTACAGAGGATGTTATTCTCTGAAGATAGCTTTAATTTTTGTTCTAGTTATTTTGTACTTGCAAAGAAATTATGGGCAAGGCCTCTGATTCAGGAGCATGATTTTGTGCTTCTCTGCAGCCTCTTCTGCTGCTTACCAGCATGACCTGGGTAAGCATGACCATCCTTCCTCTGTAGGAAGCTGTTTTGAACACATCACAATCACACCTGTTTATATTGGTAAATATTTCTTTGGTGATATGCTTTAACTATTTCCTGCAGTAGAATTGAAGTTGTACTTTTAGGCTGTCTTCAGCTTTGTTTTCTTGAGGTTTTAGCATTTTTGTGCTAAAATGTTTTTACAAGAGGGTGGTTGTAGGACTGCTCTTCCCCCTTTGCTACAGCAGGCTGAGCACAGGCCATGTGGAATTAAATAATGGCATTATGGCTGCACCTGAGACCTTTCTGTGAGAGCAGTTTCTGTCTGAATGATGTCAAATGCCTGGTCCTTCCTTGGGCCTGCCCAGCTTGCAGTAATCAGTGTGTTGTAGTGTGGTGGTACAATGGTAAAATCTTGGAACACAGTATTGTAATACAGCTGAGACACTCCTTTTCTGTTGTAGAGACCAACTTCAGACTATTTCTGCCAGGGAACCCAGCATGGCCTGTGTCAGGGATGCTGCTGCTGCAGTCTGAGTTCACCACTGGGTGTGGTAATTACAGCTGTTGATATTCAGGTTTCTGAATTGGGCTGAGTGGGTGTTGCATATGTGAGGGAATGCTGAAATTGGAGACCTGCACTAAATAAACATCAAAGCTCTCTGAATTTGCTAGGAAGGTTGCCATAATGAGTGCTTGTCCTCCCATACTCTGACAAAGGGTTTTCTGGCCTCTGCACTGCGTGGGTGCATCCAGGGGGTTTAGGAGAGGTGGCGTTGCAGTGGAGGGGGAATGTCTTGAAGCATAAATTGTCTCTCTCAGGGATGAGGATGCACAGCCTGTGGTGGCATGTGCTAAAAGAGGGAGGTTGCAGGACTGCTCTCCCTCTTCAGCTACAACAGTCTGAGCTTACACACAGAGGCTGGTGCAGGATGAGTGCTGGAGTACCAGGAATGACAGGAGTTGTGGTCCCTGCCAGCTGACACTGACATCTGTTGAATAAAGTGTCTCGTTGAGAGATTGAGAACATTAGAAAAAATTATGTCACTGCAGTGTTGTGCCAGATGTAGTCAGAATCCAAAAATACCTTTCCTGCCCTGACGAAAGGGAGTGGGAGAGGATGTGATGGATGTAAAGGTTAGTTTGGTACTAGTGGCAGCAGTTGCTAGAACAGGTTGGTGTAAGGGATGTATCAGTGTGTGAAAGGAATAGCCAGGGTTACTGCAGGTGAGGGGCCAAGAGGTGAGTGATGGCCTCAGATCAGCACCTTCTGTGCTTCTGCTGAGTACCACACTTGTGGCTGAAGTAATAGTGTGTGTTGGCTTTTTAAAATTTATTATGGATTGGAGATTTTAAATGTGTTTTCCATGTCTGTGATGCACTGTGAATTTGATGAATACAAAAACATAGATCAGTTTTTCAGACTGACTGAAGTGTTCTGATGAACCTCCTGGGTAGTCACCATGCCTGACACCTTTCAGTAACAGCAACAGGGCTCCAGTCTTAGAAGCACAGCAGAGCATATGGGGAGCCAATTAATTCAGTAGATATTAATTAATAAACACATTTCCTCTGGGGAAAGCCTTTTAGCACATCCACTGTTTGGCCCAAGACTGCTTGCACGCATGACTGGATAGCAAACATGCTTTCCTGAGCTGTCACTTGTTATTTCTTGATGGGCTGGGGAGTGCCTCCCCCAGACTTCTGCTGGCAGGCTTTGGGAGAGCAGCCTGCAGCTGATGCTGGAGCTGTCTCAGGCACCAGTGCTGTCACACACACGTGATGGCAGCACACATCAGCCTTTGCAGCCTGGCCCTGGGAGCTGGGCTGGGCCCTGCCAGCTCCCAGCAGGCTGAGCTCTCTTTGTGTGGAGCTTCTTCATCCCTGTGTGTGTTGCAGTGATCAGCTCTGGGACAGCTGCTGCCTGTCCTGAGGCACAGACCTACACAGAGCTGCTGTGGAGTGGCCAGGGCATGGTGGGGCCTTCCTGTTGCAGTGCAGCAGCTGTTTGCATCCTCTGCAGCCCTGCAGTGGCTGGGCAGGGTAGGCTGGGTAGTTCATACACACTGCAGGGCAACTCACCCGAGTTCCAAACCTCCACAACCTCATGTTCTTTTAGAAGTAAACCCATTGTTCTGTCATCATGGTCATACTGCTCCAAGGATAAGAACAGTGAATGTTTCTGCTGGAGAATGGTCATTGATGATGAAGACTTTAACATCTCTCCACCTGCTCCTGATAATGAATTAGTTGTCTTGTTAAACTTTCTTAGGAGAAACAAGATCCAAATGGTTTACAAAAGCTTTTTGCTGCTCACCATTTGAATTTGCTTGATTGCTCAAACTGGAAAATGCTGCATAATATTATAAGAAGTTATTTTCACTGATAGTCTCTTCTGCTGTGGGGTTTTTGCTGCAGGTGTGAAGGTAATGTTCTTGAAGCAGCTCACTCACTGATTTGTTCTGAAGTTGCCATTTTAATAGTGTAAAATTCCAGTAGATTAATTATGCAGACTTGTACTGAAATTTGCTTCTCTTCCCACTGAAGAGAAGCCTACTATGGGAGTGCAAATCCCTATGGTGGAAAAATGTGGCAGTGCTTTAGAACTGGCAGAGTGCTGAGGTGTGACCTTACTGGTAGAGGACTGGGCCAGAAGTGCTTGTTACCTTCATGGTTTCTTGGGTTCTTAACATTACATGAAATACTCTCCATTAAAAAATAGTTTTATTTCTTGTGGTACATGTGCAGGTGTGAAGTTGTGAAGAGGAGCATTTTTTTCATGAAAGTCTGTAAAGAATATAGAGGCTTCTCTGATGATTTCACTTCCTCTTAGAGAAGTTACGGGTATAAAATGCATGATGAAAAGATTTTATCAATTATATCTTTAAAAATAAGTAAAATTTCTAAAGCATTTGAAATTTAAATATGCTACTTGAACTTCATGGAAGAAATAGTCAAGTGCCCCTTCAGTGCTCATTCACTGTGTGTATATTTATCACCTATCAAAATGTTACCTGTCTTTTCCAGCCACATGGGCAACCTTTTCTGCTTGGTACTTGCAGCCTGTATCCTTTGCAAGGAAAAATACTAATCCCTGATGAGTGCAACTGAAATGGTGGGTGAAGTCAGCAGAAATCTTTCTACACAGTGAGCTAGCAGGGCAGGTTTGTAAGCCAGCAAACTGCAGTGCTTTGCAAAATATTATGGCTCCAAAAGCACAATGAATTATGTCTACCAGATTCACAAAGCTGGGATTAAGAATAGCTGTAATGTCTGCTGCTGAGGGTATATAGAGCACATTATCTGGTGTGTTTTCTGGGTTTCTAAACACATTTTAGATGTGTACTAACAGCCTGTTAGAATATATTTGGTGGCTTTTGTGAAGTGAATGATGCAGTTGTACTTTGGTTTCATGTAATTTTGCAAATGGAACCGTGCTCAGTTTAAACTTCTTGGCAAAAAGTAGTTTTCTGTGGTTTTTCTGTGATCAGAGTTGCTGATGATTCCTTGTTCAGGAGTCAGTTTAATTTCTGCATGTGTGAACTGATAAATGGTGGGAGGCTGTAAATGCTGATGTGTTTGGTCACTGTTGACATAGATAATTTAATTAAGTGCAGAATCAGGCTAGCTTTCTGCCTGTGGGGTGTGCAGTGTTCATGGTGTTGGACACAATTTGTTGTTCAGGATGGATATCTTTGTCTTCCACCCGGGTAACTGGATGGGAACATTTGCTCTTCCTGATGTGCTGTCATCCCTTGTAAGCAAGATTTATTAATTTGGCTCCATCTTTGTGTTGTTCTTGTGCTTCCCTGGTATTCATGGCTTGGGGCAGTGTTCTCTTGGCAGTCCTCAGCTCCTCTGCCAGAGCTGTGAGCTGTCCTGCCTGGGGGCTGGAAGTGCTGGCACAGGAGCTTCTGGGGGGAGGTGGGCTGTGATACATCTGGGTCTGAGCTCTCCTCTCCTTTCTGTACTGCCCCAAGTGAATCACTTGCACACACCATGGGACAGTTCAGACCCGTTCTGTTCATGCTGAGCAGATCCAGAAGTGTCCCCAAGTTGCACACAAGGCATCTTGCTGTTGCCTGAGTGTTCACTTGTGTCAAATCAAATACTGGGCTCGTGCTCAGGTTTCTTGTGTTTTATAATCTCTTCCCTGTCAGTACAAGATACACATCTAATGAGAGCTTAGCAACAAAAACATAGTCTAGGCAAACCACATAAAAAGCCAAAGAATGACATTATGGTGTTTGGAAAGCCTTAATAAAGAATCTTAATATAGTGCCCTGTGTGGAGGGAGCTACTGCTCACCAAAAGATTTATATGGTGCACAAAAGCAGTGTTAACAGGATGGAATTAAAAACTGAAATATTTCTTTCATACTTTCCCCCTCCTTCTCTTTTCCTGCCACTTTTTTTCATGTGAAAGCCACTGATTTGGCTTCCACATGACGCTCTTCTCATTTATGGGTTCTGTCTCTTCTCATTTTTATCTGTCCTCCCTTTTCCCTGACGTGCTTTATTGTTTGGTTTTGCCCTCCCTGGATAGACTCATGCATTTTGTAATGCTTTTTCTCCTCTGTTCATCTTTTTCTGGTGTTCTTCAGGCTGCAGCATTGCTTTTGCAACTGTTTGCCAAACTCACTATCTTCCATGCATATGTTTATCTGTTACTAACTGTATTACTCCTGATTTAGCAAGCTGAGATGTAGAATATTATGGATTTCTGTCAGATTAATTTATGTGTTAACAATTTGTTAATATAATCAAGTGATGGGTTAATCTAAGTCAGCAAATCTGACTTGTGGGTTCAGCAGCACCTTTTTGGAGATTTTTTTTGCTGCTGGAGACTCTGGGAAGGAGTTAAAAGACACTGGCTTTCTCTTGGGAAAAAAATAAACCCACAAGCTGAAAACCAAAGCAGGATGAACTCTGCCAGTGTGTGTTTCTGAGAAGATCCCCAGTGCTGTGCTCAGGGTGAGTCCTGGAGGCAGGCACAGTGTTTCTGGCAGGGTGTTCATAGTGGGTGGTGGGCTTGCTGCTGCTAGATTTGTAGTGATTGAGTCTGTCTTACTGTTAAAAAAGGTGGGTGGGATGAATGTTTATCTTTGATTCCTTGTAAAGAATTGGGAGAAAAATAAAACAGCTTCATTTGAACTCCAGGAGAGACAGCTGTGTATAGATGATCCCAGGACAGCTAATGCTTTATGGAGGACTTTGCTTTATTTCTTCCAAAATTTTAGTAGTGGAGATGGGTCATATGGAAGCCTTTAAAGGAGAGGAGGCAGGATTGGGTACCTGGGTGCTGCATACTCTGCCAGGAGAGGTGAAAATGGCATGCCCTGTGCAGGCCTGATTTACAAAAGGAGTCTAACAGAGGAAGATCATTTGTGTGAAAGGGAGGCTGTCACTGCTGCCAGTGTGCACACAGGGATTTAGGCACTTTGAGTGGTTCTGGCCAGTGTGTGAGCAAGCTGCCTTGGAGTTTACTAACACACCATGTCCTATTTGCAGCCTCAGCTTGGCAGGGCTTCCCTGGAAAAATTAAAGATTCTGTTTTCTGGCATTAACCATAACAAGGAGTGGGAGGGAAGTGCAGCTGTCCTGTCCTAAGGTTCAAACAGCTTGTCTTGCCAGCTGCAGAGAAGTGCAGCCTTCAGAGCATGAGTTCAGTTTTGTGACTGATGGTTGTTAATAGCAAGTCCTTAATTTCATCCTGATCTCTTGTTTTGATCTGTGTCTGTTTAAGTGAGAAATGGCTCTATCTCAAAAGCCCTCTGAGAACCTGCTTAAAAGTGATTTAGACTGCTGACTCTTGGGCTGCATCTTGTCTCAGTATTCATCATATTTGAATTCCATTGTGAAGTCCCAAATAAAAACACATCAGAAATAATAATGAAAAGGTACTATGTAAATTATTGAGTGCTTGGCAAACGTGATAGGATTGTACAATTCCAGTGCTTTAATGGAGAAGAGCTGACTGTATACACAGTGCCAGGAGGAGTGAGTGGTCATAGAAAGATGCCTATTTCCAGCAAGTATGTGGAACATTAGTCAGAGCTGATGACAAATGGGAAAAGCCAAACACATTTAACTAAGAAATTGAGAGCTCTTTCACTTGGCTGGTGAAGGTATTTACCTCTGGGCAAGTGACTTCCACCTTAGCTTAAATGACTTTTTCCTTTTTGAGATTCATGCTGTAATAGCAGTCCTTGCTGAATGCTGTCCATATTGAGCCCTCCTATGATAAACTGCATGGAGCCAGTGGTTTCCCATTCATTTGCTAGGTGACAGTGCCTGGAGAAATGGTGCTCATCTCTTCTCTTTTCCCCTTCAGTTCCTGCTTCCTGCTGTCCCACAGCTATTTCAGTTGTGCTGGCACAACTGGTTTTTGGGAGCTGTGTTTTGACAGCAAAGGCTGGGGAATGGGACACACAGTCCTTCCTGGGCAGTGGTGGTTTCTCAGTTGACACAGTGCTCTGCTTTGCAGTTTGGCCTTGCTTGCAGTGCTGCTTGACAGCTGAGAAGGGGCTCACTGGTGTGAGGAGAGGCAGCTGTAGCCCAAAGATGAACAGGCACCATCAGCCCCTTCTCTGGCTGACAAAAATCTCTTTATTGCATGTAAGTGTAGTTTGCTGAGGGCAGGCAGGGGGGGATGGGGATTTCCTTCACAAGCTTTAAATAATTTATTCTTAGCCTGAAAAATCTTCAGTGTTGTAGCAGTCAAGTGTGAGCAGTTGTGTGCATGCAGGTGAGCACCTCTCCATTATCAGGTTCATGAGCAAATAGAAACATGTTTCTTAAAAATAATTACCCTTAACCTGTTCAGCAGCAAAATTTTTCCATGTGTTTTTTCTTTAATTGCACAATTCACACTTGCTGTCTTAAAATTAAATGATGTGTGTGTCTTGTCAGTCTTGATCACAGACACTGGCACTGGTTAAACCCTTCTCTCTGAAGGGCTCTCCTTCAGCTTTCTGTTATAACTTGACCTGGAATCAGATCACTCCTTGACCTTCTGAGGTTAACAGCTGGACCTTAGGTGTGAAGGAGAGCCCTCTGATCCTGTTCTCTGGCTGTGGTCTGAGCCCACTGCGATGCATCCACATCCTTCACAGCTGTGCATATGAGAACTGAACGTGTTCTTTGGAGCATTTTCCCTCATCCAAGTGCTCACTTTTTGTTTGTTTGTTTGGGTTTGTGTTGGTTTTGTTTCGAGGTGGTTTTTGTTCGGTTGAGTTTTGGGGGGTTGTTTTGTTAGTTTGTTTTTTGAGTTTCTTTTTTTGTTTTGTTTTGGGGTGGGTTTTTTGTTTCTTTTTTTCTTTCTGTACTGTTTATTGGTTGTTTAGCACAGGCACTTGCCCTCTTCTCAGTGTGTGAGGTCTGGTCATGTACAAGTAGAGGTAATAAGGTCAGTCTTAGGGAATAAACAGAAAATGTGTGAAATAAACAGACTACTGGGCAAAAAACCATCGGTGAGCTCTCTTGGGTAGTTGAAATAGCACAGTAACTGCATTGCACTTGGGAAAATTGTCTTTCTGCTGGAATCTCTTCCATTTGGAAGATTTACAGCAGTCAGAGCAGCCTTTGGCTTTGTTGACTTGTTTGTGTCTTTTGGTGGTCCAGTGGATTTGTGCCTCTCCAGGGACCTCCTGCACAGCTCCTTCCCTGCTGTCCCTTTGCTGCTCCCTGGGGTTGCCCAGCAGCAGGAGCCAGGCTGGGTCAGAGGCTGCTCCCACCTTCCTGCTGGGCTGTGTGCAGAGCCTGGCTCTTGGGGGGGCTGGAACACGGGGGGTGAGGTGCAGAGGGAAGAAGCAGTGTGTGATTTAACAGGGGTCATCTCCTGGGGAGCTGTGTGGGCTGACACAGTCCTGCTGCCTCCCTGCCAGGCAGAGCTGCTCTGGGGCTTTGTCGTGGGAGACACTGGCAGGCACAGTCCTGGTGAGATGGGGGATTGGATTTATTGTCAATTGCTTTGTATTCCCTAGAATGAGAAGTAATTTCTTTTAAGGAACAGCTTTCTTGGAATGCAGGCTTAAACAATCATCAGTGGTCTGTTTGTTCTGTTTCCCTCAGGATTAGAAAAGGTTTTCTTGTTTGGTTTTTTTATTTTTTTGCTTTTTGTGTTGTGTGTTTTTCCACAATAAGCATTTTGGTTGCGTACTTCAGATCTACCAGCAAGATTGTGGGTGGATGAGGAGATGAGTTAAATTTAACACTGATCTGATATGGCTCCTAGGACACTTAAATAATGCTCCAGCCTTGGTCATAATTCAGAGAATGCAGAGATGGTTTAGATCTGCCTTGAAGTTAAAAGCAATTCTCTAAGGTAGTTTTGTAGCAGTGCAAGTGGGCGTGTGTGTGCCAGCCTAGGACTGGCTGTGTCTGGCAGGCTTTGCTCTAACTCACTAATGATATGTGAAGGTGGCTGGGGTAGAGTCTGGGACACACAGACTGCATAAAGAAACCTGCTCTCACCTGCCAAACTGGCAGTTGTTTTTTTGTTTTAGATGAAGGACCTAGCTTGTACTTCTGACTCCCAGGTGCATGTAAATTTGTGGACTTGATCTCTAGTGATAAATGCATCCGTTTAATTTGTGATCCAAGCTCTGTGGGGCCTGGAAGAAATGAAATCTGAATGCTTGTCTTGCAGAAAGGAATGTAAAATTAGTCATCCTACACCACCCTTAATGCCAGTGCTGTAGAGGCAGCAGGTGGAGATGAAGAAAAAAACTTGGTGGAAAGTTATAATCCATGGTATAACCTCATCCCACTAAAAATTTCCCTCATTTAGCCTTGGTTAGTTCATCTGAGACTCCAGAGAGGAAACAAGTCAGATCTGTTTTGGGTTTGGTCAAAGATTAGGCATGCAGATTTACATTGTGTTTGTCTTTGGGAGGTAGTTTGGCAAATTGCAGTGAACTCTCTGTACAAATCTTGGTGAGAAACAATCATTTCCTGCTCAGTTTCCTACTGGGCAGGCTGTCCAGATAAACACTGGCCATGCTGTCCACAGTTAAGGGAAGGAGAGCTCTGTGTGCCAGGTGCTCTTTCTTTTTTGTGGTTTTTTTTTTTTTTTTTTTGTTGTTGTTTTGTTTTGGTGGGGTTTTTTGTTTTGTTTTTGGTTTTGGGGGGTTTTTTTCTTTTTCTTTTTGGTTGTTTTTTGTCCTGTATAATTTTCATATTACAAATAATGGCTACTGCTTCTATTTTACTACTTGATCTTGCTGGACTACTGGGACAAAAAGGGTTATGACTAAGGGACTGAATGATGACTTGTGATACCCTTGTCCTATTCTGGGTTCTACACAGACTCCTTACACTGGGGCTTTGAGGCCTGGATTCATCCTCCAGCTTTAATGCTGTCTTGAAGCACTTGATGTAATTCCTGTGCAGAATCAATGGCAAGAGCTGGATTTGTCCAAGGAAGTAATGTAGTCTGTGCAAGTTCTGTCCTCTGACTCTTCTACTCTTCTTTTTGACTGACAAGAAAGAATTAAGTTATCCTGCATTTAGATACCTTGTTAAGCTGCCTAAAGTTAGATGGTGTGAATTTGAACCTATTACTCATCCGTTCCTCATCTGGAAGTTGTGTGTCCTCAGACTTCCTTCCCAGGAGCTGTTGAGGTGAGCAGACAGCTCTGTCACATTGCAGCACTGTTGCCCTTTGCAGTGCAAAGCTGCTAGTGATGGTTTTGTTCAGAAAATCCAAGGGCATGTGTGATTTCCTGAGCATTACCTTAATGTAGTGGCACTGATTAACATGTGAGTTTGAAGTACACATCATCCTTCAGTTGAAGCTGACTGAGATGTAATGTCTTGACATCCGTGGTTAACACCCAGTCAATCTGAAAAGCAGGGCAAGGCAATAGAGAGCCCTGAGAGACACCTTGTCAGAGTGACAAATTGCCCTTTCTGATTCAAAGGACCGGCTTGCATGGCAGTGCTAAACAGCTCCTGGAGAAAGGGGAGGGGAGCATGGGAAAAATACCCTATTTGTTTAGGCCTTCCCATGTATTTTTTGTTTGTTGCTCGGACTTGAAGCTCTTTGTTTTCCTTAGTCTGAAACAACTTAACAGCAGGTTGAGAGGAGCAAAGCCTCTGGGATTCTGCCTCTCCCACTTCTCCTTCTTATAAACTGTTTACAATCTCCTTCAGTTTCCTAGCTTTGTATGGAAAAGTTCAGTGGGTCAGCTTTCCCTTTAGCTTCATCCATCATTCCAGTCAATTAGAAATAGTTGAGGGCCAATTGCCCGGTCTTCCATTAACTGAGACACTTCAGATTGTTTAGAATAGCATAAAAGCCCTCTTTGTTGCCCGTGGGGCAGGCGCTGGGTTTGCCCGCTGATGGGCGGCCACCGCGTGGCTGAACAGAGCCCCAGTGTGTCCTGCTGTACTCCAGGGGTGAGTATTGCTGCTCCAGGCCTTGTCTGGGGGCTGAACCCTCTCCTTCACCTCCGCCTCTTGCTGTCCCTGAAAGGTGTGATGCCTTCAAAGGGTGAATTACCATGCCTGCTTCCCAAAAAACCCTCTCCTCTTTGTGGCTTTTCAGAGCTCCTGTCGTTATAGGTTTTCTCCAGTTGCTGAAATGTTCCTTTTAACCTTGGTGCTTTAAAAGCTCTTGGCATTATTTGTTCCTTGCTTGTCGTGTGTGTTTCTGAAGGACAAAGGAAGTGTGTAAGTGTTCAGGAAACAGTTGGTGCATTGTGGTGTGGGGCTGAGTTCATTCTGGTACCCTGTGCCAGGACAGCCTGCTTTCATTTGGGGCTAACATTTCCCTTCTGTTCTGATCTGACCAGCCTTAGGGGAGAGCTTGTCAGAGCTCCAGCAGAGCTTGGAGCTTTCTCATAAGTTGGTGTGTTTGGGTTCACATGGAAGTGCACAGAACCCATTGTATACATACATATACATAAATATATATGTATTTATGTATATAAACCCCACATTTTATTTCACATGAGAAAACAAAAAAGTAAGTTTACTAGATGGAGGTTTGTTTATCTGCAGCAAAGTAGATATTTATGTATTCCCATATTTAAGTCATTGTCTGTATTGCAGACTCCCCTTCCAGCATCGTGTGTGCCTGGGTTTCAGTACAGGCTGGTCCTGTACTGAAACCCAGGTCCTGTTGTTCTAGAGCTGTCTTGCTTGAGTGTGCCATCATTTGATCCCAGTTTTGGCACAATGTTTCCCCAGACATGAGGGATTTGGGTAGGTCTGGCTGTGTACTTGTGCTTTGCTGCTGAGGACTTGGACCTTGCTGTGCTTTTTGAACTGGGGGAAACATCCTGTGGCAGTCCTTGAACTTCAGGTCTCCATGTGCTTGTGGAAGGTGCCCTGCCTTGCAGTTGTAAAGCACTGCAGTGTGTGAGGGCTCCCCTGATTTTGAAGAACAAACTAGAAAGAGTGGGATGGTTTCCTTTACAGCTGCCCCTCAGGTGACCCAGGCTCAGTGATGGGCACGAGCTGCTCAGCTTGGAATCCAGCTTTTGCACTGCTGAGATGCACAGAAAGCTCTCAGGACAAATCAGGGCAGAGAGCACAGCAGGGATCTTGGGGCTGTGGGGAAAGATGGTGCTCTGACAAGGCAGGAGGCTGTGATAACCAGATCTGAGAGTCTTTAGCTGCTGGAGTTGATCTTGTACTAGAAAAAGTCTACCCCAAGCACACCAAGTTCAACAAATTCCATCAGCGATTTCCTTCTTCTCTGATGTCCCAGTCTGATGCAGATCTCAAGACAGACATTTTTCAGCAGCTGTGTTCCTGCAGATTTGCCTTTTGTGTCTTCCTCCACATGCCTCCAGCAAATAAAAGCTTGAGGACATGACTGAGTGGAAGTGCAGACCTGAGTGGGAAGGAGACCATTGGGGCACAACATCAGCCTGAGACTTGACTCCAGCAGAGCCAGTGTTCTCTTGCTTTACACTTAGAAATAATCTCATGCTTTGCAGAGATTGAAGCTTTAAAAAGTAATTTAAAGAGTAGTAGAGGAGAGAGAATCCACATTTAATTCAATTAGCATTGTTGTCCAATGCCATTAATTATGCCCAGACTTGTAATGTGTTTCACAGGAGCTGATACACTTGAGCTTTGTCTGTGCTGGGGTTGGCTGAGGACAAGTATGTCCACTGATGTAGAATCCAGCCTTTGTGCTTTGCAAAACCCCTGTTATCTGACTGTAGCCTGGAGTAAGGAGTAGCTGGAATAGCCTGCACTGCAATCTTTAGAACAAAGGAGATCTTGGGGACAATGAAGATTCAATGTACATGATTTCAGTGTTCTTGAGGAGAGGCTGTTTTAGTGGAAATAATCATCTCCTGCAATTTTATATTATTTCCAGACTGTTTAAAATTGTTCCATAGGCAGAGAATAAAGAACCTTGTTTACTGTCTTGAAGTAGGATGTCTGATCCTCCTGGGGGAGGTTATTCTTTTATTAAAACAGATATAAAATAGCTGCTTTGATGGAAATACAGGGCTAGGAATTGAAATGGTGATGATTACAGAAGCTATAGTAGTCTAATGCAAAATAAGCCCTAGGAGATATGTGCCCTAAATGATAAATCACTGTTCTTTAACAAAATAAGAATTACTGTTACTTTATGTTTCTTGCTTATTTTACAAGGTCTTTAGCTGTTTCATCTGCACTTAAATTTTACAGGCTGGAGGTGAATTGATTGTTGCTTTGTGTTGTAAATGGCCTCCTTTTTTAAAGCACACTGAAGATGCAAGTACAAATCAACAGGATAGGATTCATTTAGTCTCAAAAAAGCAAAAGTAAAAGGAAGAGTCATGACTGCTGACACCACATGCAATAACTGCACTGGAATCTGTTCTTACAATTTGGTAGAGTTTTGTAATCTCATTGCTTTTGCTTTGGAAGCCTCCAGTAAGGTAAATTAGTATATGTTATTTTGAACTGGAAATAACCTCCTTCTAGCAGGCAGGGAATACTGGTAGCATTATTCATTAGGGATGTCATGTTCCAGCCCTATCCAGCAGCTTGTGGTTTACTCTGGATAATTAGGCATACCTGCCAAATGTTTGGGATCTGAGATGCTGAGATGTATTTAGCAAAAAAGACCGTCCTAAATACTGGCTTCGGAGCTGAGCACAGAGGAAGTAGTTGAAAGGGGTAATGTGTCCCAGTTTCTGCAATTTGTGATGACCTAAAATCCTTAATGATGGCGTCTGAAAACAGATAACGAAACCTTTGCATCTTTTCTACGTTCATGTTCGCTTGTGACAGCTCCAAGCTAGCAGTGCAGAGAAAGGACTGGGTTTGGAGATCAAAGAACAGCCTGGTTCAGGCAGTTTGGGGTGAGCTGGGTGACAGGCTGTCCCCATGGCTCACTGCATTCCTCAGTAGCTCACACAGTAAGAAGGAAGACACAGTTGATGCTGGCTGGGCACCTGTCTGTGTTGAGATCTCTACCTTGAGCTGTGCAAGCTTTTCGCCTCTCTGATGCCAGGGACAGTCTCTTGCTAACAATAGTTTTCTCTTGTAGGAATGCAGATCTGTACCATATCTCCCTGAATCTTCATTTTAGAAGCAGCCAGAGGATAAAACCCAGCACAACGCTCATTTAAAGTCAATATGCTCTAGCTTGCAATTTGCTCATGTTTAAGTGCCTAGCTTTTAAGGTTTCCTTTGCCCACAGGCAGTCTGAATACAAAGGCAGGCTCTCTATTTTTTTTTTTTTTAATAAAGAAAAAGTATTGTGAAAGCTCAAAGAACAAAATACTTCTTTCCACCTTCCATCTTCTCAGGTTTATTATCAGAAAACAGAGGCTGCCTGTATAAAGTCTAGAGGGGAACAAAGAGATGCCAACACCTCAAGTGCAGCTGGAAATGAAGGTGATGGATGAGCTCTGTGTGTGTACATACATGTGTGAGAGGAGTGAGCAAGTCCCACCTTGCAGCAGTGCTGAGCTTTATAGGGATAAGGTGTTGTGCAAAGCCCTCTACATGTAACTGCTTTCTTTGTTCTTGGTAAGCTTTGGTTGAGTGAAGATGAATAAAAGTTCTGAGTCTCTACTCAATTGCAGTATTGTGTAAATTATTCTCTTTGCAGGAAAGCTTCGCTGTGGGGTGTGAGAAAGGGAGTTGCAGTTATAACACAGTATCTTCAAGAAAGATGTGAAAAGAATAATGTATTTATTGCAGGAGCAGTTCCCCTTCTGGAGCCATGCACAGAAGGCATGATGTGCCATCTGAACTCTACCATGAAGAATTCAGCATGTAGCATAAGTTATTTGCCATTAACAATTTGAGTCCTGCAGACTGGAAGGAGTGATTTTCTTTAGGATTTCAGAAACCTTATTCTCATTGATTGATGCTGTAAGCTGAGTTATTCTGTGGTTTCAATAGAAATGGAAGTAGTGCCTGCTTGTATCACTTGTGGTGCCTTGCCTTTGAAGGCTGTCTCTGTTGCATTTTGACTGAGGTGATTGGCAAAGGCTTATTGTCATGGTCTTGGTTAATATTAGTGCTTACCTGAAACTGGGAGTGGCTTCCTTACTGAAGTCTGAGTTCCAGAAGGTCAGAATATAGCTGTAAATAAAGGAAGACTGGGCAGGGGCATCTCAGCTTGTTTAAAGAGAAATGATAGATCATGCAAGAATTAAATGTGAACCTTAATGAAACATCAGCAGCAAAAGGTCACTGGGGGCCTGCACAAAATATGGCACAGCAAAAGGGGAAATCCAAAGGCTATAGCTGGGTTGAAATACAATTTTTCTAAATGATACAAAAGGTAGTTTTGTAGTTCCCTGGTGATGAAGCTGTTCACATGGGAAGAATATTTAAACCTTTATGTAGTTAGGTTGAGCACCTCTATCACAGCAGTTTCATCCCAAGCCTTTTTATTTTCCTATGATGTGAAGAGATAGAATGGATTTGTCCAGAGTTTGCTTTTGTCAAAGTGTGTTCAATTTGCAGTTTTGGGCTCCGTGTCATTCTTCTTGGATTTTCTGGTTTTTGTTTTTATAATATGTGTGTAAAAATGTGTGTGTGTGTATATAGTCCTTAATACAGGCTATTCTTTGAGTGTCTGAGAGGATGTGCCAACAGAAGCCCTGCTTTGCCTTTAAAGCCTGTGTAGCCAGATACCTTCAGGGCTTGTAATGAAATGAGCAGTTTGTAGTTTCATTTTACGTGGCTGAGGATTCATAATGCTGGGCAAAAGTCTGAGTTCTCAGTGCATAAGCTGGTTCTTTATTGGCCCCTTGCTGGGAAACTTCTGAAAGGCATTCATCTTCCAAAGGGAGCTTCTCTGATTTCTGTGCTGGAACACACAATTGCATAGGAAAAGGGAAGGTTCAGACACCAGTGCTGGCGAGCAGCAGAGTGTTCTCTTTAGGCACTATCCCTGCAAGAACCCACCTCTGATCTCCCTTCTTTCTGTTTAGATTTTATTCTGTTGTCTCTCTGTTAGAAATTTAAATAAGCTTGTAGCCAGTTAGACCTTACAGACTTAGTGAGGATGTAGGAAGGGAAGCATTTCAGTGAATTTATCTCTAGCTGTGAAGTTTTTGTTTAATTATTATCGCTTTGGGCAGTTAGGGAAAGGTGTCTGTTTAATTGTAGGTGTTGATGTTTTATAGCCTTCTCTAGTCTCCAGCTGAGTGTACTTGGTCAAATGCAGAGAAACTTTCAATGGTGTGTAAGATTAACTGCTCTGAAAGCCAGTGGGCCTGTTCACTGCAGAACTGAAAGAATGTTTTTGCAGAGAAAAATTCCACTTCTTCTATGCTGGGCATTGAGGAAGCTTAAAACAGATTTAAATTTAAGATAGTCTGTTAGTCTGTTGCCTGTTAAAATGAAGTACTTGATAGATGCTTCACATGATTTCTGTTTGCTGCACTGAGCCCAGTCATACCAGCACAGTTGCAGCAAGCTTGTCTGAGACAGGAAATACTCCTTTCTCTGAATCTCTGCTTGCAAATTGTTGGGTAAAATAAGAGTTTTTTTCAATCAAGGAAGCTGAAGTCAGTGGAATAGTTTCACCATGATGGTAGAAGTAAGAAGTTAATTTTTTTTTAACCTTCTTCTTTATAGGAACAAAGCCCCAGTAACCAGACTTCAATAGCAATGATGCAAGAGCCTCAAGAAATGGTGGAAGAGACAGTCACTGTGGAGGAAGACCCAGGCACTCCCACTTCCCACGTGTCTATTGTCACTTCTGAGGATGGAACCACGAGGAGAACTGAAACCAAGGTGAGAGGTTAACAACCACTGAGGGAAATGGCAAAGTGCCATCTAATCATGGAATAGAAATAGCAGGGAGTAGCCTGAGTGATGACAATCATGCTATTGTGATTTTGAGCATGGTGTTTGCCAGCAGAGCTGAGCTCAGGGCTTTTTCAGTTTCACCTCTGTGTCTGGATTGCTCCCTATCAGCTCTGCTGATACTGCTGTTCATGGAGCTGTGTACTGAACAGTAGAAATGATCCAGGTTAACCAAACAAAACCACCAGAACCCCTCCTCAGGCTGCTTATTCTTGTAATATTCACTTCATTCTACTGAAGCAGTTCGCAGCCTTGCCCTGCAAACAAAAAGTGATGAGTTGGTAGGGCTTGGCTGAGGAAAATATGTCTTAAATTAGTGACAGTCTATAATAACATTATATTATGATTATGCATTTGTCCTGTAGAACAAGAAACAGCCTATGTAAATAACACCATAGCATTTAAAACCTGCAGCAATCTTGTGACTGGCATCTTACTCCTAATGCATGGGGAAAGCTGGGTGTGCTCCCCAGTGACTGTACCTCAGGTTTGGCTGGATTACAGGTGTTGCAAGTGTTTTAATTCTCCTGGTATCTTTTTGTTCTTGTGTAAGGTAATTTTACAGTCTCTGTTGAGCAGGTGCTGTGTGGTCATGGCTGCCTTGGATGCTTTCAGGGCCACTGGAACATTACAAAGATAAAGGGTGATTCCCGTTTTAAAAACTTTTAAACAGGACTGATTTAAAAAGAAAAAAGGGGAGGGGATTGTTCAACTGTGTTAAAAGGAGTTGGAGAGAGGTCACTGTGTAAATCAGTGTTTATTTTCACTGGTGTTCCAGATTTGCAGTCCTAGGATATCTATTCAGGACATCAGATCCTCAAGTTGAAGTAAATAAATGTTGATTTCCTGAGATCAGTAGGCCTGTACAGATGATAATAAACTGAGTATCTGGTTTAATAGTTGTTGCAGTTAGTTACAAGGTAAATATAACTGGCCTATTTTCTGATTGCTGGAGGGAGATTAAGGTTTTAAAATAAAAACAGATGAATATAAAACCCCCACATTTTTATTAGCCCTTCAAATAATCTAATGTATTTAATTTGTGACTTACATGAAAGAAATGCTGTTTTCTTTCTAGTGGCAGCAACTACTGTTATCTGCAGGAAGAAAGTGGTAAAATTACAGTGGGGATGGACAGCTTTTTATATGTACTAATAGTAGTGCATAATTTTAGAAGGCTGCAAGGGCATAAGATTATAGCTGTGACTGTAAAAATAGAGGTGAGGCCATGCCTCACCTAGATAACAGGACCACATGGGGTGAAGTAGTTTGTCTGGAATAGTTGTGGCACTGATAAAAGCTGTGTGTTTGTCACAGCTCAGAGGTGTGATTTTCTCCTCTGTGTTGGGGACCTCCTGTTCTTCCATCATCCCACAGGAGAGCACAGTGGCAGCTTCAAAACAGGCATTGTGGCTGCATAAGGGAAAGGAAAATTGAAAAAAACCAGCAACCCTGGAGCTACTGTTCCATTTCAAAGAGCAAGGCTTTCTTGTGCTATTGCAGGTCATGGCAGGCACTGAAGTGTGTCCAGGATGGGGGTGGGATGTGGAGCTGTCTTACTCTCCATTTGTGTTTCAAATAAAGCCACTGACTGCAGCTGAAGTACTACCTGGAGCTGTTTCCTAGTAATTCATTGCTACAAGGACCAACAGAAAAATACTAAAAACCCAGTTGTTGAGAAAAGTGATTCTGAAATGTCAAAACACAGCCTGGCTTAGCCCCGAAGAGGTGCTGAGACTTTGCTGGGGTTGTTGCCTCTGAAATGGTTTTGTTTGACTTTTCCTTGCTATGACAAAAAGGCATAGGTTTCACAGCTCTTAGATACTAATCTGAGGTCAGATTTTACAAGTTTTTTACATCACTTTGGTCTTCAACTTGCATTTTGTTTTGGTAGGGACTGTGAAAATGAAAACCGTGTCACTGGGGTTTAATAGCATCAGTTAATTGCCCTGGAGTTAATTGTCATTGACACAATCATTTCTAGTAGGTGTCATCATGGTGCTTTCATAGCTCATGCTATTATGTGTGAGAGCCTTACAGAGAAAACTAAGTTTCCTGGTACCTCTGTGCAGTGGCAGAATTCTGACCTTGCTGCTCAGAGGAGGGTGCTGAAGAAATCTCCCTGGCATGGGAGGTGCAGCCCCGTGGCTGCTGGCCACCCCACTGGCCAGGAGCAGGAGGGGTTGAGCCCAAAGCTGCAGTTTCGTGTCTCTGCCTGTTTCCTCACAGATTTAAAGAAATTGAAAATACACTTTACAAATCCCCCCCAGACCAAAGCACCCCACGTGAATCTGGCCTTGCAGTCAGTGTGCAGGTGGTGCTTTCTGTCCTTGTGGAGGAGCAGCATTTCCTGTGCTGGGAATCCTCACATCTCGTGTCAGTAGTCCCCAGGCTGTGAAGCTGAGATGGTCACACTGTGCTCAGGGGGAGTGGCTTTGTGCTCAGCCTTTCTTTTCACTCTGAGCAGTTGCCCTTGATGCTCTACATTGCTCTGCTTGCTCCAGGCCCCTTTAAGGAAGGATTTAGGACCTGTTGTTGTTGTGTCTATAACTAAGGGCTCTTCTGGACATTGTCAGCCACAATCTCCAGCATATCTGTCTTGCAAAGAAAGTGGGGGCATAAGATACTTCTGTGACAGAGTAAATAGCACAGGTCATGGTTTTTTAAGACCAGAGAGACCAGAGATGTTTTTCAAATGTATTCTTTGTTTGCTGGATAGTTTATGTGGGGATTTGTCAACCTTATGCCATTTTTGGATTCTTAAAAGGAAATTATCACTTATTTTTGTTAAATTGTGTGAATTTCTAGCTTGCTGGAGAGCGATGCCTCTGAAATTCTTCCTCTTGAAATGCAGCACAGCAAAGGCTGTAAATGTGAATGCTCCTGGATGCTGCTGTTCCTTTATTCTCTGTTCATTCCCCTATTGTTTCAAACCCATAATTTATAGAGGTTATTCTTTTCAATAGTGTATTAAGTAAACAGCCTTAATCTAGATGCATTGACAGTTTTGCTTTGCTTTTCCCTCATCTTTGAAAATGCCTGTAGCAGTGAAGCAGGAAGAAGGCGTAATAGAATTTAATATTTGACATATTTTAAATAGAGAACATCTGCCTTTTCAAAATGAGATATCTCTGGGTAATTTTCTCCTACCTGTTATTCTTTTAGTGTTATACTAAGTCCCTACATGGCATTCCTTGCACAAAAGATGTAGCAGATAACACTTCATTTCAACTTTATAATATCTCTGGAAGCCAAATACCTATCAAGCTAAAACAGTGAAAGTCACCTTGGGGAGAGACTTCCACTTCTTGCTGCTGGCTGGAGCACTGCCAGGTGTTAAAGGGAGCCTGTTGTAAGTGGCTCAAGAGAACTCAGTAAAGCAAATTAGATGTTTGTGTAAAAGTTCCCTTTTTTTTCTTTTTTCAGGCACCTTTTATTTTTATCTTTGAAATGCCAAAAGATTGGAGAGATTTAGGTCACTGTTACTCATTGAAATTGATGTTTTATCATAGCAAACTGTGAAATCAGTCTGTATACAAAGTTGTTTGTAGTAATTTGTAGTCCATCCATTTTCTTTGAGCTTTCCAATACTCAGCAGGTCCAGCTCCCAGCAGTGATTAACTGCTGTTCCCAATTCCTAACATCTGTGGTAAGAAAGTGGTTGTTACCAAAACTCTGGGTTGTGCTGCTGCCAGGTACCACAAGAGACAGTTCTTAGAAACTTTGCAGGAAATTCAAAGGAATTAGGCAATGGAGCCAGAATGGATTTTAGCTGAAGTTGAGGGCCCTTTCAAAATGTGAAATACTAGGCTTGAAATTGAAGAGGAGAGATTTCAGCTGTTGTTTAGAAAACCTGCAGGGTGAGTTCTTCCCCAGCATTTAATGGAAAGGTAATAGCTTCAACCTGCATGGGCTGATAAATTTTTACAGTCCATAGTTCAAAAATAAGCTCACAGAAATGTCAGGATGCTCAGATGCTCCTGCATTCCTTCTCCTCTGATTCTTGGTTTATGAGAGTTTCAACAAGATTGTTATCCCTGTCAGCTTTTATAATGCAGTTAATTTATTTCAAATATTTAGAGGCAAAACAAAACCAACCTCAGAAACAAAATGGAAGGTGGAATTATAGATAAGATGACTGCATCTGACCATGATAGACCAGTTCCACAGAAATCTTGGTTCTGTCTTTACTCCTCTGTGACTGAGCACTGTGAGGCACCTCCTTGTACCATATGCAAATGCATCCAGTAAATCCTGTTGTTGGGTAGTTTCATTTTTTTTTTTATCCCATCCTCCTAGATAAATAGGATGAGGGACAGCAAAATACAGAAGCTGCTTTAAATGTGTGAATGTTTCTTTTATGTTCCATTGGCAAATGTATTTCCAGAAACAGAATTAGTAAAACCATGGGGCCTGTAAGGGAATTTTTAACTAAAATAATTGTTATTTGTGCGGTGAACAAAGATAAGGTCAGTAAACCTGAAGTATACTCAGATTTTTGGGGTGTGGAGAGCAGCAATGAAAGCACTGACTTGAAGTATCACAAAATTTTCTCTGCAGAGAGCCTGAACTAGTAAGTAAATTGGATTTTTGTGGTGTTGGGGTTTTTTGGGGTTGTGTTTTGTTTGGTTGGGTGTTTTTGTTTTTGTTTTTTTTTTGTCCTGTAGCTGAAATCTTGGTAGCTGTACAGGGAATAAAGGGAATAAAGAATTTCAAATACAACTTCATAGGAAAGTAGCCTGAAGCTTTGCTCTGCTACTCCAAGATTGGGGCATTTAAAAAATTGAGCATCTTTGATTTGTCATTGGAGTGAAAAAACCTTTTTACACAGGTATTCTTTAGAAATGGAAAGTAAAGAGAGGAAGTCAAATTACCCTCAAAGTAACTTGTAACTCTATGTTTTTTATTAGAGCACATCTACAGTGAGGAATTGATGCTAATAAATCTTTTTTAAGATGGGGTGCATCTGAAGGATCAGGTGTCTCTCAGACAAGGCAGTCTGTTGGCACTTCCATTTGGAATAGCTTCATTCTCTCTGGCTAATGCATCAGTATTAAAGAAACCACAAAAATGTTGGGAGAGAAGATTACTGTGCTGTCAGCTACTCAGGATTGCCTGTGTTCTTTTAAGAAATATAAATGAAACATTCCCTTGAGCAGGATTTCCTGAAATAAACGTGTTTGGTTTGTTGGTTGGGTTTCTTCTTTTGCTTGGAAACCTTTCATTAAATGGACCTTCATCTGTGTGCTGGCTAATTGCTGCCAAAAAGCTTCCTTTTATTGTCCTGTCAGCAGCAAAATCTGTTTATCACATGATAAATCTTCTATCTCAATGCCTCTGCCTGATAAATGAGGCATGAGTACAAATACTCCCTCTCTCTGAAAATATGAAATGGCTCTGTTTGATTGCCCCAGTGTAACACCTTTTGCATTACTGAGTGCTTTTATGCTATGAGAAATGCATACTTTAGTGCTTGAGTGAAATGTTCCTTTTTATGTGGCTGACCAAGGTGGTTTTGATTGTCCTGATAGTTTTTGTTTGCTGCTGGGTGCAGCATTCAGGTGTGCTAATGCTGTAAACTTGTTTTTACATGTGCTGTGCTGCCTGACACTGAGTGTGGCTTTCTGATGAGCCACAGCCATTGGAAGTCTGTCTGTGCTAGTCTGAAAGACAGGAAAATAAGGCAATGTAGATATAAACTGCAAACCAGTCCCTTGCATTCTGTTGGCAATTTAAACTAAAAACCCAAATTTCTGTGAATGCTCTGTGGAGTGCCAGAGCATGGTGAAAAGCTCACTAAGGTTAACTGCCAGGTCACACATTGTCTAGGAGGTGATTTTCAGTGATCTGAAATTCTGCTTTGTGGTTTTTGTGTGCAGGTAGCAGCTTTGGAGACAATTGTCCTGGCTGTAATATTTCTGTGATTATCACCTCATCCTGTTTACCAATAACATGGAGCAAGTCTTTGATGAAGGTAGACCTGATCCTGGAGGACAAAGTTTATTCCTCCTTTTGTGCTGTTGCTGCAGCCAGAGGAGGTGTGTTAGGTACTTCCCGTTGTCTGATTTTAACAGCTTTAGGAAAAATGGCAGTGACAAACTGAGCAAGCATGGCAGCTTGTGTCTGAGCAGCAGTGCTTGGGCTTGGATCTGCTGTGTGGTGCTGAAAGAAGGAGCTTTGTGAGGTTATGCAAGGGCACTTCTTGGCATTTAGAGAGCTCCTTCCTTCTTCCTTTCCGAGCATAAGTCTCCATTTCTGATTCATCCAATTGCTGACATCTGCCTTAGTTACCCTACCGTAAGTAATTCCTGTTATTCCCTTTACTGGTTCCCAAATTCAGGGACACAAAGGCCCAGCTTTTTGAATCCAGTTTTGTCGTGGCTTTGCAAAACTCGTGTACTTCAGGCCTGAGAAATGTCACTTTCTGCTCTTAGAAGATCACTTATGAATATGGTACTTTGAATAAAAGTATTGTTTCTGACTTCAGTAGGAGAACACTGAGCTGTGTTGCTTTGTGTGTATCCACTTCACAAAGAGCTACTGTAAGCTCTGCCAGCTCTTTCTCTCCTCTCACTGCTGAGTTTGTAAAAGCTGTGACAGTGGTCACGCTGACAAGTGAGCGGAAAGGAGAAGTATTGTACACAGGTAACAAGCAAAAACCCCCGTTGGACTGGATGTCATGAAATAAATGTTGAGTTTCTAGTTTCCTTTCTTCCAGTTACTAAAATGTGTGCTTTGAAAAAGGGAGAAAAGACTCAGAGGCCTGGAAGGGAGAGCATCTTTCCTGATGTTTACTTGATGAGGAAATCCCTTTGTATTGATGAGGAAAATTGTTTCAGCTCTGGCTCCAATGAGATACAGAGGTCATGTTCATACCTGGCTGTGCTGCATTCAGCATCGTGTTGCTGTTAATTGCACTGCTGGTGGAGAGGCATTTCTGCTGCTTTCAGTCTTGTAGGATTTCATTACTTCATTATGTTGAAGTATCATTTGCTCACAGATGTGTGAGGAAAAGAAATGCTGTTTGGGTGAATCTTTTTTCTGTTTGGGGTTTCTGTGTGAAAACATCTGGCTAGAGGACATGTCTGGAGCCACTTCAAGAGATGTAGTCTAATTATTTTACTTTGCAGTAGTTTGGCTAATCTGTTGCCAATCTAAATGTTTAAATCGGGGGCTGTAGGTCAAAATATTTATTTGGACTTCAGAGCTACTGAGCAATCCAGGGATACATGTTGTGCTTAACATTTCCCTTGAATGTAGCATTTCATTCTGAGACTTACATGAAGAAAAGTGTCGTTTGCTGATCCTTATTTATGTCTATAATAGCTTAGAAACCCCAGATACCTTTTACCAATTTTGTGGTTTTCCCCTGGTGAGTGTAATGATGTCAGGTAGTTTGATTCTCCCTCTCATCTTGGTGGATGAGCTGTTTTGCTGCTTGGTTGGGCTGAAAAGTCAGCACTTACTAGGATTAGGGTAACTCTATATAGGTTTCAGTAATTTTGGGGGTTAGGGCTACCAAGGATAGACTGGCATTTGCTGGACTTTTTATTCTTCCCAAAAGAGCTTTTGCTGGTCACTCTGGAAGGCAGGACAGAAGTTGATGGAGCCCAGATACCAACCCAAACAGAAAGCCCTTTGCTGGTTTGTAAATACAGTGGCTTTTGTCCAGCATTGCCTTAAACAGATTACCCGACCTTTGCCACAGAGGCAGATGGTTCTTGCAAAGTTTTAAGGACTCTTTGTTCTTATCCTTCAGCAAGAAACCCTGAATGCAAGAGCCCTGTGGGCATTTACTATTTTCAGTTTTTGCAAATTCTGTTTTGAAATGAAATGTGATTTATGGAAGTAAAGGTAAAGCTGTATTTGTATGCAGATTTTTCTTCAGTGTTTTAAACAAGCTTGTCTAGCATGTTTAGGTAGCTGCAATTGCAAAAACAATGTGGTGTTAGTGTTCATTATTACAAATTTGTTAGTCACCAAAATAATGACAACAGCTACCTGTTGGGTTTGTGTGGTGGTTGGTGGATGTAAGACTGTCTTAAAAGAGAAAGCAGGTGTGTTGTCCACAATCCTGAAGCCCAAAACTTCTCTGTTCAAGATCTTGATTTCCTAAAGATTATTGCCAGATTTGAGCTCCATCAAATTTCACAGAGGTGCAAACTTGATCCAGATCAAGCAGAAGCCCATAACTTTTTCTGTTAAACGAGAGGATATTTATGCTGTAGCTGTGGGAGGGCAGGCTGTGGCTCCACAACATGGTAAAGTCTTCTCTTAGGACAGATGTCTCCTGAAAACTTTTTGGGGGAATTGGAACTGGTGTAATGACTTTGTGCTGCTTCCATGTGCTGTCACATGGCTGCAGTGGTTTTGATTTGGTAGTAAGAGCCCAAAGAGTGTTTTTTTCAAAGTATTTTTCCACTGTTCATTCCGAAAGCCAGTAGGTGAGCTGATTGCTGCGCTGGCGTTACAGGCACAGACAGGAGTTTGCTCTGTGGTGCTCTCTCCCCCTTCTACTCCTCCACCTCCCTCTGTCTCACCACATTATGCAGCAAGGAGAGCATTAACACATTTACTCACTGCTTCCTGCCAGGTTACCAAGATGGTCAAGACAGTCACCACGAGGACGGTGCGGCAGGTGCCGCTGGGGCCGGACGGGCTCCCTGCCATGGACGGCTCCTCGCCCATGGGCAGCTACACCGACTCCATCGACAGGAGGTACCTGAAGAACGGGGAGCGCTTCATCACCCCCCAGGCCTCGTCCACCCTCAGCCGCTCCTACAACAGCTACAACGACTCGTATCCCGAGAGCCACGAGGGCCAGTACCGCCCCTACGTCGGCCACGACGGCTACGGAGACCTCTCGGACAGCTACGGCAGCTTGTCCCGGGGCGTCGGCTACCGGCCCCGCTACGCCTACGTGCCCGGGGGCACCTACCGGCCCGACGACGGCAGCTTCACCCTGCCCAGCAGGAGGGAGAACTACGGCCCCGTTGCCCAGCCCCAGGTGCCCGTGGGCAGCAGCGTTGACCTGAACCGCTCTCAGCCCGAGCGCTTCCAGCCGGAGCCCTATGGACTGGAGGATGACAACCGCAGCCTCGGAGTGGATGATGAAGGGTACGAACTGGATCCAGATTACTCCACTGTGAACAGGAGGACATCTGCAGGTGTGCCAGAAAGAGGAAGGCCTCACAAAGGAAGGTAAAAGCCATTTGTTTTTCACAGTCTGTTCTGCAACTTTTGCTTGTTTGATGATTTACATTCAAAGTCTGTGATCTGGAATTACTTGATAGAAAAACAGCGTGTAAGTGGCTGGAATACACACATGAAGTATGGAAGAGGGGTAGGGGTGGGGCCCAAGGACCCTTTCAGTGATTCTGGGCTGCTTAGTTCAGGTTGAATTTAGAGAGAAAGATGACCTTGTACAAGAAGGCTAAGTTACTTTTTTTCCCACCTCCTAAAAAGAGTTGTGAATGCTCTGTGTTGTCCCAGAGCAGTCCCACACTAGCAAGGTGAAAAGAAGGGTTTGTGATCTGTGAGACTCCTGACAGGTCTGGTTGTGTGCACATCTGCCAAACAAAAGCTTTGAACAGCTGGCTGAGGTTGGAGATGAGCTGATCCCTGGTGGTGAAGGGGTGCCAAGCTGTCTTGTGAGGTGTATGACAGCCTCAGCCCAGATCCTCTGCTAACCACACGCCCTCAGCTGTCTGACCAGGTTGTGCTGAACCTCACAGATCTTAGTCCTGTGCCTATAGAAGGGGAGAAAAGAATATTTGTGTTGTATTTAAAGTGACCAGTTACAAATTACTTCTGGTTCAGCCCAGTTTCTAAGGAATGGTCTATTTTATGCTGTGTTTTCTGGTATTAGTTGTTTATGCTGTGTTCACAGCTATCTGCTCTTGCATTTGAGAAAAAAACCCCAACAACCCCCAGGCTTGGGAAAAGAGTCCTGTTACTCAGCTGAAAGTCATCTTGTACAGACCTGAAAAACTTGTAATACTTTGTTTTCTAAGGGGTGTACAAATTTTACATGTGCCTGCTTGAAGTCATATCCTCATGATTCGTGTTTTGATATGGATTTCGTTCTCATTCTTTTCCTTTTAATTTAGAATAGTTTCCAGAGCTGTAAAGAGTCTGGATTCACCTGTCTCTGTGTACAGACAGTCTTTAGTCTTAACATTTCTGACCTCAGGCTTTGGTGCATCAGCAGCAGTTGTTGGTGGGATTTGTGTTGGCCTTTTTGGTCTCTCAGAGTCCTCTTCCTTGGAGACATGATGTCATTCATGCTTTTGTGGATCTGTTTTCCCTCCCTGTTCTGGGAGTTCATTCCAAAGCTAGAATCAAACACTTCCAAATTGTCATCTGTACTTGAGAGTTAAAAAACAAACAAAGAAACAAACAAAAAAGCCAGTGAAAAAAGGTGTCAAGGCATATCTCCCCTAACACCCTTCAAGTCCATTGTGACATCTTTGATTTTGTAGGCTTCCCAGCAGTGGAATCACATCCCTGTTTTGTGGGGCTGAAGGAAGTACCTGCACCCAGTGGGTGCCAGAATCCTGCTCAATCTATCAGGCTTGGATTTGTGCTTCCCTGAACTAAGCAAGTTTACAGTTCTTGCTAAAAGAAGTCAGGCATCAACGCTTTTAAATTTTTATTAACATTTTTCAAACTGTATGCAAAATGAATAATTAAATATATTCTTAGAACCTACTCATTTGCATTTTAAAATTCGGTGTTTTTATTAAACATCCCTTTGATTTATTGTTCCTTGCAGTTTGGATAGGACCAATTCATAATTTTTCTTCTATGTTTCTTTTGTTATGAGGTTTTTTCCATATTTAATGTGATCAAGAGGCTTTGACAAATAATTAGCCTGACTGTGGCAGCAAACTTTAGCTGTTGAGAACATAAGAAGATTGTATGAGGGCCTCTTCATAAGCAGTTACTTTTTGACATTTCAAAGAAATACTTGAACAATTCCGTAAACCTGCATTTCAGATATGCTACTGATCTGCAAGAAAATAAAGACTACAAGTAGTGCTTTGTACTAGATGAGGGTAATTGCTAATTTCTTATTCCTCTCTAGTTTTTTAAAATTTTTATTTCTGTGAAAATGATTAAATGAATGTGATTAATTGATGTCACTTTTGATTTCGGAAAGTTAGAATGTATAGAGCAGGTTGAACAACAGCTCTGTTGGATGCTGTTCTGTGTTACACCAACTTTCATCTCCTGTCCTGAGCAGAATTCCTGCACTGATGGCTCTCTGAGCCTTTGTCTCATGTTCTCCCCAGCAGATGCTGCTTCATGAGGGAGTAGTTTAAAGGTAGAATAAGAATCCTTACTCTCAGTTCCTGTTCTGGGAGGGCTTGAGTGGAGGTTTCTCATGGGAATCTGTGCTAGTGAGTCTGATTCCCTGTGTGATGAGGGAGCCCAGCTGTATCTGGAGGGGTCCTAGGCAGGGGGATTACAAGTACAGATTGTTCTTTCCAGCTCTTACCTGCTCCATTTGATCACAGAGATAAATGCCTATTTGTGCTTTTCTTCTGTCATCACCAGCCTCATTTTAAGCTACTTATATTTCATTTTAAATTGGGGAAAAATGTGCCTCCTCACAAACATCTCCAAATCCAGATAAATGCAAAAAGGCAAATGTTCCCTCTGTTGGCTCATCACTGCTTGTGGCTGGGCTTTCTTATTTTCCTTTGTACTGAGTCTCTCCTCATGGAAGATACATCACTTCCTGCAAGAGCACCTGGCACTTCTTGTTCTTCCCCTCACTTATGCTCTGGTTTGGTGTAAGTCAGGTTGCATAATAAATTTGGGTTAGAGAGAAGCATTTGGGATGTACAGTATTGGCTAAATGTTACTCAGGTTTACTTATAAAGGTATTTATACATGTTTAATTGAGTTTGTGCCTTTTTTTCCTTCATTTGCTAGGTCTCCTTTATTATACTAAGTGTTTTATTATAGTTTTTAAAAACATCTAGTTTTATTGTGTGCTGGATGTTTTATATACAGTCCTTTCTGCAATAGAAGCAGGAAGTACTGAATACTTTTATTCACAAAAAACATCCCCACTACTATTTGAATATTTCTTAATCATTAAATTGAAATAAACACAGATGAAGAAAGAAATGGCAAGTCATAACTCATCTTACTGATCTAAATAACTTCTGTTCATCTTTTTCTTGCGTGGGTGATGATTTCTTCCCAGAGTGGACCACTGCATTCTGCACTTGTGTGAGCATTCATGGGACCTCTTTTTTCCCTAAGGGCTCTGGAGCAGCTATTGCCAGTGTTACTGTTCCAGACAGGGTATAAATTTTTTATGTTGACTAAATCAACAACAGAGCAGTTTTTTGCTGTTAAATTATCTATGCCAGAAGCCTGCTTTAAGATACTGAGACTGTATTTGGTGGTCACTTCACAGTCCAAATTCCTATGACCAAGAAATGAGCCAAATTTTAGATGAAATACCTTTACCAGTGGGTCTATTGCTGCTGTTGGGTATGGGCAGTGAGAGTACTGGTAACACCACACATGCCAGTCTCATTCTTTTTCTGGTGGTTTTTTCAGAAATAAAAAGGTTTGTAATTGTAGATAAAACTTGGTCAGCACTTTTGGCCTACGTTCACTCATTCCAGGTGTACATGGGCAGCATTAGGATGTTGTCTAGTTTGGGGCAGGAGTTTATGGACATGCCTGGGCAGAACAGGGTGAGGCAAGCAATGTGGTCAGTTTGAAAAATACCTGAGTTTTTTCTGAGTGTCTTCCTTAGTGTGAATTCAGTTTGCTAATATTGTGGTTGCAGAAGGTGATGAATGGCAGAGTTTGATGTGGCAGGAGGCAACCAGAGTCAGCTCATCCATTGGCAGTTCTTGGGTGCCTCCAGTTAAGGGGATTTTGGTGTTTTAACCATATGGCCCATAACTCAGGCTTGACTCAGCAGAGGATTCACTCCAGTTTTGAATCCCCCTGTGTATCCTATCAGGGAACAGAGCTTGGCAAAAGTAGAATTTCATTCTGCAAAGTCTTTACATCTCCTCTTCAGTGTTTGGCACAAAGTTTCCTGCTGAAATCCCAAAGCCTTTCTGGTCTTTTATCCAAAGCAGACACCAGCTGCAAACTGTAATGAATGTAACACTTGTAGAAGTTGTTGAGGATTAAATGTTTAAATCCTTCACCTGTTTACTCAAATGTGCCTATGTTGAAGCCATGAGGAAGATGATAAATCCACAAGTTCTCTCCTAGTCTTTAACTATGCTAGAATGTGTTTTGATCAATTCCTGAGACAGGTGATTAGTGAGACCCATGGCATCCTAAAAACTCGGCTGCCTTGCTGCAGACAGACGGAAGGCAAGATGCTTGCAGTCAGCAACTCTGGCATAGCACCAGAGCTCTTCAGTCCTGAGAGTAGAGAGCTCTTGGTCTCCTGAGAGCAGTATCTGCTGAGGCTCTTGTTAGTCCTGTTATGTATCAAGTGGCTTTTCCTTCCCAGCCTAGCTACTCCAGTGATGTGGAAGTGAAAAATCTCATTTAGACTGTACCTATCTGACTCAGAAAGAGGATTTCTTTACTCAGCCAATGTGTAGATATGTTGGTGCTCAGGGTGTGTTTAATGCCCTGATAGATTCTTGCTTTTAACTTTCTTGCTCTGCCAGTCTGATCTTCCAGCCCTCTGTTAAAGGAGAGGTGATGGGGCTTGTGGCACTTCTGCCTTGCTCTGCCTGAGCAGTTGTTCTGCTCCTCTGCAGATGACCTGTTTTGGTAAGCTGCTTCCTCTGTTGATTTTTGTTAACCTTCCCTAGCCTTGATCAGTGTATTTGGTCATGTGAATCTAAGTAGTGTGATACTTGCTGTGGCTGAGCTTTCTTGTACACCTCCTAGGTTCATACACGATCTGAGTTTCTACATAATGATTTGGGGTCTTCAAGGTTCAGGTGTGCAGGTGTTTTCCTTTGCTGCCAGGTACAGTCATTGAGTTATGTCCCTGGTGCATTAGCAGTGGCTCTCACCACTGTTTCATCCTCAGAGGAATGGTGGATCTGGCCAGTGTGGGCTTATTCCAGCAATTGCGGGTTTTTGTTTTTGTCCTCTTCTCTCCTGATTGTTGAGAGATGCTGTCTTGTTTTAAAGCAGAGTTATGATCTTATTTAATTTTTGATTTTAATTATTAATTCTTGACTTCAGGAATTTTCACTCATATTTAATAAGTAGTGATTGGCAGTTCAAATTAGTGCTGTTGGTACAAGGCTTATGTGGTACTCTTTTGTTGTAACAGTGTTGCATTTCAAGTTCTAACGCTGAAGTTTTCTTTTGACAAATGTAGTGAGACCAAGGAGCTTTGTGTAGCATAGAGAAGAGGATACAACATGAGGAAGACAGGCCCAGCTGTGTGATTCTGTTTGGAAGGCTTTGTGGAAATGAAGCAAACAAACTGCATCCCAAGACAGCAATTATCTTTGTGTACCTGCACGAATGAGGAGGAGAGAGAAACTTAATTGTGCAGGTGTAATTGAGGTGATGCACAGTTATCTTGTGGGCAGCTCACAGGACTGAGATGTTCTGAATTGTGAGCTACCAAGTCAAGCAAGGAACAGCTGTGCAATTATTAAAATGAATCTTCTGCTGCTTTTATGAAGTGAAAAAGAATTTAACGTGAGGATGGGTTTGAGAAATGAGAATTTGTTCTAGTTTTAGTGCTGGTTATCACAAATTTGCATTTGTAAAAACAGAATTTTGAGGAGTAGCTAAGGGGTTTTGTTATTCCTTCTGCCCTGTGTGCATTCACAGAAGTAAATTGTTTCAGTGTTGTTGCTTTCTGCTTGGAGTGATGGAAACAGCTTTGTTCTGTAACAGAAAACACGACTGTCCAGAGAGTGTAAATTACTGTGTAGAGCAACTGCTGAATTATACATATACAAATAACTGCATCAATAAAAGGATTTCTTCAGATTCATTCTGAGTTTTGGATACTTGCCCATTTTTATCCTTTCATTCAGTTTATGGTTTAGAACAGCAATTAAAGCAACATAAAGTCAGGAGAGGCACTTTTAGCATTAAAAGCGTTAATTGTACAAGACTAAGTTCAGTCTCCACCTCTGGTTGCTCTTCTCCCCAGAGCCCAGTTTAATTATCAGTCACTTTGGGATGACAGCAAGTTCCGTTTTCTTCCTGACTTCTAATAGCCTATACTTCAGCGTGACAGCAGAAATGGTTCAATACCATCACTCAGTGCTTTAGATGAAAGATTTTAAGAAACATTTTGTAGCAATTAGAACCACTTGCTTGACTGAGCTAACTGCAATACTGAGACAGTAGCAAACCTGTCCAGGAAAAAACTGTAAGGCAAAAGGCTGCTGCTGGTTTGAAAAAATACATCTGTAAGAGGGTGGTTTATGGCAGTATCGATTATGAGTAGTGTTTAGAGTATGCTTGTCTGAGCATCAACACGGAATTGTAGTGGAACTTGTCAGACTTGCTGAAATATATCTGTGGTCCCTGCCCAGGCCTTGAATGCCCTTAATTAGAGTTTTGGTTTGTTGCAGAAGTAGCAGCATTAATGAAGATCAGTGTTTCCTACTAAATGTAATCCAGCTCTGTTGTAATTGCTTTGCTAAGTGACCAAAATGAAAGCGATCTGTTTGATGGCTTGCAGTTCCTGTCATCATTTCATTGCTAGCCAAACAAACACTGTGCTGGAGTCCCATCACTGCTGAGAGCTCAGCTATGGTTAATTTTCAAGTTACTCAAAATAAACTATGGAAAACTGTAAATATGCTGCCCCAGTGATGTTTGTGATATTAAAATGTTTGCTCGTGGCTGAAATCTCCATATCAACTCAGAGTTACTGAGTGTTTAAACGTGAATTGTGAATTTTTTTGTTTCTTTTTTTCCCTTTCTTTGTCTTGGGACCGTTGCTCCTCTCAGGGGCTACGATGACCCCATCGAGACGGAGATGGTTGAGGAGAGGATCCCGTACCTGCACGGCGGCTACGCGGCGCCGCTGGCGCAGCCCGAGCGCGGCAGCATGGCCAGCATTGACCGCCTGGGCAAGCGCTCGCCGTCCATCGACAGCATCCGCAAGGACCCGCGCTGGAGGGACCCCGACCTGCCCGAGGTCATCGCCATGCTCAGCCACCCCATCGACCCCGTCAAGTCCAACGCCGCCGCCTACCTGCAGCACCTGTGCTACGAGAACGACAAAATCAAAAAGGACGTCAGGCACCTCAAGGGGATCCCCATCCTGGTGGGCCTGCTGGATCATCCAAAGCCTGAGGTCCATCGTAAGGCCTGCGGGGCTCTCAGAAACATCTCCTATGGGAAGGATAATGAAAACAAAGTGGCCATAAAGAACTGTGATGGGATCCCTGCATTGATCAGGCTGTTGCGAAAAACAAACGACATGGAAGTCAGAGAGCTAATTACAGGTCAGTGTCTGTGATTTCATTAATGGATTAGTCTTTAGAACAGTTCTTTCAGCTCCAGGAACAAGAATTGCTGGAGATTACAGCACTGAAGGAGAATTTAGATCACTGGCTGCAGCTGTTCTGTAGCTGCACCAAGTTTGTGGGGTGAGAGCCTGACACGTGCCCGTCAGGAGGAGATTGAGATCATCTGTGTGTGTGTGTGTGTGGTGCACTTGGGATTCCCTGGCTGCTGAGGGATGGATGCTGTTCCTTGGGTGTAGCATGCAGTAGCACATGCTTGGGGTACTGAAGCTGAAATGAGTTGCAGCTGCTCCATTGACAGGTATTTGCAGTGCACGTGGTCTCGGTGCGTTGTAATCATGAGGTAAGATATGCTGAGCTAAATCTTTCCTTGTTAATCTCTTACAAAACAATCCTGCTGCCATGTCCCCATTCCCTCATATTTAGAGAACAGTCAGTCTTGTCAGGAACACTTCCAGCCTGGTGCGGAGGACTCTGAGGCTGTAAATAAAGCTGCAGTACCTCTGGGCTGGAAAACTCAGATTTTAGGGAGCATAGGGTCTACTTTTGCTAATCTGGACATGGATTTGTTTGTTGCTAAGGTTGGAAAAGGGAGAATTAAATTTCAGGTTACTGAGTTCGTGCACACTTTGCAGGGAGTTTTCAAACACTTACAGCTCCATTATTTAACCTGTTTTAATTTGAACTTAGTCTTGGGCATCATCCAAAAAGAGCAATAAAGTATATGCCAAGTTTCAGAGTTTAGCCATTAAGTGGGAAAGGGTGGATAAGTATGTCAGCTCTTAAAGTAAGGAGAAAGATATTGTTCTTCAGTCTCCCATAAATCATGAGGAGTGAAATGGATTTCCCTTTCTCTTCTCAGAAGCTGCAGGAGATGTTTGGATGGAGACCAGAGCAGTTCCGATGTATTTCTGTGCCAGAACAGAATTTGTCCTGAAAGCTTTGTGAGCATGAAAATGGGCCCAGGGCTGAAACTGTTCAGCTGCCTTTTCAGTGTTGGCTTGTGCAGGTAGACCCTATTGCAAACATTGATTAAGCCATTAGAGGTAAACATCATAATTCTGTAATTTCCTCAGAAATTATAATAGCTCTCTTTAAGTTTTTACTGGTAATCATAATTCTCTGAGATGAACAGTGGCCTTGGGTGTTCCATCTGTTCTTCCACAGCCATTACAGGCTATTTAGCAAACTAGGTCTAAATATACAGTGTTGAAACTAGCAGGAATATTTTTCCAGCCTTTTTCCAGTGAACTGGCAAAGGAGAGCTGTCTGTTTTGTCAGAGAACCTCTAAGTAGCACGTGCTGGTTGTACTTTGAGAGCTGTCTGTGCTCTGTCTCAACATGGAAACTCTGCAGGTGGTATTTATATTCCATTTGTTGCACTCATTTAATGCAATGACAGACTTTATTTTTTTAAATAAAGAATATCTGTTTATCTACTGTTCTAGTTTAATCAACACTCATTTCTGGAGTGCTGAGAAGCAGTAAATTTATTTCCTTAGATTCAAGACAGGAGAAGCCAGTCTATAATTTACTCTGAAGGAATATCATTATAGTGCTAGGTGGTAATCAGTCACTTCTAAGATGGCAAAAGCAAACTGGATGTTTTTCCTTTTCACTGTAAATGGCGATTGCTTTGATTTCCTGTTGCTTAATTAGCTTTAGAGTTCAAATGCATTTTATTTGGCAGTAGTTTTTGCCAATTAAATGTGGTATTTTTGTTCCACCTTGGCTTTTGTTACTTAGAGCTCTTTATTTCCCCTTACTCAAAAACACCAGGAATACTAAGGGCATTAACCTAAACAGATGTCCAGTAACAGATGATGTACATTTAATCTCCACCTAACCAGGAATAATTTCATTCCCCTTCTAAAATGATATCACCAGATCCAGTGTGAGACATTCAAGCATCAGCACAGAAAAGAAGAATATTCCAGCAATGCCTCTGTGCCTGGTGCTGCTGTACTTGCAGTCTGTGTTCAAAGCTCTGGCTGATAATGTGGAATTGTCCATTTGTAAAATGAGCTCCAAAAGTCAGCAGAGAGAAACAAGAGCAGGCTTGAAGTGCAGGGGGAGCATTCAGGCAGGGCTGCTACAAAAGGTGTTCTGCAGCCTCAGAAATGCAGATCACAATTCCAGTGTTCTCATGGTAGCAATCGTGACTTCCTATCTGGGTGCTTTTCCCTAGTGATAACCCAAAGCCTACCTTTGCCATGAAAGTTTTTCAGTTTGTCTGGAGTGAAATGTCTGGGGACTTCATCAGCAATGCTTTAGGAAAAAGAAAAAAAATACAACAGCATACAGCGTTTGTGTTTATTTCTTTTAACGGGCTCCAAATTCAAGTTTGGTATGACACATTGATTTTCTTCAGTTTAATCTTTCTTTAACTCATTACTGGCTGCTTTTCAAAAGCTCAGTAGTAATCACCAGCTGGTCATCCCAGCTAAGGACAAATGATAAAATAATCCTACATTCCAGAGAGATTAAAGTAATTTAAAGACGTTTAAATAATTTAGTTGTCTTAATTCAAGAGCAGTTCTAGGCTTGAAGTTTTGCTTCTCTGGCTGTGAAACACTGCCTGCAGGACAGGAGGTACCTGGGTGCACACAGTAGGACACCCTGTTTGAGGCAGGGCTTTCAGGCAGAAGAGACCATGGTTCCCATCTAATGTGAGAGTCAGTCCTTGACAGCTCCATCCTTCTCCTTTGCTTGGTGATCAGATGCAGCAGCCACAGCTGGGTCTGGTCACTGTGTTAATGGAGTGGGGAGAAAGCCACACCAATGAGTTAAAAACACCCAGGAGGTGGATGCAGCATTAAGGGAGAAATCAGATGTGTGGCATCAGTGCTGAACAAGTGAGTCTGGCTGTGCTGGGATTGTGTTCCCTCGAGGATACACGTTTGGAGAAGTTAGACAACTCTTTTGACATGAAATTTTGGAAACAGGCAGAGTGTACTGATACACCACTGCTGCCAGATTAAGCCAGTCTGTAGATTTTTTTTTCTTACAGATAGCACTGGTTTTAGCAGGATTTGAAAAACTTCTTTGGGTTAGTGTCATCACTGTTTTACCAGGTGTTCTTGACATACCTGCAAATGATGTCCCTTGAGGTCAGAGATCTGGGAAGTGTGCAAAAACTGCCTTCTAAACTCAAAGATACATTCATAAAATACCACAGGTCTCTCTTTCTTTTTGAAATGCAGAGTTACAAAATGTTTCCTAGCTACTGTACTGAGAAAAGCTTGATTTAAGTGTTAGAGTGTCCATAAGTTAATCATGAATAGAGCTGTGTTGAGAAATACTCCATAAAATTCTTCCTTAATTTCTTGCTAGGCTTGTAGCTGTACTGCTGTACTTTCAGTGGATCATTTTCTTGAGAAAAACAGAGAAATGAGGATTAAGCTGATAAGAATTAAATCTGTTCTGATTGGGAAAGCTACAGAAGTTTTATCTTGAGTGATAAGGTTTTTGTGGAGGAAATGTTCCCATCAGATATTCAAGACCAAAATTCTATTACATTCTTTGAAAAGCAATCAGAAATTGGTAGATTTAATGAATAATTTTGTTCTTTGTGAGAATGTTGGAGTAATTTTGTTGTTTAATGACATTGCACTGATTTTAAGTGGTGCAGGACATGATTCTTCAAATTGGTTATAATTGAAAAATGATTGACCTTCAAAATGCTCTGCAGATGAAATATTTTGATCTAATGCTGGAATAGCAACTTGCAGATAAACCAGCTGGCTCAGAACTTCCAGTTCCTGGGCACTGCTGTGTGCAGAGGTCCTGTCAGCTGCTCAGACCTGGACTCCTCTTTGGAGAAGTACCCTGCTCTCTTCAGCTTGCTCATCTCAGATGAGCTTTCTCCTTCCATATTCTATTCCAGGGCTGCTCTGAAGAAGGTCCTTGTCCATGGTGTGTTCTGTCACACACTAGCTTACATTGAGGTGCTCAGCTTGAGCACTTGAAAGGAGCACAGCTCCAATCTTCAGGACTTTGATACAAACAAGTCTGTCAAACAAATGCCTCTGGACCAACACCCATCAAGAATTCCTCAGGGAATACATTGCAGAGTGCTTATTTTTCCAAGTGATAAGCTGTCTGGTATGGACCACAGAAAAGGAATTAAACAGCTTCTAGTTTCTTGGTGATGTAGGATTTTTTTAAATAAAAGCCTGTAGTTATTTTCCCTGCTTAACATGTTGAAAAATCAGGGCTGATGCTTGAAGCTAGAAGTACATAAGTACATTACTCACAGTATTTATGAATAAAATACAGATTGCTAGTCATCATGTTCATCTTCTGAAGAGCAATACTTCATCTTTCTCTCAGTCCTAAAACTCATGCAGTCTGTGGTCAAAAAGGCCAAGGCTTGTAGTGAAAGTGCATGGAAAATTTAGATTAGTGCTGCTGTGTTAGTGACACCTGTGCACCTCGTGCTGCTGTGTTAGTGACATGATTTCTCCTGAGTGCTATTCATTTGAATTGATTAGAGTTTTAAAAACAGTGTTTCCAACTTGTTGAAACATTGGTGTGTTATGCTAATAGTAGCAGGGAATGATATTTAAAGATGGATGTCAAATTTACAGCAATTTTTTCCCTCCGATTTTTTTTGTGCTGCTAACTGCTACAGTTGGATCTGAATTTGTTCCCTTAACCTGAAGGCTGTCTCTAGCAGTGACTTTTCCATAGAATTTGTTTTCTCCAGCGCAGAAAGGATGCTTGAATTTAGAGCTCTTTGTTTCATAATTTTGAACAAGAAAAATGTACTGTCAGTGTGTTTATTTTCTATATCCTTTCCTGTGAAATATTTTCCCCATTAAGTCAGTGTTCAACCTGAAGTTTTTTCTCTGTCTTTGGAACCACAGGACTCCCTTATCCCTGTTTATCTTGTGCTACATTTATTTCAAGTACTGTGCATTTTCCCTTGCTAAGTGCTATTCAGCAGAGGGATTCTTTTGGATTTCCTTATGCAGCCATCAAGGAGAATATTGTAAATTTAAGTGCTTTGACCTTTTGAATAATTTGAAGTGTTTGCACTAATTTTTTAAATAGTAAGCCTGCCTTTTATTCTTCTTCAGTTTATTGTTTTGTATGAAAGATTGTAGAGATGGGAGGCAGATGAGAAATTGTAATCTTGTAAAATGCTGGGGGAGTTGTCATCAAAGAGGGTACAGGAAAGGTTCTGTGTAACTCCATTCCCTTTGCCTGGTAGTCACTCACTGAGATTTACAATCAAATTGTGTTTGCCCTAAATAGTTCATAGTGTAAGTTACAGCCAGCCCCTTGATAAAAATTCTGTGTATGTAGAGGAGCTGTTCCATAGGGGCAGGTGGTTCTCTTGGTCAGGGTGGGGTTGCAGCATTAAAGCTGATGGCAGGTGGGCAGGTTGGTGCTGCAATCCAGTCAGAACTCTATTGAATCCACAGTTACATTTAGTCTCTTGAAATAACCTCTAGTGAATGAGAGTATAGGAAGAGTTTGGAGGTGGTGATTTTATTTTACATGCTGTGGTTGAAGGTATTGAAGTCTAGACACAAATCTCTAAGTCTTAAAACAAGCAGAAGGTTTTAGCACTGGAAAAAATTCATACAATCCTGTAATATTAGAGGTCTTGGAAACTTTGTAGGTATTTTTGACTTTCTACTTATATATCTGCCTAGTTCTTAAGTAAAATTTGCCTTTGTAGTTTCACTCTAGCAGTAACAGATTACATCACTGCTCCAGGAAAGATTGAAAGGGGCTGAAACAAAAGGTTGCACTTCTGTTGTTCTGTTGTGGTTTTTAGATGCATTTACAATGAGGTGGAGATTTACAGTGTGCAGTGTAATCTGCACAAGTCCATAGTTGTTGTAACACAGGGAGCCTCAGGTTGATATTTGATCAGTTTAGGAAAGATTCCATGTGTGTTTTGGGAATCTGGGTTTTCTGTTTGGGCTGTCTGAAAATTTTGCTAGAACTCACACTTTTTTTTGGAGACCAAAAGCGTCTGTCTGGCTCCCTCCAAGTGTTGTTACTGACAGTTCTCAGATGGTACCAGGCTGGGTCTCTGCAGAAATTCTCTCTGAAGTGAGCGTTCTGTTTTAGTCCTACTCAGATGAGTAATAACTGTCAGGACACTGATATAGGTCTGCTGGGAGGCTGTGTCACTCATCTAACACTGGGTATTTTGCAGCTATAAAGCTGTTGTTCTGTTATTCGGTTTTGATGTTTGACTTCTGTCTGCTTTGGCTCATAATTGAGGTAAAAATGAAAAGACAGTGGAGTTCTGGTTTCCAGCTTCTTCAAGAAATCATATGTTTGTGGCACCAGGAGATTTGAACACAGATATTGCTTGTGACAGAATAATGTGAAAATAAATAATAGAGAGGAGACTTGAATGAAATATTATCTTGTGCAGAAAATAAGCATAAGATCAGTGATCCTCCAGAAATTCATCTCTCCTAGGATTTGCTCAATATACTTTGCTTCACTGGATGAATTTTTACTTTTTGAGGCATAGTTAGACTTGAAAGTGTAACACACTTTGTATACAGCAAAAAAATCCTATTAATCTCCAGTAGTACATCACTTTTATGTACTCTGTGTAGGGCTTGATGAGTTCAACAATATCCATGTCTTAATAAAAGTGCTTTCGTGCTCTGTTGAAGAAGCTGTGGGATTTTCCCTAAGCTGGTTCTGGTCTGGCATCTCATCAAGTTGCTTCGCCTTCTTGTTTAGTTTTATGATTTCACCTTCAAGCACTTCTCTGTGAATCCTGTGATTCTCTTTACCCTACAGATTTCATACAGTTGTTATACACTGGTTATTTAATAATCCCCTGCAGGTACCCTGTGGAATTTATCCTCCTATGAGCCCCTGAAGATGGTCATCATCAACCACGGTCTGCAGACGCTGACCAACGAGGTGATCATCCCCCACTCGGGCTGGGAGAGCGAGCCCAACGAGGACTCGAAGCCGCGCGACGCCGAGTGGACAACGGTCTTCAAGAACACCTCTGGCTGCTTGAGGTAAGGCACAGCTGTGGATTTTTTTTCCCTATCATTTCTTGGGGTTTTTAGTGAAGAATTTGAGCTGCTGACTGTTTAGGATTCTAAGTGTTCCTTCTAAAATTCCTTGCAAAGGAGCCGTTTCTGGTTTCATACTGTGTTTGCAATTCTGAAAGCACCTTGAGAGCAGGACAGTTCATGCTAAGAGCTGGAGTCAGGAGGAGTCCTTATGCAGCCTGAAAAACTTGAAGAATCAACATTCCCTAAGCACAGTGGGTCTCATTTTGCTTTTCTTTTGAGAAAAAATAGTTACACTGAGTTTCGATTCTTCAGCTTTGTGATGAAGTCAATTAGTTAGAATAAAACTAATAAACATTTGGCATGATACCTTCTCTTGCTCTTAAATGTATTCCTGTCAGGTTTCTACTGATTAATGCGTCTTCAAAATTGGTTCATTTCTGTTTCTTGGGCTTGTGGTCTCTAAATTGTAGTAACTATTCCCCCAAGTAACTTCACAAATGAAGAAAGTAAAGAAAAGTGTTCTGGAAGGGCCCATTACTGAAATTATTTGCAGTCCCACTGGAAGCTGAGGTCCTTTAAGCAGACTCCAGACATCATAGGTTTTTAGTTACTAGTGTCTCATTTCTGAGGGTGTTCTGCAAGAGGAAATTAGTCATGGTGAGGGAATAAAAGGATTATCTCAATGAATATGAGATTCTCCAGTAAGTATAGACAATAAATTGGTCATTAGTAGACTAGCCTAATCCACATCGTAAAATTTTATTAGTATGTGGATCCACTCAAACTTCTGTACTCCAGGGTATCTCTTGGTTTGTTGGTCGGTTGGGTTTGGGCTTTTGCGGGTTTTTTGGTTTTTTTAAATTTTAAAGTAAGGCACTGGTTTTACAGGAAACTTAAAAGCTTGTGTCCTTTTGGACATTCTTAAAGCCTATGAGGAAGGGTGTGAAACACAGTACTGAGATGTTAGAGAATTTAAGCCTCTGGTATTTCAAAGTGGTCCTGATGCACCCTGAAATGCATCAGGCCAACACCCAGTGAATGGTGGCTGCTTCTGCTGTTGAAGGGTGAAATGTCTTTCAGTCCTCTCATCTCTGGTCTCTGCTGTCATAGTCAGGAGGCACTTAGTGCTTCCTTGTGGAAAATTTGAAGCTTCCATCAGATGTGGGGTGAGGTGATCTCTTGCTTGACTGGGGCTGCCTAAGGTAGATGGGGATGTGAGAGCAGGGAGAGGTAATCTGGAAAAGGTGATCTGTCCATGTCTGTGCTGAGCCATGGAGACAGCAGCCTCTTGTACAGGAACTGAGGAGAACTGCCCTGCTGTCTGCCCACTTTGTGCAGTGAGGTGGGTGAGTGCAGGACCAGGACGGGTGCAGGAGCAGGTGGGTGTGAGCTGCCTTTCAGCTGATCATGCTTCCTGTTCCCATGTCAGGGATATTATGCACACTGTTTGTAGAGCACTTCCAGATCTAGGGCTCTAAATGGACATATCAAAAGTAATTAACATTAAAACTGTTGGAAATTATTTTGTGTTGTGTGTTGAAATCCTGTGCAGCTCATCTTTAAAAGCAGCAGCAAGATGTGATAGTTAACACCAACAGGGAATAAATTGTTGCAGCCATCTGTCTGACAGACATCAGTGTTTAAAAACCCCTTTGCCTACGCTTCTCTCATTGACTCAGTAGCTGGTCCTAGAAATTCAATTTTCCACGAATGGAGCTTATTGCAGGCTGCAAACTGTTCACCAGTTTGATATTTAATTGGGAGGTTAGGCCTCTTGATTATGTGCCAGCCTCCCTTTGTCCCCTTTGGAAGTGAGCCTCAGGTGTGGGCTGTGTTGTCTCCCAAAATAACTGGAACAATCGCTGAGCTTCTGAGGTTTCAGGTGTCTTTGGAGTTTAGGTATCTTAGCAGAACACAGGCATTGTCATGCAGCATGGCATTCGTTTCAGAATCATTTTTTCAGTTAATGAAGTTTATCAACAGATGTGGGTGAGTTTGTTCCAAACTCAGTGATTCACAGCATGAATTGTAAGTTAATTATTACTTGCTTTTTTTTTAAACACTGCTTACTCATCTTTACTTTGTTCTTAATCTAGGTTTCTCCTTTGATAATGTGGAGCCATGGAAACACTCGTTTCAAAATAATTAAAAACAAGTAATTAAAAAAACCCACACTACAATTATTTAGCTTTACCTCTTCTTCAGTTCCTGGTCCATCCCACTTTCCTTTCCAGTCTTACCCAGTTTCCCCTGTGTAATTTGAGTCTCCCTCCTCACTTTGGGGGTTCAGGTGCTGGTGTGTGTGCAGGCCTGAGAGGGTCAGGGTGAGCTACGTGGTCACCCTGGCCCATTGCCTCAGGGTGGGTTGAGAGCTGCATTAACAGCAGGGGTAGTGTGGTGTGGCAGGCACGTGTGGGATGGAAGGATGCTTCAGCTGCAGGGTCAGTAACCGAGGCCAGTACCTGAGCAAAGATCTGTACCTGCACCAGGGCTTGGGATTAATTTACAAGATAAGAGCCATGGTCCATGCACTCTGCCCTTGGCTGGAGCTGAGGTGGCTTTCTGGCTTTCTGTAGCCCTGATTGATCCACTTGCTAAAGTAACAAAATTCCCACTGTGATGCTGGATACTGATTTTGGTTTGTGTGGCCACAGCACTTGCACCAGCAATGGATCTACTCTTTAACTGTGTCTGATACTGAAAGACATTGGACCTGGTCATTTACAAGCTGGAAATCAGAGAAGCTGCTCACAGTTCATCCTCAGAAAAGCCATTCAAGAAAGCTGCTTTGCCATGTTATTTCATTCTGGGGTTACCTGGGACACTTAGTGGAGTCCACTCCAGGCTACTGTAGCTGACTACTCACACAGAGCCAGTGGGAATCCAAGGAGGAAAAGGCCACTGGGGAAGGTCGTTATTGGCTGTTGTTTATTTCAAGGGCTCTTTCTGAAGTTAGGCCCTCTCCTGTGACTGTGCCCATTGTAGGGATATTTTGAATCCTGCTATCATCTGGAACACAGCTGATGGGTTCTGTGTCCCATCTCACTCTGCACTTGACTTGCCAAAAAACTCTGTTCAAAGAAATGTATGGGGGAATCCTGTATTCCCCTTTGGAAACTTAGCAGCACATCCAATTTGCAAAATATGATCTAATAATGAAATTTATTGGATGCTCTTTTATAATCTTGACCACTTAAGTTTTCAGAAACTAATGCAGGTGATGGTAATTTTGTCTTCATTCTCATCCTGAGATCAGGAAAAAGATGCTTCCTCTTACATTGCTGTGTTTCCAGGGGTGGACACAGTATGATGAATAGATCTGCAATATCCATAATCACTTTACTGCTGCAAATGGTCACTGGCCTTGTGAGGGATGCTGCCCTGGGTGTCATTTATAAAACAGGGGTATTCTTGTGTTCCCTTGAAGCTGATAAAAGAAACATGTATGGTAGAAATCTGGAAAGGAACAATAAAAGACAAAGCCAAGTGGATTTTTGGTTAGGAAGCAGTAGGACTGGGGAAGAAGTAAGGAAGACATTTGCTCACCATAGGAGAATCATTAAGTATGCACAGATGTTCCTTCATTTCATTTACAGTGAAAGTTTTATGTCTTCACGTTGTATTTTACTATTTTAGGTATGTGGAGAATGTCTCTTCTAGTTACTGCCTCTTTTTTTTTTTTTTTTTTTTTTTCCCCTTTAAACACCTGAATCCCTTCTGGGATTTGCAATCCAGAAGCATTTCTTCAAATTGCACTCCTGGTGAAATAGTGGAATTATTTGGTACATCTTGGTGAGGCTGTTCCATGATCCTTCCTACAACTTTTGCCCAGGCACTGAGGTGCTTCAGAAAAAGAGTATGAGTTGAGCTCTTGTAGGAAAGATGGATCTGTGGTTCATGAGCACCCAGGCAGGACCAGAGACCTTCCCTGGGTCCCCTGATTTCTCCTAAGGTGCTTCTCTGCTTTGCATGGAAATTGCTGCATCTGTGGGTTGGAGCACTGTTGCAGTCACATCGTCTTGTTAGTTGTCTGTGGAGATACCCACCATGATTCCTAGTTCTCTGGAAGCAGTAAGGATTTTAATGGTTTTAAAATTAAATTCATTCTGGGCTTAATTGCTGGTTTCTGCCTAATTACTTTTAATTCTCTCTTGGATTTTTTCACTTATGAGAGGACAGAGGAGAACTTAGTTCCTAAATTGCCAACTTTCTAGCCTGATTCCTGTGCTAAACTGACCTGCTGTCAACAAATGCTAAATGAATTAATTTGCATAGCAAACAGATGCAAAGTGCTCCTTTTTCCAGGGGTACCATCTGTAGTTGCAGCATTTCTTGTCAGTTCTCCAAGTACACAGAAATTCGCATTCGCAAATATCCTCAGGGTTCAGAGCCCTGGCCGAGGTGTATGAACACAAACAAACTGCACCCACCTGACTTTCCCTAAAAACACACATTCTTCAGCTGGAGATTACACAAAACAGCTTGTCCAACATCAACCCCTCAGAAGGGAAGGAACAACCTGGTGGCTGGAGCTGCACCAGGAGACTTGAGAAGTGTGGATTTATTTGCTGGTGTGCTACTGCACTGACATAATTACAGGCAAGATTAATGGTATAAACCTTTTTGTGGTCTAATTTTTAATAGCCCTGTCTCCTTCTGGCTTTGGTGAGGTTCAGGCTGCTAAGTGCCTTAGGGGATCTAGACTTCACTGATCTTCAATCTTCTGTCTTTAATGTGGGACTGGCACCTCGCTATGTACCTTCCCCTGAAGTTGCTGTAAATACCAGGAGTTCAAGGATTCTGAAATGGTTCATCCTACAGACTTCAACTAGGAATAAGCAACTCCCGTAGGTGTAAATTAAGGGTTTGGTCCCATGAAATCAACACTTGAGAGGTTTGGTAAATGTGAGATACGATGTTTGAAGACATGATGGAAGGACTCAGGGAATTCAGAGGCAGAAATATGCTCCACCAGGTTGAGAAATGTTGTAAAAGTATCTGCAGGCTCCTCTTAGGTACTTCAGAGGAAAGGTGACTGCAAGAGCTTGATGGTAAATCAGTAATACTTGGGATGTGTCAAATCCTTCTTGTATGCAAATGTTCTGAGCCTTTTTCTGAGGAGGACAGAGCATTATGGTGCCTGCCTGTACATCTTGTCCTGCAGATGTCACTTGCAGTTTCAGACACAGGTAATGCTGTGAATGAGTCCTCGTGTCTTTATACATTAGTAACGTGTGTGTGTACCCAGACATGGCCTGCACACACTGTAGCAGGAGTGTGGGTGTCTCTCTGAGGCAGGTGGAGGTAAAGAAGGTTTTTCAAGCAACCTCTGTCTTGTTTGGGCAGAAAAGGTCTCTCTCTTTGTCCCCAAAAACACTTGCATTGAGTGTATCATTGATGTTGGTGTGCCTGTTTTTTCTTCCCATCTCTGTGTGCTGAATTTGAGGAACAAAAAGAAGTAAGGTTGTCAAAACCAGGTTCTTATGCCCTCCTTTCTTATTAATGATTGTGTGGCTTTTCTCTAAAGAAAAGTGCCTGGGAATTAGAGCTTTCAGAATGCATTGCTTTCAAGCTCTATTCATCTTTAGATCCTGCAGGCATGATAATGGTATGTGGTGACAGTCACCTAATATTTGTCCTGTGTGCACTCATACTCTGGAGGCAGCCTTCATCTCCAGCTGACCGAGGTAAGAAGGTGCTGAAGTGCAAATCTGTGACCTGGAAGTGCTGCCTAGTGCAGAGCAGGGTGCAGGAGGTGAGGCTCAGGTGACACTGCTGCCATGCTGCCGGGTGAGCTGCCCTTGGTGTCAAGGGAGCTTTGCTCACTGAAGCATGGCACAACAGAGAAGGTAGAAACTAAGGGCTGGCACCTGTAAACTCACATTTCTATCTTTTGTATCAGCAGCAAATTTGCATTAGTACAGAGCCCTCCTCAGTAGCTACACTCCTCCCCAACTCCAAAAAGGGTTCTTTGAATAAGTTGTGTGTTTGACATTCCCTCTGACTCTGTGTGTTCTCCTAACCTAGTTGAAGTAGTCCTTTCCTATGCTTTGCAGGGCAGTTACTTAACCAAGATCATCTGGAGAGGACTACTCCCAAAGGTTAATGCTTCTCTGTCCCAGCCAAGGGAGCTGAGGGCAGATGCTGCCATCTCTGTCCCCCCCTCGCCCGCAGTGCTCGGAGGCTGCTGTGCTCATGTTGTGTTCAGAGTGGGTGCAGCCTGTGGGAGATTGATGCTCCAGGTTCTGGAGCTAATGATACTGTCAGTCTTTTGGTGTGCAGCAGGTGCTTTTCAGGTGGACTTTGAGAGAAGGGATAGTTCCAGAAGGAGATAAAAACAGAACCAAAATTTGCCTGTGAATCTTCACTTTGGAGGTAGCAAGTAGCACGAAAAGGGAGAAGCTTATCTGCCCAACCCAGACTGGAAAAAATCAACTCAAATTAAAAACCCACACAAAAGAGAGGAGTGAGCAAAGGCAGTTTCTTAATTAGCTCACTGATACTGTGCAGGATCACAGCATATGGCTGTCCTGGGGCTTATATGATGAGCAGAGCGTTTAATTCGTGCTAGTAAGGAGCTGTTAGGGTTCCTCCTGACAGTTCCTGATGTTTAGCTTGTAATATAAATAAATTATGCATAGATTTTAGCAGTAGAGACATAACCTAGTTACATGCAATCTTAATGCTTTACAATCATATCTTGAGGTATAAATTTAAAGTTGTGCACTTGCTTACTGCCTTTTGTCATTACTTAGGAATGAACCTAGTTCTCTCCTCCCTGGCTGTCAGGAAAGGGAATCTACAAAAATGTCTGTTGCTGAGGTGGGGTGAAGAGCAGGACTGCAGCAAAGCTCCCTGCAGTCATTCTGATGGGTGTAGTCTGCTTTGGAAGGCTTGTGAGCCCTAATCCTTTGTTAGATTAGTACCACCTCCTTTCTGTATCTTTGAGATTCTTTGTCATGGCAGCAAGCATGTGTGATAAAGCAAGCAGAGTCCCTTGGCCTTTCCTCCAGGAAAAGACTGGAATAACTTGGAAGCTAAGTAGCTGCTGGGTGTCGTGGAATTCTCGTGCAGTGTGTTTCTGCATCATTTTGCATTGCAGGAGAGCAAACCAAGGCCCTCCAAGTAGGTCATGCAGGAGGTAACCAGTCAGCATTTTACTGAAAATGCATTGCAAGGTGTTTTGGGTATAGAATGCCACAGAAAACAAGGTACAGATGTTGAGTCCATCCTTTGTTGAACTGTACTCTCGAACCCCAGCCTGTTTCAGAGAGCTCCTGTAGGCAGAGCAGACATGGATGTGGGGTGTGACGGGGTACCCTGTAGATCTCTTGCTCTGTGTCACTGCTGCTGGAGCACAGACTAAGCTCATGAAACCCTTTCTTTCAGGAGTGGCTCTTGATACGTTCTCTCAAGCATTTGGTCAACTAAACAAAACCAATCACTTTATTTAAATAGGTGGAAGGGTTTACATGCAAAGAAGCTGGGCCTGCCCTGCTGCTTCTCTTGGCTGTAACTGGTCAGTGAATGCTGGAGTGGAGCAGCAGCCTCCGGTGGACTCCCAGGTCTGAACAACTGCTACCCAGCTGCTCCCTACCTAAATCAGCATCAGTAGAGCTCCTCTGGCTTTCTGTGCATTTCATTTGGACGTTAGCTTCTTTCTGCTTTCTTTATCATATTCTCTGCTTGATTTCTGATTGAGCTTCTGCTGCCAAGCTGCATTGTGCTGTACAGGGCCCTCTGACCAGAGCTGCCTGGATCAGGCTGTCTTTGTGTCACAGGCAGCTTCTTTCTTTTTCTCTCTTGTTTGCAGAACAATGAACTTTTAATACCAATTAAACTTTCTGGTACTTGATGTGAACTGAAGTATGGAATCCTTTCAATTTCTGCATGAAATGATGGAATGATTTTTAAATGTTGTATATTCCTCCTTTGAGACATAGTGGGCCTAGAAATACACTTGGAAATAGAGTTCATTTACTACAACTATTATTGATCCATTCCTTTGGCTGGCATCCAAATAAAAATTTCTTTATTGTGGATTAGTGTGTGGGTGTGGAAGGGTGCTTGTATAGCAAGGGCTCTGCCTGCCAGAGTAGGTGGACAGAGCAACTAATGTTTTTTAAGCTAGAAGCTGTGAGAAGTTGTCTTTTATCAGCTGAAGTATGCAAAACTCAGTGTCTGGACAGCAAAACCTCAGTGATGGTGCTGGTCAGAGTCTAGCAAGGGGGTGGAAAGAGCTCGTCACTGTCTCGGCTTCAGCTCTCAGCTGGGATTCTCCCAGGGAAAGGTGGAAGTGTTACTAGGAGGATGTCTTAAAAATGTCCAGTTCAACTTCATATTTATAGAAAAAGGAAAGTCTCTAAGCTGTTATCTTCATTCCCAGCTTGATCTCTAAACAAAGTGCTTTTTACACCTGAACTGAAGCAGGAGGATAAGTGTTCAGTAACACTCCAGCCTTGGCTTCATCTGCAGCACTGTGGGAGAGCATCTGATGGTGCTCTCCAGCCAAGTGACAGACAAAACAGTCCTGGAAATACTAGTTTTAATTTTCAGAGCTGAAGGTGTCTTTGCCTTTTTTTTCAAGTTTCTCTTCATCATTAAAAAGAAAACAATCCAAAAGCTCTCCGCATCTTCACTCTGTCTGTTGGATTGTTAGGGAGAGCACAGAGGGGCACTGCCACATGATTGCATTGAAAGAGTGCAAATTAAGTACCCTGTACTTAATTACTTCGAAGTCTCTTCTCTTGAAGATAATTCTGGTGTGTGGCACAGACAGTAGTAACAGCTCACCTCTCCTAGGGGTGACGAATGCCAGCTCTGTTCTGCAGATGTAAATGTAGCATTCAGTAATTCTGGCATATTATTAAGACAGGTCTTTGGTGATAATGATAACCTTATCTAAGGCGTGAACAGATTTCTCAGCACACTCGCCCCCATTCTCTGAAGCCTTTAAAAGCAGCAGACTGCATTCCTAGCCTGATGAGTTTCTATGCTCATAGGTATTTATTTTTATTTAACATTTACTTAGTGCTTCTTTGTTTTATTGTTTGTTTCCCCCCCCCCCCCCCCCCCCCCCCCCCCCCAGGGAAAGCATATATTGCAACATCCTTACAAATTCTCTTTCACTAGTCCTGGCCCCACAGTCTGGACTCCAGGAATTTGAGGAAGAATCCAGGTTGCTTTTTCTAGCTAAAGGCTGGAGATTTAAAATCTCTGGAATGAGATATGTGCTTTACTGTTTTACATAAAATCAGGCATCCAGTTGGTTTCTTTCCGATGTACCTGGAGTCACATAGGCAGTAATTCCGTGTTTTTTTTCTAGAATTGTTCTTCAGACAGTGTGTATTTACAGGAAGCATACTGAAGGTTCCTATTACCCTTTGCATTGTGACATAAGAAAGACACTTCTGGTTTTAAAATACATTTGTCATTTAATAGACTCTTGGAAAAGTGTTGAAAAGCAGGAAAGTCAGGGAAAGCAGTCGAGACCTTCCTGTGGGTGAAGAGACAGGGCAAGTGTGCAGAGCACTGGGGATGAATGGCAGGTCTCATTTGCCAGTGGTTTGTGTAAAAATAGTTTGAGTAGTTCCCCCTCACCATTCCCACCCTTCTCAGTGGGCAGTCAATTTTGTAACAGGATATTTGCCCATCATCAGTGCCTCAAAAGCCCTGCAGAGTTGTTCAAACTTCACTATGTAACTTTGACTTAGATCTACAGAGGTTCTTGATATTAATTTTCCCCAGCAAGCAAGTCAGTGAGATCATTTGTTTAATTGCAATATCTTCTGGCCGTTCCAGGTCTTGCATGGCAGCCTGTCTCCTAAGTAACAGAGTTAGCAGCACCTCAGCTGGGGTCTCAGCTGCCTTTCTCTTTGGTGTCTTGTGTGAAACACTCCATCCCCTGAAGAATTACTTCTGGTGTCTAGCTGTTCTTGTCTAATGTGTAGAACAGTTAAATGAAAAGCAAAGCTCTCTGCTTTCTCCAAGTCTGGATGCCGTATGTTACATATCCCCGTTGCACGAGTTTCTGGCCTGGGTGAGGCTCTGCATTCCTTCTGTGGAGTGTTGCCCCATGTAAAGGGACTGCAAATCCTCTGTTAACTGCTGGAATCAGTCATATTTGTTGATTCCATCACTCTTGGAAGAAGGATGTTGAGAAACCTTGCTTCGAAAGCTTTCTTTGGACAATGGTTTGGTTACATCTTTCATTCCATCACGTTTAACAGATACAAGATGCAGAGCAATCCCAGTGCAGATGTGAAATGGGAAGAGATTTTTCCTGACTCCTGTCAGTAGAGTGTGCTATCAGGTTGATTATTCCATGGCAGTTTCTGTCCTTTTTCATGACCAGTGCCAGCAGTAGCTCTCCTGTCCATGTCATCCCTTTTGTTTTCATGCTCCAGCCCCTCCTGAAGACCCAAGATGAATTTGACCAGTGACTACCAGGTGATGCTTATCAAGGAGGTGGATGGTAGATTCTTAAGGCCATGGCAGAAATGCAGCCTGGCATTTTCCTGGGTTGCATGAACTTGTGAAGACTTCTCTGGATCATGGAAACCAAAACTGGCAGCATGTCTCATGGGATGGTCAGATGAGAACTTAGTCCAAGCATACGGTCATTGTTTTCATAGGGCCCCCCCTTAGTTTAGAGCTTAGAGATGTGGGGACTGGATCTGAAATGCAAATATTTCCTTGGGGTTTGGGAGCTCTTCACTGCCTTCTGCAGTGTTGGAGCAGCAGGAAGAGCAGTCTCATGATGCAGGTGCTGATCTCCCTGGACTTTGTCTGTCTGAGATCTGCCTGGACTGCTGGGAGAAGAGTGGGAGCTGAGCTCTCGCTGGGTCTGGGGTACAGTTACAGATGAGGAAATGGGGTTTTTCTTCCATGGCAGATAAATCCCAAGGGCTGCAGGAAGCTCATTACCCAAGGAGGGAGGACTAACAAAATCCCCAGAGTTGTGTATTTATAGAGCAGATGTTTCTGCATGAGATGCTCGTAAGGATACATTTTCTGATGTGCTAGTTAAAGCATTAAAACTGCAAAGTTTGATGTCTGGATAACTTAGTCATAGCATTAATTAGCTATTAACTTGATTCTGCAGAGTTTTCATGCTTATTTATGTGTGATAGATGGGGGAATTTTTTCTCGAGGCATTAATTTCCAGTAAATTCTTCTCTAGTTGGAGACAGGGATATCAGCAGGCCACACTCTTACTGATACAGTATTATAATATTCTTTTTCAATCATAATGTTATCTATGTCTACCTTGATATTAGCCCCAGTACAGATCAAGAAAGAAAGCAGGATACACAATACTGTGATGCTGTTCATAACCAAAGTGTAAAACAAATTTGGTGCAAGTGTGATAGCACAAATGAACCAGAGAAAAATCTCTTCTGAATGGGCCATGGGGCAAGGAAGGTGAGAAGGTTGAGCTGTTCTGCCTTTAGTCTGGCAGTGTTGCTTGTGAATTCTAGCACTGTGAGACTTAATGAGGGAATAAAAAATGTGATACACAGCTCCAGATAAGACCATTTACAGTGCATTTCTGTCACCCTGAAGCTTAACAAGTACTGTTCCACATTAATAGATGTGCTTGAAGGTGAAGCTGCTATCATTTATTGTTATAACTCCTGAAAGGTATCTCAGAAAATTTGACTTCTAATTTCAGTTTCATAAAGACACAGCATTAAAATTCACATTTGTGTTTTTGATACAAAAGGATTAGTACAACTGGAGATAGGAAAACAGCAGTAGGATTCTCTTCCATCTATCCTGTGGAATCATTTTAATATCCACTTAACTTGCCTTCCATCATCCATTGCTAGAGGTGAAGCTGTGTTAGGATTTGAGAAAAGAATTTGTTTATCTGTGCATTTCATTTGTGTGCTTAATTGAAAGTTAATGTGCTGTTAGAGCAACCTGCTCACAATTAAGTTCCTTCAGATTTTGAGAGGTCTCCGAGAAAATGTGCATTTTCTTAGCTATCTAATTAACACAGCAGCCTGCCCAGATGACCGGGACACGGGAGGGAACCCTGATTGATTTGTTAATTACTTGGAGATTGGCAGTCCCTCTAGTTAAAAGCAAAAACTGACTGCAGGATCCTGATAACAGAAGGTAATGATGGTGTCCTGAGCATTTGAGAGGTTACCTTACATAGCTTTGTGGGATTCAAAGACCTGAAAGTTGAAAGGTTGTCTGTGTTATTGTTGAAATTCCTGTGTTTCAGCTTTGGGAAGAGCTTCCATACAGGTTTGGTCAGTGAGCACGTTTAAGAATAATTTTGTCACTTCATTTTCACCCTAAAGAAAAAGAGGGGTGGGGGGGAAGGCAGCATTTGGAAAATTGACTTGAATTTTTTTTTTTTTGGGTAATGGCAGATTGATGCTTATGGAAGGCTGGGATATCTGTTTGTGCTCACTGGATGAGTTGAGGCCAAGTTCAAAGGTCCCCTCTGGCAGTTTCTGCAGTCATTGATAAGTGTAACTTTTAACAACTCCAAGTAGCCTTCCACTCTGTCTTGCTTCTTCTGCCTGTGCCATTCTCTTGTGCAGAGTTTTGAGAAATTCAAAGCCATGTAAACTGTTGTCCTTTCCTTACTAAAGTTGACTGACTCAGACTTTGTAATGAATCTGCTGCACACAGCTTTTTCAGTTTCTGTGGCCATGATACTGCTGAGCAATCTTGTGACTTAGCATGTTTTTCCTAAAGCGGTGAAAGTATCTTTCAGTTTGGAACTGCTGGTTTTGAAATTCAAGTTTTGGTTTGCATACTGTTTGCTCTGCAGACTCCAGCCTGGTTTAAGGTGAGTCCCTGGGCTCGCCAGCAAAGCAGAGAATGTGTTTGTAGGCACCTCTGGGATTGTGTTCCCCTTTTTGTTCGGGCTCAGAGAGTTGCAGATGTGTATTGCCCAACCTTTACTGAGATTTAGTAGGTTTGTCAGTCTGCTTGGCCTCCTAATTTTTCATCCAAGGTGATGAGGTCTTAATAAATGCAGTATAAATCAATGCACCTTTAACTTTATAGTGAAGGTTACAGGGCTAAATTTTCTTTCAACTCCCTCCTGTCAGGAATGTAAGTTCAGATGGAGCAGAAGCACGCAGAAGACTGAGAGAGTGTGATGGCCTGGTGGATGCCCTCCTTCACGCTCTGCAGTCTGCAGTTGGCAAGAAGGACACGGACAATAAGGTGAATTTGAGTATTAAAACATAGTGGATGTTTGCATCAATTTATGCTGAAGTGTTGCACTGGGATCCAACTTCTGTTTGTTGCTATCAGAAGAGGATTATGCTTGCCTCAGAAAATAGAGTAATTGTCCTCCTCTTATGTCTGGTATCAGTGGTAGTGCTGATTGGGTATCAGCAGGATGCTGCTGTGTTTCCCTCTATGGCTGATCAGGGGAGCAAAGGCTGGTTGCTGAGAGAGGTGAGGAGACTAGTCCTTTATTGTCAGTGACATTATTGCTATTGTTCTGCATTACTTAATTGGCATTTATAAGTGCAGTCTCCAAATCAGAATTGAGTCCCATTTGCACAAAGCAGCAAAGGAGTCAGTTCCCATTTTAAAGACTTTATTCAGCACCATCTCTGAAGACTGAAGTGCTCAGACATTAAGAAATGTCTTCAGACCTGCAGCACTTTCACTGTGGCTGTTTTTTTTGGTCCAGATTTTATTAATCTGTTTTTATCATCATCTCATCCTGTGGCACGTAAAAGTGTATTTATATGCATGAGGAATATCATAACTTTAACCTGTTTAAAAAAAGAGCATATTATTTCTTTATAACACCAGAAGGCTTGTAAAGCATCATTATTTTATTCTGTGTCTCACCATGTGATGGCCTGAACAAGAGGGTTACAAAGCCCTGTTACTTAATCAGGTAATTTTGGAAGTGGATTTTGTAACCACCTGGTGGTTTCCATTGCAACCTACAGAGCACTGCTCTTGTCAGAACCCGATGTGCTGGGGATTAGCTATTACTACAGGACAACGTGTGTTCACATTGAAATCCTCACAAGGCCTAGGTTTTGACCCAGAGAAAATTTAATAAAATGGGCCCCTTGGAGATTGTCAATGTTGGAAGAACGAGAGAGAAACTTGGATTAAAATAAGATCCTTATATGATCATTTTCTGCTGTGTGTTTGATCTTTTGGTGAATTGTATTCTTTGTGTAAGATCAAGTGGTATTTTTGATTAGAGAGTTTTCATTTTGAATGGATACTATTTATAAAGCGCTTCACTTTTGGAAAAATAAAATGGGGTTTAGAAGAAGAATGAACTTTAATTTAAGGGTCTTGACTAAATCTTCCTTGAGAACTACGTGGTTTTCCTGGGACAGGTAGCCTTCTTTTGTCAGTTTCTCCAAGCCCTCCTCTGTACAATGCAATGATTTGCAGGTAAGAGGGTGCAATACTTAATATAACATAAATTTCTTTGTAACAGTCTGTGGAGAATTGTGTGTGCATCATGCGGAACCTTTCCTATCATGTCCACAAAGAGGTCCCTGGAGCTGATAAGTACCAAGAACTAGATGCTGGTCAGACTACAGGCACAGGAGGCTCTCAGAAGAAGAAGAAAGATGATGCTGGTTGTTTTGGTGGAAAAAAAGCTAAAGGTATGTGTTGGAAAAACTGAGAACTAGAAATGGATTTGGGGATAATGTTGCTGTGCACTCCTGCTCTTGCAAGTACATTCATCGTGTTCATTTAGGATGATGCAGTTTGTGGAGTGTTTGCAGTGTCCTGGCACGTGTTTATCTCCTGTGTTGCATCACAATTGGATGTTTGGGATTCTTCTTTCCATGATTGCTGTAATTTTGTTTGGCTTTAAACAGGAATGCTGCATGCTGACAGATGACATTCTGCTGTTGGAAAAAGGTGGATGTGCTCTGCCTCTCCTCTGCATTGCTGTGTTCTTGCATCTGTCACATCTCTGCTCAGTCCCCTTGCCTGGCTGTGTAGCATGTGTGCCCTTCTCGGGAAGCCAAGCCAACATGGATCCATCCATCCCTGTGCATGGCACTCCTGCCTGTACATCTTCCCTGCCTCCAGACTCTCATACTTGAAAACAAACTAAAAGCCTCCCCTCCCACTCAACGAAAACATACAACCTCCCAATTCAGTCACTATTTCAGTAATTTAAATTGCAAACACGATTTTTGTAGCTTTAATTGTCAGTCACTTTTAGACCTGTTCTCTCCTCTGGGGCATGAGTGTTGCAAATGAGTTTCATTATGAGAGGATTAATAGTCTCAGTAACCCCCCTTCAATGTTTCCTTTACAAGGAGACACTCAAATTATATCTGTTTTCTTTGTTGTTTTAGAGAAATTACTATTCTAGACTGAATTCTGTTTCCTTTCTTAGAGAAATGACTGTTCTAGATGAATTCAGAGATAATTAATTCCATTTTCTGTCTAGGCTTCATTCTCTTCATTCATGTGTACACACATCCTGGCTTATTATTTATAGCCAGGTACAAGGAAGGGTTTTGCCCCTAAAGAGCTGATACAGAGTTGTTTGAACTTGATGGACTCTGTGCTGCACATTACTCTTTGATCTGACCTGCACAAGTTATTAAAATATTACGTGTTTCCATATGTGTTAGGGAAGTCATCACAGTGTGAACTTGCTTTTGCAGACTAGTCTGTCATCAACTACATTTAAACTGTTTAAAAAAAAAAAAATTGATGGGAGTCTTCTAAAGATGGGGGATGGGAGTGGAACTAAAGAAGTAATTCTGCCTGCCTGGCCAGCCTGTTCTCACAGGGAGTGACTGAACCTGCAGCGTGATGGCCTTTGGAAACCTTGCATGTGTGCTTACTCAAGCCTGTTCCCTGCCACTTGCAGTCCATGTCGTTGCTTTGCTTGAGAGCAACACCGTCAATGGAAACACTTTCAGCCATTAAAGCTCTGAGTGGCCTGTGGGAGGGGCGTGTTGTGCTCAGGGAGACCTGTCCTCCCCCCCTCGATGGCGGTGACAGGAGCACTCCCAGGTGTGTGTCTCACGCCGGGTGTCTGCCTGGGCCCACCTAGAGATTCCTCTCCTGGGGCTGTGCTCCCAGGTTCTCTCTGTTCATCAGCTGAAGCAGCAGGTCACGTCTTTGTGAGCAGATCGGTCTCGAAATCATCTGATGCTGGGGATGAGCCTGTGGATTGCAGCAAGCAGTGCAGGCACTCAGTGACAGCTTGGGTTTGGCTCTGTGTGTTTGGCAGGAAATGACAATACATTTTAATGGGCTTTGCACCTTTTTGCAGTGCTCTCTTGAAAGTGTGCTGTTCCCTAGAGGGAAATCAACTGGTGATAATACTGAGCTCACAGCTCGGAGGATGTAGATCAAAAGAATAGAGGGTCTACAGATGACTGTTGTGCTTCAAAAATAAAAGTTAAAATCCATTCATAAATGTGCTTTTAAAATCATAAAGAGAAGCTCCCTTGTCTCGCTCTTAAATTTATGTGGATACTGATCTGAAGTTACCTTAATTTTCTCAGTCTAGAACTTCAATCTCTTCTCTCCTTTCTTGTTCACTTAATCTCACAGTGTTTCCATGTTTATTTTATTTTATTTCATGATCATTGATCGCAGCATTTCAAACACCTCTGCAAAGGGCTAGTCATCCTTCTGTCCCCTCAATTCTGTGAGCACCTTTTCATTTAATAAAAAGAGAAAGAAAAGCAAAAAAAAAAAAAAGCTGTGCAAAGAAAGATTGGGGGTTTTTAACAGGAACAAAAGGGAGTACATGAAATACCTTGGTTTGGTTTGGTTTTCTAATTGATGAAACTTCTGTAGTCTTGTAATACTCAGGTTTTGAACCTGTTCTGTGAAATTCTGCCTCTTTGTGACTGTTCCTTTGTATTTTCTTCATCCTGTAAATTTTTGTTTTCCTTTTGCTGCTTTTCTGGTAATTAGAGGAGTGGTTCAATCAAGGTGAGTCTGCAATACTTTCTTTTCATCATCACCATAACATGCTTTGTTTGGCTTTCACATGCAAGGCTAAGAGCTGAGATCAAGGTCTTGTTCATCCACCTTCTCCTGCTTCCCCAGCACAACCTCCTGTTCATTTCAGCAGACATGGAAAAATCCTCTGAGGGAGTGTTTGCAGTTTGGTCTTTCCATACTACAAATGGAAAATACAAGGATTTATTCGTTCTTGGTGTAAGTGCAGTAGGGGAACTGCTGTGCAGCTGGCCTGCTGAGCCCAGGAGAGCAGGAGCACCCAGTTGTGGGTTGTGTCCCCACCCCTGTCAGATGGAAGGCTCTGCTGGCTGGTCTGGGGGTGGAAGGAGCCGTGAGCTGCAGCAGTTTGGGTGTGTGTACTCAGGGTTGCTTGGTACTTCTGCTTGGGCACGTGCCTGGGCTGCTGCAGCTCTGTTACTGGCACACACAGGAGCTGGAGGAAGCTACCTCAGTACCTGTCTCAGGGGATAGGCTTCAGTTTTTCATCACAGCAAGTAAAACTGCACCTGGAAAGACACAAGTTTGAGGCTAAAGCTTCCCTTGGCTGAGAAGTTGATAGGCTGTGGGTGCCTGGGAGACTCCCTCACCGAGACTGATATGGGGGTGAAGGCAGGAGCATTTTCAGGTTGTGACACTTGTTTCAGATCATGGGTTCTGGAGGGTTAGACCAAAGGAGAAATGTTGGGGAGGGGGAAAAAAACAGCCAACCAAAATCTAATTGCTCCACCCAGCAAATGGTGCTGGGTGGTGTTCTGCAGAACACTGATTTTTGAACTGTGAGTGGTGAGGCTGTGGAGGATGGATTTGTTGGCAGGACAGAGCTCAGCCCTTGGTTTCTGTCACTCCTTTGTGGCCAGCTCAGTGGCTGTATTAATGAACAGCGGGGAGGAAAAGGTGAGATTGTTATGAAGAAGCATTTTCCCTGAAGCTTTTATTTCAACCAGAAAGAAGGCGTTTGGGAATTAATCCTTCAGCAGAAATGGTCTGGCTGCATCATGGTTTGATTGTATAGTAAAGCAAAACGACATTTGAGGAAGATCAACAACAACATTAGTGGTTAATAACACGGGGTCACTCTTCAGAGTCTGTACTGAGTTTCTGACAGATGGAAAATGCTGAAGGTCATGTTTTGGTTGTTTCTTACATAATGAAAAGTAGCAAGGGGGGAGAGGGGAGGAATTTTAATCCCTCTGTTTCAGAGACTGTAAATTGCATCTTGCACCAGCAAGTCTCATGTCAGGCAGTTTTCCCAAACCAGAGTGCTGTGCCAATCCTACAGCCAGGTCTCATAAAATAGGCCTGTCAGCAGGCATATTCAAAACTGTCTCTTGGCAAAGTTTGGAGCTATGCTTCTCATCCAGCATTGGCTTTTCTCTGTCACACCTCAGGCTGAAAACCTGGAAAACCTGGAGAACCTGGATATGGGTGGAAATTGAAATGTACAAAAACAGATCTTAAACTTCTCTCCTACTGGAAGTGTAGTTTGTGCTGTGGTTTCAGCATCCCTGTGGTGCACAACCCGATGGTGAAGATCCAGGCAGTGGTGTGCTCCATACAAATCCCAGCCACATGGGATTGTGTGCGTGTTCACATCCCTGTTGTGAACAAATGCAGAGGCTCAAGGCACAGAGCAGGGTGTTCAGAGCTACAGAATCTAGCAGTGGTGCTGATTTTTTTGTGTTATCAGGGGTGCATGGGGATGGCTGAGAAGGTTTTAATCAGTAGACTCCTGAATTGCTACATTTGGTCACAAAAACTCCCCAGTATTTGTGAAAATCAAATGGGAAAAATAGCTGCTGGGCCTCAGATTGAAGCCTTTCCTTTCTGGGTGGATTTGGTTTGGAGTGTTCTTGCAGCTTGCTCACCTTGTCTCTGTGGGAAAGCCCTGGAAATGTAGGAGCTTGGGGTATTTCCAGACACAATCCATTTGATTAAGCAAGTAATTTGTAGAGTTGAAATCCCCTTGGTCAGAGTTCTGTGTTCTGTACTGCTGCCGTTGGCAGGCAGCTGGCAGCTTTTCTTTGAACAGACGGGCTTTGGTCTGTGAGGTGGGAGTTCCTTACAGGGCCGAGGTGCTCCTCCAAACCAGCCAGTGTTTGCTGTCTGGCCCAGAAATGGAGAGACAGCAGCTGAGGAGCCCAGAGCACAGGTGGAGGGTGCTGTCTTTATGAAAGATGGGTCAGTAAATAGGCAGCTGCTTTGGCTTTCCCACCTCAAAAGTAGCAGCCAACACTGTACTCCTGGACAGTTCCTCCTTAACAAGTTCTGTACAAATCCAGTGCTTACTAAATACTGCCAGTGGGAAGAAGGCTTACTGTGCCATCTCAGTTCTGCAGGGCTGATAGAAGTGCCAAACCAGCCTTTAAATTATAGAGAGAACTTTTGAAATGAGTAGTTGTGTCAAGTAAGGTCTGGCTCTCTTAGAACATGTTCTGAGGTTTAAACGATCTAATGGCAGAGACATGAAATTTGGGGTCATGTGAAAAACCAGTTTGTCCTTCTTGTAGATAAGATGGAGTCACATTTATGGGTCTGCTTTAAATCTGTAATCTTTCCTACACTGACTTCCTTCCTCGAATGCTTTTTTCTTTTAATTCCCTCTGCCCTGCTTTTTCCTGTCAATGCCCTAAGGGTCAGCAAGGGTTTGCAGCCAGTAACTGGGTTCAGCTGCCATTATGAAGTGCCAAGTCTTTTGGTGATGTACAGCACTTCTTTCTGGTATTTGATTTCCCAAGCAATGTCTTTCTTCTTTCACAGAGCAAAAAACTGATGGAAGGCTGTGAAGTGCCACTGATTCCTGCCCCTTCCTTTAGAAAAGATACCTTTCAAGGAGTGCTGTGGTACCTGGCTGCATGACCCTTTGGCAGCTTAGATGGCTTTTACATACTTCAGTTGAGGAAATTATTTCAGATCAGCAGAACTTCTAGGTGCATATTTTGTTTTGCACAACAGTTGAAGTTGGCTGGTATTCTGTGTTGGCATTTCAAAAGAAAAGAGTGTGATTCCATCCCCTCCCAAAGAAAGGGAGAGGATGGAATACTACCTTGAAGGGGGGTTTTCCCTCTTAAGGTTATTCCTAAATATTCATAATGGTATTTAAAAGCTCTAATTCTTCTCTGTACAGTAGTGAGTATTTTTGTCCTTTTGTCAAGAGGAAAGGTAGTGACCCATTGAATTTACTGTGCATGTACCAGCCCCCTGCTGTAACAAGACAGGGACTGGCCTTTCCCATCTCACAACCTCTTGGCAGACAAGACTCAGACTAATCTCCCCATTACATTTTCAAGGACCATTTTCCTGTTTGCTTTTAAGCAGCCTGACTGGTGGAGCTTCCAGCCCTTTCTGTAAAACCTCCATTAACAGCCTGGTAGTCCCTGAGCAGAAGCCACTTCTGGCAGCCTCTGTTGTGTTTGTGAATGCATCCCATTGCACCTGCCTTCCCTGCTCTGGAGGGAAACGGACTAAATAACTTCAGTTTTCCCCCTTAAAATAATTTGGGAAAGCTAAATTTTATACTGCTGTCCTCAGAAGCCGTGCAGATTCTTGCACTCCCTTCCAAGTCTCTCTCTCTGCTGCCAGTATTCCTCTGATGGCAAGGTTCCTGCTTGTCCCACAGCATCCATGTGGGGTTACCCAAGGCAGTGTGTCTCCTTGGGGGCATGGAAACTACCCCTTCCCTCCCCATGTGTTTACATAACCTTGAATTCTCAACCTAACTAAAAGTGCAGGTTTTGTTCTGTTGTCTGTAAAGGTTGTATAAATTAAAGCTGATGTAATAGTTTGACACTGTTTCTTAGCAAAAGTATGGAATTATTTCCATTAGCTTCTAATAAATAGCAAAAATGACACTTTCTCGATTGAAGGGCAATTCAAGGTTAAGTTGTTGGCTGCTGTCTGTACAATATATTAAATTTAGGTCTTCCTGCCTGGTTGTTGCATTGAGAATAGAGATTGCAAAGCAAAGCTGTTGTTTTTTTGCTCTGCTGCTGAGTTTTTGCTTGAGCTAAGCTTCAGGTCAGAATTCCTCTGTGAAAACAACAGGTAAACACTGGGCTTCTGAGGGAGAGGCACAGCTTTGCCAAGAAGGGAAATGGCACAATTTTCCAAGGTTTAAAGCACTCCTATGACTCTCTGAAACACTAGTGCAAGCGTGTTTGCAGATCAACCTGAAAGCAGCCTGGGTGTCTGTCCCTAAGTTTGCTCATGATAAAACCAGAGCTGTGCAGCTGGGCTGTGAGTCAGATACCCACAATTATGGGTAGCAGTTTGTGATTTATATTCCGGGTCTGTATCTTCTCCCGTCTTGTAGATGCACATGACAGTAACTTACCTGTCAGTATACTGACAATCTTCTCCATCTGTTGTCTTCTTTTTTGCACAGGAAAGAAGAATGGAGATTTGGACAGGAATTTTGATACACTTGATTTGCCTAAGCGGTCTGAAGCAGCAAAAGGTAATGCTAATGTTTGTGCATTTGGAAATAGCAAGTAGCTTGGGAGCTGGAGGCTCTTAAAGGGACTTGAGACATGAGCATATCAGGCTGATCTCTTTCTTTTGTAGCCAGTTAATTGAGATAATGGATATATCTGTGCATGCTGTTATCTAGTGTTGAATACTGGATAGGAATTTTTATCTAAGACTGCTGAACTGGTGGAATCTCTTAGAAGCCTGTCTGATTTGGTGTAAGGTGATTGTAACTCCAGAGAGGGGTGAGTGCAGGCTCTCCTCCACTACAGCTCCATTTGCAACCCACCTGCACCACACCTGGCTGTAAGGAGTTCTGAAATGCACTCAGTGAGAGTGCTTGGCAGTAACCCTTTCTCTTCCCTGGCATCTCTGTCATTTTTCAGCATTCTTTGGAATTGGGTGACAGCAGGGATTGGGGATTTTTGCCTTTACTGAATACTGTGTTCAGTCTTCCCCTGAACACAGTATTCCTCTCTGTCTGTAGCAGTACTGTGAGCAGTACTTGTGGTTTTCTAAAATCTGGGAGGTTCACAGAAAAATTTTCTTTATTGTGCTTTTGTATTTTAGCTCTGGCCAAGGTGGAATCTTTCAAAATCTGCATTCCTTTCTTGCACGCAGGGTTCTTTTTTAAATTGGAGATAAGGAGGTGATTTGGGATTTTGTCAGAATTCTTTGAGCATTGGATGGTGTTTTGAGACTTGCACAGGTTTTGATTTGAAGTGTGTGCAATGTCTCTGCAAAGATCCAGCCATTGTCATGGCAACTGCTGCTGTGCCACCCTGTCAGCCTCACCTTAACGAGCTCTGAATACCCAGAACTACCTGAGTATCCTCGGGAGAAAAATTTTAAACTCTTCCCACATCACACATAGAATTTTGGAGAGTGTGAAGAGATCTGACTCAGTGGAGAGATCACGGACTTGGGATACCTGAATTTCACTCTTTTGGTGACCTTGGTCCAGTCCACTTATTTGTGCTTTAATTTCCTTGCTGTTAACTGAGAGCAACAACAAAGGCCATGTCTGAGATCCATGGAGATGTGCTGGTAGTCAGTAATGGTGTAATAGTTATACATACATAGTGCTGCACTCAAATTCACAGTGAAACTCTGATTGATGATATGCAAACTAATCCTAAGATGTAGATGAATCTAATCTATTTACAGACACCCTTTATAGTGGATGCAGTTTCTAGTCTCATGTCTAAACACTGATTTTCATTTGGTGCATTATTGCCTAAGATCTTCTGTATCTTGTGAAATAATGCAAGATACTAAAAGACCTCTCAGAAGCTGCAGTACCATCCTATTTAGAGAGCTGCAGGAAACTTCTAACCAGCCTTCACTGGCTGCCATCAGTTCAGGCTGGGAGCTGATTGCATTGCAGAGCAAGGAGACACCTTTAGGATGCAGGAAAAGAAAGGAATGCAAAATATAGCAAAGGCTTCACTGTTTGCATTCCTTTCTAAATGTGATTGGAATGTAGGTGTCACTAGAGGCAAAAGATGGCAATCAAGAATTTCTGCAAGGAAATGTACCTTGCATAGCTTCCTTTAAAATAAGATTAAAAGCTTTCATGTGGCTCAGTTAATGGTAGAAGTGATGTGCAGATCTGATGAGAGATGGATCTGTCTCTGAGCTTACACAGCTTGTTATCATATTCAATTGCTAGAAATCTCACACTCTTGAAGAGGTTGTTTGATAATTTTGAGACACCCCCATTTAATCAAAGTCAGATAGATTACGTATCTCATGATAGATAAGGTCAGGAGATTAATCCCACAGCATTTTGAAAGAAGCACTTTGACATGGAAAAGGGCATATTTCAAAAGTAACTATTGACTTGTGTGCTAAGCGTAAAAAAACCAGGACATTGATGCATTTTTGTTCACTTTTTTGCTGGTAGTTTTCTGCCAAGCATCTCATTTTCTTGAGAATTCCTGGATAGTAAAGGTTCTAACAAGGTTGCTTGAACTTTAAATTGTTCACTGAAATAAAGAAAATAAAATGGCAGTTTAAAAAGCCTTAAGAACTCTGGTCAGATCTCTTCTATAGCGGATAATTGACTCTGATGAGATCAGCTCTCAGCTGAGGCAGAACCTCGTTACCGTGATGGAAAAATCATGCAAGTTTTAATGATCAAAAGCACTCAGATTGAGTGACATGATGAAGTGCTATTTCAAAAATCAACAATTATAGATTAATCTCTTTCATGTATTATTAAAGCCATATTAAAGTGAGTTTTCAGCTGGAATCTTTGTGACCAAATGAAACTGCAGTAATAAGATTTGTTCATTCAATGCAGCAAATGAACATTGTGGTAATTAACAAATATTGGGATGTAGTGTTGTTAAGTTTCCTGTAATCATAGTCAACATCCATGGAGCTTGTCTGGTGTGTCTAAAGATGTGGTTTCAAGAACTTGACATCATGGTTTCCCTTTGAGATGCTCCTAGTTATGACCACTGAGCTTAATTGAGAACAATGATCACTTGAAAAACCATGGACTGGTAGCATCAGACTAGTCCAGACCTATTTTCTGTCAGTTCTGGAAACTTCGTTTTGACTCCAGATTACTTTACTGGTAGGAATCTCTGCCTGTCCTGCAGCCAAACATTATAAAACCAGAAACTTCTGTTGATTGTGGGTGGGACTGGCTAGTGTCTGTGCAGAGGTTTCTCAGTCGGTCAGAGCATCTGTCCTGCTGGTACAACACCTTAGGAGCATCTTCATATCCTGAACAGTCCAAAGGGTCCTGTGAGTTGTAACCTAGTTTAAATGCTAGTATTTCACTTTTTCTCCCCTGGAATTTGTTTGTTCTGGTGAGGAATGAATGAAGGAAGGCCGTTCTCTTTTTCAGAGTGATGAACTAGAGTCTCTTCTTGATGGTTCCTGGTTTTTTAATGGGAATCAGGTTCTGCTGCAGCACATGATTTGAGCAGCCCTGAAAGCATTTCTAAGCCTTTAATAATTTTATGTGCTAGGCATTCTGGCAGGGGAAAGCTTCTAGTTCAGGGTTGTTATCTGTGGTAAACTGGATAATGTCAGACTGGACAACTTGCAGTGCTTTCAGAAGCTGTCTCATCTGATATTAAAAAATTAATGTATATGCCCTGGCGGTGTCCAGAGTACTCCTGTTCTCATGAGGAAAGATTGTAAAAGAGAAGCTTCTTGTTTTCTCTTTGTTGAAAGGAGCATATTTTTTTTCCTGACAGTCAAAGAGAGAGAGCATAAATTTTGGGGGAAGTGATATCAGCTTGCATAGAGAAGGGAACAGCACTGACAGGAAATTATGAATGCTGTTCTCAGAACCTTGCTAAATTTAGGACTTTCAAAAATTACTGCTTCTATGAGGTGGGGGGGGAAGTCTTACTGAAATCCCTTCCCCAGTCTAAAGTAGGTCAGTGATAGTGGTGCTGGCTGCCTCCTCTGCAGCGTGTTCTCTTCTGCACTACCACAGCGCTGATTTCTCCTGTGTACACATTAAATACGTAGCATACTACAACTCCTGTGCTTTGTTCCCAGAGTCCTTCACTTCTGAGCAGGAATAGTGGCAGAGGCTCAGGCACTGGGGGAAGATGAGGATTAATCATATCTGTACAGGGGAAGGCAGTGTCTCAGATGGCACTACCTCTGCAATAAGGTTTTCTGAGCTGATTCAGGATTGATGTGTGTCAGCCCCCCAGATACGTTACAGGGGTTGTAACATTTAATCCTCCTGTGTGAAGGTGTTGAACTGTCCACCTCTGTTCCTCAGTGCTGGAGTATGGGAGGAGAAAGTCCAGAGGAGCAGAACAGTTTTTTATGTGGAATCAGCATTAGGTTATTCCTAATTAAATCCAGACCTCTGTGCTGTCTGGTTTAAGCAAATCTCACGGCTTGTTGTTTATGTGAGCGTATGTCTGAGGGCAGAACAGTAGCTGCTCTATGGAGCTTTGGGTGTTGAAGTTCAGCTCTCATTCCAGTTTATCTCATTAGGGAGTTGAAAATCTTCAGCCATAACGAGATGTGCAGGTAGATTTCAGCCTGGTGGATGAGCTAGCTCATTTTCTCCTTGAAAGCAGTTATTAAGCTGCTTATTAATTTCTCTTTTCCTTTTTCAATACTTAAGTCCATTTTAATGGGACTTAAGTTTAGACAGAGTTGTGCTGAAACACTGAACTAGTGTTAAAAATGCTTATAATTGAAGAAGTCTGTTTTGTTGCAGTGGGGACGTTAAAGACAAGCTGAATTTATCTGAAAGCTCAGCTTTGTGTGTGCACTTACCCTGGTCAGCAGCCTATGTAGGCAGGGAATGAGATTTTGGATGAACTTGTCAGCAGGTGAATTTCTTCTTCTCCATTATCTGAAATTCTCAGTCACTTTCCATGTAGCCTCATGCTGATGATAGATTTTCTATTCCAGAAGGCGAGTGTTTAAATTCCCTTATAAATCTTTGTATTACTGCTCCAGGAAATTAGACTTCCTGGCACTGTCAGGGTAATGACTTTAACTTAGTAGATTACAAAAGTGCCAGCAATTTGTCTTCAGCTAAAGGCAACATGTAGTAGAAGGAGAGAGAAACCTCACTTTACTCTGGCTTTAGTTTGTAATTAAGATTGACTGCAGTTCGCATTTCACTGCTGCTTTAATTTGCTTTCTTTAAATCTTGACAAGTTGACTCAAGCACTCACCTGCCCTTTCCAGCTCCCTTCCATCATTAATTTTGATTGTCGTATTGTGAATAAGTGAGTAGAACTGATTGATTAATGGCACCATCCACACCCCTCCTGTGCCTGCTGCTGGAAATTCAGGGACTGGGAAGATCTCCTCTGTGAGAGCAAGTAACATGTTCTTGTATTAACATCTTTTGAGCATTTAATGCACATTATTAAGAATTCTGATCAGAATTATTAAGTATCTCTTATTTCTGTTGCTTTCCTAAGCTGAGTATTCATTTTGGTCCCATGTGTTTTTCATAATTTACAAAGCAGTGAAAGGTTTCTCATCTGTCTTCCAGTGCTGTGAGTCAGAGAAAATTTATTGCCTTGAATAGGAAGATTCCCATATGAAACCTGAGCTTGCCAAACTTTCTCTAATCTGGTACCTTTAAATTCCCATTCTTTTTCCCTATATTTTCAAGGAATTCTGAGCAGACACCTGTAGATTTTTCCTTTCTTGTGTACACAGCCTTTCCATAGCTGACTGCTAATTGTTCTGGAATCCTCTGTCTTTTTGGTCATAATCCTCTCTGATTCTTACGTTCAGTGTTCTTATTTATTAGACATGATGGATGTGCATGAATTGCTTCCTGGCCTGCTGAGCTGTGCTCTACAGGTGAAAACTTTTTTGTGGTCTTTATCAATCTGTTAAATTTAAATATGTAGAACATAAATTGTATGTTTAAGGTTGAAACTGAAGGCTTTGAAAAATCATATGGGGGGGAGTGGGGGGATACAGTTGGAATGTGAATTGGAGGTCCAGGAGTACTGTTCTGTCTCTGCCACTAATTCTTTTCACTTGGTAATAGAATTCTATCCTACAATATTCTTACTTTGGAGGCTGCAAGGAAAAAATATTTTTCTGGGAGAAATACTAAGTGATATGACTGAAACCCTGTACAGTAACTGTGTACAGCAGTCTGCTGAGACTCACAGCTCTGCTCTGTGGAGTTCAGTTATTCCACAAAATCATGTGAGATGAATTTGAGACCGTTACAGGACCAGCTCTGGTGTTATCTGTCTGCTCAGGAATGTGAAGAATAGTTTGGCTTTGCGTCCTGGTAATTGCTGCCGTGTTTGTCAAAGCGTTGTTCTCTGGCTTCAGAGAGCGCCTTGACATTGCAGCCCTGAGCTGTGGTTTCCAGTCCCTTGCTTCGTCCATAGGGACATCCAGGCAAAATTGTGTTTACAGATAAGACAGGCTAGATTCCTGGTAGGGGTGAAATGGCATCTGTGGAATGGAAAAGCTCTTGCAGCTGAGTCAGGGAAAGCACAATGTTTGTGTGAGTACACTGTGCTGTGAATGGCCCAGGTGAGAGATTGTGTCAGGAAGATTTGAGTTGGGGACTTCAAATAGTTCTGCTACATGGAGGACATCGAACCAATGTAAACTGGAGAAGAAATTTCAGCTGTGATATTTAAATGTCACTAACAGCTCCCCACCCCCAGCATGGACACTTCATACTGTGAATGTCTTTCAGGTTTAGGTCATGAAGCTTTGAAGTTTAAGCTGAGGGACCAGTGGGAAACAACTGCTGGGGTAGGGAGGCAGGAGGAGCAATTGTTATGATACAAGAATTCCATTCAGCTCTGTAATTATAGAAGCTGAAACTCTTTGTGAAGTCATGAGGTGGTGGTTCTTCTCCATCTCTGTTTGGCTCAGCTATAATTTGTTTGCCTGTAGAACTCCTGAATTTTCCTTTGTCTTCTACCTCTGTCTTAAGAGCTAAAAGATGAGTTAAGATGACTGCTTTGTTTCTGAATCATTTCAGACTTTTCCTTCTGAATGAGAAAAAGCTGACTTACTTGTAAGACACTTTGGTTGTCTTGGAAATAGTGAATCAATATCAACAGCTATTCCTCTTCTTTATCCTTCTTTTACATTCTCAAATGTGTGGTCTCCCTTAGCACATGAGGGGGGAAAGCTGACAGTTGGAGGCAAGATTCCCCCTCCCCACTTTTAGGTCCTTTCACCTGTGGCTCTCAAGGAACTATAAAAAGACTCCAGTAGTCAGCTTCTAGCTCCTTCTTGCCTGAGGTTGACACCTAGGAATATAGATCTATTAGAATAACTAGTAGTATCTTCAGAAGACAGGAATCCCAGGTGGTAAATTCCTTTTCCAACTTGCTATGAGTTTGTGACCAACTGAAGTGCACAGAAAATTAGATGTAGGCATCTCAAACAGAAAGAGCCTATATATCCTTGCATAATAAAGTAGCACTTAAAAAACTAAACAGCAGGAGCTCCACTAGAGCACATGGTAATTACAGCAGCTCATAAGGAGATGGAGTGATCTGGAGCTTCAGCATTGCTACTGGCTTTCTGAGTGGCCTTAGGCTAAGTTAATAGCATTCAGTTGCTGGGGTTGTAGTGGACCTGTTCATGAAGAGCCTTCTATTTCCTCTGCTTTCACTGGAAGAATCACTTCACTAAAATAATAGCTAGAATAATTACCTTCACTAAAATAATTAGTGTTTTCACTGCTGCTTTGATAACCAATGCAAATGGAGTATATGTGGTATATTTGTAAAACCAGCAAAATTCTGGTGAAGTATGCTGTATCCCAGCTGTTGCTAGCAGTACAGTGATATAAAAATTAAATAAAAACATCATTTCAGTTAAAGGTGGATGGTAGAAGTTTGCCCTGGTGAGATACTGTTGGAATGGACTGAGGCATTCATGTGACAGAGAGAATTGTGCAAGTATGTAATACTGTGAATTGCTTTGCACTCTAATTATGCATATTACACTTAGAGTGGGTTTTTTTATTGAGAAGTTCAACTGCATTATTTATAATGCTTTGTATAGAAAGGTGTATACATAAAGCAGTGCACAACTGGAAACCTTGGTAAGTTTTACTGCCCAGCTGCATTTACTTCAGTTATAGCAGTGTGTACTCTCTGGCAATGCAGCATCTTAACTCTTCAACCACTGATTGATTGTATTTTCATGTCATTTCCACTTGGCTTGTATTTCTGATGAAGAATAGTTAATGTTTGAAAGCTACAGTTGCCAGTCATTTGTTTTTAATTTTCACAGCTTCTCCTGTACTGTTTGCCCTGCTGAGAATGGCAGATTCTCTTCCCTCCCCACATTTTAGCTTGTGTGTATGTTTTTGCATGTCCCATTTAGCATTTCTATTCTACAAGTAATTCTAATTGTTACTCTAAAATAGAATGCTTGTTATTACAGAGTATAGCTCATTATACAGATGCTGCTCCAGGACTGTTTATAAAATGAGAATGTGCCAAGAACGCCTGCCTGGAATAAAAGCAGGAGTTGATGGGAAGGGGCTTATCCCTCATAATTGTAGCTGCCTCAGTTTTGGGGCTCAGTCACTGCAGTGAAAGACTCACTCCATCCACCAATCCATCACTGTTGCATTATGTCAGCTTTTGCCATGCCACTTAGTTTCAGTTAAGAAACAATAACAATGAAATCTCTGAGTTCCCCCCCCTCCCTTTTAGCATAAGCGTAAAAAATGAGATTATCCTTTGAAGAGGGGTACAAATCTGAAAGTTGTCCTGGTTGCCCAGCCAGTATCACCAGGAAGCTCAGGGAAGAAGAACTCAGCTTCTCTCAGAATTTAGAGATGAAATTTCATGTCAAAATCAATTACAAAAACCTTGTTGGACGAAGTTACAGTTGTCTCTGGTGTCCATCAAAAGTACCGCAGCAAAGTTGTGCTGACGAAGCTGCTTGACAAGTTAAGAGAACTGCAGAAAGTTTCAGAAGAGCTGAGGCAGAAAAATGGTGCAATGTTGATTTAAATCCCTTTCCAGAAGTAGTGTGAGCAGAAGCAAAGGAGGTAGTTACAGCTCTGGGTGAGTGTTCTGAAGGCTTTAGGAGTAGCTGGAATGTGGATTTCTGAGAGCCCGAGGTGACTCGGTGCTTTCAGAACTCAGCACTAGACAGACATCACTCGAGTCTCACTGAAAGCATCTGTCCCATCTGGTAGCCTTCCACCCAAAGAAATGGAGGCTAATGCCATATAATTGGGGGTTGGAGGAGGTTTTGAAGGGTTCTTTATATCATTGAAGGATTTCAAGACCTGACTGGACAAAAGCATAATAGCTTGGTCTAATTTTGGCATTGAGCCTGCTTTGAGCAGGAAGCTGGCCCAGTTGATCTCCCATGTTCCCTTTATTAAGCCTAGTTGTTCTGTGTGACTCTCATTAACTGATTACAGAGTCAGCCAGGAAAAGTATGTCTGCATAAAACCAGCACATTTTCCAAAACAAACCACAGCTGGGGGATTAGGTGACTCGGATGAGAAGAAGAATGAGAAAGTTCATTTGCCCATGGTACCTGAGAAAGTAACATACATACAAAATTGAGTGTCTCAGGTTGCACCTAAAGATATGGCTTGTTTCAAAGAAAAATATATTTTTACTTATAATGTATACTTTACTGGTGCCAGCACAATAAACCATGGAATTCTCAGAACACTTGATAATCAGCCTTTGAGGATCTCCTTAGAACAGCTCATGATGGGGGAAAGAAAGGGGAATGAAAATTAGTTGTGTGATTCTGAACTAATTGCAAATTGTGGTACATTTTGCAGTTAGTTCAGCGATCAGGCAAGGAGACTTTCTTTACAGTGCAGCCAAGACAGGAAGGTACATGCATTTTTTCCACTTTTGCTTGAGCAGTATTGTAGTTAATGGACAGCTTTAATCATAGAGTTAATCTGGAAATTAAACCAAACTGCAATGTGAAATAACCTGGGCATTTTAAATTGCAGAAGCCACTGATGCTCATTAGTTGGGCTGAAGCTGCCATCATGTTTTGCAGAAAAGCAAATAAAGAGAATCAAAAAATTAAGACTTCTGGTTTTACAGCATTAATTTCCAGTGAGTGTACCTGCACAGCTGCTGCAGCCCTATTATCTGACTCATTACTCTGTAAACCACTGTGAGATATCTTGAATGTGAAAGCTGCTGTGTAAAGCCATATTTATTTCTGTAACCTCAAGTGCTCTGCACAGGCTTAAAAGCTCCCCCCCTTCTCCATCATGACAGGGGAATTACAGGACTTAATGTGCCATATACCTCTAACTGTGGATTGAAGAAAAATGACCTTGAACTGAGAGGCAGGCATTTTACATGGTAAAGCAGTCACTTAAATTTACCTGTCACCTAGAGGCAGGGGGAACCTTACCTCTGTATGGTTTAGAAAGCAATGTCAATCCAACTGCTGGTTGCTCTGAACCCACTGAGAGCTTGATTGCTGACCCAGGCATTTCCAGATGATCAGTGAGAATGTTGATCAGTATGTGGTAGAAAGGAGAGCATTTTTATTTCGGCCTCACAGACCATTAGTTTCAGCCCTGAATTTTCTGTGCCTTGATCACAAGGAAAATTGGAAGTCTGTAATAGCATGAAATGTTACTTGTCTGTGCAGGAATAGACTCTGGTTCAGGCAGATCTGGAAGGAGGCAATGTGGAGAGCAGTCCTTGCACCTCGTGCCCAGTTCATTCGTGTTTTGCACACCTTGCCATCTCTTTACTAAAAATCCTGTCGCTTTTTGTGGAGATGTCTAGAGCAACTTTGTGGGGTTTTTTACCAGTAGCCTTAGTAAAGAGTAAGTACCAACACACTGTGACAGTCCACTTGAGCAGGCCAGCTCAACATAAAAGCAAAACTGAACTCATGTGGGGAGGGAAAGAGGGTAGATGAAGCAAGTGGTGCAGTTAAAGGGCATTTCAATGGCACAGCTGGGAACAGAGATGAGATTTCCTGATTACTAAAGCAGTATCTTCCTAGCTTGCTCATGCTAGCCAGCCCACTCCATTTAGAGATGTCAGTTCTTGTCCCTCTCTTACAAAGCCAGGTATAATATTTAATCTAAAGATTTTTGTTTTGAGACTTCTAAAATCACAACCACCAAATCTGTAATCATGATTGAGCATTTAATTGCATTTTATCCTGCTGAGAGCGTAAAAATAATGAGCAAGAAAAACATCTCCAAAGACTCATTCAGAGTGTGAGGGGGCAAGAGGAAGGTGTAGAGAAAGGATCTGCCTTACCTGGAGTGTCCCCAGTGAACTTTAAACATTTAGGAAATTGGAAGGCTGCGTTCCTTGCAGATGCGGGTTTCCCACTTCCCTTTTGGGGCTACACGTTGAGCAATGAAACGAGAGAGCACACAAGGCAACCTGCAGATGTGTGAGAGAAGAGAGGAGTGGGAAGAATGACTGAGGTGTTGTGTTCTTGGCAGTGTGTTCAGAATTTCTCAAGGAATGAGAAACTGGGGGTGTCAGGAGCATGAGATCTAATCTCATTTATTCAATTACACGAGCACTGCTCCCAGCAGAGTATTTCAGGTTAGTGATAGTGTCCAAGTGTAAGACTTGGGAAATGCACATGTGATTTGGGTTTGGGCAGTTGTGCAAGGTTTTGCTTAATAGTTAAATTGTAACAAGCACATCCCTTCCAAATCCAACATGCCTCTTTGCTGAAAACACTGCTGAGATTAAACTCATGGACAGTAAACTGTATTGGCAGTTTTCTGGGTGGCTGGATCCTACTTTCCCTAAAACACTGAAAATTTGCTGCCAGTTGTTTCACTGAAGTCTGGAGACCTATTTCTAGATCAAGCTCTGTACTCATATGGCCCATGAGAAGCCATCAGGGCATTCATAACATTGCCTTACATGGAGAAATGGGTATAGGCCCTAATGTGATGGAAATCTCTACACTCCTGAGGAAGTATCTCTCCTTATTTACATTTATACTGACCTTTTCAGAGTTTTCTATAGGCATGAACAACCTCCACAGTAAAGGTCAGCTTCTGCTTAGAATCTTTTACATGGGTAATTTTAAGCTCAATTTTTAATTGCATAATATTACCATAAGAAAGCTGCATGGAAATTGAAAACTCTCCTAGACAAAGTGGCCGTTGGGTTGGGATCTTTTCACTGTTTTAAAGGCGATGAAGTGGTTTCAAAGAAGCTGTCAGAGTTGCTTTGTGGTAGTGGCTGCTGTGGCTTTGTTATAGAATTTCTCATATGATTTTCTGCTGCTTTATGAATGCAGGACATTGCTGTAGGGTGGTGAATATGGGGCAGGCTGCAGTTGGATGCTGTGTAATGTTCCCCTTTGCCTCTTGAAAAATGTCTCTGTGCTCCCTCTATTCACTGCAGCAAAGTATCTCATTCATTGCTACACACTAGGGCCCCAATCTCTTCTTTTACTTTTTAATTTGCAGATAGATTTATTTGTGGTTGTATTGTGTGTGTTTAGCCAGCTAAGACTTCAGGGAGCTACTTCTCTCCAGATCATGTTGCCTTACCTCCTACTTTAGTCCACCTTTAAGTTTTACAGCAAGATCTGTGTTTCCAGGAAATCTGTTATTCTATAGGCAGAGCTGGTTTTGTGTCAGTTCTGCCTGTGATTATCCAATATTCAGGCAGTGCACCGAACAGCAGGTGGCTTTACATTTAATAGAAACTTCCCTGGTTTTCCAGAAAGCTGCAGAGAATGGTTGGCAGGAAAAGGGAGAGGAGTACCTGTTCACTCAGTACTTTGATGTGGTATGTTCCAGTGTGTCCCAGTTTAAATGAGGGAGGAGCAGCGGCATCTTCTCTTGTCTCTCATCATCTGTAATCCTTGCCTGGATACAGTGCTTTGAGGATGAGTGCAGAATCTCTGTTCTTTGAGGCATTAATGTTTCTAGCTTACACTGAAATCCATGAGAATTAAGTACCCAAATATGGTACCTTTAAAAAGCTGGGCTGCAAGGTCTATTTTTTATTAGATAAGTTAAGGAAAACCTTTTGTGCAGCTTCCTCTCTGGTCTGACATTCATTTGACATTGAAAACATCAAATTCCTTTTCTTGGATGCTTGGGAGATACTTGCCTGACAGCAGCATAGTGACTGTAATTGAGACAGATTAGAGGCACTGGGCTGCCTTTGGGTGCATGAGGCAGCTTTCATGAAATGGAGAGAGGAATGGCAACACACTTTTGACTTTGGAAGCTGGAGCAGGAACTAATTAGCAGTTTCAGGACACAAACAGGATTGGAGGAAATGTTTGGGTTAGCGTATAATAAATTATTTATTAACATGGGGGAGTCTTTCCATATGTCAGTTGCTTATAAAATGCTTGTAAAGGCAAGATTGCAGGACTTTGCATTTAATGAACCAAGCAGGCTTCAGTCCCAGTGATTAGGAGCCGCTGACCTTTCATTTTTGCAGGCTGAGACTGGACCTGGTCGCCTCTGCTCAGCTTGGATTCTGCTAAGCTTCCCCCAAAAAAGATTAGTTGTTTATATCCAAATATTTCCTTCTTACTGGGATGTATTTTGAGATGTTTGATGTTTCTGTGAGGGTATATCCACTGGAGAATAGAAAAATGTATTCTGCCTTATTTGAGGAATTCAAGCTGTGGAGTTCTGCAGCCCTTCACTGCCTTAAGCAGACGATCCTCTAACAAGCAGCTGAATTGATATGAATAACCAAATACCTGTGTAATGGCTTATGACCATTTATGAGACTTTATATAAAAATCATGATGAGCAGTGGAAGTAAAAGAGGACTCAGTGAAGCATGAGTAACCCAGAAAAAAGCTTTCAGTTTGGTTTCTAAGCATATTTCAGTGTGCGTGAACTCTGGAAGATGTGGGGTTTTTTCTTGACGTTGTTTTTCCCTTGGCACTGAAGATAAAACGCAGACATGCTGTGAAGGGGAGAACCTGACAGGTGCCAGCCCGAGTGGAAACGCTGTCAGTCGATCCTCGTCTGTCCCAGCTCCGGCTCTGATCCACCCAAGCGCTTGTCAGGACCATGTGGGCTTTCAAACCCGAGCAGGAGGTCCCTCAGCAGCAGGAATGTTTTGAAGCACAGTCAGTGGAAACCCCCTAAGTCCCACATCTGACAAAGTAATCCTGTTTCTGTAAAGTCCCGAGTGATGGAGGATTTGGGTTTGCCTTGCTGGCTGGTTTTAGTGCCATCACCCCAGTGTGTAACAGCACAGAAGGGCTGACCACAGAAGGTGCTGTGGGTCCTCCCACACCTTGGCTCCCCGCAGACCTGGTGGAAACAGCATCTGTGGAGGTCTGGAGGAGTGTGGCTGCTGTGTCCAGGGAAAGCACTGGTCACTGCTGCAGCCACCCTGAGCCCAGCCTGGCTCCAGGACTGTGGCCGCTCCTTCCTTCGGCTCCAGCTCTGCGGAACCACCTCACAGCTCTGCACTCTGAGTGCTGCTTCTGCCTGGTGCTGGAGCCCACAGCTGTGCACTGCAGAGCCCTGTGGCCTCCTACACTCCACAGCCCCTCACAAGCTTTGGTCTACTGGGCTTTTGTGACGAGTCTGTCCTATGGGAGGGGAGGGCACTTGGTGGGACCATACCTGGCTCATGATCCAGCATGTTTCATACACTGTCTTGAAGACAGGAAAGAAGATACTTAGGGGTCTGCAGAGGTAAGAAAGCGTTTTCTCTGTGTTTTATACCTTTGTTGCATACCTCAGTACTGAATGTCAGAGAGTGTGTGGATATTTCAACTAAATATGCATTACCATGTAGGGTTTTTTATTTTGTCATGCAGCTGTCTGCTGGAGTGTTTCTACCCTTTGCTGTGCTTCTCTTGCTGGCATTTTATGACAGAAAGTTTATAAAGCTGTTCAATATCTCAACAGTTCTAAATAAAGTCAGAATCTTTTTAATAAAACAAATATGCTTAGGTGGCATCTGGAGCCAAGGACTAAAGCACGACTCCTTTTGCAGTAAGTTTTCCTCTGCAGACAGGTTTCTAGTGAGCTGGGAGGAAGCTAAAAAAGCTCGTTAGCTTCCTGGAGTAAAAGGAGCTGATTGGCACCTGGAACTGCAAAGCTGAGTTTTACAGGGGCTTGAGGCTAAAAAAGGGCAATTTGGAACATATGATCCTTGGTTAAACACACACTGAAGACCAGAGGAAAGAAAATGGTAGGCTCAGGCAGCCACAAGTTAAAGGAAGGAGTCCCTTTACAGTGCTGTGATTTTCAGTGATGACTCTAGTTCTCAGACATTTTTCTCTTATGAGGCTCTTGGAGTTGTTGATAAGATACTAACAGGAACACATTGTATTTTACTACTGGACATAGCTGTGGTGTAATTTTTTTTTTTTTTTTAATGGGCTTTCCTTCAGAGAATCACTCAGTATCTCTCTCTTTAATGAACACATTTTATACACTTAGCTCAAACCTGCTGATGGCTGGGTGGGACAGTTAGGCGTCTGCACTAGTAATGACAGTGAAAGAAGTTTCAGGTCTCCAGCTGCACCACATAGCAGCTGTGATCAGAAAGCTGTGTGTGGTTTACAGAGCTGTAGGTGAGGGTTGTAAGGAAAATGTTGTTGCCTACATTTGGTTGTTTCAGTTCAAGGAAAAGTCCCAGAAAACATGCATGTTCTGGCATGAATATTAATGCACACATTCACGAAAAAACACATCTGTTTATCTAATATGGAAAGTAATAATTTTCCTCACGTTCCCAATCCTCATTAGCTTTGTCAGCCATCTTTTTATTTATTTTGTTCCTTTGGGAAAGCTTAGCTAAATGGAAAAGGCTTGCAGTATGCTCCAAAAAGCAGTGGATTCAAGCCCAACTGAGGCAGAGAGTAAGCATGTTCAGGCCTAGAGATTCCTCTGCTTACAACCTTTCCCCATTAAGAAGAAAGGGCCACTTCCCACTTGGTTGTACCCAGATGAGGCATTCTGTAGTGTCACCTCATTACATTAGGGAGTGATCTTGGGCGATGTTATGGGTCTGGATTATTGTGGCATCCCCACATATTCTTGGCTGGAGTTTGCAGCTCTGAGGTCGTTAAGTTGACAGTTCCTGAGCCTCTCCACGTTTTCTACTGGTGTCACTGGCCCAGGCACCAGGAGCCAGATAAGCCAGGAGGGCTTGGCAGTGTTATCCTTTCTGGAGATAATTGTGCAATTCCTTGGAATTGCTTTCTCTGGCTAAAAAGGAGGAGTGACAAAATAGAGCTGTTTGGTGACACAACCAAGCAGACACCCTTTGGGGCATGTGGGTGGTCACCAAGCACTGCCATCTGGGTCCTTTCAGAGAGAAGAAAGAAAAGCAGTCCGTCATGTAATTCTGGACCCTTGGAGAGACAGGAGCAGACATATCAGAAGCACCCGTGGCCAATAGGAGCAGCAGCAGCACTGAGATCTAAAAGAATAAGAATTCATGTTTGACCTTGTCACTGTTGTTCGAATATCCCTGTGATGTAGCACACAGCATCTGGAAATTCAGGGTTTCCCTCCCAGGGAAACAAAACATGATCAATGACATGCTTGATATTGATCTTGTATGCATGGGCCGGGTTGCTGTCTGTTTAAGAAGCCCCCAGTGCAATGTACATCATCACTGTGCCCAGCTCCTTTCAGTATCAGCTGTTAGAGGTGTGAGCCCAACCAGGAAGCTTCAGGAAGGAGCTTCCCTAAAGGGAGCGGGCAGGATTGCTCATATCTAGGAGCATTGCTGCTCCCTTGGCATATTGATCTGCTGTCAGTGAGATCACCAGCCTGATAAGCATAATCAGTCTTTTGTCTTAAAACGCTGTAGTGTTTGAGGCAAGAGTAAGGGGCAGCCAGTAAGAGAGAATCCCCTAGAGAGTGTTCATCCCTAGCTTAGAGTCCTGGGTGTGCCTGAGCTGCCAGAAATTCCATACCCCAGCAGGGCTGCCAGTGTCACACTGTGAAACCCTGCAGAGCTGGCAGACCTTTGATGCAAATGAGTTTCGTACTCACTTCTGTATGTGAGCCAGGATTTTGAACCAAGTCCCGCTTGGAGATGTTGCAGTGGTGATGCAGGGCTTGGGCTGGATTCTGGGAGCTTGCAGACACCATGGTAAGCTGGTGGTGGGAAAAGAGAAGCCTGTCCTTCCAAACAGTTTGCATTTGGTATGTAGCTCACAGCCCAGAGATTCCAGTGTGTGCTCTGTGTGCAAGAGAGAGGGAGATGTTATTTAATGTTTGATTTTTAGATACAAACTGCATTTCAAAACAGATTTGCTTTTGGAATAATATGATTGTCCTGTTCTCTTTAAAAGAAGCTGCATTCAGTTATCACTGTGAAGTAAATAAAAATAACTTTGAATTAGAGAAGCTGGTGTGAGAGCAAATATTAACATTTCATGTACTCTACTGAGAGTCCCCAAGGTCAGAGGCAAGTCTTCTGGGACTGGGGTAAAGGAAGCTATTTACATGAACTCTCCATTTTAATCATGCAGCCAAAGGGCTTAACTGCAATCCAAAGCATTGTTGCTTGTAACAATGGTGTTTCTCAAAAGCAAACAAAAACTATTGCCAAAGGTGACCTAGAAATGCTTAAATGTGCTGCAGTTCACCCACGTGTCTCCTCTCCGTGCAGGTGCAGACCTTTAGCACCTCTCCCATCCCTGCATCAGCCTGGCTGCTCGGGATTCCCTGTGCTTTGGTGACAGCCCTGTGGGACAGAACATTCCCTGTTTGAACTAGTAGCTTGGGTAGTGCTCCAGTTATCTGCAGCAGCTTTGAGATTCTTATTATGTGTTGGTCCTCCAGAGCCTTTGCTACTGATTAGTGAGGAGAAAAGGCTGTTAATGGAACATCTCCATTTGCCAGGAGACTCAGCTGCATATGTTTGGAAAAAGACTTTGTATTGGGCACTGTGTCAAACGTTGTTGGGAGAAATGCTGCTTGCAGGTCCTTTGGAAAGGGAAAACAGTATTAGCTCTAAAATGTGTGGTCACAGAAAACACAAGTGCTAGAACTCATACAAGGTCAAAATGGGTTGTAATTGATTGAGACACTTCTTTGTTGAATTGCATATTCTTTGTATATGAAGTGGGATGTAACCAACCTTGTACAAGTCATTCTGCAAGAAGGTACTTTGATGACAGCTTGTGGAGCTTGGGAAATGTAAAGAGTGATAGAAATACAAAAGACAGTTTGCTTTCCCAGGCATCATTTCTTTCTCTTGCACTGCCTTGCCCTCCAACATTTCCTTTCCTCGCTGCCTTTCTGTCTTCAATGCAGTCACCCTAGCTCCCTGTGTTGGTTTTTTGCATACCTCACTCTTGGTAGTGCTGGTAACATTCCTATTACATCCTTTGGGCTGGGGGTTTGTTTGCTTCCCTTTTGGAGTAGTGTGCCCGTGCTGCTGTCATTGTGGGAGTACATGATAAGCTGGGAAGAGTTTACATCATTTTAGAACTGCTGTATGACTTAGTAGATTAGTTGGAAAGGTCACACAGTGTGGTGTTCGTTTCCTAAATAGAAAACTCTTCTTAAACATTCCCTCAAGCCTGATGCGAGTCTCGTGTGTCCCACATTATTCTGGTTGTCCTTTTCAATACTATTCAAAGGCTGTTCTGTCTGTCTTCAGAGCTGCTGCTTAGTGGTGGATGCTGCATTTGTGATTCAGTCTCTGCAGTAAGCTCAGTACCTGTCCTGACTTGTGCTGTACCTTGAAGTGAAAGCCACAGGGACTGTTCAGAACTTTCCACCTATTATTTCATCTTCATCTGTTGCAGAGTTTGCTGTGCCTCTGCTGTGTGACACTCAGTATTCTGCATGTATCTGCATCGAGCTGCATTCTCGGGCAGTTATGCCAAGCGTTTGGCTCTGCTGGAGCTGGCTGCGCTCGCGCTACTGCTAAGCCTTTCAATTAGAAGAATCTTGCAAGTTTATGTTGGCATTCAAGCTGCTCTGTGCACTGGGTGCTGAAGCACAGTGTACAGATGGAAGGGAGCTGATGGGTCAGGTTTTTTTAGGGATCTAATTACTGTTTTTATAAAAGTAACCAGCTGCCTCCCCCTGCCTTCCATGGGGCTTTTCATGTAGTCTGCTGTAAAACCACACTGCGGGGTAAGGGGTTCCTGGAAGGGGAGAATTGAACTGCAGGACTGATCTGCTGCTGAAGTGCACTGAAAACATTTTTGTAGCAAATACTTCTGAGCCCTGGTTTAGACCTTGCAGACAATGAACTGCACAGGCTGTGGTGAAGGTACCGGCCGGCTGTCAGCAGAGGGCAGGAGTCCAAGGGCTGCGGAGCTTTGCTTTTGTGCAGATTCTTAGTGTTCATTTCTTTTACTGTCTTGACTCTTTACTCTCTTTTTTTTTATTTTTTCTTTTGTTTTTGGCTTTTGGCTGATTGCTTCCTGGTTGCTGAGGGAGATGTTTTTTCACTGTGCAAAGTCTGTTTTCGAGTGACCTTGCAGAGGAGGTGCGGTCCGGGCTCCTCTCGCTCCATCTGCCGGCGCTGCAGGTGCGGCTCAGGGCGAGCCCAGCGGCCCCAGAGCTCCCAGTGCCGGCAGCCCCTCGGGGCTGTGGGCCGGGAATGCACCTCCTGCTGTAGTGGCAGCCCGAAAGGAGTCCAGGGGGTGCTTCATCTTCTGTCGGGAAGCAAAGTGCAGTAAGTGCGAATTGTGTCTGCACACTTCAAGAGTGAGTAGCTATCGGAGTTCACTTCAGTGATTCCACACACACACACACACCCCGGTTTAGGAGTTGCTTAGGTTTTTTCTACAGTGTTGCCAATCCTTCAGCTTCCTATGAAAATTGAAATTTGACAGTTGTTTTAAACATCAGTTCAGAGGTTTTGTGTGGATAGAAAGTGAAGCAGAGTGTTTCTGCTGTTAGAGCAGGAGATTCCTCATCTGTCCAGCATCCACATGTGTATAATTTCCCATGCCTGTGGTGGGAGAATAAATCCTAAATGGAATGGGTGGTGAAGGGGAATAGGTTTAGCAGCCTTGTTCCAAAAAGAGTTGTCTGAATTTGGGATTAGGCGAGTGTATCAGAGATAGGCACCTGGTGCAGTATCTTATGTTATTGCCAGGATGTAGCTAAGTATAGGCACAGGATCAGCATTGCCAAGATGAAAGCAAATAGTTTTGTGGAGGAGATAATCCAGGAGCTGCTGCATCATTCTTAGCATGGGGACTGAGGGCTGAAGGGATGGAGATGGCTAATCAGACCCAGCTAATTTCCTCAGGTGTTTTCCATTCAGGATTCAAATTGCTGTCTGTGCTGTCACTGTTCTCTGGGCAGATAATCTACTTGCCACATCCTGTCCTGGTAATGTGAACTTCATACAGAAGTAGTCCCATTTACCAATTCTGAGCAGCTCTGCTGCAAAAAAGCTCATCTTCCTATTTCTCAGAAAGATGAGACTGCAGTGTGTTGGAGATGACTCTAATATGGAAGATACTCCTCTGTGGCACGTTCTTCTTGTTGCAGGAATGCTTACACACTGCAAAAGGTCTGATGCTCACAGTGACGTGACTGTCCAAGGCATTTCTCTGAAAGCCAAAAGCTAATACAGTGAACTTGTTTACTTTGCTTTCTGCAGTGAAAGAAGCAATAAATTACTTATCTCCATGCTTTTCCAGGAGGAAACAGTGTAGATTGCAACTCAGCACAAATCCATAACCAATGGAAAAATCTCATTTATTCCAGGAAGATTATCTTTTTACGGGCAGTGCTACATCTGGGCTATAATTAAAACAGCTTTTTAAAGAAAAAAGAAAAACAGTGGATGTTTTTATCGTTTGATGTATTCTCTATCACTAATGACTCTCTTTTCTCATTTCTTCTATCCATTTTTAAATGGGTGTAAGGAGTTAGCTGCATATTGCATAAAAGTAGCATTACCTGAAAAAAATAATTAAGATGATCTTGAAATTAAGGAAATCAGTTTTGAAAAGAAGCAAGTGCTTAATGGAGGTGAGACCAGCTGTGCTTCCCAGGTACGTGCTTGGAAAAATGTACAAGGCCTTCATGCAACACTGGTAGGAAATTCATAATAATAATTCAGACAAATTGCAACCTATAAATAGCAGAGCTGGATTCATTAGGACAGGAGGCAGATGGGGAAAATCTAAAACTTGTTTGTTTCTTTTTAAGGCACTATAATGCTTATGAAAAGTGTCAGCTTGCTGTCAGAGAGGGAATACCCTCCAGTGCAGCAGCAACTTTATTGTTATTAGTTTTTCATGCCTGCTAATGAGCAGCCTCCATGAGGGGCATTCTTGGTACTTGGCTTTAGAAGCTCCTGCTGCTTTTCCATGGCATACCCAGGCTGACCCAGATGAGCTGCAGTGCTGGGAGAGGAGCAAGGGAGGCAGGAGGGAGGACAGAGTTCTGTGAGGTACGTAGCACTCACTGGCACTGTTTGAGACAGGTGCCAGTAGGGCAGAGGCATACATGTAGTTGAAAAGGGAGGGATGTGGAGTGAGGTGGGAATCATCCACCACCTGCTAAGGAGTTGTACCCCAAAGCAGGAAGGTACTGGTGGTTGGTAGAGAAAATGCTGTGCATTATTGAAGAGAGAAGGTGAGGGCATTTTTGAGATGCTCTTACAGTAGTAAGTAGGAAAAAGGAGATGCTTTCATGCATGGAGAGAGGTAATGACAGAGAACGGGTGAGAGGTGCGTGACTGGAATGCAGCTGTGGCCACCGGAGGGGAGCAGAGGTGAGGGGGTTGGAGCATCTCAGCATTCACACACAGCAAGGTGCTGAGGAAGGAAGTGTGTCCAGTCAAAAAGGAATGTACAGACTGACAGAAAGGGCACATCACAGACTGCATTTAAATAACAGGACAGAGTAACAGTGTGGGGCTGTTTCCAAGTGTGCCAAAATTACAACTGGGTACTTGTAAACAGAAGACTGGCTGAACAATTGCATCCTCTTGAACCACAGGCAAGTCTGAGCTCAGATACAGCAGCAGAAAATGTTCTGTATGAATATTATCTGTTAATGAACCTGCCTTCATCTCTTCTGCTGATCTGATTTACATTTCAGCAAAGCTTCCTTAAAAGATAACAGTGTCAAAATTCCAGCAGGCTATCCTAAGAGATTTTTAAGTATTAGTGTTCAGGAAAGGAACACCAGGCACTTATCAGCAGTGTTTTTTCTTGAGAAGTTCTTAGGTTGCCAATTCACCTTGTGAAGTGGCAGGGGAAAAGGGTGATATGAAGGTCGTATTGGAGTCAGATAATCACAGACTTATTCAAGGAATGGAGTAAAGCTGTACAACTGTTCATGCTTCATGGCTTAAGTAATGATAGTTTTTCCTCAGCATTCAGTATAGAGGGCAATGATCCCAGCGCAAGGGGAGGACACTGGAGAAGAGGAAAGTCAGTGGTATGGATTGGCAGGATGCCTTTGGGGGTTGCCATCTGTTGTGTTTGCACGTATCCCTAGGGTGTCATGTGTAGCAGGCAAGTGGTGGCATTGAAACGAGACACGGACATGGAATGGAGCAGGTTGAGTATCCAGTCACTGGAGAAGGACCCCAGGCGTGCTGGGATGCACATGGGAGGCTGAGCACGGAAAGTATGAACCAGAACATGGATCTCATGGATCCTCATGCATAGATGGGATTTTTGGTATGGAACAGACCTTGGCTGATGGTGTTTGCTTGCTTTCAGTGGGATAAGCACCCGCTGTACAACCAGGGGGTTAACACAGCTTGTGTTTGTAGACAGTGTAAACAGGGTTTAGAGTGCTGAGTTCTAAGATCTTGACTCAAAAAGCCACGCAGCCATATGAAGGATGTGGAGAAATAGTTTCATTTAAAATCAAGGCTCTTATTTCAGGAAGCCTTTAGCAACAGGGAAGAAAAAGAAAAAATATATCTGTCCACTGGATAGGACAGCATTGCTCAAAGATGTCCAGAATATGATAATCTGTGATGTGTGCATGAGAGATGGGTGACTTTGAAGAGAAAGTGCTGAAGAGAGAAAGTGATTTGTGTTTGGAGGTTTCCTGTCTTACTAGTGGAAAACTTGCTTTGAATTATGCTATAATTCTAGGACAGCACTTGTTATGTGAAGAACGTTCTTTTCGTGCATACAAATAATAAAAATCATTTTGCTCAAAACAAGCTTGAAATTGCCTCTTTGCTCAGGCTTCTTCACACCTTTATGCTTTCTTTGATGTCATGTTTTTCTAGAAGTCCTCTCCTAGGCAATGCTTGCTGCATTACCTGATGCTTACTTACTGCAGACATCCCAAAGGCCACCAGCCTACTACAGTGACTGCAGATGAGTCACATTGACCAGAGCTTGCTTGTGCCCTCGTGCACTCACAAAGGCAGTTTAGGGGTTTAGTTTTTTTGTTCACATAACCTGAACAGCACTTTGAGATGGTTTGTCTGGCCAGTCCTTTAAGCAGATGCTTGGCGTACTCTGCCCTTATTGATGCAGTGTGTCATGCTACACTTAGTGAAGGAAGATAGATAAAAATTGCTTCAAATTGTTCAGCAGTTTGGAGTGATGGAGTTCTTGCCTAAGATCCTTTTAAGGTGGGTAGATGCATAAATACTAATCCTATGGATGAGGAAGTCAGGACACGATGGTAATGTCAGTTACTCAGCATCACAAAAGGAAATCCTTGGCAGAGCTGGGAATAGCTCTAATTCCTGTCATGCTGAAACTGCACAGCTGATACAGCGACTCTGGGGATCTGCAGTGAACAGATGTGGCTGTCACAGTCTCCCAGTGTGGGACAATGCTGGTATATTTCTGTGCTGAATATTTGAACTAGAGTCAGTGTTCCTCCTTGCCACTCACACTTGGGGGTTCTGGTCACTTTGACATCCTGCCTCCTCCTTCTGTCCCCTAGGTGTGTGCAGGGTGTGGCTGGCAGGATGGTATAGCTCACTCTGTTTGGTCCTGCTCTTTGTGTCTCTAAAAGTATTGAGAGATATTTGAACAAGGACAGGAGTGCAAGGTGAATTTACAGCCCAGTCTAGAGATGCAAAGTAATAATTGTTGCAGGCAAAAATTGTCTCTTGTCACCACCTGCATGCTGGGCGGTTTATAGCATAGCACAGATTCCAGAAAGAATTGTCAACCTTAAGACAATTGACAACCTTAAGGTGTTGCCGTCTCCACCATTTCCAATAACTGTGTATAGAGTGTCTTGGATGTGACAGAAGCTCTTCTTTCTGTGTTGTCACAGCTATCAGTTGTTATCTTAGGTTATTAAATAGGGGTATATGTTTGTTTATACATTGTGTTCTCTGCTTCTCTTACTTCTGTTCTCCCCTTGCCCCACCTGCAGGCTTTGAATTATTGTACCAGCCAGATGTGGTCCGACTGTACCTCTCCATCCTCACAGAAAGTCAGAACTTCAACACTCTGGAAGCTGCAGCAGGAGCTTTGCAGAACCTTAGTGCTGGCAACTGGACAGTGAGTGCAGTCTTCAGTCTTTTTTGTTTCCTTTGTGTAAGTAAAGAATAAGGGGATGTCCCATTGTAGGTGCGCTGTTACTCTGTACATTTGTAGCTCCTTTAAAAACGAAGGAGGTGGGAATGTCAAGAAAATTATTTGCTTATTGAACGCATTTTGCATCTTCTGGGCTGGTGATGTTTACATAGTGGAACTATGCTCAGTTCTACCACTTCAGCCACGTAAGCAAAGCTTTGTCCATTCAGAAAAGCCTGGTATTAGATAGTTAAGTGTTCTGAATACTTAATTTGTTGGATTGACAGTTTGCTGAGGAAACTGCACTCCAAAGTGTCCCCTAATATCCTCTGTGAAGCATCCCCAGGGCTAATCAGGCAGTTCTCACAAAGATTTGCCTGATTACTTCTAGAACTGCTCACCAAAGTGGGACTGAAAGCAGCCTGAGGTTTGGCAGGGTGGTGTTTCACAGCTGCCTGCCAGCTTATTTTAAATAATACGTGTTTGTTTGAAAAACAATCATGGAACAGAATAAAACCATTAAATTGGAGGAGGAGGAGGAAGATAACAGATGCTTTAGATGCTTTAGTGTTTCCTCCAAGTGACCTCTTTTTTCCTAATCCAGAGGGATGTGTTTTCACACCAAGGTGTGTACAGAACAGATGCTGGCAGATGATGCTTCTTCCTTCTGTTCCTGCCCTCTTTCCCCAGAAGCTGTAGGATGAACTCATACACCCTTTCTTCCTTGGTTCTTGGTAAACTTGAATGAAGGGTTAAGGCAATGAGATAAATCAGCACGCACAACCTGATTGGTCTTTGCAGAGATAAAATGGGTTACAGCACTGAAGGAAATGCCAGGGGCAAGGAAAGAGCGGGTATATGAACTCACAGTACTTGGTGTTGTTTCTTTTCCCTCGTGTGTCCTGATCAGTGGTCCACGTACATCCGTGCGACGGTGCGGAAGGAGAGGGGGCTGCCAGTGCTCGTGGAGCTGCTCCAGTCCGACTCAGACAAGGTTGTGAGGGCTGTGTCCATTGCCCTGAGAAACCTTTCCATGGATCGTCGCAATAAAGATCTCATAGGTATCTTCTGAACTTCTCTAACCAGCCTGGGAGCTTGGAGACCCTTGAGAGACCTGGGGTTTTGTCCCTTGTGCTGAGGATTTGTTCTCTCTGCAGTTGCCATCCATACTATCTGGGATTGCGCTGTAGCCGCCAAGTGGTGAGCTGTCAGCTCAGAATGTATTTGCAGCCCTCTCAGACAAGCTGTGGCTTGAGGGAGATCCTTAACTTGGGAGAACCATTAGGTATACCTTTTTGCAGGAGAGGAGTGTGTGTAGATGTGCAGAGGGCTGGATAGGTTAAGAGGTTTCTTGTCTGTTCCTTAGCTCTGGCTGTTACGGGACTTGTGCTCATAGATGTTGTTCCTTAGGCCTGCTTGCTGCTCAAATTAGAGTGGGAGTCTGGCCTTTGTTATGCTGAGCTAGCCTGGGGGAGTGCAGGGAGCTTTAAAGTTGTACCTTTGGTTTTTTGCTTCCTCCTTCCTTTCTCATCCTTTTGCCTGGTGGTTACTTGTAGAAGCTGGACACTAAACAACTTAATATTTTTCAAGCTGGTGTTCAGCACTGCTTTAGCTCCTATCCAAAGTGGTAAATAACATTCACCTGCCCATAAGCAGGAATCTTGAAAGATTCAGCTGAGTTTTTTTCCTCTAGATGACTTCTGAATTTAACTAAGGTATTTGTTTAAATTCTAGCCTTGTCAGGCCAGGAAGTACTGGTGACATGTTTAGGGCCATTACTGGAGTTGATACTGGCAAATAGCAAGGTGGGATTGTATGTTAATATGTCAGGTTCTCATTTTAATAGTTCAGAGGTGTAGCCAGGCAAATGGTACTGATGGATACCTGGGAATGATAAAGTCCAGATTCCCTGTTTTTTTCTCAAGTACTATACATGGAGAAGGCTAACTGCACCCAGGAGGAAACTCTCTTTTACCTTTGTTGGAGAAGGTTAATAAATGCATGGCTGCACACCTTGCCCCAGAAGGCCTATTAGGAGGCTAAGTTGAGTAAACCATGTGCGTGTATTAGCATGAATACCTGGCATTAGCAGCTACTGAGTGCTTTTTTGCCTCAGGCTTTGCAAAATATGATAGATGTTGGCTGTAAAATTCTCAGTAAAAATGCCTTTTTTCTCTCCTCAATACCTTTCAGAATCCATGATGAAGGAATTTATCTTAGCTTTATCAGTTGTCAATCGCCTTGAAATAATGAATGAATGAATGATAAATACTCTGTGAAGTTACAGTCTTGTGGTTTAAAACACATGCATTATAAAGGATTTTTTCCAACATAGCAAACACCATTGACTTTTATCATTCAGGATGGGAAGCTGAAATGATTATTAGGGCTGCCTAATGGTATCTCTTCCCCTTATCTAGGTAGTTACGCCATGGGTGAGCTGGTAAGAAATTTGCCCAGCAGGCAGCAGAGATCTGCAAAGAACCTGGAAGAGGACACTGTGGTTGCAGTGTTGAATACCATCCATGAAATCATTACTGACAGCTCAGAAAATGCAAGGTCTCTGATCCAGACACAGGGCATTCAGAAGCTGGTAGCTATCAGCAAGTCAAGGTAAGTGGCAGTTGAAAGTAAAATGCATAAGAACTCCTTGCAAATATGAAAATGTCACTATGAGCAGCAGCTTTTGCTTTGTGGAAGTATTGGAGCATCCCAGCCTTTCAGAGCTGTAATTTCAGCAGTTAATATAAACAAAGTAAAGCCAGCCAGCACCTTTAAAAGGTACTTGATGAAAAAGGTTAATTGTGAGTCACTTCAGTCGTGTTAAGACATGCTGTCTCCTTGTCCAAGTCATCTTAGCACCATATATACACCTACCAGGCAGCATTTGCAGTGAAACCATGATCTTTAGTTGTAGTTTGGAAGGCCTTTTTTCTGTGGCAGTGTTCCACTGCTGGAATGCCAGTGATGAAATCTGTTTCTTTTAAGTGAAATGGTTAATGATGTGTGGTAAGTGTTCTGGCCAAAGGGCTGCTGGTGGTGATTTAATTTTCTTCCATTTAAAAACTTTGTTCTGACTGCTGTAGAGGAAACTTTGTTTTGTGTAGTTCATGTTGTTAGACATTGTAGGTGTGTTTGCTGCAGACTTCTGGGAGAGTGGCTGAAGTAGCCTTCTTGGGTTGTATTGTTACAAAATAGGAGAGCAACCAAAAATCTAGGCCTGTTTTATATTATAAAAGGTGTCTGTGTACTGACTTAGTAAAGAGTAGATAAAATTTCATTTTTGATTTAAAAACAGCTTACTTTTTTTGCTGACTGAAATTAATGTGTATGTAAGGTGTTTTAAACCATGGAGCAACTTCATTGAATTGTGAGGAATAGATGTACATTAGGATGAAGGTTTGAAAAGTGGCTTAGAACATTTTTTTGGTTTGGGTTTTTTTTTCCCTGAGTAAATCCAGGCAGAATGGAATATGTCTGTTCTTTTTTATGACAGCTACAAGACAAAAGTGTAACCAGGGCTTCTGACCTGATCTGACAGTGCTTATCCAACAATACATGTGAAAACACAGAAATGTGCAAAATTCATAAGATTTCCATTTCTGTTTTTGTCAGCAAATACCTATAGATATTAAGAGGTCACTGAATGATTTAACATACATCCCATTACTTATAGGTTCAAATAATAGCTGTGTGGACTATTAGGAATTAACATACAAATAGTTAGACATTGCTTGATACTTAAACTGTCATTTTATCTTGCAAATCAGCCAGTCTCCCAGAGAAACAAAAGCAGCATCTCACATTCTTCAGATGATCTGGAGCTATAAAGAACTACGAAACGCCCTTCAGAAGGATGGGTGGAACAAGTCACACTTTCAGGTAAAGGTCTTAAATAAGTTCTGGAAATGCCTGAGTGAGATGTCCTTGCTTAGGCCAACCTTGCAGTCTGTAGATCTTCGTTTTCACTTCTGTTCTTCCGGGTGAGAGCTCAGTGGATTGTACCCTACTCAGTAACACCATCCTGCATAGAGTTGCTGGCTGTGCTTTGCTGTGGTCTGTGGAATGTAGCTCCTTAGGTTTGGGGAATTTGCCATCCTCTATAGCCCAAATGCCCTGATTTACTGGTGGAAGAATTAGCATGTCTTGTCTTAGTTTGTTTCCTTTGAAATGTTCTGTACAGCAGCCTAGGGCAGCCACCTCTGCTTGACATGCAGCCTCCTCATGTTTTCTTGTGGAAGGCTTTTGCTTCTTTCACAGGGCAACAGTGCTGCCATTGAGAAAACAGGGAGAAAATTCCTCCCACCAAATCTATGTGAAAATAAAAAATACTCTAGTTCCATATTATCAACAGAAGGGGGGGCTTAAGTGCATTCCATAATCTTTCTCTGTGCTGTTGGTTCATTTATTTGTATTGTTCAGTTTCCATGAGTAGCAATTTGGTGTTTGTGTGGGTTTTGTCTTGTAGTCTGTTTCTGCAGCTCCAAAGGGCTCCAAAGGTACTGCTGGCAGGTCTGGCTATGATGACAGCACTTTGCCTCTGGTGGATAAAAGTCAAGGTCAGTTCTTCTCTTTATCACTTGTCATATAGTGCTTTACTGGTTTTCTGGATTGGCTGTGACTGGGTTACAGCACAAGGGGGTAAAAATTAATTATTCATTGTGATTTTTACCCCACAGTCTCAAAATAATCAATCCCTATTACCTGGAGATGGACAGAATTTCTTTCCTTACAAAATGTACACTGCTGATACTGTTTTCTCTACTTGGATGAGTGTTATCAGTTTGATCTTCCTGCAAGTGGGGTCGACCTTACTGGAGTCTTTCCATTTTTTAAATAAATGTGCCCATTTTGGCACAGCCTCTTCCTCTACCATGCAGGACTTTTTTATTGGAGATGAGCTTATTCAAGCTCCAGCTAATTCTGTCTGTGCTTTTTCATGAGGCACAGCCACACCAACACCAATTTAGTACCAGCTTTGATTTCACCATGATTGCTGTGTCTCTGAGCCTGGCTCTGGTTGCTAAGAGCAGGATTTGCCTGGTGCACTTGCTCTGGTTTAACTGAGGTTACTGCAGAAACAACAGCCCCACACTCTCCTGCCTGTTTCTACCTTTCCCTATCTTTGATCAAACCTGGCACATGATGGAGACAGAGGATGATTTGGGTCAGCTTGCTGATGTGACAGGAAACTTTTTTTTGTGGATTAGTTTTCTGTTGGCTCAGCAGGCTGCTGGGTTGGCTGGTGTGCCATGAGAAGCTGCATCCTTGCTTATTTTCTTTCTCTTTTACTCTGGAGAGACCAAAGAGAAGCTTGTTAATTGTGGTAGGTAGTCCAAAGCAGAACTGTGGTTTCTGTTGGAGAGAGAAAGCCCTGTATTACAGGGCCAAAGCAGAAAATACATGGATTACATGTGCTCTCTGGAGAATTTGATTCAGACTTCCCTTTCTGAATGGATAACAATTGAATAGTTTGGGAATTTTTTCACAATAATCTCTGCATTCAGTACTTTATCAACCTCTCTGGTTTTGGGACTAACTCAGAACTACCAGGTTTGAGAAAAGCAAATGTACCTCAAGTTGTTCCAATGCTTCTGTTTTCTAGATAATGAGAAGTCTGGGAGTCGTGATATGATACCTATGGATGAACTTGGCCCAGGTAAATTCAGTCATAGATCAAAAACTCTGTCTGTTCCAATAGAGCACACTGTCACTCACATGAAAGTTCAACTATTTCTCTAGGAGATATTATTTCAGATGGATAAAGCTGACATTTAAAACAGAACATCACCTCACAAAAGATTGGTTGTTGTCTTTTTTTTCTTTGTATACATGTAGAGTGTCACACCAATTTCCCCCACTACTTTATGCATATATTGGAGGTACACTGACCCAGCTTTCATTCTGCTCTTTGGTCCCTGAGGCAGCTGCATTCCCTATTACAGATCTGGAAGTCTCCAAGATTCTGAAAGAAAGAGTTGAAAATTTGCTTCAATGTATTGCTTGTGTTTAAATGTGTTCTGCCTTGTTTTTGTAGGCAAAACCAAAAATAGGTTAGTGTGTGTGATATTCATGACTCTACTTTCCATTTACCTGCATCTAATCAAGCCTGGCTTTTCCTCTAGGCTGAGAAGAGCCGCTGACTGTCAGTGATGTGCTTTGAGACTGATAAGCTCTGTAGTGTTAAACTTTTATGGGTTTTTTTTTTCTTTACCAAGGTATATAAAGGTGTTGTGTGGTCTCTTGAGAATTTGCACCTATTTAAATGCACCTATATGAATGCCTCCAGATCAAACAGTTTGGTACACTGCTATTAGTTACTGATTGAATAAAATAGCAAGTTAGAGCCAAGAAAAAGCCAAGCATGTTCAGAAAGTAAAAGAACAGGTATATATTACCTTTTGTATTCTTGGAAAAATGAGATGCCACCTGCCATGAATCAACTGTCCATATGTATTTTGCCTTAGGGAACACTGAAACATTTGTTCTCACAATGGAAGAAAATCTCTTCATAGAGAATTGCCTGGCAGGAATAGCTGTGTGCTGGCAGGTGCTGCAGAATGGGCAGTGCTGATTGTTTATAGTCTCAGTATTAATTGCTGCCTTATGCTCTCAGGAGTTACTGGTACAGCCCTGAGTACAAAACAAAATGCAAATTTACAGCATATGTACAGCATCAGGCAGATTCTCTGGGCCATGCTGTTCTCCAGTCTTTTTATCACCTTTAGAAGATGAGATCTGTCAGGTTTTCCTGATTCCAGCTCTTGAGCGCTTTTTACTTCCAATATGACTATGACTTTAGTCTCTTTTCAGCTCATCTCTGAAATAGCACAACTTCATTTATCCAGTTTATTATCCTTAATTCCAGGGGACTGGAATAACAACATTTCATCTCTTGTCTTCAGGCTCTTCGAAATGCTGCATGTTTTTTGTCTTATGGGCATATTAATATGAGAAGGCTGCTCTAGACTATATTTCCAGATTTTAACTTCATAGTGGACTGTTGTGTTCTGGAGTTTTTGTTCTTTTTTCACTCTGGAATGAACTGGTCCTTCCAGCCCAGTGTTCATCCCCTGCAGAGTACATACATACAGGACTGATAGTTCCAGAGCATCTCCACCTGTCTGCCCCTCCTCTGTGGCCTCTTCTCACCAGTGTTTAGGCTGTCCTGCTGCCTGAGCCTTTCCTGTTAACCCACATGGGCTCTGCTTCAAGATCACAAAAAGAAAACTGCTGGTGCTGTCTCAGCTTCTTTCCTAATGCTGTAGGGGTCATCCTTCTCAACAGAGGAAATCATTTGGCTGTCATTGGTTAGGGAGGCAGAAGGATACATTCCCCATCAGCTAGCAGTACTAGAGCAGACAGATCCCTGCTGTCTGGGGCAGTGGAACAGCCTGGGTAGGGTGTGGATATGCTGGGAGACAGAAGAAAACTGGTATTACAAGTCACCATGGAATGATCAGGTTTGTCAGGTGTCCCCAGCTCCAGGCAGGCTGGAGAGCAGCAGTGCCACTGTCACTGTGTGCCTGGGGCCCTGCCCCCGAGCTGTCTGCAGAGGCAGCAGAATGGTGATCTCCAGTCTGTGCCAAGTCCTCCAGAACTCTGTGTGTGCCTTAGTTAACCTGTAGGCACTCAGACAGGAGTACTTGGGAAGTGAAATTGTTCAGACCAGAGACACAGAGTTCAGATGCCACTGTCTTCCATGCCCATCTTCATGCCCATGACTTTTTTTTCTCCTTCTCTTTGATGGGTTTAGAGGTTTGATCTTTTCTAAGTTGAGAGCTGTGTGAGGGTACAGATGGACTGACACTGGCAGGCATGTATTTGGTCCTGTAATTTGTGATGACATAAAAATGTTGCTGTAGAGTGAGGGGGAGATAGAGAAGCAATAGAGACAACAACAAACAGGATGCTGAGAGAGAGAAGTAAACAAGCCAAGGATGGGACATTTCTCAATTGAATGTCCTCAGTTTTGTCCTCAATGGACAAAAGTAACTTTTGTCTATACAAGAGATTGTATTAAGTCAAAGTTATGTCCTTATACCTTGGAGCAGCAAGATATGTATAGATCTTTATGCCACAGAAGCAATTAATTCTGATTGCCTCTTCAGATGAATCTGAAATATGGGAGAGGCAGATTTCTAACTTCCTTGCAGAGCTGTGGTCCTCAGGTCAGTGAGGTATTTCTTCTCTAATGCAGCCTCTTTCAATTTCTCATTTTATTTCATCAAATCATGAACTTCCTATCTCTGCTGCTGGTTATCTTGACAGAAGCATAGAACAGTGTGTGGATTTTGGACACATGACCTGTGGGTGCTAGTCTACGTACAGGCCAGGGGCTCACGAAATGCAAAATGTGTCTGAGTTTAGATGCAAAGGGCAAAGTTCTTGAGTGTTCTTTGTTGTCAGTGCAAAAGTGGGATTTTCCTCCTGATGATGTGTCCTGGCTAAGTATGGGGGGGTTTAAATTTTTTCTAGTATTAAAGATATGTTTTGGGTTTTTTTTTTTTAATGATTACAGTTTACTAATGACCTTGCTCCCTTGGAAGTATCACAGGTGCCATCAGCTTCACTTAGTGGCTGTTGCTTTCTGGGGGTAGTTGAAAGGTTTCACTGTGTCTTGGCAACTCCTTTTGGAAGTATTTGTCAATCATTCATGGTGATGGCACTACAAAAATGCAGAGTGATACATTATAGCCTTGTGAGTACAGTTACCGTGAGATTGTAAAAAGCTACCACCCAGATGCTGCAAGTTTGATTTTCTATTTTTCCATAATTTAATACATATTTTTGTGAAGTATTTTTTCCTAACTAAATGATGAATCTGTAGATTAGGACATAGCCTACTAGCAGTGTTCATGCCTGTCATTTGAAAGAGAATTATTGGTCGTGCATTCTCCACAAGTGCTGGCTGGGTAGTTGGGTGCAGCTGGTTTTTTTTCTTTTTTTGTTCAAAAGGAATAGCTAAGAATGTCAGGCATCTTGATTGTCAACAAGTAATTGTAAGTTAAGTGCTGTGTAGTAAATCATGCTTTATAATCTGTGAACTCATGTATAACTCCACAATTCTTTAGTTATTTTTGGTCAGCGTGGTTAAATCATCTCTTACTGCCCTTGATGTCAAAAATACATGCTGCCTCAGGTGCTTGTTTTCTGGTCTGTGTGCACTCAGGTTTGAGGCACATAGAACACTGCAGCTTTTCTCAGTCTAACCTGGCTCTGTGTGCAGTTGTCATGTGGGCAAACAGTGCCACAAGAAGCCCACAAATACATCACTCAGTTTTCCTTAATGGCCTGTTACAGGCAAGTACCAAACTGACAGAGAGGCATTTTGATAGTTCATGTAAAACTTTTTGTGGTATTTTAAAAACACAGTTTGTCAGGACAAGAAAACATTAATGATCCCTCAATTACACAGGGGAAAACAAAACCCTACAGGGAGGTATAAATTTGGGTGTTGTTTACTCCAGATTACAATGCTGTCAAAGCAGAGCAGGCAAGGATCTATTTGTCATTGATAATGAGGGAAATTTGATGCATCACGAAAATAAATTAAGTTTTGCATTGTCTGACAATGATTCAAAGCAAAGGTTCTGAAATAATTACAACCATTTCTTTATAAAACCCTCTCACAGTTTTCTTCTTTGTGTTCATCATGCTTTCATGCTGTTCCTTAGTTGTCAGAAGAAAAGGCACCAACAGGTGCTGCTTCGTAATGAAAGACAGCCCAAGCACAGCAGGGATTACATTGAGATTTCTTCCAACTCGACAGGCCCTTTTTCTCATTGCTCTGACAGGGACTCTTCCAGATTATTGTCATGTCCTGCTAGTAGTCAGGCTCAGGAAAAGTGGTAACAGGCTGCAGAGCATTCAGAGAATGAACACAGCCAATTAATCAGGCTGCTAAGCAAGGAATGCAGGATTTGGGCTGAATTTGGAGCTCATTAGCCACAGGGCATGAGATGACAACTTGCTGCTTTCCTTGGGCACACTAAAAAGTGCAGCAGGCTGGGATGAAAACAGTGCTGCTTGCTAATGAGTGCCAGCATCTGGCAGTGCTATAAAAAGAAGGCTTCTCTGTTTGTTTTTAGCTAGCAAAAATGAAATTTCAGAGCTGGAGCACATGAGAAGCAAGCTGCCGGCATCTTTGGGTTATGGTGGTTTGTTTTCTTTTTCCTTTGCTGAACAATTCTGCTTGCATCAGCTCTGTTTCTCCTCTTGTTTCTGCTTCATGCCTGACTGTTGTGTTTTCTCCTCAGATGGATATTCCACCATCGACCACCGAGACAAGGAGCGCAAGTACAAGAGCAGTGATAACACAGGAGATGCTTCCGAGAAGGAACCTTTAAAAGTGAGCTCCCCTTACTGCTGAGTGCTAGTTAGTGCCTTGGGAAGAAAGGAGTCCAGTGTCCTCAGCCAGAAACACAGGGTACTCACTCACCAGGGGGCTGTATAAAGGGCCTTCTTTTATTTCACATAAAGGCATTATTTTGTAATTTAGCACTTGGCTAACTAGAAATAAAAACAAAATGTTGCTTTCCAGTGCAGGAGCAAGTGCAGGTGGTTGCTGTACCCTTGTAAATGGATGAGGTTGTAAAGATAGAAAGTGTTTGTTCTGTTGCCCTTGTCCAGGCAGCATTCCCTGGCCCTGAGATGTGTAACTGTGCTCAGACTTAGTTCTGACAAGTCTCTTCAGATTGTCATGCTGCTTTATTGTCTTCATCACAAGAAATAGATGTGATCTTGTGTGTCCATGTCCAGCAGTGTGGTGAATAGTACTCATTTCTGCAGCACTCATTCACAGTCCTGATGGTGGACCATGGCCATGGGCCAGGGAGATGGAGAGCAAAGAAGAGACATGCACGTGTGTGTGTCTTCTAAATTCAAATTTAGACTACTTTCTAATTAAAAATAATTCTTACTTTACAAGACTTTTTGTATTATGTATGGGCTGTGTGCAAGTGTGGCTCAGTAGGCTCTGTGTCATTTTTGTTGCACTTCTGTACCTTTTCAGAGTAAAAAGTCTGTTAATGCTGTGGCCATCAGTTCTCCCTTGCCTTAATACAAGCTTTACTCCCCCAGGGTTTTCCCCTGGGGGAGTAATTTCAAGAATGAAAATGAGGATTCATTGAAATAAGTCAGTGGTAGGAGACACTATTGCTAGTCTGCAGAAGGCTGTCCTTAATAGCCTTCAGCACATTGTTGATAATACCAGAAAATCCAGGTGATTTATGTTGATGGGAGACAGTTAAACTTCAGTCAGCTGAAAGGCAAACCCACCATCATTGAACAGGGAAATAAAAAAATGGCATTTGGAGAAAAATACTTCCATAGATGGTAAACTAGGAAGACTGCACCAACTTGTCTGTTTTAACTTGCCTAGTCAGGCATTTCCTGCTGTGTTCTGCTTTCCAAGAAGGTACACCCTGGAGAGTGGCTTCAGTCTGCCTGGACTTTTTTTAAGCTGATTACTGAAGTCCTACAATGTGTCCGTCTCCTCCAGTTGGCAAGAGATGGTTCTGCTTGAGCCAGTATCAGTCAAATAAACTTCCTAGTTCCCTCATCACAGTTCTAGTACATTTTTGCAAGGATGCAGCAGGAATGAATGCAGTAATTTATATAAGAATGTTGATCAATAGGAACTTGGCAAAACATGTCTTTTTAAGGAAAATAGGGTAAGCTAGGAAAATTAACAAGTACTTGTTATTTTTTCTTCTCAAACTTCATTAAAGGGGTCCAATGCAACCCTCAAACTCACATCAAGCAGCCCTAATACCAGTGTATGACCAAAGTGAAGCACAACCAGAGTTCAGCAAATGGCTGCTTTGCTTTTATGAGAAAGAGAGAAAAAACATTTCCCCTCAACAGTGTGTGACCCATAGCCTGTGCTGCCTCTTGGTTCTGAGTACCTGGGGGTAGCCTGAATCCAGCCTACTGTGCACAGCAACGGTGTGCACAGCCCTGCCCTCACCTGGGCAGAGCTGAGCAGCTGCTGCTCTCCTCTCTGTGCTGCCAAACAGAAATGTGGCCGTGGGGGTTGTGGCTCATGAGCTGTGTGAAAGCTCGAGGGAGGCTGGGAATCCAAGGAAGTGTGGCCTTTTGGCTGTTGCGGATGCTTTTGTCAGTATTGTGCCTTTGCTGATCTTGTTTCTTTCTCTACCACTAATTTTCCTTTGTGCTACTTTAAGCTGACTTGTTTGGTGGTTTTGTTTGATTAATCCGCTCTGTTTTGCTTTAACTCCTCACCCTGTGCTGCAGAATGACACAAATAGGAAAAACATTAACAGGAGTAACAGGGCTTCGGTGAATCTGGTGGATGCCCGTGACATTAAACCCCAGCCTGTTGACTCCTGGGTCTAATTTGCATGCATGGTAGGTCCTTTTAATGGTAATTGGGGCTAGTGAATAACTTTCTCTTGTGCATGATCTGTATAGCTGTGGGATCTCTTCAAATCTAACTGCTAACTTACAGATAGATGAAAGTGCATTTGGAAGAAAAAAGTGGTGTTCATACTATTCAGTGTATCTTTAATGAAATGCTATCAAACACCACTGTTTGATTAAAAATAACCTGTCAAATAACCAGGCAGAAAATTAATATTGTGAATGATTAGTTGTCAGCTGAAATGTGAAATATTTCTGCTGTTAGGCCATGGGAATGAATTTGAGTAGTGTGTTTCTGCTTCCAACCATTTTTCTCCCTCAATGCTCATTATAAGGATTAGCTAGAGACTTAAGAAAAAACATATCCTTGACTATTTTTGGATGTCCCCCTAAGGTTCCCACGAATTACAGCAGGAAAGCTGCTGACTGTACACAAGTTACTTTGCAAGGAGAGATGATATTGGTTACACAATAAATAGTGACCCACAACTCCCACTTTTCATTTTCTTCTTTTTTTATCATGTGTCACTAAAGAAAGGTGCCTTTTTGTTGTGTTCTAGTTGTCTGCCTTTGCCATGTGCCAAGTTCCGCAGTAATGTTACCAGCCTTTCTTCGCTCCTGCCACTGTTAATCTGTGTCCTGCTGTCTTGCTCGAGTTACCCCGGTGATACCTTCTGGCACTCCGTCAGAGGATGCTGTGTTTGGAACAGCAGGTGTTGTGCCCCTGGCTATGACTAAAGGAAAATTTCAGTGACTGTCACGAAGGCACTGAGCAACTTTCCCATCAGAGTGGGCAAGAGACTTTAAAGGCCCAAATTCCAAGCTGTCATCCACCCACATAATTCTACATGGAAATCCCTTTCATTAGTGGGAGAGAAAGGTCCCGTATGTTGTTGGGTGGTGGTGCTGGACACCCCTCCTTCCTTTCAGTCTAGTAGAAATGCAAGGTGTTAGCAGATGGTTTCTGTTTCTGGTTGGAAGCACCTGCCCAGAAGAGGCTTTCAGCATTCTGAGGTGCTGTCGCAGAGCAGATCCTGGCTCCACTGGCCTCCCACGGCTGCTCAGCGCTGCGTGATCAGCCATGGTGGCTCAGGCACATGGCTAGCACAAATGTGCCTGTGGTGCCTGCTTCATTCCTGCACTCTGCTCTGAGCAGTGAAGCCCTACAGGTGGGGTCCTGACTTTGAAAAATTAAGTCTGTGCTTGTTTTTCCCAGACATGCCCTTCAAGGAGCCCATGTGTTGGCATAGGTTGGCATTTTCAGTCACTGTGCTACCACACAGTGATGGAGATCACCAAGGCCATGCTAATGACTGGTATTAATCAGTTCTGACTTTATTTTGCAGGGCTAAAGTCCAACCGCATTTTTTTTAATTGAGGGGGGAGAAACAAACATTGAATTGACCCAGAGGATCTCATCAGTCACCACTGCCATTCAGACTGGGAGGGCTGCAGGTCCCAGGAGGGCGTGGGGAGCGAACCCACCCGAGTGCCATCGCCCGGAGCACAATGCCTTACAGCGAGACACTCTGCTGCTTAACTCCCTGACATTCCCACCAGAAACAGCCACCGCCTCCCCCTCCCTCCCTCCCACTCCTGCAAGAAGAAAAGCAAGAAAAGAGAATCCAAGCTTCCATGTAGCTGGCTGCGTTCTTAGGTGACTCTTACGTGTGGATGGTGCCAAGTTGGAGAAGCGCACGTCATGCGGCAGCTTCACAGCGAGAGAGGAACTGCGGGATGTTTGAAATGATACCGTAGGTGTAGCCATGAGGAGAATAGCACTTTTCTGGTTTGGGGTTCATTGTTTTGGTTTTTGTTTTGGGGGATTTCTTTTGAACTGTGACTCTTAACGTTTTTGAAGGCTTTCTGAAAAATGTTTAGGTTTTCTTCTTTATTCCCACAGAAGGTGCAGGAATGTTGAGTGGGTTTACTGGATTTCAATGAAGGGAGAAAATGCAGAACAAAAACTATTAAATGCTAGTTAAATGAACTGGAGAGTGGATGACAAAATTGATGCAAGCTGTATAATCTGCTTTTAGAGTAAGCTATATCAATCACAGTGCTATATTATCATTATAATCTGGTGTACAATACTTCTGCCTTTTGAATTCTGTAATGTCTCTGTTTTTATTTCTACATATTGAAAAACAGTTTATGGAAGGTTTCAGTGTCCCTGGTTCAGAAATATGTGCTGGGAAATGGAGTTGGCTGGCTTTTTATTTTCATGTTCTCAAAGATTGCAATAAGGAGCTTTTACATGTTAAATGTATCATTATTGCATTGATGATGATGAACTATTTTTGCCATAGCTGTTAAGATATTGAAGGAAATAGGAGCTTTTTTGTAAGATGTCTCATTTTGAACACGCTATAAATTTGAGATAGGTCTGTCACTTAACATTTGATAGTAAATTTTTCAGTGTTGGATCCATGTTTGATTTGGGCTAAAGATCCTGATGAAAAATGCCACAAAGGGAACTAGCTTGGCATTTTAAAATCATTGTTATGGTTTCTGTGTTCCTTTGCTTTTGAGATTGCATATTTCACATGGCGAGAAAATCACCTGTGTGCAGCAGCTCTCCTCCAGGATGCCAAGGCCTGCCTTCTGTAGGGGAATGTTTACCTCAAGAAAACGTACTCTGCAAATGTGGTATCTGGAAATGCCGGGGACTAAATGATTTCAGATCACTGATTTTCTCCAGGCATTGGTCAAGGGAGGGCAGCAGATGAGAATAGGAAGCAAATGTCTCAGTATCAGCATTGAGAGGACTTTTGCCGATTTTGTTCGGTTGCCATTGTTCTTTGATTACCACATTTTGTTTTAAACAAGCTCCTAAAAACGGTGTGACTGGAAAGCACATCCTTGAGTCTAGCAAACATCATTTGCGGTTTTCAGTGCCTGCCGTTCCTTTTGTAACTAAAAAGGGGAAGTATCCAACAATCTCACCTCCCCCAAAATATTACTGTAATAGTAACCATTACATTTTTTGTAAAAAAAAATTTAAAAAACTTTAAAAAAAAGCAAGTACCAAGAGCTTTGTATCTTCTTGAGTATATTAAAAATTTGACATGAATACATATATATAAATAAATAAAAAAGTCTATATATCTATATATATATATTGTTGTGCAGAGAATAGGTTAACAAAACCATGTAAAGTAGTTTGCAGGAGAGGGAAGCATTTGTTGATTCAGGGAAAAAGACTGATGCCAGAAGCTGTCAGTGATTTGGATGATACGTGTGCTGCTTCGCACCCTCCCTTTTTGACCCTCATCTTCCACATACGTTGCAGTGTCACTTCTGGATCCTGGGGAAGGTGAAGTTGCTTGGAGCAAATCAACATAGCAAAGATTTGTTTTTTCACCTGCATGAGAGTCCTATTGGGCCAAAGATGCTCAGCGGATCAAGGGAAGCAAAGAGAGGCACCTGTGACTATCTGTGTTGGGGCAGTGTCTCTCTATGTAGATAAAGTGTGGCAATGAAACCAGATACATCGTCTGACTGTATATTATATCAATGGTGCTCTTTTCATACTTGTTCTGCCAATACGCGGAGACCCTTTTAACCAAGCTACACAGAAGAGTTTTATATCACTTTTGGTTATGTACTTGGTGTATTCTTTTTGTATATGAAAGGATTTTTTTAAAAACGTTCAGTAATTAGCAATGGAACCTGCTTTGTAGCTAACTAGAACAGTGTAAGAGAAGGGCCATGCTGTCAGTCTGTCCCTGATCTACTTCAAATCATATATTTACCAAAGGAGTCTGAGAAAAAGTTCACTTAAAATAAAGACCTGACTGTTGAAAGGAGTCTCTGCTAAGACTTTGTGGTTTAGTTATTGTGCAGATATTTCAAAGCCAGCAAGAGGTTAACAGAGAAAACCGCAGGAGGGAGCAAGCAAAGTGACTGGGGCCAATTATGGTCATGACTTCCAATCCTAGATATCCTATGGCTCTTATTGGGACACTACAGGGACACTCAATCTGGGTCAGAGTCTACATTCATTATGGCTGTGTCATTAATGGGCTAAAAACCACTAAGGATATTTGAGAAGCAGATTCAGACCCCATCTCACTTCTCCCAAAAGTCTTTTTTGGTATTTACACTGCACCCTGAACTGTCCCTATCAGGTTAAATGGCACTGGCTGCCCACGTCATCATAGCGAACTGTTCTTTTTTTTTCCTGGGGGTGTTACAGCAGCCAGCAAAGTTGTGAGCTGACAGCATGGTTTATTGCTGCAGAAAATCCTAGGATGGTATGTCAAGAAGTTGGATACCAAGTTGATGGTCCAAGGCTTCCCCTGGGAATCACATGTCAACCCCCTACCCTTCCCATGCCTTACATTGACAACTAATTCCCAAGTATGTAGCAATAACCCATCCTCAACATTACTGTGGGGTTTTTTTCTTCTCGACAAACTGTTGTTTGGATGGTGAGGAAAGAAAACAGATTGGGGGATGACTTGTATGTGAGACTATCACCTTGTATTATCAGCCCACCTGCTGAGGTCCAAAGCAGGGTACCTTGAACCAGGTCTGGTGATTTAATGTCCTTTTTGTCTATGGCCAGGGGCTCACTGGTGGGATGTGTGCCCACCCCTGCCCTCACCTCTCCCCTTGCTGGCACAAGTGTGACTGGCTGTTTGAGCTGTTCTGGAATGTGGGTATATGAACCCGTTGTATTTTGGCAGCAGGGACTGTATGTAAAGAAGGGAAAGTGGCAGTGTGTGTTGACTAATGCTGCAGTAGGGTCTAGAGTCTCCTGCTTAAAGGCAGGCACTGCTTTTTAGGGCTCAGGTATGTGACCTCCTCTTTTACTGTTGACTCCCCTGTGAAAACAGGAGGGAATCTGCCTGCAAGGGGCTGGGATAGAAGAGATTTCTACCTGCAGAAATTGTAGTGGGAGGGATGGTTGTGGAAGGAAGTGATGGTGTTGCAAGACTCCTGCTAAAGAGGAGGAGGAAATTCGATGGCCCAGTCAGGGCTGAGATAACACAGGGGAGAGGGAGACTTCTGACAGCCTGTGATTACTGTAGAACCTTCTTCCTAGGAAGGTGGCTCACATATCTCCCAGGCATTTTCACTGAAAAAACACTCTATGCCAACTCCCCTGGAGAAGCATCAAGTAAGTGTGCGAGCAGTTGTGCTTTATGGCTTCCCAGGTCAGTCAGCATGTCTGTGGAATCCAAGGAGGAGAGCAAAAGGCAAGGCTGTAGGACATTTTGGTTCTGTCGTGGATTTAAGTAGCAGTATAGCCATACATACAACTCTAGGTGTGTTGTCAGCTTGTAATGCTTCCTAGGGAGCAGCTTGGGCAGCCATAGGTCCCAATCTTCAGTGTCTTCTGTTCTGGCATAACTGCTGCCGATCCCAGATCTGTTCTCACTCGCTCAGACCTTCTGGTTCTGAATGTCCTTCTGTCAGGAAAGCCAATCTGGTCTCTCTTGCCAAGATGCCCCTGGGGACTAGGAACTGGCTTGCTGTCAAAGACACGTGAAGAAAGCCAGGGGTGGCATGTCTGGTACAGCAGTTTCCTAAGTTCGTGCCAGCTCTGAGGAGCAGTTTCAGTAATGCTTTCTAGCAGGAAAAGCCTTGTGCTAGGCAAAGCAGTTTTCACTCCTAGAGCAGTTTCATGAGACTGAAGGTGGCGAGTTACCTTCTGTTACCTGCCTTAAGGTTGAGCATAGGCTCAGCTACCTGTGAGAGAGGTGCACATGTCAAACCCTCAAGTAAGCAAAGCTTCAGAAGCCAAATGGGCACGTAAGAGTGATGATAGCCTCATCTGCTGAGCCGCTGCTGGCTCACTGAAACCTACAATGTGCCAATACTTTCAGCCAGCAGGTTTGTGCTGTTGGGATGGAGTTTTTGAAGGTGTTTATATAGGTGTAGTTTCTTGCAAAATTTCTTTATGATGCCCCTAAAATCTGGTGTTTCCTTATTTTTGACAGAGAAAATCTCTGATTTACTGATACAGTAACTAACCTAGTGCATTTAAGGGGAAGATATTATGAGCCTTTGTTTTCTGTTTAAAGTTTGACATCAGCGTAGGATGATCTGAAGTCCAAGGTGAGGAGGAAGATAGTGCAGATACTACAAGGCCTGCCAATCTGGTTCTTACTGTTCAGAGAAAACAAAATAACTAGACTAAGAAGCTTACTGGTAATTAGTAGCTAATGTGTTTGTAACTATCATGTGCCTTAAAATTTTCATGGTAGGAGAATTTAAAAAAAATCAACAATGTGTTTTCTGTAATAACTGCTCAACATTCTCTCTGTAGATTAGACTGGTGGGATTTTGCATTGTATTTACACTGTACTATAAACTGAAACACTTAGAATGGTTTGATTTTACAAGTATGGAGAGGAAAAAAAGGTGGATGATGCTTTTCATAGAACAAATATTACCGTGACAGAATGTATTATTATTATGATAGGATCTTTCCATAATGCAGACAAGTAGAATGCTTGTTAGAAACCAGGTATGTAGGATAACAGTTTGGTGTGTTTTCAATAAACCATGCCTGGAAAGAATACATGTGCCATTGGTTATCTTTTTGTTACATCAGGTATCTCAAATATTCTTTGGGTTTTGCAACAGCAGTTTTCTGTGGCTGAACCCTAGCTCAGGTCAATGCTCTATGTTAGGAAAAGGTCAGTGGTAAGGAGAGGCAACTGAAATATCCTATAAATGAGTAAAGCTGCACATTTTTGACTCATTGCCATATGCTGGAGTTGTAGCATGACCCTGGACTGTAGATCATGGGGTTTTTTGGTTTTTTTTAATATACAAGCATGTTTCTGTGGGAAAGACATCTGCATCACTGTTCAAGGGCCAGCATGTCTGTGAGCACAAAACTTCCTGATAGCTTTTCCATTTGGAAAGTTACTAACCTTTCTCAGCTCAGTCATAAAATCTATGTAACTTTACAAAGATTGCACATTTCTGAAATGTGTGTAAGAAGACCAAATTGTAGCAATGTATGAGGTTTGGTTGACATGAGAAATTGTTCCTTTGAAGATGTGCCAAATAATTTACATTTGGTACTGTGGAATGGAAGAAAATCCAGATAATGAAGAGTCACCCATGTATTTAGGGTAACAGCCAGTTACCAACAGATATTCATTCTCTTGAGGACTGTCTCATCTGTGTTTGTGAGATCAGTGACTGGCACACCTAAACACACCATAATCACTGCCATGCCTTCATGAAGCCTGACAAAACCTGATAAATCTCCACTGAATGTTCTGCAAGGTCTTAGAAAATGAAGGTTGGGTTTTCTGAGTGAAAGGTTGATGAATCATTGCCAGTAACAGAGTTTGCCATAGGAGAATTCCTGATTGTACCATTCACAGCACTGTAAGGTTTCATTAACATGCAAATGTTTGCAAACAGAGCTTGGAAGGTCATCTCCAGTTTACCTTCCCTCCTTATTTCAGAGGCATCCCCAGGTGTTTTGTAAAATCATCTCTGGATCTGTTCTTGCAGCTGGAGGATACAGTTTCACATAAGGGCTCCTGGACTTAGCATCCTGCAGCTTGGTGTCATCATTCTTCCACTGCAGTGAGGAATCTTATTTTCCTTTTGTGGGTGCACTAATAAGGCAATGAATAGCAGATGCTGTAGGTAAGGTACTGAGCTAAAACAAGTATGTTGTTTTTACAACTGACATTTTATAGCTGTCAAAATGACTTCATTTCCAGCTTATCACAGGTTGGGTAAACAGAAGTGGTGAGTCCTGCAGGTGAAAGGTTAATCTGGTAACAGTGGGCAAGAAATATCAGCCCTCATCTGTTTCAGGTTTCAGCAGTGTCTTGGGGTAATATTCTGTCCTCAAGGGTCTCATCCCCAGTGTCTTTCTTTGAAGGTCTCTTAAGCACAGCAGTGGCAGGATCTTGTTCTGGTACAAGCTGATGGGGGATCTTTTAAAACAGGAAGGTGCTTTGTAATGTCATTAACTGAGCTGTGGAGACAGAGGCAAAGACTGAAACTCTGGTACTCTGTTCAACGTGTGTGTGTGTGTGCACAGCCATCATAGCTGTTATTTGTAAGGTACCTTATAACTGATTCCTGATTGACTGCTTTGCCAAGGAAGGACACATCTCTGCCCTGCTGGTGTCACACTGGGTGGGAGAGTTGGGATCTCTGTGCTTTCTCTCTTCTTGTTGCTCTTGTAGGGGTTTCTGTATGCTCCCTTCACTGCATTTAGTGTTTGACTCATTCTCCAGTGAGCTGCTTTTCACTTCCTCATGCCAGTGCAGGAGGCAGTGGCTCCTGTACCCTGCTCTGTACTCAGACAAGTAAATTCTGATGGAAGGATCACTTCCATGGGTGCTGTTTTGCAAAAGTCAGTGGTGCTATGTTTGACTATCTCTTAAATCCTCCTTCTTTCTTGTACAATATTTTGAAAGACAGTATCATGTCCCTTTGAGTTAACAAAGAGGCTCTGGCAGAAACCAGACCTCACTCTCTTGTACTGCCTGAATCACTAAGACAACCTAGACAGTAACTGTCATCTGGAGAATAGGTGTAAATTACCAGTATTTGCTGAGATCATCCGTTTCTGACACGAGCTGTGAGAATTTGCAGAGATGTATGTATGTTGCTTTAGGGGAGTTCTTCCCCTTGGCAGCTTTCTATCAGTGGTCCATTCCTATGGGCACTCCTTAAACACATGCTCCACATGCACCATTCCATCCACAAGCATAGGTTTGTGCAAGCATAGGTTGTGTCTTCTAACTGTAACAGGCTGATGTTGCAGTAACACTCAGTAGGTTTTTAAAATATGTTTGAATTAGAAGATCTACTGTCTGCCTTTTCCTTCTCCCAGAATTCAAAGTGTGACTTTATTTAGAAAAGTGCCTCTTTTCCTTGGGAGATTTCACATTTATGTGTCAGTGACTCCAGATCATATTTGCTCAACTGACCAAAAGCCTTTTTTCTAATTGTCAGTCATGCAAACTGAGTCAGGCTTTTTCTTTTCATCCCTTGCCACCAATAATTAAGAGCATTTAAAAAAGGTAGTGAAGTGGAAAAATTTTCTTATATATGGAATTCTGCAAATATTCTGATAGTACATAGATTGTGTTTATTTTTACAGTTTGCCATGTAGGAGATGCTTTCTAATGAATTAAAATACTTTTTTATACTAAAAGGTGGCTGTTACATTTGCCATATGTACAAATATGTTATTCACTACTGCATCTTTTGAAATATCCACTCTACAGGTTCCCACCTTTCCTAATCTTCTTGACAGTCTCTTGAACAGTAATTCTGGCCATTATTCTGATCCTCTCTTGGAAAGTGCAGAAGAGTCTACCTGTTTAATCTTACTCATCCTTCTGAGACTGGTTTGCTCATCAACCTGTGTGATGTGCCCTGCTGTGACGTCTGTTGGGTTCAAAGGTGTTTAGGGCTAAACACAAGCAAGGATTCTTGGAAGTTAAGGCTCTAGATGTACAGACAAATTTTCTGATCCACTGTATGTATCCAGATTTTCCAGAAACTTGTGTAGGCCAGTAAATGTACTTGAAGATTATTTTGCATTGCAAATTTTGCAAAAATTGCTTCCAGCCACCTGAAGGACTTTGGTCCAATGACTTGGAGTTGAGCTCAATACCAAGAGGATGTGCTGCTGAGCAATGTTACAAACTAATCACTGACTTACAGTGAAAGATGGAGGTGTTAGAACTCAGTGTTAGCTCTACACAGAACAGTACAAGAGAGTCACCTGAGGCTGCTTCTGCATAATCTAACCAAGTACAGGAAATTTTTTGTCTTTCATGATATGACAGAGTTACCTTGTCAGGAAAACTCTGACAGTGTTGCCTTCTCCTGTCTCTGTGACATGCACAATCTACAAACTGGCTGGGTCACCATGGTTTGCTTGGTTCATTTCTAAACTGACTCTGTCACCTTAGCCCATTGTAGTTTTCTTTTGGTGATGCTCTGCTCTTTACTAGTGTCCTGGAGGTGGATTTTCTGCAGCACACAGGCCAGGGGAGGGACCTCTGTGGTAAGATGGGCTATACAAGGAAGAAACTCGAAGAGGCTTGAAAGAGTTCATACTGGGAAAGACAAGAATGATTGTCCTTGATTTTCACTCTGATTTTCAACTGTTGGATCTTTCTGTGTCTGTTTCACTTCTGGAAGCCTCAAGTGCAGTACAGAATTCATTGGAAAAAATTAAAAGTCATGCCCCTGCTCTGTTGTTTCTTACTTTTTATTTAGAAATGTGACTGTTGCTGCCTTATATAATCACAGCAGGACATGCTAGGAAATGCCAATGGATTTCTGCATCGTTCAGGTGAGTTAGAGACTTCATATTTGGCTTTGAATCTTCTCAATGACAACCACACTATTCACATGGTGTAACAGCACTGAGGTTAACCAGGGCATGCAGGACCCACCTGCTAGAACCCATTCTCTCTGGACTTTATTTCTATACAGCATCTTAAACATACCCAGCATTTCAGAGTAAGCAGCTTGCCCTGCCCTAAAAGCACGTACTATGTATGTACAGTATAATGAGGGGAAAACCAGCATTTCATCAAGGTCAAATAACTATGTAGTTTTGTATTCTTTTGGAAAGAGTCTGCTCCTTTTGTTTCCTGTTACTGTATTTCTTTTAATCTGTTTACTACTTCAGTTTTCCTTGCCTCTGCATGGGCAGATTAATAATTTTATTTGTTTGTGTTTTCAAAATTCTGTTTTGTTGTTGTCATCACTGCATGGGTCTGCCTTCTTTCAGTGTGTGCTCTTTTCTCTCACATAGAGATGATTAACTTTTGCAGTAAATGTGCAAAGAAGTATCTGGTATCTCACTAGGAGCCTTCACTGCATCAAGAAGCATGCTAGTAATTTAGAAAAAATAGGGCCCATGAAATGGTCTTTTCTTGCAACATGGATGTTTTTTCCACTCTTGCTAATGATTAATGAGTTTAGCTTGGGGACACAAGTCTTCAGAAGTTGCATTGTATTTCTCCAGCCTAAACCCAAACTGTGGTTGTTCAAGTTGAGCTCAAAATGACAGACTGTTGTTTGGTGATGTGTTGGTCAAGGCAAGGCAATGTGCATCACCTTGGGTTTGCCGAGTTTATGTGGAACAATGGCACAGACCCAACTTACTCCATATTTTGGTTTCTACCTTGTGTGAAAACATCACTAGTGCTTGTTTAATTACAAGTTCCAAAATAAGAAAATAATAATTAAAAAAAACTGTAAAGCATGGACAAGTTAACCTGTGCAGTTGCATTTACATCATTTGAAACAAAAGTTGATTATTAATGACTCTCTTTATCCCAAAAACACAGCCTTCTCCATAGCATCTTCCACCTTCATGTATTCCAGATGAGATGGGTAGTTAGTGCATTGGAAATGGGGGCTCTTGCGGACATAGTTAAGGAAATCTGGAGCTCCTGGGAAAATTATATTGTCAGCCAGAAGAATTGAGCCCTTCCTCAGCAAGTTGCATTCCTAGAAAGAAGAGAAATGGCTTCATAGTGGCTATTAAGCAGACATTGGCTTGAATGTAATGTTACTTTCATGTTAACCAGGTATACTCGAGTGTCTGCATCCAAAAACCCATCATGGTACAGGTCTGGAAGGTCAGAGAGACATGGGAGAAGCTGAGTAACTCTTGGATCCTTTGTGGTCATTTGCTAAGTTTTCCTGTTTATTAATACAACATTAGAGATGCTTATTCTGAAATAGCAAATCAAGTGGAAGTGTGTGCTTTGCTCCTCAGCTTGTTTCCAGCTATGTTTACATGATCAGTAAAGTGGCTTTGTTTTGACTGTCATATCTCATGTTTAAAAACATTTTTAATATGGCATTAAACTGCTGTAGTAGCTCTTTAGGTCACCTGAGAGTAGCATGTACTGCTTCGGCTCAGTCAGACTCCAAAACTGCCAAAAGAATGAAAGATTTTCTGTGCTTGTTTTCCTTTAATCTTGAACAACTTCCTGCCATTTTGTTTGGGATCTGGGCATGAAGCGACGTTTTTGCACAATGAAGATCCCTCTGACAAATTTCCACAAGACGTAACTAACTTGCAGTAGTCACTTCAAGTGCAATGTTTATCCTCAGTAAATCTAAAAACCAGTAATTTTTACTGGTATTTTTTGTCTAGAAGAAGTGCTTATCTGGGCTTACCAGCTGTTTTAAAACAAAGTCTGTAGTTAAATCAGCTTGTTGTTATCCTGTGGTTACAGGCAGTAGCTGTAGCCAAAACTTGGGGTGTTTTTCGTCACTCCCAGTCTATGAGAGCAGTTCTGTTGATGAGTGTCCTGCAGAAGCCGTTGAGCTTATTGCTCTTGCCTCTGGGGACTGAACACCAGTCAGCACAGTAGAAGTGATTTTAGAGACATCAAGTACCCTCCAGTCTGTTTCTATTGCACAGCTTACAGAAGCTTAAAAGAGACAACATACTGGATTTTCCACTGGTCATCAGGATTTCAGATGCTCTTCATGTCTGGCTTTTTTTGTCTGGACCACTTCCAATATATACATATTTCATTTGAATAAATTCATATTCACTATTCATACTGCAATACCTGCTGAGAATACATTTTAGAAAGTTTGTGACATCTGAGAAAATCTGAAGATCTTTTCTTTGTCTTTCTCCTCCTAATTTAACAGGAATTTTTTTGCAACTTTGTATCACAGTTGCATCAGACTCAGCACTACCATGGAACTAAACCGTCTGTTTGTTTTGGCTGTGTTGTGAGGCTAAGTTCTGATAAGGATGCACTGTGGAAAGAGCTCAGTCATCCTTACACAGGCAGTTTAAAAGAAAGCATTCTCTGAGTACAAAATAACTGTACAGAGGGAACATTTTCTTCAGCTACTGCTGTGTAAATTCAATACTAGCTGTTCATAACCCCAAACAAATTTCCTTTTTAAACAGCTTTCTGGAGGACAGAGCTTAAAACTAAAAAAACAGGGAGGCTGGGTCAGAAAATAGTGTTGTAGTCCTCAGGCAGGGGTCAGGAAGTATTTGGCAGGTTCTTAATCTAAGAGGCAGGCTCAAAAAAGTGGATTTATTTGTGAAGAAAATAATTGAAAAATGGCACTTCCATAAAAGCAGGCAGTTGTAGAAAATTCTCTCAGCTAGGAGAGCATCTGTATGTGCTGTGTTAATAGGTACAGATGTTGTCAATCTCAGTTAACACCTGAAAATACCTTCCTATCCAGAAGTCCTTTGCCACTGCCTACTGCTGTTACAGCCAACTTATTTTTGTAATACCCACAGTAATGGTCAAGGCAGCTTGGGAAGAAATAAGCATAATTTTTACACATTTGGGGCTGGACATAGAGTTGGACAGCATTTCCCTAGGAAGTGCCTGGCTGGAGCAGTCTGCACTCTTCTTAACATTGCTTTGCAGCCAATTAATTAGGTGGAGTGTAAGGACTTGAAGACAAGTCATACTCCATGCTATCACAGCCATGCTACCAAAATAATATTTCATCAAGAGGCTCTGCTGGCACCTTAGACCCAGGCAAGAAAAGGGGTACTGAGGAAATTAGAGAGGTGGAGCTGGGATATGCAGGTCCCAAGTCTCACTCACTCCCAGGATCAGGATGGGCTTTGGGTCAAATGTTCTGGTTGGTGACCATGCACACACTCCTGGAAGTGTGGCCATGCACTCAGGCCATGCACTCCTCCAGGTCGGATTTCTACTGCTTACCTGTATGTTCAGGAAACAGAAGGGTTCAGCAGTACTCACTGAGTCCTGAGCTATGTAGTGTTGGCAGTTGTCCTTAACAAAAGTTTAGGGTCCTGTCCTTCAAATCCTCTTTCCATGTAAGGCTGCTATTTTGGCTGCCAGTCTTCATTTTACATCAGATGAGGTTCCTCATAAAGAATGGAGGCCTCACAGACATGAAGATATTTACTGCTTTACTTTTAAGACTGGACTAGTGCAAACTGACCTGAAGCAGGATGGTGTCTGGTTTGTATCTGTCTTTCCAGTGGTCCAGGAAGACAAAATCCAGAGTATCCACTTCATATTTTTTTTTCAGCTGGGGGATAATTTCCTGTGAAGGGCCTTCTAGGAGTTTTACCTGAAATACAAATCCATGTGATGAATTGTGAACCATTAAGAAAAATCACATGTGCCCAGCTCATTTTAAATTGTAGCCAGACATCAGGGATCACGTTTATAGCTCAGTATCATGTCAGTTGAATTATTTGGCAGGGTTAGGTCAAATGTTGTCACCGACAAGTTCTATGAAAAATCCTTTCCTTAGGATTTTTTCCTCCTGAGTTGCTGAGAGGCCTCAGGAACAAACTGTAAACAATTCTTATCTGCTGCTGTGGAATGCAACAGGTGGATCTGTGACTGGTCTCATCTGGTTGTTTCTAATTAATAGCCAATCACAGTCCAGCTGTCCAGACTGTCTCGGTCAGAGACAAGCCTTTGTTATTCATTCCTTTTCGATTCTTAGCTAAGCCTTCTGCCAAAACCCTTTCTTCTATTCTTTCAGTATAGTTTTAGTATAGTTTTAATATAATATATATCATAAAATAATAAACCAAGCCTTCTGAACATGGAGTCAACTTTCTCGTCTCTTCCCTCATCCTAAGATCCCTGTGAACATTGCCACAAAATGTACCTTTTTATTTTTGACAAATGAACTCAGTTAAATTTCAAAATATGAATTTGGGTGTTTTGGATTTTGTTGGTTTTTAAATTAAAAACAGGAAAAGTGACCTGTTGTTTTTGTGGTATGTGTGTCTTTACTGGAAACATGGAAATCTCCTGTTGAAAACGGTGATTTTAATTACTTTTTTTTAGTTAGATCTCAGTTGAGTCTTTTAGTCCAAGGGAAGCAAAAAATGCAGAGAACATGTTAGGTTAGAAAAAAGATGAAGGCTACAGTATGTAAAATGTATATAGCCAGGAGAGGGAAGAGACAGGACAGAGGCTGTTACATCTTCCTCACAGGCTTATTGGAGTAACTACTGTTAAACTGAAAGCAGCTGCTGCACGTGGATTTTTTTTTAGGCAAGCATCATATACCCTGAGAGGAGGAAGAAAGTGGTAAGGAAATGTCTGTTTTATGACTCATAGCTGACCAGGAAATTAAGTCAAATGGGGAAATGCAGTTTTAGATGTACTGGTACTTAAGGTTCTCTTCAAGAAGTTAAGAAACACATTAGAAGGTCCCTTGGTGGGACTTATTTCCTCCAGTGTTTCCAACTCCATTGAAGTGAGATGTCTGCTGAAGAGACAGGTACTTCTCAGGCATCCCCCAACCTGGGGGTTGATATAGACTGGAAACACCTGCATCTCAACCAGCTATAGAGAGTAAAGACACCTCTGACTGCACAAAACTTAGATATGGGTACTGTGACCAGCTAGATTTGGGAAATATTTCTCATTTGAAGTCCATTGCACGTAATACAACTGATTCCTGTGAGCTTTTGTAACAAATTGGACTATGATTCAGTTTTTCTAGTTAGTCTTGACACCAATTTGAACCTTTTAGTTTATATTGAGAAACCCAGTATTCTGGCTTTTGGAAGGCAATATAGTGAAGTCCTGCTGTGAGAGGTCAGGCACTGTAACTAAGCATGGAGCTGGGTAAATTTATAAGGCCCATGGGTAAAAGAAAAAAAAAAAACAAACCCAAAACCAAAATCCAACCAGTTTTGCTGTAGTGGTTGCAGACAAATGGTATTTACCTTATCTTGTACTCCAGCAAACTCAATCATCTGTTTAGCTATAGCAGCAAACTCTGGGTTGAACTCCACAGTGAGCAGACGAGCTCCTGCCTTCAGTAGCCGAGAAATCCTCACTGCTGAGTAGCCACAGTAAGTTCCCAGCTCCAGGGCAACTGATGGATTGGCCTCTTCCACTGTCTTGTCCAGAATTTTACCTGATTAAAATGGGAAAAGATTACCTTTTTACAAAATCAAACTGGTTCATATACAGAAGAGCAAGTTAGTGATAAGAAACTTAAAAAAATCCATGTACTCAGTTGTTCAGAACATCAAAAATTACGAGCTGATATCAAATTATATACTGCATCCTTTGCAAACTGGCCTGTGAGCAAGTTAATCATGGACATTTTAAGTTTCCAAGTGCAAACTTTCAACTAAAAGAAATCTCAGTTTCAAAATATACACATTTCTGAATAAGGAATTTCCTGAATTAACTTATATTCCCTGAATATATCTTATGTAATTCCCTGAATCAACTAATTTATAGTGTTAGAAGGGGGAAATGCAGTAATTTTTTCCAAGAATTTACTGCAGAAACTGGCCATATTTGTGAAATATATAACTCCTGGATTTTGAGTGCTCATGTTTGTTGCTAATGCTACATGCTGTACCCTCATATAAAATTTCTTATTCCAAATACTCATCTTTAAAGGAAAAAAGAAAAATCTGCTTACAAAGCTGCAAAATACTGGGTTTCACTGCATGAATTTGTGGGATGGAAAACATTAGTCAATTTTTAAGAGCAGAAAACATTCCCAAAAAGAAGTGACAGTGACTCTATTCCGTCCTTTTGAAGGAAAGGATTTATTTGTGAGAAATTTCCTCTTATTGGTATGGCTAGAAACTAGATAACTAAACTCAAAAAGTAGTGGAAGGGATTTTATACTAAGCCATGGTCATTAAGGGATATTTTTCTGGGTGCTATTTGCTTATGAATATGATGATGAGGCATCTTGGGGCCTTGTAGTTACTCTTGAAATCTCAGAGACTAAAACTTTGATGGCTTTTATCTGAGGAAAGGCCATCAGAGCAAAACTAGAGTGAAATTATTAAGAATTTAATCACAAATGTTCAAAGTTTAGAGCTTTAAGTATTCCTACTCAGCCATGACCCACAGTTCTGCTCCCCTAAGCACCCCAGCCAGGTATGCTGAGGAGCTACTTTAAAAAACTGTACACATGTCAGAAGAGCATTTTTATCACAATGCTTACAGTTGTTTTTCATTAGCTATGTTAATCCCAGACTAAGCAAATTTCCCCAGAAATTTCCCAGCAAGAGGTGCTTTTGTTTCTAATTCATAAGGGAACATATTACCATTTTGCCACTATAGTTTTTTGAAAAGACTGCTGTTTTCCTGCAGCTATGAAAAAAAGGTTTTGTTCCCTTATTTTTCTTTAGGAGACAAGAACAAGATGATTTACTTGCTAAATAGCAACAATGTCTGATATTGTATGACACGGATAGGACTTCTCCCTTCAATAGAAACTTCTAATTTATGCTTGTATATACAAAATTCATATGGTTAAACACAATTTTGGGGTTTTTTTCAATTTGCTATCTTGCTGTTAAGGATCTGAAAGTATTTAACATAATGAATTATGCCTTGAAGGCACCCTATGTAAAAAGTGAGGAATAATGCAACCCTAGATTTTTCCCATAAGTTGCCACTGTGTGCTTCCATGCTTGCAATGTGCACAGCACAGAAACCCACATCTGGGGCTGTGACTTTCTGAATGAGTCACAGGACAGCCCTCCTCAAAAACATCTGCACAAACAGGCACGACTGTTCACGGAACCACTCTGCTGACCACAAGGTTGTGTGGGTTGGGCTTTTTGCAGCAGCAGATGGAAGTTGCCATGCAAATACAATCAGATGTCCTGTCCTGTGCTAGTCTTGAAGGATCTTTTCAGATGCTGATCCCTGCTGCAATTACCTTTCTCATCACCCACATTCATGGCCCACTCTTTCTGGGAGCAGTATTTATCTATGGTGTCCAGCACACTACAGGGGTCTCCTCGGACTGCATTCTGCAGCACAAAATTTAAAATCCTCTGTTCTTTGCTCTGACTCATGATGAAATTGGTTACTTTCTCCCGGATTATTTCATTCCAGATAAGGGCAGCAGTGGCATTTTTCCTAATGAGCAACACCATGAGCAGCAAAATGAAAAGCAGGATGAAGACAATGAACAAAGGGACTGAAGAGCTCTCCAGCATCTGGAAGAAAAGAGAAAAACAACCCAGGGTTAAGGTGGCACAGGAGAGGACTGTCCTTTTTGTAAATATTGAGCTAAATAACCCACAACCAACCGTACTGAACAGGAACACACAGAGTTTAATTATGATTGTGTCTAAAGTAGCTGTAAAAGGCTCTCTGTCACTTGGTAATGGATGGTGCTCTGTAGCACTTCCTTTAGAAGCCAATTTTACAGTCAACAAGTAGCTTTATTTAATGCTCTGGTCCCTTCCCCCACACAGCTGCTCAGTCCTGGCTCCAAGCACGCCACTGCACAAGGAGCTTCCAGCATCAAATCTGTTCTAGCTGAAACAGGAGCTACAACATCCTCAAAAATTTTGCCTAAGTTACCCAAGACCAATGACAAAGGGATTATCTCATTCTGGGAGATAACATTCCTACAAATCTCTTCCTACTTGTTCTTGCTTCTCTTTTTTGTTTCCCCAGATATTGTCCCAGAAAAATCCTATTTGTTATGGATGGTCTGACCTCCCCCTCTGTAGTGGGATTCGGCATATACACATGGGGAAAATCTATCCCACTACTTAAATTTTGAATCATCATGCAGAACACATTTTGACTTCAGAAGATGACTGAGTTTCCATGGAGATATGCTCAAGATCCAGTACAGCTGATTTTATTCGGTCATTCTCTTATCTTAGTTGCAGAGCAAGTATGATTTTTTTGGAGCTGTTAAAAGTCTATTTCTTTTGCTTTTTAGTAGTCACCAATGTTAACAATTACCTTTAATGCTTTTCTTGCAAAGTCTGACCTGAGACGTTTCCTTTCAGAGCCTGCCAGCATCATTAGCACATTAATATCTTGCTTCTTAGACTTTCTGAATATTTTTTTCCTAGCCTGCTTCATTACTTCAACAAGATCATGAAGGCCTGCATGTCAATTTATTTTTCTTTCCCTCCGTGCAGAAGTAGTTCAGCTGACCAGGCCCTGCACCTTTCAGATGGGACTTCAGCTCTTTTTAGTTTTTCTACATGAAATTTTTTGACATTATCTGTCCACTAAAAACTTCAATAGGACTGTGGAAAGATCATTAATCTAACATTAAATATCTCTCTAGCTTCACTTGACTGGTCTTTGCTTGACTTTCTTGGCTTAGTTGATTGTATGGTTGTTGTTGATGGATTTGGATTACTGACACAGGTGAGAGGTAATTATTCTGAGCTCCAATAAATGGATGGAGCCCAGAAAACACTTCCTAAGGCCAGCAGATCTCTAACTTTCCTGCCTCTGGACGCATGAAACTGTGACCCTGCAAACCCGTGACTCACTTGGTGGCAGTCCAGCTACAGTCAGGTCCCTGTAGCACTGAGGAGTGCTGGCATTCAGAACCACTGCAGACCACTGCCAGACACAATTCTCTGGTTACAATGGATACTTTGGCATTCTCTGAGCAGACCTTGCCACAGGCTGCTGCTTCAGCACTCTGAGATCCTGCCAGCATGTTTGGGGCTGCCCTTCAAAGTTCTGTCAGACAGCAAGAGTGGATGGGAGCAGCAGGATGAACTGGGTAGGTTATTCTGGGGAGAACAGCTTTCCTCCCTTATTGCTTAGCATTGCTATGAGACCATTTAATGAGATTTCTCTAAACAGGGAAGACAGCCTCTGTAGGCTAACTCAGCCCCGCTCCCTGTCCTGCAGGAATGCTGAGACTTCTTTTTCAGACTGACTGAATCAAGAACTCCGAGGGATCCACTTTTTTACAGTGCCTCAGATCTTTGCACTTGAATCCCACCTGAATGCTACCGCACATAAGAGGTACCACATGTAAGAGCAGAGCCCACCTGCCTCCCCAGAGGCTGGTCACAGGGAGAAACAACCTACAGAGTACATGCTGATTTTTCCAATCCTAGATGAGTTCACTTATTTTTAAAGTATCAAGGAATGTTTTTCAACTACTGGGGTTTTTTATTAAAAATATTTCTGTATAACAGCCCAGCACCTTCATAAACTGGCAGTATGGGTTGTTCTTAGCAGAACTCCTTCAGGAGGCAATTATCCTGAAAACCACTTTCCAGAGAAGGTACCTTCTAAAAGAGAGAAAAGGACACTTTCGGTTTTCTTTTTTTTTACACAGTATTTTTCAAAGTTTGTCCCTCTTAATTTCTGTCTTCTTAGGTGTGAAAATAAATTTAGTGACAGCAGTAGACTGTAAAGGCAGTCTGCCAAGAGCAAGAGGCATGGTGATGGTCATGCACCCAGAGGGAAAAAAGATCTGTACCAAAATAGGTAATTGCTTTCATATTCTTAGCTGGAAAATATTTGATATGAAAATTAAGTGTGTAATTCAACCAATTTAAAACTACCACTACCTAGGAGACAGTCGTGTTATGACAGCTTTAGAAAATGCAACAGTAATTTTAACTTTAATGTGGATTCATGAGATTCATTAAGTATGCAATAAAAGTTGCATACAGTCAAGTTTCCCATAACCACTTATTACAAGGCAGCCACTCTTATTATTTAATGCTTATACTCAGGTTCCAAATGCACAGGTTAGCACTGCAACCTTTTCCGTGCTTTAGAAACACCATAATAAAGGGAGGCCTCTCTCTGAAAGCTAAAATTTGAAGTGGAAAATAGCAGGCAAATGAAAAATTCAGCAAGGGAATAAACAGAAAACTAGAGGGACAACATTATGGGGAGGAATGAATAACACGTATCAGTACATCTGGTTTTGAGAAGACAGAGTTTAAAAGAAAACATATTAAAATTTCATGCCCAAACCTGTCAAACTACTCCTGAGTCTTTCTAAAGCACTGAGTTATTTTCTTATGCATCTAATCTTACTCATTTTGGCAGGTTTCATAAGACCAAATCATAACTTGATAATGCAGCTCAGCAGTTTTCCCCTGATGTACACCATAATCAAACAATCAGCATTTGAAAGCGAGTACCTCTGTTTCAGTTTACAGAGATTTAAAAAGACATTTTCGAAGAGAGAAGCAGACACAAAATGTGGGAATCTGCTGCCTCAACTTACCTGCCTGTGGAGATGAAACACCTAAGTCCTTCCAATGGCTTTAAAAGAAACCAAGAAAACTGGCTGAGACTTAGGGATCTGCTATTATGCCAACAGATGTTAAGGTAGGGGATTCAGTATCCCCTTACTATCATATGATCTTCAGTTTTTCTAAAATTATAAAAATGCCCATGTGATGGAGCCCAAACCAATACATCCTGTTCTTAATCTCATACAGCTGGCTCCAGCCATTTCAGCAAAGGTTACAATAAGGATCTTTCAGTAATGCTATTTATCAATCCTTCTGGTACATTTTTCCAACCTCTGCTAAAAAATAATTGCGCCTCAAATTCCCTGATGTGAAAAAATAAGGATTAGAAGAATTGGTAATATCAATTTTTAAGGTGCGTCCAAGTAACTGGATTGATCTTTTTCTGTGTTTCACAAAACTGTACAAAGTTTTCACAGCACTGTTGGAGGAAGGTGTATGGAAATGTGATGTAAACTACTGATTTCAACTGCTTCTCTGATTCCAAACCAACACCCCTTTGCTAAAAACTGATGTTTATTGAGAAGGAAAAAAAGGTATGTGAAAGTAAGCACCTTTAAATGGTCTAAGTTTTAACAAAAGCATATACCCTAGTGAGATTCACACTCAGTGCATTAAAGAAGTATCAAATTTGACTGTTTAACTATTCTGAAGCTTACATTTCACTACATTATGAGTAATTAACAAGATGTCATTTCCCACAGATGCAAAAATAAGAGATGACAAATATTGAAATACTTGTGAGGTGGAAAACTGCTGGATAGAATATTTTTCTAATCAAGGTGAATCCTACTAAGCCTAATTACAGAGCTTCTCATTACAGTTTTAGCTTGGATAAACTGATATTGCTTTGCTTTATACTGAAAATTAAGTCCTAAACATTATCACAAAAAACCCCACCCCTTTTGTACAAAGACAGCACATACATTAGCCTGTTATTCTCCAGGGCTGGAATGAGAGTAAACTCTGTGACCCTGAGCCAGGGGACTTAACTGTGAGTCTCATTTTGGCAATGTTTTTCTACTCTGGCCTTGGATGAGCTATCTTCCTCTGTGTTGCCACAAGAATTAAAGTTACTGCTACGTGTGTAAACTTTCAAGGCATTGTAAAGCTGAATAAATCTTTTTCAGAAAAGTCCCTGCTATGAATGTATGGATAACACCTGAGGAAAGGCAAAGTAGTTTTGTCTGCACAGCAAATGCCTATGTGATATTATTATTCTTGAGTTTATGAACAACTGGGAAAATGTGGAGACAAGCAGTGCTTCAAATGCTTTCCTAAAGGGCTCTCAGCCAGCTGACAATTCAGGCCTTTGAGGAAAGATGGTACATGCAGTCTTGCTATAATTTTTCATGCATTTAATCTAACTGCCAAGTACTGGTTGGTTGTTTAAGAGTTCATTATGAGTCTCCACACATCCAGACAGTACTTTAGCATTCTGGTGCTAAAGGGTTTAGAATCTAATTTTGACTTTATTAACTCACATAACCTGGTGAATGGGGAGCACTTGATTAAGTTTATATCATTCAACCTTTTTCAGCTTCTGCTGAAATTATGCCTTTAGACACTGAAGTAAGCAGAGGATTTGCACACTAGTAAGGACATACTAGCTGTTTATGAAGCATTGTGAAAACAATGCAGAAGAGTCAGCACATTTCTACACATATTTTAACAATGTTCTGCACTAGGCCAGAGGAGATCTGTGCTGTGCTGGGAGTGGAGTTTCTGACTCTTAGTCCTGTGCTGTCTTAAATGAGGCAATCTCTCTTTTGTGGCATTTTGTTTTTCTTGATGCTTTCCCAGAGAAAGAAAGGCAGAGTATTTTGGTCAGAAAGTCTAAACTAACTTCTGCCAAACATATTGTATCCTGTTGCTGTAGGCAACACAATTCAACAGCTTCGTAATTTAGTACACTTAAAGGTCAAAAAAAATCTTTTACCTTCTATTCTTTCATTACTGTTTATGTATTTTCAAGTGAGTGCAACTGTTCTGTGAAGAATAATCATCATATTGCCAAATGTGAATAGCTTGTATTTCAATGGAAACTTAGTCTGGGAGTTTGACATTCAGATTTTCCACTGACATCATGAAAACAATCTGAACAGACTTTATATAATTTTTCACTATTTCTTGCCTGAAATCAAATTACTATAATTTAGCTTCACTGCCATGACTATAAAAATTTCTGTCTTCTATAAATGCAAAGTTCTGATGATTGTTTTCTGCCCCCATAACCTTTTGTTTTCCTCTTCTTCCCTCTTCTCATCTTGAAAGGAAATAAATACAAGTTTCCTCTTACTGAATGAAAGGAAGAGAACAGAAAAGTGCCTATTGCCTACTTGGGAGCCCCATCAAATAAGCTTCAGAAGGGTTCTTAAATCCATTCTCCCCACATAGATTCCAATTAAGATAATTGCTACCCACTTAAAACTCCCTTCTCAGTAGCCATTCTGTAGATGGTATTCAGTGCTATTACCCAAAGCAGAAGGTTTATATAATGGTGGTGTGCCCCATAAAGAAGTGCAGTGTTTAGAATGAACTGGCCACACAGAGAGGCCTCATCTCCATTAAACATGCAGGTCCACAGGAGTTTGTAGCACTCTAATCCAGACTGACCTAGTGAGCACACTGCATGATTAAAGCTGGAGTTTTGGGTGAGAGAATTCTTCAAGGATTAGAAATCCACTTTCCGAGGCCTTAAGCAAAGACAGCTTATCAGGAATGAGACCCTTCCAGGTAGCCCTGGGAAGTGTTTGTTTCTGATAGTCCTCATTCCTACTGGAGCACTCCAGATGTGTTTGTACTATTTGTACCAGTGTTTAAGACCAGTGGCTAGGGTGGTTCAGCAGAACTGTACAAATCCTACCTGGGAGGCAGTGGACTGACAAAAGTAGAAAGTGCTCTGCCCTGACAGCATACTAGGAGCTGGTCTGTGAAGAGTTTTCTAAGCTGAGATTTTCATGTTCCCCAGGGAGTAAAATCAAGCTGTTATTTAGTGACTTTGCCCCAAATGGAGGTAGGGAGAAAGGGCTGAAAGAGGAAATACCAAATTGGCTAACTGCTCTCAGGACAGACCTATTTTACAGTCTCTTCCTGATATCACAGGGCTGAATCCTTAGTGTCCCAAATCCCTACTGCATGCTCCTGCCCTGCTTCCAAGGCTACCAGCTAATCTACTGTAAATCTGTCTCTCCCCCAGCACAGCTTTCTGCTGTCCACAGGCTGCTCTTCAGGCTGGGGGGAGTGCACAACTGAAACTTGGTAGTGAGGACACCTGCTGAGGGATCTGAAGGATTAGGAAGGAAATCTCTGCTGAAATGATGACTTATTTCTATGAAAATTAACAACTTTAACACACCAGGGAAGGTGGGATTCACCACAGCATAGTAAGTAATCAAACGCTGTGTGGGAAGAGGGAGCCTGAGATAGAGCAGGGTAGGGATTGGTTTCAAACTCTGAGTGAAAGCTCTCCCTAGAAAAGTGCCTGGAGTGGGCATAGAGGGTCTCTGTCTAGAAATTGCTTTCTGAGAGAGCTTTAGAATGGCCTCACACATTAAGGTCTGTTTTCAAGGACTGCTGCCAAAATTATGTTTTTTCAAAAAATTCCCAGTCACTTTTAATTCCAGTGATCCTGAAGGAATGCTGAAAGACAACAGTATGAGACTGGCAGATGTAAACTGGGTACCAGACTGCTGGGAAATATTGCTAAACTTGGATGGCAAGTAAGTTGCTTGCAGTTTAATGTGATCAAACTCTTTTCTCATTATTGCAAACTAAAGCTGTAAATCAGGAAGTTTTTCTTTTGTATTTCAACACTGCAAAGCTGTGCAAATGCATGTGGCTCTGAACCTGAGGGCTTTGTTGGAGAAGCCCATGACTGAATAAGCAGAAGTGCAGAGACAAAGTAAAGGTTGTTTAAGGTTGTTTACAGGGTTCATCAGTATGACGTGGTTGACAGTATTGGTAAATATGAGTTTCTTTGTAAAGGACAGAAAGTAAGAAAAATCCATTATGAGCATCAGAAGGATACTCTATAAGCACCAACAGGGCTGGCAAGCAAAAGTAATTGCTTTTTGTCTCTTCTTCAGAGATATTCTGGAGTAGCAGAACTCCCTCTTGAGAATGAAAACCTCCATAAAATACATCTGCAGCAAAACACTTATAAAAGCAGCTATTCAGCCAAATGTGACTGAACTGAAGCTTGACTTGCATTCAGCTTTTTCTTCAACATAAATGAATACCAAATTCCAGCATACTTATAGCCATAAATTAAATTTTCAATTTAGTCAGGGTTATCTCCTCTCACTTTTTTCAGCTGTCAAGATTTACAATACAGTACAAATGCATTACACACAAATATGTCCTACTCTTTCTCTGTGAAAGCTGTTGCTGCCCACGGACTGGCTTCCTGACAATGAGTGCCAGTCAGAATGAGGAAAACACCACTTCTTTCACAAGCACCACTGTTTAAAATAGTGACATTATCTAAGATAACACATCGTGTCAAGCCTGACAAATAAGAAAATATAAACATGTACCTTTCTTAGTATAGCAGAAGCTGTTCTCTCCGATCTTTTCCTGTGCTGCTCTCCTGTGGATTTTACAGAATAAGAGTCCAAGAGCCTGCAGTATTCAGTCACATTCGATCACATCACAGGAATAGCTTATCAGTTCTGTTACACAGACTCTAAAAGGAGCGGTGTCCTTTTCCCCAACTCCTCCTTTCACAGATTCTGCACTCCTTAAAGGTGCTCGGTGCTCTAATAACCATAGAGAAAGCTATTCATCTGTCCCCTAACGACTGTGCTCTTGTTACTTAGTTACAGCACAGTGAATGCTGACAAAGTCAGGTGTGAGCCAAATCTGCGCTCAGTATAAAGGCAATGTGTTCAATCAAGCAACTTCAGGAATGAATTTGGCCCAAGGGATTTAGTTCTTTTTTCAGCTCAGACGTGGCATGCTAAAGCCAGAGCAGAATTGGTAGGAACAAGACCTAGGCATGCGGGTTAAATATAGAGTACTGCTGGAGGCAGGCAAGGTATGTATAGCAAATGGCTTAATAGCAACTACAGGAGGAGCTGCAATCAATACATTATAAATAGCACATTTGAATTTCCGTGGCTTCTAGCTGGAAAAATATTCTGCTACAAACAGCTCTAAGATAAAGGAAGAGGCTTATTCTAGGAAACCTTGTTCTCAGCTTGTCTGTCTATACTGTTTCCTCCGAGGTGGGAACAATATAATCCAGCTGCAATTAAATTGCACCATTGAAGAAAATCAGAAGAAAACCAAAAATCCCAAACACAATATGGTAATAGTTCTCTGCTGCATTCTCACTGCAAAACTCAGACCTAGTCGGCAAGTGTTTGAAGCTCAAGCCTAGAAACTTCTTAAAGACTTAAAGAATGTGTTTGTACCAAGTGTGGCAGAAACAGGAGCTGAAGTTCTGAGAACTTCAGGCTTTGTCAAATGATAGGGGAGGTCCTTGAAAGAATTAGGGACCACCTGAGAGCATGACAAGTAAAAACAAAATAATTTTAAGCAGATTAATTGAAAAAAGAATTGTGGCAAAAAATAGGTGGGTGAAGATTGAAAGGTTTCTAGTAGCTCTAAACAAAACATAACCAAAGTCCTACAATACAGCACAGTCCCCAATGTCAATACAGAGTAACTTTGAACTATCCCTTCCACGTATAACAGAGCTTTAGCTCTGCAAATATTTTCTTATAATCTAGACATCAAGCACAACAAAAATGAAGGAGCGATACTGCAGTCCAGCTTCACTGACAGTAATTTCCTGTCTGGTCAAAAGCTGGTTATGTCAGCATGATCCCTGATGCCTCCCACAATTCAAATTAGCAGAGAATTTTTTTTACTGCTGGGCTGTGGAGAAAAGAGTTAAAACAGCAAAACTTACTCTAAGTACTGAGTAAGTATACAGCTTTACCTTGTGTAAGTATAGAGCTGCTCTTTGGAGAAGTTCTTGCAGTTAACTACAGCTAGTTGTGGGTGGTGTCAGCCCAGCTTCTGCTTAGCAGCATAATTTAGTGCCAAGACTTCCCAGATTGAGCAACATCCCATGACAACACTTCTAAAAGTCTTCTAACTTGGAGCTGAATTATACTCTTCGGGCTTGAAGCATGGGAGGAGCAAACTTGCTTCTGCCTGCCCACAGCTGTTTACTTGTGTGATAAAAGCTACGCCTGCAAGTAACCCTTGCTGTTGTCTACATATTTCATAACATAAGTAAAAATGGTGAATGGCAATAACTGCAAGTAAGACAAAACTAGAGGTTAAGTTGGTTAAGACACCCAAACTGTGTGATAATGTCCATAAATTGCTTCCAAGTTAACAGAAAGTTGAAATCTTGTAATACGTTATGGGGTATTTTCTTCCCCAAGAGAAGTTTCTTTGGTAGCCTGATAGACATTGGTTCATGCTTCTTAAATTTACCTGTTAGCCCAACACATGGTCTTTATAAGTATGGATATTTTTGCAAGTTTTTTTACTAATGTACCAACAATGCTACAAACTCCACAGTGCATAAATTTATATACTATCTATATGACTTATCCTTGTCTAGACAGTAAAAATCTGCCCTGATATTAATGCAGAGAGCTACAAATGTATTGGAGTAATACAATTTTTATGTAGGGTCAAGATCTTAAAAGACTTCAGAATATCTATCAGGTACTGGATTCACAGGGCACATCTATGGGAAGGTGTAGAACCAGGATGCACTAGCTGGGGAGCAACATCACATGAATGGCAGCAGCTCAGGATAACTGGCTGGTTCAGGCTGACTCACCCTGACAGTCGCCACTTTAGCTCTGATCTGGCTGCACAAACTTGAGCAGACTTGCTCATGGACAGAGCTCCCAGCTGCAGTCACATGATGCAGCGTGGCAGGGCCATTCTCACTTGCTGTGCATAGCACGGAGCCAGAGCTTTTCCCCCTAAATCCATGCCTGGCATAACAACAAATGGCATTCCCTTCTTCTAATAATCCTGGACAAAGACTGGTTTTTAAAAGCCGAAACAAAGGGAGACGGGAGAGTTAGCACATTATCATAAACCCCACAGATCATGTGAAACACTGAGTGGAAGAAAATTCTTTTGAGCTTGCATTTTCAGAATAGCAGGAGGGATTTTCTTTTATGGGAATTTGCTGTTTTCCACAGTTAAATTAGTCTGTCTTGCTGAGAAACACGCAAAAGAGGAATTTTGAAGAAAGGAAGCACCACTCATGTCTGAATGAGGAAACTGCCTGGCGATATGTAAAACAGGAAACAGCTAAAAGAGAAGAAAGGTGGCCAGCAAAGTCGTACTCTAAATTTGAACAGATAATACAAGCAATTAGACTATTTTGTGTTTACAGTGCCTCTTAAGAGGTTATCAAGAAGGCTGAAAAAACCTCTCAGCTTTCAAAGACTTTAGAACTCGTCACAAAAACTCTGAAACAGTTAAGTCTACCACATTTCTCCCTTTTGTACTCTCACGTTTTTTGGCAATATGTGCTGAAGCATTTGAATGAAGCCAAGAACTTGTGTTACTTGAAGCTTCATCTGTTTCTGCTATTTTTTCCCTTACTTGCAATCAATTACTTGTTCAGGATAAACTATGAACAGAGGATCTATGTTAAGGAACGAACGGACGGACGAATGAACAAATAAAAAGGCATAGATTAAATTCTGAACTAGTCTTACTTTAAGACAAATTTCTGAGCATATTCTTGAATAATCTTTAAAAGAGAGAGATGGTAAGAAACCAAAAGGTCCTACGTCATGTGGAGACAGCTTAGTTCAACCAGTGACCCAGCAGAGTTCACTGACACTTCTGTAAATTATTCATTAGGTCACGCCACAAAATGCAACCTCTGAGAGAATCGATTTCCCACCCCACCCACTAAAAAGGACACAAAGTGATGACTTCCAAAGACAGTATCTACCTGGCACCTCTCTTCTTGTCCCCACCCTACCTGGCTGCTGATCTGGGAATGTAAGACATGAAAGAAACTATGCCAGAAAAACAGGAAAGACAAGAAGATGTGCTTGAAAAGTCAAAATTTTTAAAAGGTTTGGTAGAAAAAGTATTTGGTCCTGGTCATCTTTATGAGGGAGAATTTAAGTAAGCATTTGAATGTAATAAAATGTATTTCCTAAGAAGGAAACAACATACAGAATTGCAAGCTGTCTTCACAATAAATTCAAAAGGAGAAAGTTTGCCTGCTAACAAAATCAATTCATGACTTACAAAGCACCTTTGTTTGTTGAATGGATTTGTGTACATTTCCGATACAGGGTGTCTCCTTTACCCTTTTAATACCACACTCCTTAAAGTACATTGAATAAACATTTCCGCCTGGAAATAAACCAAACCACAACTACTTTATTTATGACTTCAAATATGACAAGCTACAACCAACAAAATTCAGTGGAAATATGATGCTAAGTCTGATAACTGTCTTGGAAGAAGTTTTTTTCATCTCAGTTTTGAAAGTATATGCTTTCTCTGCAGAAACACAAGGCTTTATCTAAATGATTTCATGATAATAGAAAGTATTTGCTGCTAAAGGACTTAATACCTGTTTTCTTAAAATAAATGAAGATATATTTTATATATATATGTGTGTGTGTGTGTGTGTGTGTGTCTGTGTGTATCACTAATTATCTAATCAGCATAATGCTAACCACAAAATAATTAAATTAAGAGTAGAAAGCCATATGAGCTGAGCCACAGATACAGTAGAAACCACATTTGATAACCATTATCTGTCTCCTCTCCTTAAAAAAGAGTTTTGAAGTGCAGCACAGACACACCTACTCAGTGCTGACAGAAGGAAATACCAGGGGCTGCTGCTCTTACTGATACTGTCACCATCAGCACAACCCACTCCTCATTGCTGCTATTTGTCTCCATCACTCTCGAGGATCAATCCTGTGAAAATGAGCAAGAACAAGTGGAATGGCACAGCACAGATTTTGGACTTTCTTCTGAAGCTGGCAGCCCTGATGGGAAAGTCTATGGAACTGCACTGTGCTTTATCCTGAGGTGTGGGATACAGAAACAGGGCTGGGCACACCCCAGCATCACATGGTCACACAGTGGCACAGCACCAGCTGTACTTTCTAATCTGAACCTCCCTTGGCATTTTAAGGTCATTTCCTCTCACCCTTTCACTTGAGACACAGCAGAAGAAACCAACACCACCTTCCTTTCATTTGATTCAATTTAGTTTCACTTTGCTTTGCCACATTTAAGGCCTTTCCTTATTAGCAGAACACCATAATGCTGCAGGGACATCTCACATAAACTTGTTTGTTTTGTGTTTGGGGAGACTTAATTCTACCCTTGATCCTACATGCCTGTACTAAATCACTGTGAAGAGCATACGTGCAACACTGCCTGATTGAGCTCAGAATAGTGCAAAGCTGAAACAACTTTGCATGCATACACCTTGGAAAGCATAAAAAATTATATCTGAATATGCTCAAGGTTTCTTTAATTCAAAGGCCTCTCAGTATGTTCTAGACATTTCTTTCTACTGCTGTTGCAGTGTGGGTAACAGTGTTTCTATTGATAACAAGGGGTTTGCCTTTCGGTTTCTTGTATTTTGGAGGGGAGGTTTAATAGCAATGATGCTGGGGAAAAATCATCAATCCACTTACTAAAGTGATAACAATTCCTGTTATTTTTAATGTATTTTCAAACATTAACGGGGTGAACAAAAATAATGAGATTACACTGGAGGTGAAGAGAATTCTGTAAAACTTTCTTTGGAGTATTTTAATTTCCTGCCCTTTCTCTTCAGCTGTGTACCAGAGGATCGGTGTTTTCTGAAACAAAATGGTTGGATGCTGCCCCCTTGTGAGCGGGGCCTCTGGTCCAAAGCCTGAACCACGACTGCCTAAGACCTTTTTTTTCCTGTAAAAAAAGCATCTGATTCTCTTGTCCCAAACTCTGCTTTTGGCTGTGGTAGCACTTAACACATATGACCCACTACCTACAGCAGCAGGCAGGGCGAGTACTGAGCTCCAGTGCTAGGCCAAGCCAGCACCTCTGAACGAGGAAAACTCATTCTCTTGATTTGTTTTGATCAATGCCAGCTTTGAGGCCTTTTACCTCAGGCTGTCAGAACACATCATTAACATTATAATGCATTATTAACTCTCACAGCTCCCATTTGGGATAGGTCAGCAGCATTGCCCTGGTTTAATCAACAGCAGGCATGTGGCACAGGGCTATATAGGCATGCTGCTGGAGGCTGAGGCACAGGAGGCCCTCTGAGAGCTTGTCCCGAGCAGTTATCTGTCCCACCAGAGCCCAGCCATGTGTGCAAGCTGTTGGTGCAGATAGGGGTCAGTGACCCACACCGCTTGGGCCCCACTCCAGCATTCCAGCAGAGGAACCCCTTGCTCCAGACCTTGCTCACAATCCTGAATGTATCACAGTCACAGGAACCCAGAGCAACACTGAGTGTACCCTCTAACACCTCATAGAAGGTGCATTGTTCAAACCTCCTCAGAGGCTTCTGTCAGCCAGTGACCTGCACCTGAGGAGGGGATGTGGCAGCTCCTATCAACCACCACAGAGGAATGGCTGGTTCAGAGGGGAAAGGACAGGTCTTGGACATCAGTGAAGGTTTTGGGCCATCATCATGATCCTTTTCTTTCCCAAAAGGCCTTTCCCAAGCCCTTTCTACAGCAGGATCTGGGGGGAAGCCAGTCAAGCAAACTGTGGGATTTTTTTTTTCCTTCAAAATGTCTAACTTTAACACAAATTTTAACTGATTTTAATTGAGGAGCCCAGAACTGGAATGCTGCGTCCAGTTCTGCCTCTTCAGTATAAAAAGACAAGGGGCTATTGAAGAGGGTCCAGCAGAGGCCACGAAGATGATGAGAGAGGTGGAGCATCTCTTATGAGGAGAGACTGTGGGAGCTAAACTAAACCTGTTTAGTTCGAAGACCGAAAGAAAAACTCATTAATGATATGACAGGATGAGAAGCAATGGCCATAAACTACAACACACGAGGTTTTACCTCAACATGAGGAACAACTTTACGTTGGCGGTAGCAGAGCACTGGAACAGCTGCCCAGCGAGGTCGTGCTGTCTTCCTCTCTGGAGACATTCCAAAGCACCATTCCACCTGCTCCAGGTGGCCATGATTTGTACGGGGGTTTGGACTAGGTGGTCTCCTGAGGTCCCTTCCAACCCTAACGATTCGGTGCCGGTGTGTGTGATTCGCTAGCGCCGGTGCCCGCCTCCCCCAGCTCCGTGAGGGCTCCGGGCCGAGCGCTCCCCTCAGGCGGCTCCCGCGCGCGATCCCCACGGGGCCCCGGCGCGCTCCGCTCAGGCGCTGCGCAGCCAGCCCGCAGGGTCCTGGCGGGCGCGGGGCCCTGTGCCGTACAGCATGGCGGCGCTGTGGCGGCGGGCGCGTCCCCCAGCAGTGTCGGGGCTGCGCCGTACGCTCCGAGCGCTCTCAGGTACGCGGTACCCGCGGGGCTCGGGCCCGGCAGCGGCCGCGAATACGTCGCTCCCCCGGGAAGCGGCTGCCCGCGCCCTCCGACGCTCAGAGCGCCCGGGCAAGGTCCCCCAAGCCTTTCCGACCACCCGTAGATCACAGACTCGAGCGGCTGCTGTGGCTACCGGGCCGCCTCTCCGCTCTACTCTGAGGCGGGGCGGGCGGCGGCCGCCTCCATCCGTGAGGGCTCTGGCAGCCACCGCCGCGCCCGGTGCTCCTGAGGAGCCTGTCCCTCGGCCCCTGGGCGCTGAGGGACCCCCGGGTTCAGAGGACGGTGCAGCGGGGTGGGGGCTCCGCAGTGGGGCTGCGGCTGCCCCAGAGGCAGCCAAACCTTTCCTACGGAATCAGCGCCAAAGGATAGCGGCCCTCCCAGCCCGCCCGGCAATTCCAGGGCAAGCTCCCCCCGCCCGGGCTCGGACGCTGCGTGGGTTCGGTGCCCGCCCTGCCCGTGACGGCTCCGAAAGCAGCAGCGGCCCTGTGCCCTCACTAGAAGGAGTTGTCGCTCACCTGCGGCTGCTCCCGCCGCCTCACCCCGCGCCGGGAGCCGGGGCTGGTTTGCTCCGAGGCCGGTCTGTGCAGTGGCTGGGGTGGCAGCAGGGGCCCGCTTCCCTCTGACCTCGTCCCACGCCCCGACAAGGCACTCACGGCATATAAAGCTTTGAGTGCAGTAAGGTGACCCCGCGGAAAAATATTGCGTAGAACTCGCTGCTGTAATTCCGAGACAGAGACCTGTACTGGGTCTCGGTTGCATTAATTATGAGCCTCTTGGGACGTTGTGTAAAAATGTAATCTGTTTTCTCACTTTGTTTGAAGTGCTTAATTTTCTGTATTTCATTCAGAAAACGGGAGTAGATAGCTTAATGAACAAACCACAGCGCTAGAGTGAAGAAAACCCAAATCAGCAATAATCAATTATAAAAATAGGTGTACTCTGATACTGTCCTTACATACCTCTCCCATCTTCCTGATCTGTTTCTATTCCTTCTTTTTTTCACGTCCTCTTCACAGGAAAGAATGAGTATGATCTTCTGGTCATTGGTGGAGGGTCTGGAGGCCTTGCTTGTGCAAAAGAAGGTTTGTATGCATAAATAACTAACAGCAGTTTTGGTTTAACTTCAGTGGGGTGTAAGGAAACTAAGGGAAGTGTTACTGATAATCTTAAAGCTTTTTAAGAAGCATACTATGCTCAGTACCTGTACATTAATCATTAACTTAGCTCCATATGGTTAATCTGCAAATTGATTCACACCCTCAGATGGTGTGATCTTGTTTGGCTTTCCTCTTAACCTTTTAAAAAATATTTCTTCTTTTGTCATGGGAAAAACTATTAAGCTTTAATTTCACAGTTGTAAAAGTATTCAGAGTACCTCCATGGATACTGTACTTTTTTTTAATACTATTTTCATTTATGTATTAAAACAACAATACCTTCAGACTGCTTCCAAGATCTAACTGCTGTAGAGAACCTTGCCCCCTTTGGATCTCAGGGTAACGTGTTCAAGAACCCACAGTGTTCCTAAACATCTCATTTGAGGTCAAATTGCATTTTTAGGGTCAGTGGAAGCTGGAGGCCCCAGTCTGGGTTATTAAGCATCTTCCAGAGAATTTGCTGATTACATAGGCAGGTTGGGTCTCTGGTCTGGTATCTTGAGTTAGACAGAAGAAACCACCAGCTGTCATCTCCTGTATTTTATCTGTGTCTGTGCTACTAAAAATGTTTATGTATTTCTCCTTGCTCTAAATACCTGACCTTGCTTCTTTGTTTACAGCTGCTCAGTTTGGAAGAAAAGTGGCTGTTCTGGATTATGTTGAACCTTCCCCACGAGGTATGGAAGAGAAATAAGAGTAATAATTGGACATGCATATAATTCAGCTGCTCAGGTGAGCAGGTTGCTCCAGATAGCAGTGTTCAAAGCCACACTGCCTGTTTTGCTTGGAGGAAAAGCCCTTAAGCCCAGCTTGTGCCATGGCTCGTTCTCTCCAAGATGAACCAGCTGTGCCTGCTCCCCTGCACATTGAGCTTGTTAGCAGTGCTTGATGCTACCATTTATAGTGGACTTTGGACTTAAGTGAGAATATTCCCTTTGTCAAAATGTTATTTACAATTTCTGAAAATCACTAATTGTGTTATACTAAGGCTCCTTGTACACAATGCACAAAATGAGATCTGCAAATGTGAATGTTTAGTTACTGAATCTTCTGAGCTCTGAGAAAAATCTTGAGATGGTTTGAATTTTAGAAGAAAAATATACAGAGATGGTTTTTATCAAACCAATGAGCACAAAGAATGTTATAAACTGATCTGTAGGAGACAGTAAACTGTGTTGTTACAGAACTTTTTACTTCCCATGGACCCAACTGCATTGTTACACTAATCTGATGCATTTACTTTTTTTTCTTTATTTATTTTTTTTTTCCCAAGGAACCACATGGGGACTTGGTGGAACTTGTGTGAATGTTGGCTGCATTCCTAAAAAGCTTATGCATCAAGCAGCCCTTTTAGGGAGTGCCCTTAAAGATGCCCAACACTATGGCTGGAATATATCCCAACCTGTTCATCATACCTGGTAAAGACTGTTGCTTATATCCACTCCTATGTGCTGCAAATGCTTAACAATAACTTTTCCCAGCTGGTGTTTATTATGGGACAGTTAGGGAAGTGAATTTTGCATGTGAAATTTTAGCCTGGTACTTGTTAAAAAACAGAATTAGTTTCTGGTTTCTCGGGGCAGAAATTATGTTGATTTGGACTTGATTATTTGCTTTTACAACAAAAAATACTGTGCTTCATTCCTGATTTTCAGCATTTATCTTTGCCTATATCTTTGTGTTGCATAACCTGAATTTGTAATATAATGACTTCATATTCAGTCTCTTGTTTTGCAGGTCTGTGATGGCACAAGGTGTTCAGAATTATGTGAAATCCTTGAACTGGGGACACAGAGTGCAACTACAAGAAAAGTAAATCAAACTTTGAAGTTTGTATTTCTTCCCACAGTCCAGGAGGTGCTCTTGCCCTTGTAGAACTGCAGAATTGCCTTTGAAGTTTCTATCTAGAGCTAATATTTTGAGTCTGTAAGTCCTTTCTTCTGGGGTCTGTAAGTGCCCTTGTCAATGTAAGTGGTCTCTTCCTCTCCCATTTTCCTTTTTGGTGAAATAGTTTTTGACACTGACCATATACAAAAGTTTTCTAGCAGTGTGGTGATGCTCTCTTCAGTCTGGAGAGGTTTTGCATTAATATGAAGCAGTCAAGGTTTTTTAAGATACTTTTGATCTCATCCCCCAAAATTTCTATGCCATACAAACCCACAGCTAACACTATGCTAGAGCAGCAGATTTTTTTTTTTTTTTTTTTTTTTTTTTTTTTTTTGCTTTCAGTGCAGAAATGGTTCCAAGTTTTTCAGCATGCAGTTTCTTTTATAGAGAAATTATAATAGAAAATTTAACAGATTCTGGTCTTGTTACTCCTGCTGAGGCACTTTGGTGTGTTCTCAAATGAGCATGGTATCAGAAATGCTATAGATAGTACTAGTGATGCTATGGCTAACAGAAAATGTATTTTCTGAAGAGGTTAATAACCTGATCTCAAAGTTTGTTACAAGATTACATTACTTTTCTGCATAGAGGAGTTAAATGTGACACAAGAATTAAGTGACAAATTATGACAGAGCTACAAACAGTCCTATGAAATGAGATTCCTTCCTTTTACTGCTCTATGCCTGATTGCTACCCTTTTTAGCACTTAAATACAGAAAAGGTAGCTGATTGTATTTCATACCTATTCTTGTTAAATGTACATTGCTGATGCAGTTTTCTTCTAAACAGGAAGGTGAAATATTTCAACATCAAAGGAAGTTTTTCTGATCCACATACAGTCCGTGGTTTAACAAAAGCAGGTAAAGAGGTGAGCTGCTGTGCTGATTTCTGCAGTGTTGTTCACTTGGAACATTTCAGGCCATTTGGGAGCGAGACTGTCCTTTTGCAAATTGTTTGAGGTATTCAGTATTGTTTTAGTGAGTGAGATTTGCATTTTCCACTTAGAGAAGTCGTTTATGAACTTGGCTGGTGCCTGCTGAGTCCCTGGCCTGGCCTCTTAGAGGCTCTTGCTTTTTTCTGCGGGTGGAAATGCTGAGACAAAAGATTTTTGTTTGATTTGGTCAGTCATGCTGATGCTTACAGAAATGTAAGTTCTGAGAATTAGGTTGCTCTGAGCTGTTTCCCTCCTTCAGGTGATTTGTAGGGGTGATGGACTCGGTAATACCAAACTGTGTGTGGGAGGCAATTAGTGTGAATGCACAGCTGGGTCACTTAACAGAATGGCCATTGCTGGGTATTTAACAAGGACTGAACGTGCCTCTTTAACACCTTTTTGAGGGTAATTGTTTAATGTTACTGATTAATATCAGCTTGAATGTCAGGTTTTTGGGGGTAGGTGCCTAGGATTTTCTAGAAACAGTCTCCTTTTGAGGTAGCTTAACTCCAGGCCTGAGGTAGAATTTACTGCTGTAATCTCTGTGTGTTTTATCCTGACAAGAAATTGATTTTAAAAGTGTTGTTTGTGCATAACTATTGCTTCTAAGTAGTCATCAGAATCTTGCAGAGTGCATGAACAATTGCATGGTTAATATTAAAACAAAACCTAGTGGAGAATGGGTAGGAGAAATTCTGCAGGTATTAGTTTATCTCCACCCTTTTTTAATGCATTGCTGATTATTATGTCACATAAATAGCAGATGGTAGTGCCAGTTTTCTCATTGATTATTCATTTGTACATAGATGAAATCCAAAGACAGATAAAAGGATTGCAAATTCTTGATTTTGATTTTTCATTTTTGTTTGTAGACTGTTGTTACTGCTGATAATATTGTCATTGCTACTGGAGGAAGACCAAAATACCCTATGGATGTAAGTTACCCTTCCATTTGACAGCTCCAGTGCTTTGCTGAGATGCAGAACACAGTGAAGGAGGATAAAGAATGTAAAAATAAAGCAACATATGAGAGTTTTTTGTACTTGTGTCACACAAAAAATTGTCTTTATATAAAAGATGGCTTTTTAAAAAAACATTTCGATAGACAACAATTTGCTCTGATTCAGTATGTTGGTGATGCTTAGAGCTGTAGGATAATTCAGATTGGAAGTTGGCAGCCCCAGATATATTCCCCTTGGTGTGTACTTCAGCCAATACAGCCCAAACTGCTATTAGCTTTTATTGCTGACAGGATTTGCATTGTAGATTCACCTGTGTCATCATAGGTTGCAGGTGCACTGGAGTATGGAATCACAAGTGATGATCTGTTCTGGTTAAAGCAATCTCCTGGAAAAACGTAAGTTACCTTACTGTGGCTGTAATAGATGCTGGCATTCCTACCTTTTCTAAATAGCAAGGTGAAAAATGTTCAGAATTGCCTTTTGTGCACCCATTTTTCTTCTGTTTTCTTTCTGAAAATGTGCTTTGCGATGCAGCTATATGATACTCCCAAACTTCATTAGTAACTGATAGATCTTCCCCCTCCACGTCTTATGAAATTCCCTTCTAAAATCAAATTAAATAACGTTTTCACCGTTTTAGGTTGTGCTGTAGCGATTACACCCCGAGTCACAAGAGGGCAGCATGAACTCACCCGGGGGCTGCTCAGTCCCTGTTCCTCAATTAGGGGAGAGGCTCCAACAAAGTTTTGCTTTCTCCTAAGTCGTGGCAGTTCTGTTAACAAAAGAAAATATGAAGAAACATTTGGGTTACTTTTGCTTTGGAAGCTATTGTTTAACTGAAATATTAAAACATTGGTTTTGATGGAATTACTAAAATGCCACAGTTGTTTTTTACAGTACAGAGCACAGTAAGATTCCGAGTCAACACTGCTACAGAGCAATTTCCTGATGAAAATAATTGTGATAGGAAATGCAGATTTGCTAGCCTGAAAGTCGGATAATGCTATCTTTTTGTCTTTTCTATTGAGCAATTCTAGAAAAAGCAAAAGAGACTTCAAGCTATAATACTGGTGTTTGTTCAAAAAACATACTTGCCATTCATGGCAGTGACTTTCTGCTATAAAAAATGCACTGTGTTAAGCTAAACTTCAAATAGGAAAATGAGGCTTCTTGGTGCAGTTTTAGAAAAAAAAAAATTGTTTTTGTTTGTAGTGTTTCAGTCACCTCTAGAATGTTGAAGGCATGATTTATGCAAGGAAATTGTTTTTAAGAAAAGCAACACCCACCCCCTCAAAAAAAGCCCCAACAAAATCCCAAACCAAAATAAAAGATTTATCCTTGTAAGAGGTTTCTGTGAAAATGTGGCTCTTGTCCAGTTGCTGCCAGTGCAAGTTGTAACAGTGTAATGTGGGAGTCTAGTGTTTATATGTTGCATTCCTGAGATTTAGTCAAAATAAGCCTGCAGGGGCTACAGTAGCATTTCTGTGCTTTATCAGGCTGTGTCTTAGCAAATGAACGAGGGAGTTGTTAAAGGTTTGTTTCTGTCGGATTTGTTTCTGTTATAAATATTCCCAAGGTTCAGTTTAACACCTTTTGTTTTTAGTCTAAGCTATGTTGTAGTTATTCTTTCTTTTCTCCCTCTCCAAATGTACATAGCTACAAATTACATGCCTGGAGGTTATAGAGCTGTCAGTCCTGCAGTTATTCTTTTTTTTTTTTTTTTTTTTTTTTTTAAGTAAACCATTAACCAACTTAAAAGTCCCATAGATATACAAACATGGGGAAGAAACTCACTACTGAGATGAAGGGTTTTGGCAGAGTGAATTAGAAGAGATGCCTTAAAATGTGTTGAGAATGAGTAAGAAATTGAGCAGGTGTGAACAAGGTTAGGTTCTGCTTTCCTAACTTTTCTTTTAGACACTGACAATGCCCAGGAACCCCCTGCTTTGTACAAGAAAGTGTGAATAATGTGGGGCTGATGCTCTGAGTAAGTGCCAGCTGACATCCATTTTTCATCTAATGAAAAAGAAGAGCAAATATATGCCCAAATTACAGAAATTCTTATTCTTTTCCCTGTGAATCTCCAGTAGATATTTCTTTATGGGCAGTATATGGCTTTTTGCAGCGCTTCCCAGGAGCTGCATGCTAATAAGGGTGTGATCATTCATTCACAGATGAATCAGATGCCCTAACGCTGGAAAAAATTATTTCCCATTATGTGAAATTATTTGCCAAGCAAAAACCCCAGACTAGCAGATTTTAATCGCTTTTACTCAACCTATTCTCTGTACACCTTCAGAAGTTGTGTGTTTTTATTGTAAGATAGAGAGATGTTATCTGGAGCCTTTTGTAAGAAAACATGTGTTGTACTGACTGTGCAATCCCTGGGGCTTACAGAGCTGCAGCCTCCATGTCTGCACGCCTTAGAAGTTTAAAAGCATTGCTGTTAGAACTGGGAGATGCTGCAGATTTGTTTAGAGTAAGGCATAGGCCACAAGCCCATTCAAAAACCTAACAAAATACTTTGTTGTCAGTAGAAATACTGTGTGGGATGCCATCTCCAAGCTGTGAGATGTTAACAAGTCTGTATAAGACATAAACAGCAAAGGAGTGCAAGTGCAGCCTGTCCAGCAGCTGAGTGTTAATGGCTGCCTGGAGCTGCTTTTACCTGCAGAGCAGGGACTGAGCATTCTGCCTTTTGTACCCAGCAAATGTAGGGAACTGAGGATGTGGTCAGGAGAGAGAGGAACTGCTGCAGTGTAGGGATCAACTGGGGACAGAGATGGAAACTGCTGTGCTGGAGAGCTGATACACCTCATAAATTGCAAGTGTTGATGGACAGTTGCAATTATATTCTTGACTGAAAGGATGTGAAATATTGGAAGAAGTGGGAGCGCTAGGGTTTTATTTAAGAACTAAAATGGATATATTTGGTAAACATCAGTCTAAGTAAATCTATTAAACCCATGTTCTACAATATCATGCACAAATGTTTGAAGACAGGAAGGGCAAATATTTGGCATCTGAAAAATACAACAATTAAAAAGCAGATGGTTATAAATCAAAATGAAATTTAGCAATGAATAAAATCTTCATTGGGAGCTGTAATCTACTTGATAGGAAGACATAATCTAATTGATAGACCATCCCCATGTGCTGAAAGATGAGCTGTCAGGGAAGATTGGCCTGGCTGAATAGAGTTTTGGCTGGAACTCAGGGAAAAAAGGAGTGTTTATGCCCCTGGGAGAAGAGGGAGGACCACAGGGATGCCACAAGGTTGTGCAGGGAGAAAATTAGAGGGGCCAAAGCCCAATTAGAACTTAATCTGGCTACTGCTGTAAAAGGCAATAAAAATGTTTCTATAAATACAGTAGCAACAAAAGGAGGGCTCAGGAGAATCCTCATCCTTTATTATTGTTGTGGGGGAGAAGCACAGTAATAAGGTTAAGGCTAAGTTACTTAATGCCTTCTTTGCCTCAGTCCTTAATAGTAAGAGCAGGTGTTCTGTGAGTACCCAATGCCTGAGCCTGAAATATGGGGACAGGGAACAGAATGAAGCCCCCATAAATCATGAGGGCTTGGTTAGAAACCTGCTACAGCACTTGGACATGCACAAGTCCAAGGGACCAGAGGGGATCCACCCCAGGGTGCTGAGGGAACTGCTGGAAGAGCTGACTGAGCCACCCTCCATCATTTCCCAGCAGTCCTGGCTAACTCAGGGGTCCCAGCTGACTGGAAGTTGGCAAATGTGACACCCACATCAGAAATTTTTTTTTTCCTGGTTGTGCAAAAATATGCATGAATGAGTTCATTCCACTGCTTTCTTCTTTTCTTCCTTTTCTGTAACAGGTTGGTTGTTGGAGCCAGCTGTATCCTTTGAAAAGCCTGTGATGATCTATGATTATAGCTAGCATAGCTGTCTTTCATATGAAAGTTCAGTTTTCAGAATTCCTCTGCTCATGTCATATAGTTGAGTTGGTAAGAGAATAGTAGTAATTTTCTATGCAGTAGCATCATGGAAATTAAGATCAGCTGACGATAAATTCTCAGGATCTTAAATCCAGTGTTAACTATAAGATTCCAAGTTTTATTCTATGTACAAAGGCAAGCTAAAGATGTCTGTGTGAGGAGAACTTGGTATCTCCCAGTGAAAAGCCCACTTGTATACTACTGATAAATTGTGTTTCTTGAAATTGTTGTTTACATTTGCTTAACTGGTGTGTCATCAGATGTGTCCCTTGAGTGTGCTGGTTTTCTGACAGGCATTGGATTGGACACTACAGTCATGATGAGAAGTGTCCCACTTCGTGGGTTTGATCAGGCAAGTACAGACTATCTTACATCTCCTTATCTAGCAAATAAATTAAAAGATAGATTTTATTTTTATCTCCTAAAGAAAAAATGTTGTTTGCATCTCCAGACATTTCCTAATATGTGCACAGTTTTTGAGGTGTCAGTGACAAACACCACCCATGCTAGTGACACTAGTGACAGCTCCTGGTTGTGTGTCACCCTCTCCCACCCTGGAGTGACTTCCTTAAAACTAGTGGCTTGTTTGCCTTAAAAGTGATGGCATGAGTTTGTAAAACATTGTATAAGAATAATTATTGGGATTTACACTCCTCATTGAAGAAATCCACACCTGTAACAGCATGAGATCTGAGCAAGCAGGGAGTAGTGTGTGTATAGCACTTGGTCAAACACTTACAGGGCTTGCTCTGAAAACTTGATCCTCTGTAGGCAGGAGGAGCACAATGGCCATACCAAAGTTAATAAAGTATTAATGGAGATAAAATAATTATGTTCAGTCTGCAGCCACATTGAGGCTGATGGAAACTGATTAACAAGCTCTCATGTTTCTGGAGAGACATAACCCTGCTGTTATCTTCATATTAGTTAATATCAACTTTGAAAATAAAGTTTTGTGAGCTGAGAGAGCTTGTGTGGAGTTGTTCTATGTGAGTAGTTTTGTAATAATGTCCTTTAAGTAATAAACATACTCTGGCAAGGTGCAACCTGAGTTCCTGCAGTCAAGAGCACTGATGTCTTTGGATAAACCGGTTGATGCCACATTTTACTACTTCAGTTTGGTGTGGCATTATTTCAAACAGGCTCTTAGGACAAAAGTGGTTTGGTTTTTTTGTATTGGAACTTTCCATGAAACTTTAGTGATTCACAATCATTGAAGAGAAATGTCAGGTGTTATGGCAAAAGGAAATATCTTTCTCCCATTGTTCTGTGAAAGTATTTAATTTTTATCAAACTACTAGAAAATTGTAATTATTGTCATGGCAAATTGAATATGCTCTAGATTGTGTAAAGAATAAAGTCTTTAAAAGCAACCATTTTATTAATATACTGTTATATTTTTTTGAAAATAGTTTGAGCATTCAGGTGTAGGTGCCTCTTGGAATGGAGTTGCAGGTCATAGTGGCTCCCTAAATTATCATGTGTTAGCAGTGCATAGTAGCTAAGTGATAAAGAATGTTTGAAGTGCCACAAGGTATTTACTGGGATTTCCTGAACCCAGCTGAAGGAGGGGTTTACATTGAAAAGATCATGTATATAAGAAAAAAAAATTTGTTTCACTACTCAACAGCAAATGGCTTCTTTAGTAACTGAGCACATGGAATCGTATGGCACAAAATTTTTAAAGAGATGTTTCCCAACTAAAGTTGAAAAATTGGAGAGCGACAGATTGCAAGTCACTTGGAAAAATGCTGACCTGGACACAGAAGAAACTGATTCTTTCAACACCGTGATGTGGGCAGTAGGTAAATATGATTATCTTAACATTTCTTTGCAATGCTTTCCATTCTGAAAGTGAAGTCACTTCATCATGGGGTCAAACAGCACCCCCCCCCATTAAATGTTTAGTGACTTAAACATTGATTGTTGTTTAATTCTTTTCTTGCATGCCTGACTTGTTCATTTACAGTCTAAAAACACATTAAAGTTACAGTGAATGGAAGAAGTCTGTGGTAACTATTTTTGCATGAGCTGCAATTAATGGGAGACCCTCTAGTCTTTCTCACTTTTACTAGAGTAAGAACATGAATTCCAGCAAACTCTGGTTTGCAGGTAGTGTTCTCTAAGTCCATACTCTTGATTGATTCATGAAGCTATTCACTGTAAGTGCATATTTATCCTGTTTAAGAGGCTGCCATTTCTTCTAGGATTTTTTCTAAACTGTGCTGCTTAAGTTTGTTACACCAGCTGTCATCCAATTCAGAGAAAAAGAAGTAACTGTCTCTAAAAACCCAAGGTTTTGCAGGAAACCTTGAAACTGTATAGCTTTTTGAAATCTGGTTAGGGACTTTCACATATCTCAGACCCCTTGGAACTGACATACGATGACTAAGAGTGAATTGGTTTAAAGGAATGCTGTGATAAATGTCTATGAGCATAATCACCAGAAGTGGGAATCAAATCTGGGGTTTTTCTCCTTTGAGACAAATGCTGCTTCCTGCAAGGACTAACACACTAAATTATGTACAAGGCTCCAGCCCACAGGAATGAAAATACTCCTGCAGTGTTGCCTCCCTAAGCTGCTCATTTGTCGCTGTTACAAGTCTGTCCTCAGTTTCTCTATTGGTTCAGATGGGCTGTAAGCCCACCAGAGTAGGAGACTCATGTCTTTTGTGCTTATAAAGCTTTGTGATTATCTGGAATTCTAGATCAATAATGCATGGCTAAAGGTAGTAGTGGTATTTGGCAGGCAGATGATATCTGGCAAACAAAGTAAATAGGCTTAAACGTACTGCCCAAGAAATCCGTTTTGATGCAGACAAGTAATCAGTTTTACTAGCAGCTTTAGCAATCCCCTTGACTACTTTATATTCTTTTTATCTGGCACTTCTGTTTCAGAGTAGTGGGAATGCATTACTCTTTCATTTGTTTATATCATAAATTTAAATTCTTGTGGTTGTAGAATAGATCCATTACAGGATCAGAAACAGATCATTTACAGCATTTCTTATTTTGCCCAGTGGATTTAATCTACTGTCCAGTTGTTCCATTTCCCTGGTTAAGTCAGCTTTATATCTTCCTAATACCCCAAACAGAGAGTAGGTTATGCATTGTGACAAATGTTTTCTTTTCCTTTCTGTAACTACTACTCTCTTAGAAGTGCCTTGGGCTCTACAAATTGTGGAAACAGCCTGTAATAATGGATTATTCTCATCAGAACCAATCAAACAGACTAGTGCTTGCCAAGGGCAAAAAAAAGCTCATGCTATCTGGACACATAACAATCCTGAAAACTGTAGAATAATATTCATGAGGTGAGATGAAAATGTTTCCAAAAAGTGGGTTTCTAAGTGCTGTATTTGATTTTTCTTAAGCTTTCTGGTGAAAAACCCAACCCATTCTGTGGTTCTGTGAAAAGTACACTGAGTTGGAGACACACATGTCAAATGTCGTCAATTTGTTTACTTTTGTCTAAGATAGAAAAAAGAGCTATTAAGTTGAAAAATAAGAAAAAAAATCTTGGTTTACTGTTAATTATAATGGAATAAGGTTGCATGATGGACTGTTGCAATTCAGTTGTAACTTGAGTCTGCTCATTATTTCAATGAGGAGCTACATGTGTTACAATTTTTGTCATGGATTTGAGTTACAATCCATATTTAGAAACAGCAAAATGAATAGTGTGAGGATATTGTGTTGCCTTTTTTTAGCGTTCAAATTGGCACTCCCCTCTTAAGGACTGAACACATTAACAGTTAAAGCTGGTTAATTGCTGTGCAGTCCATATGATTCATTGTTTTGCTCTGTATCAACACACCCACACCAGGTGTCTCTGATAATAGGCTGGGAAACTTAGTGGTGTTGAGGATTTCCTGTCTGCAGATGTGCCAGTTATAATACTGATTGAAGCAAGTCAGCTTGTAGACTTGGTTAAAAAGCAGCTGCTACTGTTAACTAACTGGAGCCTAAATTATAGTACATATTTCCATAATTTTTGCCAGTGTATCATGGAATTTTAGTAGGATTTTATTAATAATGTTAAAAATTGTACTGTAGCTTATTAAACTATCTCCTGATGTCAACCCTTTAAAAAGAAAATTAGATTGTGTTTGTCTGAGGAGTTTTGTTTTGCTTTTGGAATGTGTGATTTTCTGCTTGTATGGATAAGCCAGTAAAAGCAGGCACAATGCTCCCTTTGTTTTTCTAGCAGCTTTTTTGAACTAGTCAAAATATTTGAGGGGAAAAAATGAAATCTCGTTTTGATACATTTTAATGTAATTTGAAAGTTTCAGTCCGAAGCTTTGTAGGTAACTCATGGATCTATCATACCTTGTTGAGGGACTACATACTGTTATATTCCATCTCAGTGCAAAAGCTTGTTCTTGATGTTTATTTCATTTTTCCAGTTCAGCTCTGTATGTCTTTCTGTCTTACTAGTGCTGTCTTTGGCTTCTAGAGAATTCTCCTGAAATGATAAGTTTTAGAGGTTTTGAATAGAATCCTTGCTGTTTGGTATCGACTAAGAGTTAAGTATGTAGCATTTTTTATAATAGTGTTCTTCAAGGCTTGCAACCAAACCAGTATGGGTTAACAAGGGAAACAGAAATTTTGTTAGGAGATTTTCTGTGAAAAGTCCCATAAGCTAAAATATTGCTGTGATCTCCTTTGAGCACATTTCTGCCAGCCCCTGTAGAAAAGGGAATGGGCTTTAGATTTAGCTTGACAAACACAATTTTGCCATTGAGTTTTTAATCTTTGCATTATTCAGTGAAAAATAAAGCACCTTGGTTGCTCTCAGACAACTCTTAATGCTAATGTGCTGTGGTTTACTGGAGCTTTGGGTCTTTGTTCTGAGCTTCCCATGTCTGTCTCTCTTACTAACTTAAATTCATTGCTTTCTTGATTAGATATGGTTTCTGCAATCCTAATGAAATTTGATTAGATATGGTTTCTGCAATCCTAATGAAAATTGTCATTCCCATTATATCAGCCAGTGCTTTTAGATTTTTTCCAATATCTAATTTTAGGGACATTCAGTCAGACTTTATTCAGCAGGGCTATTTTTAATGTGCTTTTCCCTTTGTGTAACCAACCCATAAACTTTGAGTGTAACTTTTATTTTATGCTCCTTATTATGCCAGCCTGTAACTAAAAAAATAAGTTCATGTGCTAGGCTATGCCTCTAAATCTGCATGTGAAGAAGGTTGGATTCAGAACTATTTCAGCACTAAGATGCTATTTGAGTTGATAGGTGATGCTAACCTTTACTTCACTGATGGTAGAAATAGATTTTTAAATGGTAAAAAATTACTCCAAAGTAATTTCTTGAAAACAGTATAATTACTGCATGCAGCAGATTCTGTTCAATCATAAATGCTGAGGAGATTGAAGCCAATGACCTGCCTCTCTTGGGAATGGTGATTGAGTGCTTGTTTTGAGACTGAAGAGCCATCCTTTGAAACCAAACCTTTGCTTAAAGCAAGCTTTGTGTGGGAGAAATAATGTAAGAGAGAACTGTAACTTTCTTCTCAGAAAATGTTTCCAGCCCTCTTCCATTTTTACAGGACATTGAGAACAAGAAAAGTAGAATTTTAGAAGTCTGTCCCATGCTGTAAGTTTTTAATTTAATTACATGTCATTTGGAGTTGCTTTTATTGTGAACTCCAGGTGTGCACTGGATGGCCACAGGCAGGTTTTTGCTCATTGTACCACAAGCTTTCTGCTGAGAGGACTCCTCTGTGTAAAAAGTGTTATTGCTACAGGAGAGTACAGTGAGCAGCCTTGCCAGAGAGCCAGTTACTGCCCCAGTATTGACTAAGGACCAGATTTCTTTTCAAATTGTGGCAGGCATGTTGGAGGTTTATCAGTAATGGATGTAATGTTCAAAAGCATCCTTGTAGAAATGGTGCACACTGTTATCAATGTTATAAAGGTTCTGAACTTTTTTTAACCTTACTTAATCTTACTCTAGTCAATATTTTCCTGTAATCTGACCAGTAGTTACACTGAAATGGTTTTTATTAGTCTTTATCAGCTGGTTATGTTTTAGTGAACATCTTGTGGGTTTTAGGAGACATTTGAAGGAGGAAAGGGCAGTGGTATTGAAACTAATTTGGGGAATGTGTCAGAGACTCAGAATGAAGAGAGTACTAAGTCTGGGGACAAAGACAAGATTTTGATTAAGGTCAGATTGAGGTCAGATTGGATAAAGTTATAATGTGATGTGCCAATGTATAGGGAAGAAGTGGAGAAGATTATTTGGCTTGAGCTTTTTCCAGAAAAACTCTCATGTCACCTGGCAGTATCCTCACAGTGGCCATCTACAATAAAATGTGTGGTTTGCTCCAGTTTGGATTTTTCAAATGTTGGGAGGCAAACAGGCATTCTAACTTCTGTGGTTAAAAAACTCTGGAAGACCCATTATAAAATTCTGCTGTCAGCTGCACCTTTATCACCCTGGGAAATCTTACTGGATATAAGAGTATGCTGTCACTCATTTGCCACTCCTACTTACCTGACTATGGCTATTCCTCTGAATTCTGAGTTTAGCTGTTCCAGTCTCCACTGTTGAAGGTCCTGCACCTGAAGGTCACAGTCTGATACTCATTCCTCTTGTTTTGTGTTCAGGCATAATTACCAGAAGTCCCAGGCAGGTGATGGGACACAAATGCCACAGCCAGCCTGGCCAGTGTCTGTGATGTGAGCTTCAGCCCCTCCCCTGTCACTCTCTGCAGTGCAGCCCCCTGGCTGGCAGCCCTCTTAGGAAGCTGAGTTGTTAGATTTTACAAAAACAGATCAAAAAGCTGCTTTTTCTTTTAAAGTTAAAAGCAAATGGGGGCTGGCACTGAGAGCAGGGCTCTGTGTGGTTTTCACAGCTGTGTGGTAAGCGTGTGGGTCTATGAAAGATGAGATTGTGGTGTGCTGTTAGAAGTGCAGGAGGCAGGTAACCTTTTTAAGGGTCAGATTTGAGTTACACCTTTCTTCTAGATGTCTGGCATATTTTGCTGTTTTGAATGAAAGCTATATCTAATCTTGTGTCCTATACAATTGTACACTCCTGTTCTTTGGCAGTTTAGGACATCTTCAATCTAAAAGCACATGTGCTGATTTTAGGCAAAGTGTAGGTTTGTGTGCCTGGTAGGATTTGGCATCTTAGAAATAAGCTGTGAAGTCATGCTTTCTTGAAGTTGAAAATATGAAAAAATCAGGAGTTATGGGTATAAAATGAAAGTCCTTCTGAGAAATGGTGAAAACTGATTTTATAATAGTGAATGTTAGGAAACATCAAAATTCCCTGAATTTGGCACTGCAACCTACCAAGACACATTGTATAATCGTGAGCCTCAGCTACTGAATTTGAGATGAAGCAAGATCAACAAGAATATTTCTTGTTTATGGGGGTGAACCTACATGGGGCTAAAGGCCAGTAAAGCTTCAGTTCAGTGTTTAAGAATTCTGGTTTTGCCTTCAAAAATAATAGTTAAGCAGTGAAATTGAGAGAGAAACTTCACTATGAGAAGCAGCACTTTTTTTCTAACTCTTAGCTATTAATACCAAGCTGTACATATGTTAAAATTGGCTGCAATGGAAAGGTTAAGTGTTATCCTGCAGGTTTGATAAACTCAGCTGTTGTTGCCACAGGTCTTTAAATTACTCTGTTGAGGGGTTTTCTTTTTTTCCTCTTTCAGTGCCTGCCATTGCGTGCTAAGTTTTCTCTTGGCTCTGCCTGGCAGGAAAAAGAGGAAACTAGAAAACCCCATTAGTTGTCCATTTGCAGAATACCCAGGCTTTACTCTCAATACCCAAAGAAATACAACGGTAGGAAGTTGTTTCACATCCGAGCCAAGATAAGGTCCTGGAGGTTTATTATTTTTGTTGCCTGATAGCATCAGGACTGGGGAGCAGGGGGCAGAGAAGGAACAGCAGATCAACATCCCATGGGGACAACAGAAGGGAAGACAGACAGATAGCCAAGTGCCGACAGCTTCAGTCAGTGCTCCCAGAGGAAGTGTTGGTTTCAGCAGATGAAATTAATACACAGAAGTCTTTACAGAGGCATTCAGATGTGACATTGTTTGAGGGCCTGGCTATATGGAAGATGTATAAAGCACTGAATCATATGTTTACATATAATTAGGTCTGTATTGACAAGCCAGGTTTTCCTTTTGTTTAATAATTTCCTACATTAACATCAAAGAGCTTGTTTTTATAATGAAAACACGTTTCCTCTTTTGTTGTGCTTTGCTATAGCTCTGTATTAAATTGAATGCAAATCATGACCCACACAAAGGAGACTTGTATGTGTAGATATATCCATATTCATTAAAGCCTCTAAAACGGACACAATGTTGAAAAATTTCCTTAATTTGGATATAGTCAGGTTTGGTTTTTTTCTGTGTGATCCTGTGTAGCCTTAAAAATGTTGTGACTACCACATAATTTCACTGTGCTTATTAACTTTCAAACAAGTTGGATAGGATTTAAGATTCCAATTTCTGGGTCAGGAATTGCTTCCTTAGATACTCTATACAAAGCTCAGTGTAATGCTGTTAAGACTTCAGTAATCAAGGGGTAACTATGCAGGAAACTCTACAAAAATATATTTTTTAAATATGAGATAATTTGATATCATTGGAATAGGAAGCTGTAATAAAATCTGGGCTTGGTTGGATTTGCCTCATTTGTTTTTAAATACATTTAAAATGTTTCTGAACTCTACAGAAATAGCTCAAATACAGTTTGAGATAACTGAATCAGCATTTAGGACTTGAGAGCAAAGTTAATAAAATTTTTCATCTAAGCTGAGGGCACTAAAAGTGTTTCAAGATAAGTGTATTCAGATTACAAGAAACAAGGACATCAGGAATGTTTAACAGCATTATTAATAATTTTTATTCAAAGAGTAAACACAACACGTTGGCATTGAGCACCATTCAGTTAACGTTTATTGGAAATTTTCAGTGTAGAAGTTGCTTAGTTTTTATATGTATATTTGTGCTACATTAGGAAACTGAATTTAGAATCTTCAATAAATATGAAATCATGTGGTTTTCCATATTTAAAAAGGATAACCCTCTGATGTCTGAGCAAAGGCAGTAGTGATTGAGCTCCTTTCCCACAGAATGTCATGTGCATGCTTTCCACCCCTGCAGCTTTCTCAGTATAAGTTTTCTCATATTTCTGCTTGGACTATCAAATAGAACAAAGTTCTTGGAGATCCACAGTGGAGGATGCCAGCTTTTTAGATTAACACTGCTAAAGTTTTCCAATAGCTTTTACTTTAATTTTTTTTGTTTTTGTTTTTCCTTAAGGCCGAGCCCCTGACACCAAAACTCTCAATTTGGAGGCAGTTGGAGTGAAAATTAACTCTGAAACTGGAAAGATTATTGTTGATGCCAATGAAGCTACTTCTGTTCCTCACATTTATGCAGTTGGAGACATAACAGAGGTACTGAGTCTACATAAACTATTTTACAATAACAGGAAGCCAACTTTGTTCCTGACTAATAACTAGTCCCCAGATGTAGTCATGCTCTAGTGTATATCTTCGTGTTTTGCACTTTTTCACTTGGCAGGGCTAGAGTGTTTATGCCAGCCACCTGGGTCAGTAATTTCCTTCACAGGGATCTTGTGAAGTATCTCAGCATGAGAGATTATTGCTGATGTTTATCAGGGAATGCATCATTGGTCAGAGGCTAATAATGATGTCTTTATCACTCCTATTATCCTTCTAATACTGTTTGTATCACTTTTGACATATGACTTCATACTGCCTGTGAATGCTGAGTGAAAGCAATTCTTCTGTAGCTAAGTACATTTACTGGGAATGACCATGACAAGTTCTGTGACTGCATTTGGGGTATTTTGGGTGTTAATTGAGACTAATCACAAAATAGCTCCCTGATGCAAAATGCTTCTTAGTACTTTCCTCTAGAATAAGGAAAAGTAATTGCTGAAAGTACTGAATGCCTTTGGAATGCATTTGGAATACTTCATGATTTCTGAATGATTATGCTAAATAAACATGAGGGGTGTGGCTTTTTTGTTTGTTTTGGTTTTTTTTTTAAAGGGGATATTATAACTTAAGCAAAATAATTTACTTATTAGAGAGATAAAACCAGATTCTGTGGTCTTATTCTAGTGCTATTGATAATCTATAGTCATATATGACAAGAATATTTTGTCATGATAAATGTGCACTTAAATGCTTTCAATCTGCCAATTGTCATTTTACATAAGAGCTCAAGTTATCTGCTGTAAGTTGGGCATCCTCAAATATGTTGATTTCATAAAAAATGTTTGTCTGGATTCCGAACTGTAAAGTTGCAGGAGGATGTTGTCATCATCTGCCTGCTGTGCCTGGAAAATTTGGGCAATATGTAGAATACAGAGCAATGCTGGGCATTGTAAGATACAGAGTTCTCTCACCTGTTACTGGAATTGAGGCCTTTCTATCAAGATAGTTTTTCATATAGTGCAGGCATCTGCCTTACAAGTCTGGTAAAGCTAAATATTGTAGCAATATCCAAACAGTATATATAGTATAATTTTAGAGAAGTTTAGAAAATTTCTCGTTCTGCTATGTTTAAAATATTTTAAAGATCTCTCAAATGTATAAACCTTACAGGTGCTTTTAGTTTCTGAAGAGATTGTAATGGATTAAATCATCTCTTGGGAATAGCCCTGCAAATTTCTGACTGGACTCTGGAGCTGCCAGAGACACTTAAATCTCATAAATCTGCTGACCACTCCTGACCTCTTCCCTGTGTGTAGACATGTGTTTCTTCCTGTCGGTCTCCATCTTCATGTGGACTTGCCATTTCCTTTTGAATTGTGTTAAAACTCTTTCCTTCTCAGATATTTCTCCTTTTTCATTTTTTCCCCCTTACTCTACACAACTTCTTTGTCTGGTTGCCCTGTCCAGTTATTCAGAGCTTTGGGATTTTGTAGAGTACATCTCCTTTCTTCTCATTTCACATGCAGAGTCCCTCTGTATTTGTCACTTTTTGTTCTCAGATACTTCCTAAAGTCCACTTTCTGCTCACAACAACCTCCTACACCTGCTTATCCCTGATATATATGGCTTGGCTCCCTCCTGCTTTCCAAAATTTTCTTTTTAATTTCATCCAAGAAGCAGTTGTTAGAGGCAATGCTGGCAGGGCTTAGAATCTGTTGCTTATTTTGCTGCCAATCTGCAGTGTTATTTTGGGCAAGTCATTTCCTTTTGGATGCTTTTTGTCTTTTGCCCTTTGAGGATTTAGATAAGAAATATAAAGTTGGAGGCAGGATGCTCTCCTCTTTCCTTCTCTCAATCTAAAAAATCTTGTCTTCATTTATTTGTCATTTTCATTTTGTTGTTAAAACTTGGATTTCCTTTTCCTGCTTTTGTCCCTATTAGTGCAGGTTTTTGAACCTGAGTGGTGCAATAGACACTTCTAAGTAGAAGTGTTAAAAACAGCAGCACTGTTCTATGCTGTGTCCAGTGTACACAGTGGGGGAAAAAATGAAAAAGTTAAGTCATTGCTCTGTAGAATATTCCCTTAAGCTTTTATCTGAATATTGGCTCAATGCAGGGAATTAAAGGGATCATCATATAGTACTCGTACATTTCAAGTGTTTAGAGATAAAAGGAAATACTGCCACTATCTTATCTGACTCCTACACGTGACCTGTGGAATTCCACTTGCTAAGCAATTATTTTATTTGAATACTTAAATTAGTTTAGTGGGTTTTTTTAAAAAGCAGAATTAATTTAGATAATAAATTTCATTGGCATGGGAACCAGCACTGAAAGAAATTCCTGTGTTAGTGCATGTCTCAAATTAACACATGAGAATCAAGAGTGTCCTGCTAAGAACCACAGGAGCAGAGCTTGGTGGTACTTTCTGGGTGTGACCTACCAAAAGAGCACAGGAAAGGGAATCTTGTTTCCTGTGAGTGAGCATCAATGATCCCTAAGAATCTTTATAAAAATTATTTTTTCCTCCAGTGTTCCTGCTCAGGATTTCTCTCTGCTCTGCTCTGTCCCTGTCAGAGTTTCTTTGCTACCACAAAGCGCTTTTGCTCAAATTTTGCGAGCAGTTCCCTCCTCCCTCCTTTGCCACTCCACACTGAATAAATACTGAATTGCTACCAAATGGCAAGAACTGCTTTTTTTGTTTGAATTCAATGCTCTGGCTGGAAGGGGAGTGAGCAAGGGGGCAGCTGAGTTTCCTGATTGCTCAGAATGACTGTTTTCATTTGGGAGTCCTACCTAGCTGGTACACATGGGAATCTGTGTGTGCATGGGTGTCTGGTTGCACCCCTCTATGGGATGGAATCCTAATATTACCCAAGATTTCATTTGGAAAAAAAGGGAAAAAAATCTTCCAGATGTGAGTCAGTTAGTGTACCCTCAAAAAACATTATTCAAGTTGTGGCAAAATATTATTTTCAACTGGCAGGTGAAATTGCATTTTAGCATTTTCATCTTCTGCAATCAGGATCAGGAAAATCAAGCTGGAATTTTAGTGTCAATTCTTTTTTTCAGTGCTGATATAAACTCTCTGTGTTAAAATCCTTCCTTCAGTAGTGTTCTTGCTGAAAAGCATGGCACACACTATAAAGACATTTTCTCAGAAGGAGGTTTATGGTCAGGCCACTCTACATCTGTCATATTTCAAAGGGTGTTACAACAAAGATGTGTAGAGAAAGTGGAATGTACAGTATGTTGCTTTGAATAGAAATGAGACCAAAAAGAGTTGTGTTAGAACAAATACACATTACTTCAAAGCTTTTTAAACTCTCTTAGGACCATCTCAGTTAAATGTATAATGCATTGGAGGATTCTTATGAACAATTCGTATCCATAATTATCAGCAGAGTAGTTCTACACATGACTGCAAAGTGAATGTTCATTTCAAATATTTACCAAGGAAGGTCTTTAAGTCATTGTTTATGAGGAATTGGGCTTTATCTGCATGGATGTTTTAGTAATTAGTTGGGTTTTATGGAATGCATGGCAGTGCTTTCACAATTTTATCTCTCGTTCCAATCTTCTATTCATTTCTGGAATGCCAAAACAACATATATTTCCTGCTACAGAAATGATTGGCAGACATATTTCAGGCAAATGTGTGTAAGAAAAAACAAATTTCATCTGGTAAATTACATTTACAGACTTGAAAGTCAAAATGCCAGATTTGAAAAATTGTGACTTGAGGGATGTTAGAAGGAAAAAGGGCTAGACTTGCAGCTTTGTGATTTGTCATGTGCTGTGGAAGAAAAATAGATTAGCCTTCATTAACAATTAGAATTGTGATTTCTGTTATCAGGTTAGATGTAATGTTTCAGATTGGCTTTTTGCAACTGAACTTTTAAGTGGTTATTACTACAGCTAAAAGCCTAGATGCCTATTAATATGCAGATAATTAATATGGTATGTGTACTGAAGGAAATGGTAGCTAATACCATGTAGAGATTCTGTCTACCAACATACAAAAAAAGATAAGCTGATAAAGAGGAATGGATTCCAGTAAATGCTGAAAAACTTCAGGATAATGACAAAAAGTGAAAAACTTTGAATGTGTGTGATGGAGAATCCTTGTTTTATTTTCTGCTGAGAACTGATTTTGAGAGCTTATTGAATGAGTGCCTCCAAGAGGGGCTTTGCAGGAGTGTGGTGTTGTATCTAAATGGGACATGTGTGAATCAAAACTTCACACATTTTAGAAGGCATTTCATGTTGTGCCACAAAAGTGTTTCTCAGTTATGGAGAACACTTTCTTATGTTTCCATATCATTGCTTCTGAATTTATGACCTCTTTTCTTATGTCAGACAAGCATTTTGATGATATGTCTTGGATGAACTCTTAACCAATGGGTTTTTTTATTAGAGTTATGAATTTTGTTTAGTCTTATTAACCTATGTGGACTGTTGCTCCTTGCGCTTGAAAATATTCCCTTGCAAATACTTTAATTCAATTTTCAAAAACTTTCAAGTTCTTTAAAACCAGTTCTGCAGTTCTGATGGTCCAGCAGTGCTGTGCCAGCACTCAGAATTAGTGTTCTAGCACATATACAGCCCTGTTTGGATATAAAAAGTAGCCAGGACTCATGGCTTGAACTGGAGCACACCCTGGTCATATCCTGCTGTCGTTCCATTTCTCACTTGCAGGAAGTTTGCATTTGCCAATAGCAATCCCTTTCAAGCCCCTGAATAACAGCAGAGCCTGAGACCAGGACCAGCTCACCCTTTAGGTCACAGTGCTAGCAAAAGAGCTTTCCACTTTTCCAGTTCAGGACCAACTGAGGAAGTTGGTAATAGTATCTACAAACAGCTGGGGTTTGTGCCTGTGTTCTGTAAAAATGTGTCAGACAATTTTTTTTTAAAGGTCTGATATTATAAAAGCACTGTTGCTTTAAACTAGGCTCTTCTTGCTTTAAAAAGACACTTAGAAAAATTTCCTAACAGCTTACTTTGGAGAGAAGGGCTGAAGTGAGCAGTCAGCATGTGAATATGTGCTGCTTTTCAAGAGGTGCCATGATAAGAAATAAAGATTCGACAAATTTGTGACATTTCCCCCCCCATTAAGACAGATAGTAAACTCAGACTTTAAAGCATGTTTGGACAGAAATTATTATTGCTTTTTCTATTTGGAGCCCTGGCTGCCAAGCTGGAATTCCAAAGATTTGGCTTTCCTCTGACCATTGTCCCAGGAGAAATCTTTGGATGCTGCTTTCCCTTAAGTTCAAACAAAGCTTTGTGCTCTCTTCTTAGGGCCGTCCTGAATTAACACCCACAGCAATAGCTGCAGGAAAACTGCTGGCTCAGCGTCTTTTCGGCCAGTCTTCAGAGCTGATGGACTATGACAATGTGAGTTATGTCTTCTTGCAGTAAGAACAATCTTTGGCTTCTTTCTTTTAAAGAATTGCATTTTGTCACCTGGAATCCAGATTTGACAGCAGCCAAAGTGGAGGTGTGTGCCCGAGCTGCACCTCTCAGTCATGCACGAGTGTCTGCCACGCAGCTGCTGCACATGGTTCAGCAGTAACAGCTTCTGCTTCCTCCCAAGCAGGTGCCTACCACAGTCTTCACTCCCTTGGAGTATGGTTGTGTTGGCCTGTCAGAAGAAGCAGCTGTGCAACGTCATGGATCAGACAATATTGAGGTATGAAAGCAGTTTTAATTTTCTAGGTGATGTCAGAGTTGCCCTGTGGAAAGGCAGAATTTTTACTGCTGTATTAGGTAAAATTTTTGGTCCCCAAAATACTGTGTTTACAATTAGGGATTGGTGTCTCCAGAAGTGCTCAGAACTTCAGTAGTATTGCAGCAGGTCACAATGGGAACTGTTGCCTTTTGGGCTTAAAATCACTGATAGGGTGTGACAGCTTTAAAGTAGCTGCCATTTTAGCAAGTTACATTGTGCAGCATCATTAAATACTGGTTGTGTTACATTCTACAAGTTACCCTTGAAAAGATATGTTGTGTTACTTATACTCACTTGCCCCAGGGAAAATCATTAATGAAAAAATAATAATTTACTATTTAGAATGCAAAAATTGCAGTTTGGAGGATGCATTATTATAGATATGAAAAGATTCTTGGATTTCATTTTTTTTTTCTGTAAACAAGGCATTGAACCTTTGGGAGAAGCTTAAAAATGCTAGTTTTTTTCCTTTAATTTGGTGCATTAGTCTGAATAGCATTATTTGTGAGGGTTTTTTCAGTTTTGTTTTTAATCTAATGATTCTCTGAGAAAGGTTTGTGTTAAGCTCTTGCTGCGCTTTGTGTATTTTTCTTTAAAATAACTAACAGGTTATAAATGAATCAATATTTGTACAAAGGTATAAATATGTAGTAATAGTAGTTATTCTAGTAATAAATACCAGATTTTGACATAATAGTACTCTCTAACACAAAATGTTATTGCTTTTCTTACCAGGTATACCATGCATATTATAAACCTTTAGAGTTCACAGTGGCTGAAAGAGATGCAGCTCAATGCTATATGAAGGTGAGTTTTGTGGGCATTTAACTTGCTTTTAACTTCTAATGGGATATGGTACAGCCAACTTTAAAGAGCACTGTTTGGCAAAAAAAAATCTCAAGATGGATGTTTTCTTGGTGACAGACATCTTGAAATTGCTCTACAGATATTAGCATTTTTCAGAACTGACGTTCTGCTGATAAATACCATCTTAGAACTGCTTTTAAGGTCCTAAAAAGTATTTCAAATTCTTCAGAGATCAATCTCTGCTTCTCCCAGCAAAGTTCTTAACTGGTTACATGAAATATTTATATCGACACCTCTTGCCAAAAGTATGATACCTTCAAAAATTAAGCATAAGGCTTAAAAAATTACAGTAACTATTCAGTCTCTACTCATGGGGAAAAAAAACCCTCCTGATTTAGACCAACGTGCCAGACCTGAAAAGGTCCTTCTGCAGCAATCCAGTTGCTTCAGTGTTGGAAAAGTTTTTGATGCTCTTGCCTACAGTAGAGAATCTTAGCTAAGATGAAGTCGAGTGTTGGTAGAATATATCATAGTTTCCCTTTTCTTCCTTCCTATCATCAGGGAATAGTCTTTTTTACATAAATGTGTTCATCAATTATATTATACAATATTGTTATCGGAGGAATATCCATTGTCAATAATTGCAGTCAGTTCTTCTGACTGTATTTTGTCACCTCTGAATTATGTAAATGCTTGCCTTAAGTGTCCCAAGTACCAGTGTAACAAAAGTGATGATATTCAATTTTATGTATTCCCTTTGAATTATGTCAATTAGAGTAAATATTTAAGGGTGAAGTAGTAACAGCATAATAGTTGTTGGATGATATTTAATATAGTCCTTACTAAACTCTTAAAACATATAAACATTTAACTTGAGTCTTTCAAACTCTGTTGCAAGAATTTTTCCTTTAAAATGCCTTGATATTTAAAGCCCCACATCAGGATTGCTGCTGTTCCTGGCGTTCTTGATGAAAGAATTTAAGCTTTTACTGAATAGCAGAACTTAGTAGATTAGTGATAATTTGATGCCTGATGGGAGGATGCAGGGAGAGACTGTCTTTCTTTTCATAATTATAAAGATGGTGTCCTTACAGGAACTAAAATGTTTTCATTAAGTTCTCTAATAAAAGTTAAGTGTGCAATGACTCAAGCTTTCCTAGATACTTATTAACCTTCATCTTTGGCTGCTTCTGAGGTTCAAATCCTTTTTAGGTTATGTGCCCCTTGTGGTAAATGTATCTCACCAAATATACTGCTGTGTTTACTGACTGAGTCACAAAGGTACAAAATATCCTGGGACTCTTAGTGGTCATCTGTAAAAATACAGCTGATAATGGTGGTGATCTTCTGTGAAAATACACCTGATGAAAGCAGCTGCACAGGCTTGGAGAAGTGCTGAGGTGGCCTCAGTGGAAAAGAGCACTGGTCTGGTCACCAGACTACAGAAAGTACTTTGTGGATTTCATACAAATGGCAAACAACAAAGTATTCAATACCAGAAATTATTGTTGTCATTGGCTCCCTCGAGTCTGAAAGAAATACACTAATAAAGCTTCAATTCAGAAAAGTGCTTAAGGACAATGAGAGTAAGAGCTATTGAAGTCAGTAAGACTTAAGCAAGTGCATAAGTTTTTGGCATGCTGGAAATAAACAGCTGAACTAGGGCATTCCAGTTTCATTTAATTCATCCTCATGCCTTATCTTTAAGTGTTCTAAGCAAAGATCTCTTTGTGATGTATTGTTTTCAGATGGTGTGCTTACGAGAGAGGGAGCAACGAATACTTGGCCTTCATTTCATTGGACCAAATGCAGGCGAAGTTATTCAAGGATTTGCTCTTGGAATCAAGTAAGTACAAAAGAATGTCTCTAGCTTCTAAAGCCTGCTTCTTAAGTTATTGTGAGATTATAAAAGATAGCTGGCTAGTTTTGGCAACACTATAAAGAATGCATGCTTTCTGTTACTTTTATGGAGTATTGCACATATTTTCACAAAAATACTGCAGTTCTTCATTAAGATGTACTGGATTTAGTTATTGTAATACTGGATATAGTTAAAGAACAACTGAGGAAAATATATCATTGATTTGATATAGTTAAAGCAAAAAACAGAATTAAGCATTAACTTAACTAATGTTAGTTTCTTCAGCTTAGCTTCTTCTGCATTATGTGCATAGGATAGGAAATCACCATACAATACAGTTTTCCAAGTCACTTCTTTAAAAATATATTTGTGCTTTTCAGAAAAGCCTTTCTTTACACCTGCCAAGCATTTCCTTTCCTAATCTCATCTTTAAATTTGTACAGCCATGGCTTCTTAAAAGTTCAGCAAGTTTTGCACGAATTCTTATATTGCTGGGGTATAAGCTAATTAAAGTATAGTAAAAAAGAGATTTCTGCGGGATGGTGAGAGAGGGAAGATACTTTTGTTTGAAGCTAACTGATAATTGCAATAAAAAAAACCTATCCTTTGTGATCTGATCTTGTTTAAGATTTTGCTCAAATATTGATACAGAAGTCCTCCATTTGAAGGAGTAAGCAGTGATTCTCAGTTCTCTCTGGTTAAATGGAAAAGCCTTGCCATGCTTTTCCTGTGCTACAATTATTTCTTATTTGTTTTTTCCTTTCCCCTTCTTATTGCGGATTCACATCTTCAGAAATGTTAATTCCTATATTTACATTAAAAATTATCATTTTTAACTTCCTCTTCAAAGAAAGTAGTCTGGAACATCATAAATCATTGCCAGTTGTGGTGTCAGTTAATTTTCCTAAATTTGATAACCATTTTACTGCAGTTTTAGTCCTGCAGTTGTGAGTGACTATTATAAATTAAAAGCAGAAAGGATTAAGAAGGCAGGACCACAAGTATAATGTGAGGAATATCTTGGAAATCACTGATTACAGGGTACCCTCAGTACACATTTTCAACATGTGTTTGTAGTCCATTAATTGCCAGTGGTATAGATTCTAGAACTACATTTTTTAGGATGTCATTGTTTTGAAGTTTTATCCAAAATAACCATTGAAAAGGAAGCACATGAAACTGGAGTGCTTTTCTGCTTTGCTTGAGGGAAATGAAAACTTTAGCCACAGTAAGAGGTTTCCAGGAGGTCAGATTCCTGTATTGGTTTCTATTGCATTTCACAAATCCAGAGCTTTCAATGTGGAACCCTGACTGTAAAAGCTGTTCTTCTCATTTGTCAAATACTTCTTCAGCTTCTATGAAGGATGATTTTTCATCTTTCCTCCCCACCCAGCACTCCAGTAATATCTGTAGTCAGCAAAGATCTTTTGCTTGTCAGTGCTTTTTTAGATGTAAGTGGAGATACCAGAAGACATCTATAGCTTCCATTCCTGTATTTTGTAGAGGGAGATAACATTATTCCATAGAGAGCTTGAAACAATCTTTACATTTAGGGCCATTTCAGCTATTTTTACAGCATGGCCTGCCAGGAATAGCCGTTCAAAAGAAAGTCATCAAGTCTTAAGAATGTTACTGGACAAGTAAAGGAATTAAGCAAGTGGGATTGTAGCACAAGGGGGTTTTGGGTGGGCTTTATTTGCTTGTTATGTTTTTTTAATTAAAAGACTTTTTTTTTTCCTCGCTTATAACATTGATATATTCAGTGTAAGCACCAGACTTTAGGTTCATGGAAGAATATTCTGGTATTATTTCCTTTAGCAGATTCTTTCCAACAATTCTAATTAAGATTTTCTTCCTCTGTGTGTATGTGTGCATTTTTTTCCATCTGGAGTTAGTGAAACACACATGTATGTACAAGAAAAGCTGAAGGTTGCAGTTTTGTCATATGTTTTTGCCACAGGCTCAGTTGTGACTTAGGGTAAATTGCCTAATTCTCTCTGTCTCAACTCTTATGACAATTCTTTCCTACCTCAGAGTTGGGAAGCTGGGCGTCTACGTGTTGTGTAAGTGCCTGAGAAATAATAGACAGCATTGTTTGAAGAACAAATGCAACTCCTCTACCTGATCAAATGGACAAGAGCAGAATTATTTTGATGTTTTAGGACCTTTTAGCTGCTTCGGGTGAATAACATTTGACTTTGTGAGTCATTTGTTGTTGTTGTTGTTGATTTTTGGTAGGTGTGGTGCTACGTATGCTCAGATGATGAAGACAGTTGGCATTCACCCCACCTGTGCTGAAGAAGTTACCAAGTTGCGCATTACAAAGCGTTCTGGCCTGGATGCAACAGTCACAGGCTGCTGAGGTTAAATACCATCCCTGGAAAGAAGGAAAAAAAGCACAAAACATATTTGTAAAGAAAAGGGGCACTTAAAGTTGAAACAGTTTTAAGGGTTCAGGTTACAGGAATCTTTGTTTTTCTCCTGTAGAGAGCTTTTTCTCACAGCTGAAAGATTTTCCTTGCACCATCACAGTTCTAAAACCAATGTAGTCCTGCTGCAACAAATCTCTCTTTCTAAGAGCCTAAAGCTCTTCTGTTGCTGGGAGCTAGGGAATAATCACAGTATTTTATATGTAAATGTAACTAAAGCTCGTGACATCTGAGGCCATCTGCAAATGAAGCAGTTGTGATTTGGGTTTCCTTGTTGGCCAGCAGAAGAGTTTCAGATGCTGGGAATCAGAGAGGGCATCCCTTAGAAGTTTGGTGGGATGCTTTGTCCTGCATACTTGGATTGCTCATTACTGATCCTGTATTGAACACTGAGACTCTGCATTCACTAGTGGAAACAAGTTCCTGGTGTGCATAACAAAGGGTAAGCAGTCATCTTTGGGTTCTTTCCTTTAAAATGTAATATGTGATGGAATTTAATAGAAAATCACCTGAAGCTGTACAGCTGCTGGAAGAATGACAAGGGATTAATCAGTAGCAGCCTGGTCACAGTATTATGGAGAGGACTGAGAATGAATGATCTCAGAGGTGCTAAAGAAGAGTTGAATTTTATGGTGGCGTCTCTGCCTACTCCTGAAATTTTTAATTCAGCTCAGTCCAAACTAAATTGACACATCTCACAAATTACTGCTTGAACAGTGTATATTAAGCTGACAAGTAAAGTAAAACCCTCTAATAATCCACCTTATGCAGCATTTTCTGGTTTATAGAATGCAGAAATATGGCTGACACTGAAATATTTTCTCGGTTTGTTTTTAAGACTTTCTTACTGATGAGCTAGAGAGTATATCTGAACTGACTTATATCTGGCTTTAATAAAACACATTACTGAAGGGAACTACATTAAGCAATGATCCAGAAGAGAAATGGTCCTGTCCTGAGCAAAGATATAAAATAATCATCTGCAACTTTTTTTTGTTTTGTTTTGTTTTTTGTTTTTGTGTACTGGCCTGAGTAAGAAAGCATTACCCTGTTGCAAATTCCTGCTGATTTTTGTGCTCTCCAGAAGGGGGAGGTGCTGGCTTATCTGTGGCAGGAGAGGAATAAATCTGAGAATGAAGCTTCTTGTGCAGAACCCTGTTAAGGACGTAGCCTGACAAACACAGACCAGTCTGCACTGAATTTCAATCCCAGTTGCAGCTTCTTGCACCCTTTACAGCAGAATAGCAAACATTGGAAGAGACCAGCTTCAGGTGAAACAAAATATATCATTTTGCAGTTAATTGATGTCAGTGTTTTATGTGTGGAATTTGTTATTTTCATTCCAAACTTGTTGCAGTTTTGCAGAATAGTCTGATGATCATGATGATCATGATCTGCTGTTTTAATTTGATTGTTATTTCACTGCTGCAGCAGCACAGAAAAATGGTTTATAACAAGTGTGGAATAATTTTTACCATGAGAATTGTACCTGTCTGAGAAACTATTAGACAAAAGGGATCAAAACTTCCTTGTAAAATAGAATTGAACAGCATTTATCACACACGCATTGATATGACAATGTTAAATTTTCTTTTTTTTTTTTTTTTTAACTTAAGCAACAGCAAAAGAAGTCCTAAATGTTTTCTCTACAAATTTTCCTGAGGTTTTTTTTTTGGTCCATGTTTCTTGTCCATAAAATAGAAAGAAGTGATACAGTTGGACTCCAAGTGGCATTCCCTATCAGATCTGCTGATGCCATTTTTCATCTGTGAAGTTATCCATAAGTTTGTAGTAGACAAGAAATGTTTGGATTGGAAGTGTTGTTGAAACAATACCTGAATTTTGCAGCTGCCTTTAGAAGAAATGATGAAAACTTTATATAAATAGGTGCTTACCTGCACATTCAGGAGTTTCTGTTTCCTTTAATAAAGGGCCTTATGAGTATGATGCAGCCAAAACCCTTGCTAGATTTTCCTCAGATGTTTAAAAAAAAAGGAGTTCAGAGTAAATTAGGGTTTCTTAAAATGTTTTACTTAATATTTCAAAATATGGAGATACAGCCTAATGGAAATTTTGCTGTAAGAAACAGCTTACCTCTGACAAAACTCTAACCTTTATGCATACAAGGTTTTCTTTCCAGTGATTGCCTATTATAGTTCCTTTTGTTTCCCAGAAATGCAAGCACTGGTGTTAAACCATGTAAAATCTGCTTCTCTTCTCTGCTCTACCAAGGCATCCAGCAGACAGAGTTGTCTGTCCCTACAGACAGATCAATGGAAAGATGAGTTAATTTCATTCATCATAAAGTTCAAATTAATTATTTAGCAAATAGAGACATCTCAAGGAAATGTGTCTTCAGTGCATATAGAGTGTGAAACTAAGGCATGTCATGGTTTTCAGAAAAAACAGATCTGCCTTGGTTTTAGAATTGCTGAGTGGCCTGCATGAAATTGTTCCTGTCTCTTCAACAGCAGCCTGGTTCTGTTCCTCATTTAGTGGAAAATGCTGTTGCCCCCTGAAGTAAAACAAAACATACAATCCCACCTACATAATAATGTCAGAATCAACAGCAAGACAGAATAATGACAAATATTGTGATTGTGCTTTTTTTCCTGAAGGATTCACCAGGGATGGTCCTTAAGAATTGTTTTTTAAAGCCTGACCAATGTAAATTGAAACAATTGATGTACATTGCAACTTACTGATTGCATGTGAAAATGTACCAAAAAAATCTAGTCAGGCTTCTTAGGATGCCAGCTGATGAGGATTTGTTTGTCAAACCACACCATGGTGCAAACAAGTCTGAGCTTTGCTGGGTCCCTCATATGTGTGATCCCAATATTTATTGTGTTATGAATTAATTAATAAATAAAGAATATTTTTTCTAGTAAATGTGTGATTGCACTTGCTTAAGTTTGTACTCATGATTCTGCTTACACTAGATCGATTTTTTGATCTTAATGCTGTCTCTCTTGGGTGATGTATGTATTAAGGAAACAAAGAAATAGACAGACTCTGACCTTTTATTAAAGAAATGCTGATACTTCTGTATCTCTATGTAAACTGAATAACCATTGAGATTTTTCCAGGTTGGATGGCCTCATATTTTAAATTTAAGAGAAACTGTAGACTTGGTAAGTATGGTTTCAAATACTGTCTTTTTACTCCTGCTAATGAGATCTAACAGGTATTTTCATTGTCCCTGCATGCTGGCATGCTTCTTGAAGTCTTGTCCAGAGTAAACTCCCTGAGTGCAGTCAGAGAATTTTACAGGGCTACAGTATTCTACATCAGCTGTTCACTTTGGGCTTTAAACTAGAACACAAAGTGGACAAAATGCAGTGCTACAAAGCCAGTTAGTAGCTGTGGATGCTGCTAGGTAAAAATGTGAGAAAATTAGTAGAGAAATGGCTAGCAAAATATATTTAGAGCTCTGAGAAATGTCTCTGTCAGAACAATGTACTCTGTACAGGGAGTACATTGTTCAATTCATCTCAATTTTTTTTTTTATATCTTTAAATCCACTGATTTTGATGAGAAATTCCCATTAAGTCAGGAGATGCTGAGTTTCTGAAACAGGCTAGCTTAGCATTGCCTCAGTATATGTCCTAGATTTGATGCTGAGAACAAATATTGACCTTTACTCTATGTAAAGGCATTTCTATTTCCACATTTTTAATCTATTTTAATTTCCTAAAATATTTCATTGCAGGTTCTAACTAATTAGGATAACTACTAACAGTCCTAAAAAATGTAATAAGGTAAGCATAATTCTTGATTATTTTTTGCTTATTTTCATATACCACTTAACCCCAAAGCAAAAGGAATAACAGATAAGCATAAAGACAAAATAAAATTGGAATAGAATTTAGTGTATTATTTATATTATACCTAATGATAGCTTGTTCTCAAGGTGTTGTGTACAATTAAGTTTTGCCTTTACCCATTTCTGCATGTACTGTGTTTTGTTACATCTACTGAAAATTGTTTCTACAGTTAAGATTATTCCAGACCAGGAGCTAGAAAAGATATTTCAGTACAACAGCTACACATATTTTTGCTAGCACATTTATTCTGATAAAAACATAAAAGCCATGGATGCCATAGTGGTTTTAACCAAAGCAGTTGAGTATTTTAAAGACTTTTGACTTTGAAGATTTCTCTTCAGGGGCTCATGACTGTCCAACAAAGTAGGCAATTCTGTGCCCATATAAATTGCCATTTGTCTAAATGCCAGTGACATCAGTGTACTCAAAGTTAAGGTTGGCCATGAATTTCAGTGGGATGCAAGTATTTGTCTTAAGTGCTTTGTTAAAGGGGAATCAATATAAGCATATGCCAAAATGTCTTTCATTATTACAGTTGGGGAAAAGGCTGCAATTATGATTCAAAACATAAAAGGTACAATAGACATCCATGATTAGGCAATGAAATATGCCTTTAATAAGCATAGTGCAGACAGTTTGTTTTGCAATACGTAAACTTGTATAAAATTCATTGACTTTTTCATTCTTTCAGATCTGTGTCCTCTCTTTTAAGAGAGGTTTTTACTTTAATGCACAAAGTTTTCCTGATGTTCTTCCAGCAGAAAGGCTGGGTTTGTATGCATTTATTCTAGTGCCAAACTTGGATTTTACTGGGAAAAGAGGAAGCAGAGCAAACCTTTTTTCTTTCTTTTTTTTTTTTTCCTTTTTCCCAGGGCAGCATGCAACAGATATGCAATAATGACTCTAACTGATTTTTTTAAAAATGGAATATTTCTGTCCACTACATGTCAAAAAGCTAATTATGTTTCCGTTGTGGTACTCAAAGTCAATATTGTCAGCTCTTCTTAGTTCTAATCCTCTACATTGAATTTTGATGGGCCAGGTGAAATATCCCCTTCAGCACCTTACTGCAATTCTTGTCAATCATCTTGCCATGAAAAACATGCATATTACAAAGGCTTTGGCAACACTGCATCTGATTTCAGTCTTTAATCTTATATGCACCTTAAGAAAACATCATTCCAACTACTGACATTCTGTTTGGGACATGAATGGGATCCTATTTGCTGTGGGAAACAAAAGAAAATTATCTAATCTTTAATGGATATAATGGAACCCTTTGGCTATCACAGTGTCAAGTCTTAGTAAACCACAGATCTAGGAAGAAAACAATTATGATGGAGAAATTAAGCAGAATATCTCAGGTGAATAAGTAAGAAAATGCACATTTATTTATTCATAATGCAATTGTAAAATGTCTTGCTTCAGGCACTGTTGGGCTGAGGAGTGTCTTTTTTTTGAACCCCTAGAATTTCTGTGAAGGAATGCTGTTCACTCTAGTCCATTTCTTAGCATGGTACTGTGTGTGCCACTTTTTTTGTTGTTTCTTATAGACAAGATCTAGCACATCTAAAATCTTCTGGTCCTACAATGGAAAATTAACATCATTCCCTAAGAAGCTGGAATATAAACTAATAAGGCAGGTTTCCAGAATCTGATTGCATCAGTCATAAAGATATAGTATGAAGAGAAAAGTGGATATTCCCTGGGGGAGAGTGTGAAATGAAGACCAGTCTTGTTTGAACAAGGTGCTGTGCATTGTTAGCTGGGTAGAGATATTGGGAGTTGCAGCCTGTCAGAACCAGCATCTCCAAGGAGGGGGTGGGTGAAAATTTTTCCAGGTAGAAGTCTCAGCAGTTTGTAATAGAGTATGTCCAATATATTAATATATTTATTTAAGGAAAGCCTTTATACTCCATGAAAGATGAACTATACCCCTAATGCACCTCCTGCCTTGTTTTCTTCCAGATCATACAAACACCAGAAAGACTGTTGGGGTTTTTCTGTCCTCCTTTCATTTACTTTAAAGCAACATAGGAATCTGGTTTGTTATTCCTCGTTTCAGCATAAAGCCAAAGACCAAGATCCCTCTACTTAAATCTTTCACAAGGAGACTCTTTTTCCCAAGGCTTTGCAAGGAATTACCTAGATGTTAACATAACTCAAATCCAAGCTATAGATACCTTTTCAGTCCTTGTCTATTAGAATATTATGTAACTCCAGTATAATAAAATATCAAGGGAAAGAAAACAGGGAAAAAAAGACAGGCTTTAGGCTTTAAACAAAGATTGAGAAAATAAATAAATGTTCCCTTCTTTGTTGGCTCCCTGTGAGAAAAGGACCAAATGCATTTTTTCCATGGTGTACTCCCAACAAAGCAGTTAAAAGCTTGTTTTACTTTTATCTTTTTTTAATGTGTGAATGAACTGTAATGCAACCAACCAGTATTCTGTTCACACTGTGTCAGAGCAACAGGTTAGAAAGCAGCTTTTAGCTTTATGCAGGAGGTTGAGCTCAGCAATCTTTCTTTAAACACTTTTGTTCAATGGAGACAAAGGATTGAGCTTTGGCATTTTTATTTAATCTTGGTAATCTTCCTTTTTTTCTCTCTCTCAAAGGATCAGGAGGAAATGCATTAATTTTCAACTTCACACGAAGGCAAGTTGTACAAACACAGCTGAAAATATCAGGAAATGCAAGCATTTTCCTTAGAGGAATGGAGTCAAGTAATGTCCTGCTGGCAGTACACTCCTGGATAATTGGGAAGATATTGTTAGGCACAGCAGTTTGGGCAGCAGGCTGTGCACACTGATAGCCCTGTTCAGTTTGGCTGTCCCAGGTGAATGAGTCCTGTAATGTAGAAAGCAGAAATTATTAACCATATGACAGGAAGTAATTTAAAGAACACAGGCTGCTTTGGAGACTTAAGAAATGGCTCTTAGATTGTCAAAAGATATTTTTAAAATTCATTTACACCAGACCAAGATCTAATTAAATCATGGCAGCAACTTTCGATTTTTACCTCTTTACTTTTCATTGAGTTTATTTCTTAGACATATTTCAAACACAGGAGAATAAGGACAGTTCTCTTGACACTTCAGACTTTGCTTGCATTTCTGTCCTTGTTCATTCTATGTATATCCAGAGTTTCTAAGAGTTTCAGGTCAGGACTTTGGTTCTCTTTCTTAATTAAGGATTTAATTGTTATCCTTGAATTTTTCTTGTTCCACCTTTTTGCAAGAGGCTCATTCTATTTTACTTAGCTACTTGTAGCCCTATTTAAGTGTTAATAAGTGAAGTCCCTTTTGATGGAGTAAGAATCCAATGTATTCATAAGAGAGCATTTTGGGATTTTCAGCTTGCATTTTCCTTTAACTCCCTTGTACTTTCCAAATCTGGAAAGGCCATAGCATCAGAGGAGGCAATTCTAAAGAAGTTCTGTCCATAGCTGTGGTATTGTCCCCTTTGAAGAATGAGAGACCAACCATTTGTGAGTGTTTACAGCTGGACCTCCTGAAGGGCATCATCTTTCCTTAATGACAAGATGCATCAGATTCACAGGCTGTGACAGCAGTGCCTCAGGGTTCCCATGACAGTGGCGAAGTGGAACATCTGATGAAATTTGCTTGTGAAATGCAAGGCTGCCTTTTTTGTCACTGAGGTTGCTGAGAGAGAACTCTGAGGTGTTGCAGTTTTCGTATTGAGTAGCAAACTCTCAAAATACAAAAAGCTACCCTGGAGTGATGAGATTGTTCATGTGTGGGCTTAAACATCCTTTTGAGGCCACCTCATTGTCTTATGTCTAATTCTGGAAGTCCTAATATTTCCCAAGTTCACAAGCTGGGTGAACATTTGCTTTAAGCCATTGTGTCAATCCCTAAGAACTGCAGAGGGGGGTGCCCCCTTGGATCTACATTATTGATTGAAGCACTCTCCCTCACTGTACTTCAGTGAAGTGTAGCCAAGAACAACAAGATAAGAATTAATGTAAGTGACAAGAGAGTTCCTCAGACCCTGCCAGTGCACATTAGCCTGGCTGAAGAGAAAAAGAAGCCGATACTTGAGTCTTTTGAGTTGTGAAGGGTCTGGTCAGTCCTTGAAGGGGAAGCACATGAATGGCCCAGTTGTCATCGCATTTTATTTTTCCTCCAACTTTGACTAATGGTGCATTTCCTCTGGCCTCCCACGGGCCATCCGTGGCTGACTTGCTTTGTCACTCCTCACATCCAGTCACTGCCTTTACTGTCCACACTGTTCCCATGGTGGGAACCCGGTGTCCTCTAAAGAAATGCACAGGCACAAACCATCTGTCATTCTTCCACTCCTCTTTCAAGCCACCACTTCCCATATTGTGTGGCCTTGCAGGCTGAAAGCAATCTGCCTCCCCCTGCATGCCTGGAGTACATGCCAGCTCTCACCCCACTTGATAAGGGACCTCCCGACACTCTGCCTGTAAAAATACTCATGGGCATCTCCCAGCTGATAACCAGCTCTGCCTTTTTATTGTGCTCATGGGATGATAAGTTGTCTGGATCAACAAGGAATTGTCCCCTTTTCAGGCAAAGTTATTAGGGTCAAATTAGGTGTGAGTTGTGAAGTTAATCATTGTGACCACAAATAATTTGTAGTGTGCTATGGACAAAGGGAAAAAAAGACAGACTAGAAGAGGAAATTATTGTAGGGCACAAGGAACCAAAGTGATTGGGAAGGAGGGAGGAGAGAATGGCTGGCAGTGCTGTACAGGATTTTGAGCTCGGCATGTAGGCTCGCTGGATTTGGTCTCATGCACCTGCGGACTGTGAAATAATAGACCAAGGTTCTTTAATGTCATTTGAGAGTCTGAATTAATCCACACACAAGATGTCTTCGAGAGAGGAAGATACCTGACTTTGCACCAGAAACACTCCTTTTATGCATATGCAAGTTGATTATATTCCTTGCACGTTTCCAGATAATGTTTGAAATGAATAATGCAACATCTACTGAAAAGCCTCAGTTTTGTTTTCTGGGGTGAAAAGCCCGAGTTTTGTACTGAAAATACAAATCCAAAGGTGTGCTGAATTTGCTTGGAAATGCTGCAAAGCTATTCTCATTTCCTGTAACTCTTGCAAGGTTGGCCCCTTTCCATGGCTAAGCCCCAATTCTCAGCCAGCAAGAATGAAGTGGCAGGGGAAATTCACTCTCTCTTTCATCTTCTAGTGTATCTAGGAAAGCAAGAACCAAGACTTTGAACCATTAATTCCTAAGTCTGTGACTTGATTTGCTGCAGTACAAACTGTGTTTTAAAGGTTTTGTCTTCTCTTACCAAAGCTAATTGTTAATTGCATCTTCTTTTATCCAGCCACTGCCACAAGGAATCAGCCTTCTGTGCTGATGACAGATCTGCCCTTCTGCTATCAGACACTGTGCTTCTGCCATCTCAGTTTCCTAAGAATTGCCTCTGCCCGGGAGCCAGTGGAGCAGCCATGTTGGGGGCAAAGCAGTTCTCTGAGGAGGATGATGATGGATGACAGAGTGATGCCCTTCCATGTGGCTAGGGCACTGAGGCTATGATAATTTTTTATCCCCTCCCCAATATCCCTCTTTTCCTGCTCTGAATTATTAAAACAAATCTTGGTTTTGCTGTATGGACAACACACAGATGCTATAGTGATTGGAAAGAACATATTTTATGGCACAGGATGCAATGCATCCCTTGGTGAAAATGGCAGAAAGAGATAATTGCTACAGGTGGCAGAGGCTGCTGGATGGCCATCAGAGAGTATACAAGGAATAAATTTGAATGCTTCTGCCAAATTTTGGTGTTTACACCAGTGACACTGCTTCTTTTTCTCTTATTACTGTCATGTATGTGATTTTGCTCCAGTTCTCATACTGGCCTCCCTCCTCTGCTTGGGGAAGAAGCAGGTCTGGCATTCCTACTGCACTGAGGTTCTCTTGGGCCTTAGGGAATGGGCTTGCAGTGATGTAGCTACACTGGCACAAAACTCTGGCCATGTACCAGCACAAAACAAAGTTTGTCTGGAAGCAGCTTGCTCTGAAAAATATCTGCAAGCAGTACAGATGCCTTCATGGAGATGGGTTCTCAGGACTGGATCTCAGCCATGTTGAGAATCAGCTTTGTGTTGATGTACTTCCCTGAAATATTCTTTAATAGTTGAACAGCCTTGAGCAGAGATCATATTTCCAGTTTGGGATTCCCTTTATACATCTTTCATTAATACAGGGATTCTCTGCAATCAGAGACCAGCACCACAAAACAGCTGGATCCATTTTGGTTTGACAAGGGGCATGGGCATTTTTTTATATATATTTATGGCTTTTGTGAACATTCAAAATGCTTTTTATAAATATTAAAAATAATCAAGGGTTCTGGAAAGAATTCATCCTGCATTACCATCATCTGCAGGAGTTCTTCCATCTTCCTCTAGAATATGTATTACTAGCTGACACTGTGAACTAACTGGTCCAGTCTGGGAATTCCTAACTACAGCTTGAGGAAAAGGGAGGCTGTGAAGGGAATTGGTATCTCTTGATCATCAGAGAGAGCAAACACAATACAGGCGGCAGTCTGGCTGCCCCTGGAGCAAGTCAGAAGCAAGAAACTTGCAAGCAGGCACCTCAGAGAGCTCCCCAGAGCTTTGCTTTGCCTGCTGCACCCGCTGTGGTTACTTGGTAGGTTACTTGCCCTGCTTGTCTTGAGGTAGCTGGAGTTGAGGCATCTGTTTTCCATTTAGACCTTGGAGGATGCCCAGGTCTGACTTGGCATGCTGTCTGCACTGGGCATCAGCAGTACAGATGTGGAAACCACAAACCCGATTAATATGAGCCTAGAGTAAAAACTCAAATAAGCTTATAAATAAAACCAGACTTGCAGATTATTTGTTTCCATATTAGTCTATAATAGACCCTACTCAATATGTTTGTTTTATTTGGTTTGGTGACCGACATAGGTATTTATATTTCCAATAAAAATTTAAATCAGAATACAACAGATGAAGTAAGCTTAAATTATTTCTGCAGAAGATGATTGCAACTGTCTGAAGCATGTAATTCCTTACATGAAATGTTAGCCTGCTTTGAACAGAGATGTGGCAGACTTCTCAGTATTTAATTTACCATTCCATCATAGCTCCATATCCTACATTTATATATTAAAACAGACTCCTAAATGGACTCTAATCCTCAATGAATAATCCAGAGGTGTTGGATGGCTTGGTGGGTTGAATTCTTGGTATAAGCACCATCTGTGTGATCTTGGGTGAGTCACTAAATGATCCCCATGTCCTAGCTTAAAGTGGTGACTGTCTTTTTATTCCTGCCAGGCTGCTGCTGAGCTGAGTTTGATGACCTCAGGTGCTTCTTCCCAGTGCAACTTCAGCTGCTCCAGTGCAGGTAATTAAGCCATCTAGAGAATGGTTCTTCAACTTCCCTTCTAGAGGACAGAGTTCTAAAGAACCATCTGAGAAGATTCTTCAGCATTGCTGACAGACATTTTACTCAGTGGAGCAGATCTCTTCCTGGGAACTGATGGCTCTTAATCCAATGGTGAGATTACCTTGGTTCAGCTCCATTTAAACACAGCTGCATCACAAAAATTCTATGGTTCAGCAGCAGTAGGACATGTCGTTTATTCTGCCTGCATTGTGACACTCAGGCTGGGACACCTGCACAAAGCCTGACCAAACTCTGAGGTGAGGCCTTGTACACATCTGTGCTGAGCAGTATCTCCAGGTGACCAATGAGGCCTACCTGGCTTTCAGACCATGTGACATAACAGGAATTGTGCCTCACTCCCCTAAACCTAAACTAATAGAGACTAGAGGGAAATAAGCATTTCTATGAGCTGGTTTGGATCTCACATGGGCTGTCAAGGGAGCAAAAAGTTCCCAGTGGGATGAACCTGAGCCTTGGATAAGTACTGGCAACTGTCAAGTAACTTCTTTGTGCTCATGGAGCTCTAAGGCAAATGAATAAACAAACAATGCTCTCTTCCCATCTCTGCCTTGCAAAAACATAAGGAAAGAAACTTTTATACCCTTTGTTAGGATGTCAGTGCCAGAGTAAAGACATCAGCCGTGAGTCCATTCAAATGTCCAGTTTTCATTTCCAATTGTTTCTCTGGAATCCCTTTTTTTCCCTCCTCTTCAGCTGGTTGAGCAATGGCCCGTTCTTATAAAACAAGTTGTCAGCTTTGTAACAGTCCTGACTTCTCATTGTTTGAAAGGCAGGAGGGTCACTCAAAGTAAACTCTCGTGTGCAAGATAGTGTTTTTCCACATGGAAATGTTGGAGGGCCACTCTGTGCTGTCAGCCCGGAAAGGCCAGAAGATGCCTTCAGACTCCCCAGGTGCCTCTCTGTTTGTTTTTTAATGTTATTGCACACACAATATCATTAATATTATGTCCAAAGCTTGTCTTTATAAACAGAGTCAACACATCTAACTTATTAGTCAGCCACTGGGAAAAAGGAAAGGATTAAGTCAACACTGTGAGGAATTAACCCTTTTCATTGCCCAGAGAAGAAATCAAAGATGATACAATCACTTGAAATTGCAAAAGAGACTTGATTATTTTCTCTCACAAATTAGTGGAAATATTTCCTCTAACTTTGGCACTCAAAGGTAAGAGGTGTCCTGCAGGACTCAGAAAAGACTGGTGAACTCACAAGATGTGATTTTCTTTCCCATGGCATATGCCATTGAAGGGCAGGAAATTTCCCTCCTACCCACCTTCTTCTTTTTTCGATGTCCATTTCTCTGCAGGCTGCCTCGGGTACTGGGCTAGGCTTGGCATGCAGACACAATTAGAAATAGAGGCGAGACTGCACGGAGCAAAGTGTCCAAGTGCTGAGTGAGTGCCCAATGGGCCGTAGCAAAATGCACAACCAAGTCAAAGAAAAATGGAAAATATTCCATAAAATTCATCTTTGCATCCCTTTTTCCTCTCTTGATATATGGCCCCTTATTCACAGCTGCCCGGGCCCCGGCCTGCGTGTAAATATGTCAGTGCAGCAATGAGACGGAACACGGGCGCAGGAGCGCCGGCGGCTGCTCCCAGATAAAACACTGAGCTGGAGCCCTGCAGTTTATTGTAAATAAAGATCAAGGCAGAGCAGCAACATTTCTGTTCAGCTCCAGCCTGCCAAGGTTGCTAGTCCAGCTCCTTTCACAACTACCACACGTCCACATGGATTTCCCCTTCCAGAAAGGGACATGTTCCTCTTCTCACAGCTCTGTCGCCTTTGCAAGCTCCCCGATACTTTCCCTGGGTGGCTTTACAGTGACCTGGGAGCACTGGTGGCAGATGGGACAAGGGGTGGGCATGGAGGGGAACTTCTAACTGTTCTGCTCCATAGTGCTGTACCTGAACAGTCCCTTTGTGAGCCTGGGACACATAAATGCTTTGTTTGGCTCTCCTCAGCAGAGGGCACTGGATCCTGTAAATGGGAATTGATGCTGGGAAACACGAGGGTCTGATCACTTTTGCAGATGGACTGATTTTTTTCCTTCAGGATACTGGTGGTGTGGAAGAGAAGTCTGCAGCTCTGTCTGCTGCATGCTGATTGACTGAGACAACCATGGCATGTGTTAGCAGATGATAAACTTGTCCTTTACATATATTTTTTATTTTAATTAGGAGGAATCTACAAAAATTATCTGGAAATCAGGTTGGCTAAAGTACCAGCCATCTGGCATCCTTCTGAAAAGTAGCACCAGCCAGCTGACACAATGGAGGGAGATGCAAACACCTACAAACTAGAGCCTGAACAGCCAGGCTGGGGTGAATTGTTCAGGCTTGTTGCTGCAGCCCACAGAAAAAATACAGCAATGGTCTGAGGATAGCTGCCTGGATCAGGGAGTTTAGCTTTCTTTGTAGCCCTTGAACCCAAGTGCTCACAATTTCAATATAAACTTATCATTTGTTCAGTGGATTCATCTTGTTCTCAGCAATACCCACAAGCAATGCACTGTCAATCCACTCCACTCTCCCTCTTTCATCACAGCCCTTTGCTGTGTGCTGGGATCTGAATTTTCCTCCCTCATGGTTCTGATGAGCTGTAAGCCAGAGGCACTAACAAAAAAAATTAGGAATGTTTTTTTAAATTATTTTTTAAGTTTAGATGGATCTCTCGCATGTATGTTGTAACATAACTCTTTTAATAATAGAAGTTTAAATGCTAATAAAGAACATATATCTAAAAAACTTGCTAGGTCTTCATCTGGCACTACTCTAGTATGTTGAAGATTTGGCAAAATTTACTCATAAAATCAAGAATAAGAATTCATTCTCCACACTGACAGCTACTGACCTAAGTACTTGAGCTGACCTAGGATGCTTCATATTAGATGACAGCTCCAAATGCAAGAAAATGGAATACTACCACAATATATGCTTTAGTTCTGCTGAAGAAAACTACAAGGCCATGCTGTCTCCCAAAAGCAGCTAGTAGTTATTCAGGGTTTTATACTTCTATAGCAGCACATTTTACCACACCCCAGCATTTGCCAGATCCAAGCTAGAGGTTAAATGTGCTGGAAAATGTGGCAGAAACTTCCAGCATTAGTTGATTCTTGAGCTTATTAGGACTCAGGCATGCCTTGCAGAGCAGCAAGATCAGTTTCAGAGCTGGGAGAGAGGAGCAGCTTTTCTTTCACACACCCTCTCTCCACAAGTCTGAGCCTCTGCCTTTGCCTTGGCAATCCAACATATGGTTCAAGGGCTGCCCATGGCCTGTGGTGCTGTGCCACTGTTCCCATTTAGATCAGATAAAAGGCATGATTGCTAAGGGTTGTAGGTTTGATCTTTTTTATTAAATAGGTCAGCAGGCCCTCACAGTTGGCAGCCATCTCCAGTGCCAGAGCTGTGTGATGAAAGGCCATATCATGGCAGGCTCCAGTGTATCTTTTTATCTGTCCTGCCTGGTACAGCATGTTCCAGGTGGAGACTGGCAGGTGCTGGTGCTAAACCCTGCCCTACTGCTGTTCCCTGGTGACAACAGCACTATCCCATGTTCAGACCCCAGCTCCCTCTGACTGCCATGGAAACTGTTGCTCCCATCACAGTGCTTTAAAACATTGCAACTTTCTGACCCAGGCACGTTATTCTGGGAAGGGAGAAGCGCCTTTGCAAACAGATGTGTTCTTGAAGTGCTTCCTGTAGTCTTCATTAAGCCATTAAACCAAGTCTACATTTGCAACTTCACTTTCCACTGCAGAAGCCTGAATCCTGTACCTTCATTTTTGGTACTGTACATCATTATTCCTTAACAGCACTCAGTGGAGAAGTAGGTAAATTATAAACTTGGCTGTAAGTTTTGTTCAGTAGCAATTTCCTTTAGCAGTTTTAAGTGTGATTTTTTTTATCAGTTCCTTGACAGGTTAATGGGGTACATGGACAGGAGACTTCTGCTTTATCCCCTGCAGCCCTGATAATTTGGGGTGTTGCCTGGCTCAGCTCCTAGATGTCAGAGAAAGGAATAACTTGCATTTCTCCCCAGTGATTTGTTGATGCTACTGGTGGATTACTGATGTGATTCACTCCAGAAGGTACTGCTGAGTGCCCCCAGGTATCTGATCTGCCAAGCAAAGCTGGTAGCATCAGGTCCATGAGAATTCCCTCTCCTGAGGAGAGGCCAGTGTCAGCCCCGGGACCTGACATCGAACAGTGCAGAGTTTTGTTAGAAGCCAACTGAAAACGTGGTGCTGTTATTATCTGACACCAGCTGAAACAAAAGCCAAACCTTGATGAATGTCTGATCCTAAAAGTAAACAGTTTGATTTTTTTTTTTTCCTTTGCAAGTCAGGGGCCCTCTAGGGTTTTATCTGATTTTGGCAATCTCCTGCACATTTTGGGGCCTGGAGCATGGTTTTAATTGTTACATCACAAAAGTTGCCAAATAATGTTGGATGCTTCTTAAAAACTCTCTCAATTTTATGGAACTTCTCAACGGCTTGACTAATACAATAATTACTGGAACTCGGCTATGTTGCCTAGTGGCAAATGGAATTTTTTCATAATGATCCTGTCTGTCGTTAATAGCAGGATTTGTTCTTTCTCTCAGTGGGAGAGAGGCCAGAAAGCCATGGTATCTGTCTTTTTTAATGACAGCCAACAGCAAACGGATAAAATAATCAATTATATCCACAGATAGGTAGATAAAGTATAATTTATCATGTCAAAAACAAAAATGTTTTTAATTGGGTTGTTAATCATTTTGTAATTTTAACTAAAGAAATGGGGACTCTGCTTTGTGCTCAGACATCACTAATATTTCATACATTTGCTGATCTTATTATAGCTCTAATAATAGTGTTTACCACTAAGTGCCAAAATATAAAATACGATTTCTAGTCTCATTAGCTGGAGTCTTTGCAGTTAGAAAAAGATGCCCTTCCCTTTTATTTTTCTTCCTCTAGAAAGATCCAGGAGATAAAAAAGGGGGACCAGAGTACTAATCAGCTGTAACAGTTTCTAAAATATGCTAATCTTTTATTTTGATTAGAAGTACCCATATTTCAACCACCATGTTGAAATGAACATGGGTACAGAAGTACCCATGTTCAACCAACATATTTCAACCCAACATGTTACAGAAATGTGTTGGGGTTTTTTGGTTTTTTTTTTCCCAGCAAAGCATATAAAGAGATTAATATAACACAGCAAAAATTGGAAGCTTGGAGTTTTGATTTCTAGCCACACCTGTGTTGTCTTGTGGGAAGCTGGGCAGATAATTTAATCCCTCCTAACTTGTTCTTCATGTCTGTAATGTAGGTATTAGATAGCTGCATCATCTGTCTGCTGTACAGTATGTAGGTGTTGTAAGATACATGAAAATTTGTAATAAAGATGGCAAACATCTGGCTGGCTGCAACAGCAGCCTCTCTGATAGGAACCTCTTTGAGGAAGGAAATGGGAAGTTTATGGCTGGACCTAAATCTTCCCCATATTATACCTGAAAATGTCATCTTAATGCTGCCTGATTTCAGGATCAGTGAGGAATCATCTAGCAGAAAAATCTCTCAGCACTGGGTACTTTGGCTGTCTACTCTTGTTATCATTCCTGTATGCTATGAGCAGATGCCCTGTGTGGGACCAGATCTGTATTTTACCCATAAATTCAATTTTAAAAAAATACTAGCCATCTAAGAAAAGAAATGTGACTCTTAACCATCCTTTTGCCTCAAATGCACTGAAATTACTTCCCTGCTTCAGAAGCGTTTCACAGAAGAAAATTAATCTCCATTCCTCTAAACTTGGTTTCCTCCTGAACAGCTCTACTTTCCTTAAATCCAGATCCAGCCTCTAGAGTACTTGCCTGGGAGCAGAGCATGTGCTTTGGGTAGTTTGGCAAGAGCAGATTTCACTTTCAGTGTTATGGTGAATGTTTTTGGCTATGAGTTTAAATTTATGTTCATAGCATCTCCCAGTGATGTGTGTAACACAGAGTAGGGCAGAACTGCTCTTCCTGTAACTGGATCTATCTTGGATGTGGGGCAAATTTAGTGGATAGAGTGGGTTTTTTACAGACCTAATGGCAGGATTGAGGCTGTATTATACTGAGAAGCAAGGAGGAGAAGCTCTGGTGCTGGCTTGCCCAAGCATAAATAAATTGGAGGTACATGAACATTCAAAAAGTTCCCAGAGAGTCACATTCCACAACTTAAGGGGCCTGGTGCCTTCACCTGTGCCAATTTTATGTGACTCTTAACTCTGGTCTTAAATAAAAATGAGACTTGCTCTAATGACATCAACAGCCTTCAGTGAAGAAAATATGCTGCTACTTTGATACAGATCCCCTTATAAGGAGGACACTGTAGACAGCCTAAGCTCCTTTTCCCATCTGGTAGGTGAATGTTACGATTCCCTGCTCAGAACTGTGGCCTCAACAACAATTCTCTGCTTTTAGCATTACATTAGATGATTTTATTAAGAATATGGTTATCTGCTGCCCTTGCTTTTGCCACTTTATTTTACTGTCCCTCTCCATTACATGAAAGGATGGAAAAGGGGGATGTGAGTTGGCTGGGGGAGGGGAGACAATAGCATGAGCAGGGGGTTAAATGAACCAGCTGTTATGTGTGAAGTATCTGCTTTCTAATTGCTTCTGTTGGAATTCAGGGGAAAAAGGCACTGGCTTCACTTAATTAATAAGGCAGGACTCACATAAACTCCAGCTGTGAGCACAGGACTGGTCTTTAAAGGATAAGCTCAGGAGGTGGGGCAGAGAGTTTGATTTCCTTGCACTAAATCCCATCACATGCTGCTGGTTCTGTGTGTGTCCACTTAAGCCTTTGGTTGGCCTGTCTGGACCAGACATGAGGGATCTGTTGCTGTCCACGTGCCTCACCCCAAGAAAAATGATCTCTCCTCAGAAATCAAAGGTATGAGGCTACATTTCAAGCTAGGGTGAAACTGCTGTGTTTTCACTTGAGTTTGGAAACCCTAAAAAGTGGGGATGTTTGGATCAAAGGTTTTTTTCAGGCTTAACAGAAGCTTGGGCTTTTGCAGCTGGATGCCGATACAGGTTTGCCATTTGGTTCTCTTTTCTGTCTAGTTCCAGAGGGTTAGGACTTGGCATCCAGTCAACATCTCTCTCATCTGAGCCCTGCCTCAGAAGCTTTGCTGGAAGAGTAGCACTGATGGGGAGGTTGTGCAGCTGATGCCTCCAGACCATGTCCAAAGGCCATTTTACAGTGATCTCTTTGAGGAGAACAATGCCCAGTTCATTTCCTTTTTTTTTTTTTCTGAGAGGGGCTCAAAAATATCAGGACTTTTTCTGAGTTATGGACAGTGCCCCTAAAACCCACATGAAAGTGCAAATGCCACAGTGTTTCCTCATTTGATCCTGCTCCAAGTCTTGCTGCCACAGGACATCCCCCACCACCAGTGCAAGATCCTTCTAGTCAGAGAACAGCTGGGGGGCTGTGCTGAGACAAAAGTCTTCTCCCACTTCCCATGGGATGGCATTTCTGGATTTCAAAGCTTGTTGTTTAAGTGTGTTATGTTAGGGAACAGTGGAATGAGAAAAAAAGGTGGAGGGGATACTCCTATGTGGTTAATAGCCTGCTTTTCCTCACTGACTGTGGAGGGAAATGAGCTTCCTGCTTAAGGTGAGATGTCATTTTCTGGATGGAAACCTTTGTGTCCCAGCTGGCCTGCTCCTTTTGGTGCCACTGCTCAGGGCGGGTCTCTTCCAGTGTGACTGCTCTCCCTTCCAGGCCCTCTCCTTTCCTGGCAACTTGTTCCTGCCTTGCACCAGCAGCTCAGATGAGTGCTGGGGTCAGCACAAGGGAGGGGACATCACCATGTGGCTGCAAATGGATTGGGAAAGGAGGAGTGCTCCTTGTCACAGAGAGCCCAGCTCTTTGTTCTCACTGTACCCTTCCACACACACCTCAAGGCTCAAGCATGCAGGAGGATTTTGGCATTTCACTGCTGCAGATTTCAGTGACAGCTCAGCCTGGTGTAGGACCAAACTCAGAGACACATCAATAGCCCCAGTCCACTGGGCTGGCTGTGCTGAGCCGGACTTTCCACCAAAGAGAAACAATCCTTGGGTGTTACAGCAGGTTTCAAAGCAAGCCAGGTGGGGCCTCGCTTGGCAAAGATCTATAAACAGCAGCTCTTTGTCTCCTCTGTTTCTCTTCACCCTGAACGTGTTGCTGTTTTCAGAGGTTGGTTTCAAAGTGCTTATTCACAGCCACCAGCCGTATTGTTTTATCTGAGGAGATTAGGGCTGAGAATGTTGTGGTTTTGTAGTGAAAAGACTCCATTGGAAATAGCAGCATATTTGACATGAGACTGTTATTTATGCTCAAATAACCATCTTGTTTAAAGATGAGAAGTCTTTTATTTTTTTCCTTTTCAAGTTTAGATCAATCATGTATGAAGACCAACTCCCACTCAGCCTCCCCTGGCCCCTGGTACTTTCATTTCATTCTTCTTCTGCTCATTATTTCATGATTTTGTCCTTGACTGGAACATTTCTCTCTTGCTCTTCCTTACATGCACCATTAAAGAAGGAAAGAACTTACATTTAAAGCTCAATACTTGTGTAGCTCTTAAGCCATAAATAATGCTTTCTACAGATTCTAAGATTATTAAATCCTTTCAGTTAGCCTCCCTCTTATTTTACAGCTCATCTGATTAGAGGGAACATACTCTTGTTAAACTTGATTTAACTATTTCTGTTTTGCTTTTGCAAGCAGACATGAGAAAACAGGACCTGGCTGTATGCTCTGCTGATCAGAACACTTGGAACATAGGAATGCAAAAAAAAAAAAAAAGCTTGCAGCAAGAGAACTCATTGTTGGTACGGCAAAAACCTCCAGAGAAGCCCTGCAATTCTTGAGATCTAGTTAACTTTCTAAATACAAGCAAGTCTACAAGTGAAGCTAAAATCTGTTTATCTGGGTAGATAAATACAGTCAAGCTACCCTTTTGTGTAAAGGGCTGACAGGCACAAAATCTGTGGGAATACTTTAGTGTGAGGAGATAGTTATGCTCAGGTAGGGACCGATTTAGGGCAGCTGTAGGAACTGAACCACTGGGCACTGTGCTTTGCCTCCCCATCTCTGGCTTCTGTTGAGGCCAGCTCAGGCTTTGCTAAGCCAGGCATCAGCTTTTCCCTACAAATGCAGCCAAACCAGCTGCTGCAGTTTGCAGAGATCCTGATACTGCAGCAATGAGCTGCACTTCTGCTTGATGAAATCTGCTCAGCTCAGACAGTGCCTCAGGGGATGGCCAGGGAGTCAGGCCTTGCCCATGTTACAAACTACAGAACTGAGCACATAGAGCAGAAATAGCCCTACCAGAGACAAAGTGAGTGAAAAGTGCTGAAAAGCCTCACAGTAGACAACCTAAACAATGAAATTAGTTCCTCCAGTTAGTCCATCAGTCCATCAGGTCATCATTGAGGCAAATGCCTCTGCCTTCTGGGCCAGACAGGCCAGTGTTTTAATGGTAGGCATAAATCTATTGCATTTTTCTCCTCGTGACCTAGCATATTCTGTCAGGTCAATGCATGCTCCAGAGGAGGAGTAGAATTTATGTGTACAATAAAACAATAGAGTTTCAGTGATATCAGCTGTTTGACAAATTTTAATACACATTTGCTATAAAACAGGCAGAAATTACCAGAATGTAATACCCAAATAAAATCCAGGATCCATTTGCACGACAGATCTTCAATTTACTCGCATTCATGTGAAAGAGACACATAAAAATGATATCCATGCTTAAAATCACTTAAAAGCAGTCTGAAAGACCCCACAGTTGCAAGTGATACCTCAGTACTTAGCTAATACTCATGTTTCGATGGCTTTGCCTTCATGATTCTTCCAGTGGTTTCTTTATGTTTTCTGGTATTTTGCCAAACACCTGTGAATCAATGCACAACAAATACTCCTGCCATTTAATTTAGCCTTGCACAGAAAGGCTATATTAGGCCTGATGCAGGCCTAATCCCAAACCTCTAAAGAGGTTTAAGGCACTCTGGTTTCACCTAATCCCGAAACCTAAACCAGAATCATTGAAAACCTCCATAACACCACAGGAATGGGCAAATAGTGAGTTTCCACTATGAATTTATTAAAAGGACACAGTGTATCTTTTGGATTTGAGACCTAAAGCTTTGCCTAAGGAGCTTGGACTGTCCACAATAAAAGTGTTTATTTTGAAGTTAGGAGGTTGAAAGGTTTATTTGACTAGAGGGCTGATTTTACCCCTCCCACCCAAAAAACAAAGAGGAGTGATCACCCAGAAGACTGGAAAATAGGAAAAGGGATGAACAAGTAACAAGGGAGGGGCAGCCCAACAAAACAGTCAAAGATGAAACCCAGGTTTCTCTTTAAGCTCAGTCATGTCCCCTTGTGAGAAAGAGCAAGAGCACAGCCCCTTATGCACAACTGAGCTCTTGGGATCTGAAGTTCCTCACAGCAAACTTGTAAGGAAAGAGTTATTTATGATATATTAAACACATTGCTGCTGTTCAAAATAGAGGATTTGCTCTTTTGAGATCTCTTACTGATAGCAGATAACATGTAAAAACATGCTGTAATGGAACTTTCAATTCCAAACTGCATCCAACTGTAGTAAATTTGATCTTGCATTAACTCATGTTAAATTAATTGGATTCTGTCACTCCTGAATTCTGGTAACCACCTTATCTTGCAGTACAACTCATTATCTTTGCGTTGTGAAAGGGGTATTTCATTTTCAAGGCAACTGTAGGGAATAGTAACTGTACCATAGTCTAATAATCATTTAACCCCTAACAAATTAAAGACCTGAAGTATACTGCACATGTGGTTCCATTATACATAGCAATTTATAGCAAAGATCTGCTGCTCTAAATCTCTTAATTCAAATCATTTCAGCAAAACATATTGGGAAATATGGGGCTGTACTTGTGCATTATACAATACAGAATGCATTTATCTGTGCTCGGGACATTCCTCCTAATGAGAGGCATAACCTCCTCAGTGTACTGTGTTTTCATAACCACCAAATGCCTTTTAAAGCCCTTTAGAGCAAGGATTTAGGAATCAGTGTTCCTACTGATGAGAAATTTGATATGGGTAGAAAAGCAAGCTCCAGATTTACCTTCCCAAACTCACAAGAAGTCTCCATGCCTTTGTCTGCATCAATAGAAGCGGAACATCATAGAACAGCACTCATTTAACAGCACTAGATTTAATTTAGCTTTGAAAGACTCTGGCTCCATAGGCAAAAATGGTAGGAAAACTGAAAAGCATGTTTTATGAGGTACCAAGCTTTCTAGCTGGAACTAGAGCAGGACAGCTTCCTGAAAAACTACATAAATGACACAGCTTTTAACTCCTAGACAGGTGACACAGGCAAATGATGGTTTATTTGCTTTCCTTGAGCAAGTCTTGGTGTGGCTGGAGAGTAACAGGGGCCTGTGAAAGGGGGATGAGTACATCTCTGTTCACACTGCTGTCATTGCACACATCTGCACTGCACTCCCCAACGTCCTGCTGGGGGTGCATGGGTACAGTAGCAGGGTACAATTCCAATCCCACAGCAGTTTTGTTCCAACAATACACACAGGGGTATTTAACTGTTGCCTTATTCAGTTCAGTTGTGACACCTAACCAATAACTTCCGTTGGGAACCATTTCAGGAGGCAACTTTTTTTCTCTAAGGAAGCTCTCCTGCAGGACCTGGGAAACTTTGTATGGCTATGTTGAACTGAAAGACCAGGGTCTTTATCCCGCAACAAATCCAAGTTCACAGTGGCTCCTGGAGGAGACAAATGACTTCAGGAACGCGCTAACCCCAAGCACAGCAGAGCACCTGATAAATGGATGCTGTGCAAGTAGAGAGCCCAGTGCGCACCCACTGATCCGCCTTCCCAACCAGCTGCGGGGAATCGCCCGAGTCACACACGGACTGGTGGCAGCGACAGCCCGGCACCACCGCCCGGCCCAGCCCTTCTCGGCTGCTTCAGAGCCCCTGGCGGGCTCCCGGGGAAGGCCGAATTCTTCCGGTTACGGAGCGTGAGGAAGCGGACAGGCCCCAAGACCCTCGCAGGACCCTCGGAGCGGGGCTGCTCCGCGGGGGCTGCGCTGCCTGCCGGTGCCGCCGCCGATGCTGCGGGTTGCCGTGAGCGGGAGCCCCTGACGGAGCCCCCCGAGCAGACCCGCGCCCGGTCCCGGCCCCCCGAAACCAGCGCCCACCGGGACCGACAGCGCGTGCGCGCCTCCCGCCGGCCCGTGACGTCACGCGCGGGGCTCGGCATTCCTCCGTATTCGCCTGGTTCCCGCGGGGATCGTCGAATAATCGCTGCTACGCACCCGCCCCTCCGGGCGGAAGAGTTCTCGGTGAGCGGGGGAAGGGAGGACGGGGGAACCCCGCGCTCGGCCGCGGGGGTGCGGCGGGGTCGGATCAGGCTAGGAAGGCTCCGTTGTCAGCGGCGCGGCGCCGCCTCACGGGCCGGAGGAGGCGAGGGTGCTGTGCGCACGCGTAGGGCGTCGCCAGGGCAACGGCGCCCTGGAGGCTCGACAGCCGCGTGCGGGGCGCGCGACGGAGGCAACGTCACCCGCCGCTCGCGGCGCGCGGCACCTGAGGGCCCCTCAGAGCCACTCATGGCCCTTCAGAGACACTTATGGCCCCGGACGGCACCTCAGAGCCACTCACGGCCCCTCAGAGCTACTTATGGCCCCGCACGGCCCCTCAGAGCCACTCATGGCCCTTCAGAGACACTTATGGCCCCGCACGGCCCCTCAGAGCCACTCATAGCCCCTGAGAACCACTCACGGCTCCAGGTCCCCTCATGGCCCCAAAGCCCCTCACGGCCTCTCAGAGCTCTGCACGGAGCTTCAGAGTCCTGCGCGGCCCCGCATACCCACTCATGGCCTCACGGAGCCGCTCACTGCCCCTCAGAGCCTTGCAGGGCCCTGCAGAGCCCCACACAGCCCCACTTCAGCAGGGGTGGGAAGAAGCTCAAGCCAGCACCGTGAGGGAGGTGTCACATCTGTAGCTGACGTGAGGCGTCTGCTCGAAAAAGTGATATTTGATTACGGTCTGCATCTTCTTGATGCTCTGCAGCAGTTTGCCTGACAGTCCTCTGGCCAGGAGCTCCTCTGGCAGCGGTGATACAGTGTGTGTGCCTTGAGTTCAGGATACACCCCATCAGACATCAATATCAGCGATAATGGAGCTCACAGTTCTAGTCTACTGAATTTTACAACTCCCCATAATAATCCCAGTAGTTTTATGACCAACAGAAATAGGTGTTTTTTAGTTATTTAAGCGACACTACACTGCTTGAGCAGACGGAGGTAAGGCAGGAGCAGCATTGGCTCAGTACTGAACGCGGTTCATCGAAGTAAGGCACAGCCTCAGGTGGGTCTCTCCCCACTATTTGCAAAAGAGTAGTGGCAGTCCTCAGGAACACCTAAAAGTGCTTTAGTACCTTTCAGCTAGAAGAATTTACAACAGAAAATATATTATTGTCAAGTGCAGTATGGTAATATGAAAAACAATGTTGTATTTATCAGCTGGCCGGACTTCAGGCTCTGTTGGGCCGGGTCTGGGCTCGGAGCTGGCTCTGCCGGCTCGCTCGCTGTCGCCCTCTGGCGGCAGCGCGGGCCCTCGGCGGGGCAGCGCCCGTCACCGGCGCGGGCCGGGCGGCCGCGTTGTGCCGAGCGTGTCCCGGCACTGACCTCCGGCATGGGCGTTCTTTTGCTGTGTTTTTCTCCTCAGTAGTGCTGGTTGTTTAAAATAGCGAAACTGCCTGGTACAACTCCTTTAAATGCCAGTTTAGAGTAGGAAACAATCCCGGTTCCAGATTCAGCACCTTCATTTTGTAATGAAAAAGGTAAAAAGCAAGCATGGTGTGTGCTCTGGAAAGAACAGATCACACGAGATGGAAATATGTGTGTAACTTTTTCCTCTGGGAATTGTTTTGAGGAGCATTTTGCCACACTTTTTAGCACATTCTCTTTCATCCTTTTGAAGCTCCTTCCAGTAACCCCCAAGTTTAGCAGCATTTCTGTGAAGCTTTTAGAAAGGGCTCCGTGACTGGGAAATGTCATGAAAAATGTGTCCCTAAGTGACAGGAGGTCACAAGGAATCCTTCAAATTTTTATTTGTAACTAAGTTGCTAGATTTTTTAAAAGCTACTGGAGCAACTTCTTGTTTTTTAATGAATCCTAATAATGTTTCCATTGATTTACAGGTAAACTAGTTTTTTCTTGTTTTAAAAATACCCTGCGATCAGCAAGTCTAACTCTGTTTATTCTGGCTTGGGTGTGTGATTATCAGTTATTAAGATTCTGCAGATGGAAATTATGTTGGTGCATGCACTGGAATAGATGCCTGTTTCTAATATCAGATAGATTGTCTGATTTTGGTTAATTGCTGTAGAGACTTATTTTTAAGCACTGGAATTACAATGTTGGAATTGTAAGGTATTTGGGAAGCAGATCTGTTGACTAAGTACGTTTACGCCTTTTCTGAGCATTTTAGAATACTGTGAGTTTCTTTTTGCAAAGAACTGCTGAATTACTGACCCATAGATGTTATTACATTCTAAAGAGACACATTTTTTTGGCTCTCTACCACAAAGTACATCAGGTTGTATTATGCATTGTGTTTGTATAGGTCTTATTTTTAATTTGAGTACTATTTCTCTACAAGCTCAGCCATAACAATGTACTGTTTCATTGGATCAGTAGTAACTGTAAACCAGTCATTGCTAATTAGCTCAGATGGGAAAATTAACCCTGAAGATTCTGATTTTTTAAAATTATATTCTATGAAGCACTGTCTTCATTGGGAAAAAATAGCTACTATAACTGCTCTTCTGTAATAAATTGTCTTGTTGCAGCTGGATTATAGATGCGTGCTAGTGCTATTTCTGGCTTTATGAAGACAAACTTGATTAAAAAAAGGGTTGAACTTTGCTTTTTGGACACCCTTTTCAAGTTGTAGTGCTGATACTTCTGTACAAAACTGGAATCTCAACACAGTATTACATGTTTGTTGTGTTTGTATGTTTTTATGAAGGAAAAAGGTAAGTCTAGTGGCAATAATAGTGTTTTCCTCCCCAATATATCTGTGTGGATGCCTTTATGCTCTCTTTGTAAGAATGCAGTTTGACTGCACTAAAATATACTTGGTAGTACAAATGAAGGATTTCAAATTAGTAATAGGTTGAAAACTCTTCAGCTGCTGGAGTTTTAGTTTCCAAATTACTGTTCTCTGTGGAGCAGTGTAAGTGATCACAAAACAATGAGAATGAAACAAATCTTCCATAAAAACCTGCACAATTTTTTGCCCAAGCAAGCCAGCTTCCTTTTGAGCTCTGTGCTGGCACAGTCATATCATTAAAAGTGCTTTTTTTTTTAAATTTTCATTAGCAATAAAATAATTTCACAACTGTAATGAATGCACTTCCTATGGTACATTTTAATTATATGCAGCTAATGCTCGTCATTTCAAAAATTGTCTCACTGGCATTTATGACTTGGTGTAAATGCTCATAGATCATGGGATTATTTGAAAGAACTGAAACTTTGAGAGATGTCAGGTTTGCTGTGTTGAGGAAAGTGACTCATTAACCAAGAGGTGCTGGTTAGCAATGGGAGACTGTAGAACACATTTGATTCAGAAGTGTTTAAAATAGGAATCTGCCTCTTCTGCATCTGAAAAGCAAAAGTTCCAGAGGAAGTCACCTTTTCTGTAAATGGATTTACCAGCACAGGTCTTTAGAACCGTAACATGATACTGTGAGCAAATTAAGAGTTTTAGGAGAAAAAAAATCTTTTAGTCAGCAAATCTTCTTTCCCATGATTTATTTTTAAAGGTCATAAGGTGACCATTACAGTAAAAAAATAGTTGTTTGTACAGGATAACCTTCCCAGATGAGATGCAACCCTGTCCTAAACCTCTGGGTCTGCAGCCTGAGTTTCCCAGAGCCACTGGGTGACAGTTGAGTGTCAGGTAAAGCGGAGCAAGAACTATTTGTAAAAGAAACTAATGTTGCAGACTAATGAAACAGACTAATGTTTAGCTTTTCTTTTTGTTTTAGTTATTCCATAGTTTTTCAGTAGATGCTAAATTTCTTTGATTTGGGGGAGGGAAGGATTTTGCTTTAAAACACCAGATAGGAATCTTAGGACAGACTTTTCACACTCAGACAGCTGGAGCAGCTGTAGATTCCCCACTGAAATGAAAATGCAACAATTCAAGATTTAGAAAGGCAAAAAGTGTGACCAGAGCATTAAATAGAAGGGCCATATGATACCAAAATTAAGCTCTGTGTTTATTATAAAGAAAATCCTTGTTTTAGAAGGGAAAAAAATGAACTTGTTCCACCACTTTCTTTTTTCCTCAGGAGAAAACACAGAATATATCCTAGGTAATAAATCTGTTTTATGGCTCACATGAGAAAGGGTGGAGAAACTCCCATTATTTTCTTCCCAGAAATTGAAATACACATGAGCTAACATGGGAGACACTGGGATTTTCATCCAACAAATGCACAGCTGGCTTCTGCTTTTATTATTTTTCTAAGCCTAATAATTTTTCATTTGATTAGCTGGTGGCTGACAAAACTATCACTTGCACAGTGTTTTGTATATTTAGTAGAGTAGGTGTGATGCGAAAAAGACACTGTAATGTGTGCCCAGAAGCATAGCACGATGTGTTCAGTTGATGAGAAATTTCTGCTTGCCTCTTCTTAAAATGCAATGACATTTGAGTTTGAATATCCTGAAAGGAGCTTCTATACCTCTAGAAAAAGGAGAATTATGTACGATTTGAGGATTACTTTTTCTTAATTCACGTTGTAGAATTGTATGATGCTGTACACGTAGAAATAAATTGTTAGGAGTCAGTTGGCAGTCCACAGTGCCAGTTTTGCTGTGAGAAAGTAGTTAGACTATTTAAGAGAAGAACTGTCCTAATCAGTGTTAGGAGGTGGGAAAAGTAGAGCTGCCAACAAAATTTGTCAAGGACTTTAAGTGTACACAGTGTGAGCTGTGGAGAGATCCATGGACACACTTAATGTGAAAAAAACAACAGCAGCCAACCACGTACCCACCCAGACAATGAGATAAATTGAGCACAGACATAAAAGGTGGGAGAATAGGAGCCATCTAGCAATGAGGTTCCTCAGAGCCATGTCTGAGCAGATTTCTGTAAAGCCATGGATTCTCACTTTGAAATCAGGAGGGAGAATGGCATATCAGAACTCCTTCATGTGCCTTCTGCAGAATAAAGAAGACTTGTTCGAGAATCCAGTATCCTGTTTTGCCTTGACCATTAATGCCAGGGACAAAGCAGGCTGTTTTCTCCTGTGTTGACTGTCCTGGTGTTTGAAGTGCTAATCTTTGTTGCTGTCTGTGTGTTCTGGGCAAAGCAATTATAACACCTTCCCTAAGTAAGCAGCAGGGGAAGAAGACTGCAGTTTTATCCCAGATTGGTAGGTCTGTGTTGTTCAAGTGTTTAGTGTGTTTCTTGTTATTTTCAAAAATTCCAAAACAATTTGATGTGTTCTGGGGGCTGGAGAGAATGTGGGCTCTCTGCTTCCACTTGAATATTGTGTGATGGCATCTCTGGTTTTCATTTGTAGTCATTTACAAGTGTTAGATACTCAAAACCATGTAAGAAATTTCTAAGTGAAATTAGTTTGAAGCTACAGGTTCATTGCAGACCCAAACCTCTATCTTTAATGACCTTTCACTCTGGCTGCTGGAGAAGGAATGGTTTTGTAAGGACTAGTAGAATCACTGGATTGTGTATCTGCATTCTGACCTAGCTCCATTACACTCACTAAATAATTGTTGACAAGTTCAAGCTCTGTAACTAGAGGGTTGTGACTTTGCTAAATGCCATAAGTCAGTATGTGTTCATGGACAAGGGAAATGATCTTAATGGAACAATACAAGACTACCGTATTCGATACTGAGATCATTGTGGGAGCTCTCTTTCGGTTGTACCTCTTAGAGGCTTTATGCTGCTAGGGATCAGAATACTGTGGTGTATGGGACTGTTTCTTGGGGCATGGAAGTGCATGAGCCTGTATGGATGGCTGTTCCAACTGAGTGTTGCCCAGTGCAGAGAGCCAGGAAGCAGTCTCTCCAAAAGATGTAAAATCAGCATGGCCATCTTCATTGTCCACCTCCTTATTTCTCAGTCTGCCTTGTTAGAATTTGCATCTCTGTCCTGCCCGTATTTAACTATTTGTTCTAATAAATCTGCTCTTCTGTAATGAGCCTGTTTCACCTTCTGAAGCTGTACTTGGAATTCTTGCCTCTGTGTGCCACACTGGTTCTGAGCTGGGTGAACCACGTTCCTGTGGTGACTGGAGGGGATGCGTTCCTGACATGCAGCTGGGCATGCTGCTGGTTAGGAAAGGCCCTTGGAGCAGAAGTGGTTGCCCTGGTGGCACCACCTTTCCTGCAGTGCAGCTCTGTGGCCTGGTTTTGCACTCTGATCCTTTGTTCCAGGTGCAGAGGGCTCCTCACCCAACTTGCAGTAGGTTGCAGAGAGGGAGAGAGTCCATAGTGCTGTGCCAAGAAACCAAGGGATAGTGTGAGCAGAGTCTCCAGCCTGCTACAGTTCCACAGCATTTGTGCTTTCTTGCTCTTGGTAACAGTCGGACCTTATCAAACCAGGCTCTCAAATCTGAGAGTAATTGGGAACATGTGACACACTGTAGAACTTTTTTAATTTAAATTTTTTTCTAGTAGTGTGTTTAGGCCTCCCTGCTTTCACTTCAACAATTGAGGGTGTTGGTTGCTTCCTCATGTTTGTGTAAGAAAAGCTTTTTATAGTCCATTTTTCCAGTTGGCGTATGTACTTCCTCCACTGGAGTGTAACACATCATTCTTCCCACTCCCTCCCAGCCTCTGAAGCTAATGGAAGACCTTCAGAGTTGTTTTATTTGCAATAAAAATGGAACTGTGGGGCTGGGAATGGTCATTATTCTTGCTTTAAAATGTGTTCTTCAACAAGTTTTGTTCTGTTCTTGGTAAATGAGAAGGATATAAGGAAGCAAGGAATAATCAGCTGTTATTTAGTTTATAGGACGTTTAGTTTGAACTGGAAATCTCTAACTCAATTTTTGTTTCAGCTGAAAATCTCTCAAGAAAAGCAAAAGTCTGTCAGAAGCATGAATGGAAGTAGGATGCATTCCTTTTTTTTTTTTGACAGAAGAATTCTTAGTGTAATAACAAATATCAAGAATTTTTGAGTATCATCCATCCCAACTTCTGCAAGGTAACAGCTGGAGTGAAGGCAGTCCAGAAACTCCACATATGTCCATTATTTTGCCCTGTAATGGTGAGTCTGGCACACTGACAGCACTTGAGCCTTGCAGATTTGGTGATGTGCTGGAGGTCTTTCCTTGGTTACACCAAAAAGAAAGGAAGGCAGCATGGCCACTTTCATATCACTGTCAGAGTCCTGTCCCTGGTCAGGACAGTGAGCACTGCATCCTGCTTGAGGATAGTACCTGGTTTGCCACAGCCTCACTCCTGCTTGCTGGTTGTTTTTATCACCAATTATCCAGGAGTGTTACTTAGCCCCAGAACAGAATTAATAATATTTAATGTGGAAGCCTTTTTTCTGCTGTCTATGACAGATAGATTATTGAGAATATCTACTGGGAATGCCCTTAATTTCTAGTGATTTGAATGCTATTTCTCAAGAAACATTATGTTTTGGAACTATTTTTTCAATTTTAAATATTTTTTTATATAATATTCCAAGGTTTTCCAACACTAATGAACACAGCTTAGGTCCTTCAGTGGAGGGGCATGTGCAGACGTTGCCCATGTGGATTGAACTGCCTCACTGCTTCAGATCTTCACTATTTTAGCCTCTATATATGCCTTTGTTTTTTCTGAGTGTCTAGTTCTAAGGTGATATGGTAACTAACCCAGTCAGGGCAGGAATTCACTCTTTTCCAATATACTAGCTCCACTGTAAGCTTGCGCAAAAAAAAATGGATCTGAGAATCCTTGCAGCTTAAATCTTACTATGGGATGTCTAATGTCCTAACAGGTAATTTTTTAGCTATTTTTGTATTCTGTGATTTGTCTTTAAAAATGATGTTTTAAAGGTATTTGCTTATTTTATTGCTCCACTGCTAAATAATTGAAATCAGCACTTAGCATTGAATTATAGTGATTTTTTGATCATAAATATTGTATAGTGCCTGATGGTGTAATTGGGCATTTTTATAATAAGCCCCTATTTTTTAAAACAAGGGAGAAATCTCTGAAATTCATGCCTTCGTGCTTGTGCCCATTAAATGTGGTTATCATTATCTAGTGACGACATATGTTCTTTCTAACTAGGATTCTCTTCTCTTTCATGCTGATGCTATCTCCATGCTAGATTATTTCTGTTCCTAGTAGCACCCCAGGGCAGTAGTGAGAAGTAAATGTGTCCCATATGGCCGCTTTAGACAGCAGTTTTGGGCGTGGGGAGATGGGAGAGGAGAGACACTGGGGTGAAGAGACAATGGGGTCTGTGTGCCCTCACTGTCCCAGAAGCAGGGCAGGCAGAGGGGGAGCAGGGCTGTCTGTGCTGTCAGGCTGGTTGGCAGTAACGTGGGAGCGCTGCGGTGGGACAGGGTGCAGTTATTTGTTGTGCCGTGCGGGAGGAAGGAGCCAGGGAGGAACTGCGACTGAGTCACCCGTTCTTCCTGGAGCGCCTCCTGGGGTGGTGCTGCTACAGGCAGCCCAGTGCAAGACTGAGCCTGAAGGCTCCAGCGAGCTGATTGCAAATATTTTGCAGAAGTCTTATTTTCTGGTAATTACTTTAACATGATTCAGTGTTTTCTCTTTTGTCTGATCTTGTTATGAGCCTTCTTGCCTGATCCTTCGCCTACTGTCGTGGGAGCAGGGCAAGTGTTCCCACACCAAGTGTTCCATTCCTGCTGTCTTTGGCCTCTCAGGTTCAGTGGCTGGGAGTAGGTGCTATTCAGTACAACTGACCAGTGATATGCCCTTTTGGAACAGAGACTGATCCTGGACCTGTTCCTATGAAGCCTTTGAAACTACTAAGTTGTTTCAGATAGTGGGGTTAGAGCAATTTGTAGAATTGGGGTCCAGGTACTGTTTGCCAGTTCATGTTTCTAGTGATTTGTGAAATTAGAGCTCCTGTGGAAACCTGGAACCTTGCTTCCGAGGCAAATGTTGTGTATGAACTGAGTCCAAAGCCCCCAGTCTTCAACAGATATATGAAGAATGGCTAGGATTTAGGTTCCAGTGGGTCACCAACAGTGTTTATTAGAGACTAATAATAACAGTGAACAGACTCATTCCATTCCCAGTTCTCTAAGGCTTTAGAAATCCAGCAGAACCAGCAAAATATCTACAGCCCAGCCACTGAAACCCAGCCAAGTTTTGTAAAAATTACAATGGTTACTTCAAATAAATATAAATTGTCCTTTTTAAATGTACAGTTTATTTAAAACCAGTTATTTTGCCAAACCATAAATGTACCCAATAACTAAACCAAGAAATAACCAAGGTTAAGAAACCTAAGATTATAAGGTTTAGGAAAAACCTTTCTGATATATTTAGTACTTTTGTTTAACCATGTGATTTACATTTAATTCTAGTTAGACTAACTAATACATACATATCTTTATAGCAGTCCAAACACTTCTCATAAGCAACTGACTGGTTTGTGTTATCACATGTGTTCAATGAGGGTGGAAGGAGAGAGGTGTAGAGTATAACTCACTTGCATAATCTTTTGCAACTAGTAGAAAAAATATGTCTCACAATATAGCTACAAGAAATACATGGGTGCTCATAATTCATATTATCCCATAAAATTTAGAAGAGCATTCAGAGACTGCAAATGAAGGTAATTTATGTGTAAAACCTCATCCATGAAGAATTTATTGCCATAGTAGGTATAATATACTTTGGCACAGACTTCTTCCGTGAAACTAGTACTTGCAGATTTGAGAAAGGAACATACCAGAGACCTTGCAGGTTAAACTGTTGTCTGGTTTTATACAAAACACATTATAATGAAGACTTTTCTCTTCTGAGAGAGCTGAAGTCAGTTGGTAAGTTAATATGCCATGGCTGTTGACGATGCGTTTGAACATCTTCACTGTGCGAGCAATCTCTTTAAAATCAATGTTAGTTTAGTGGTGCTACCTTTGTGTAAATAGTGATGTTTGTAAATATTTTGAACCTTAGAGGGAACTGAGGAAACTGCAGAAGGGCATTCTTAAAAAACATTTTAATTTGCAGTATCTAAAAATGAGTATATGCTTTGCAGAGGTTGCTTGCTAACCATGACGTGAAGCCCAGACCTCATTCTTCTTGTGAGGACTGCACTGGGACACTGGGCCTCATCTTTCTCTCTGCTCTTGAGCAGAACTGCCAGGTAAAGGCCCTGGGATCCATTCATCTCATTGCCAGTTTGACTTGGGCATGTGGTGGCTGAAGTGAGGCCAAGGCAAGGTTGTGGTTATGTTGCAGTGCTGTCGTGCACAGTCTCAGGGAGATGTCAGCACTGTTCTCCTCAGTGCTTGGGTGGCTCATGCAGCTGGAACAAAGATATATTTCCTTTTGTTCCTGCTGCTGGACTCTGATTTCTGTTTTCTTTTGAGATTACATTGTGCACATATGCTTTTTTAGTTGCTGCTCTCTTTGACCCAAACACTTCCATGGAAGTTAATGACATTAAATGAAAATCAATGCAACCCCTTGCCACTCCAAGATTTCTGCTTAATACAAAGTGAACTTAGAATAGGGAAGGATTTGTTATACCATAGAATATGCCATTTAAATGGATGTAGCTGGAAATGGAGAGAAGCAGCTCCTAGCATGATGTATAAGAGGGATTTTGGCCCACATCAGCAAGGGAAGCTACAGGGCATATAGCTATAAAAATGGACCAGAGTTCTCAAGCATTTTTGTAGAGCAGATAGGACCTTTAAAATTCTTCCCTGAAAGGTACACAGTGGTGTTGGGCAGCAGTCTGCTAGGCTTGGGTTGTCAAAGAATGTTATCAATTCTTCTGGGATTTTAACTGTTAATTCCAGGAAGTCTAGGTGTTTCAGGAAGTGCTATTCAAATATTATGCTATGTCTTCCGGATGTAGCTCCTTGGACAGTACACTTACACTTAGCCTTTTCTCTGTTGGCTTGCTCTGCAGGAGAAATCCCAAACTATTGAGAACAAAGATAACTTCCTGTGCCAGGTGTATTAGCTGGAATTATCTCTGTTGTACAAAGTAATAACTTTTCTCTTGAAAGTGACATGGGATTTTTGACATTAGTCAAGATTTATCTCATCAAGGATGTCACAGTGCTACTAAGAAAAGCTCATTGGACTCACATCAGAAGTAGTGTGTTCAGTTCTCTGCTTTTCCAGATGGATTTAGTGAAGTTACAGATAGTGCAGAAAATGGCAACTGAAACAATTTGGGGAACTGGAACTGTCACATGAGGAGACATTGAAAAGTCTGGTATTCTTCAGTTTAGAGAAAGACAGATATTTATCGTTGAGGTTTACAAAATTATGAAAGTGATGAAAAAGCCAGATGTGAAACTGCTGCCCTCCAGATCCTGCAATGTAAGAACTAGAGGGCACTCAGTGAAGGTAGGAGATCAGGTTTAAAACAAGGAAAATAAGGTAGTCCTGCATTTTTTGGAACTCCAGATAGTGAAATTTTTTTGCCACAGTAGGTAGCAAAGGCAAGGATATCAGCAGGTTTAAAAGAGGTCAGATAATTTCATAGATAAAAACAGAAGTGCAAATGGACACTGAAGTTGTGTGCCCTGTAACATCATTGTGCATGGTGGGGGGTGGGGTGCATGGGGGGCAGGAGGAATGGACCCCCAAAGCAACCAGGTTTCTGTCTTTTCCCTAAGCAGTATCTCTAAATAGCATGGCACTGGTGGAAGTCAGGTACTAGGCCAGATGGGGCCAGTCATCTGACCTTGCAGGGCATTTTTTTCTGCCATACAGTACCACACTATGTTCTGCTTTGAAAGGGTTTTATTGTTAGTGCATTGAATTCTCATAAGGATAATCCAGAAAAAAATGGTAGCATGTTAATACTCCATTGTTGATACCTGAAGTATTAATGTGTTTTTAAGTCTGATCCATTGATAGGCAAATGCCTGCCTGTTACTGTGCATGTCACTAACATGGCATTTGTTTGGAAAATGTACAACTTGGAAAGTGAATTTTAAGTTTGTATGTTTATTTTTCTTGGCACTGAGTTTTAGTTATCTCAGAAGGGAAAAGCTATCCAGGTGCAGTGAAGCTGTGTGGTGCCATGAGTGCTCTGGCAGGAAGGTATGCAGGACAAGTATGCAGGGAGCTGGATCTGAGTAGTTTCTTCATGCTCCAGTACTATGTGCTACTGAGCTGTCTTTGTGCTAGTTCCAGGTAGGCTGAAGTGAACCAATGGATCAACAGGGACTTAGGGCCAACCACATCCACAGATCAGGGACCCAGAATTTGGATCATGGTCCCTGTTCCAGGCACTGGGCTTTAATGACACTCAGAGCTGGGATGGCATCCCTGCAGTTTGGAGCATCCTCCCCAAGCACCCAGTTCCGTGCCTGCTCAACTCTCCCATAGGCTTCAGGCTATTGCTTGCATAGCAGCTCACTCTTTTATTACATCTGTAGCATTTGGAGGAGACCTGCAAAGCAAGTGGCAGAAATCACTATTTAACTTTAAATAGGACACAGAAAAGTTCTTTAATATGTGTTTGGGTGGAGGTTTTTTATAAAAGATATTTGTAAAAAGTCTTCTGTATGCTTTGCTTTTTTTTTTTTTTCCGGTAACATTAAGCATATTAACAAAAACATTCTTTGCTTTAATCAGACAATATGGGCTTTGTTCATGTGGAGACTTTGGAATAATTTGTGTAGCTCCTGTACTGCGGGAACAAGCTTTTAGCAGGAATACTTAGATGAGCCATAAACTGAGTGCAGCTCAGGTCGACTCGTGTCGGTGGAAACTGGTGGTACTCTGCCGTTGATGAGAAATCCACCATAAACAAATCCTCACTCCTGGTCTCAGGTGTCTAACTGGGAAACACATTTGGCTTTTAATCAAAAGAAATGGAGTGTTAGGTTCTTAGGAATATCTTTTCTCTTGTTTCAATGAAGTAAATGTTAATGCAAATAAAGAGCTTAAAGCAGTCTGACTAAAGCCTCAGCTAATTGAGGTTCTGTGAGAATTTGGATGTCATCATCCTTTTGTTTTCCACTTCTCTGGGGAAGTACTTCAGCTATATGGCAAAAATAAACAAAAGAAATCTTTTAAATCTTCACACTTAAATACATTTATGAATATTTTTAGTTACTGTTTACTCCTTGCAAATTTATCTTGGTCTGAAAAAAAGTTTCAGATGTATTGTTTTCCTAACAAAGATTTGACCTTCATCTTTATACACGGTTTCACTATTCTTCCTATCAGCGTTTAGTTCAAAGGAGCACTTCGAAGCACGCAGGCAAAAACCAGTTCCATTGTGTAAAATAGAAATGTGTGTTTTATATCACAGGAGTTTAGAGAACAATGCAAAGGTCAATTGTGTTGCTTGCTCTCCTGTCACATGATGTGGGTGTGTATATGAATGCATCCCTGGAATTCCACTGTGGGATCTGCATCTTTGAAGCTGATGCTAAAATTACTGCGGAGGCTCTTCCAAAGGCGGATACTGATAGAAGATTCAATGAAATCGAAGGTCGCCAGTCTGGTAGGCGTTGAAAGATACCTGGCTATGATACTATTTCTGATTTAATAATGCGAATGGGAGGCTAGCCCTTTGTAATAATTAGGACTAATTACTGAAGAGGTGTTGACAGATGGGCTAAGAGGAAACAAACTGCCTTTATCCAGTGGCTTAGAGTCAGATTACTAGTCTTGTGTTATCTGTTTCTCAGAAAGTAGAAGCTTCAATCATTCACTAAGTCTTCAAAGGGAAAAGGGATCCTAACAATATACAGGATTTGGGATGAAGCTATGAAATAAGTCTTTGACTCAAAATGGCTAAATTAATCTCCTTTCCGTAAATTATCATACTTTTAAAGTTTGAGTTACAGATGGAGAATCTGATTGTAGCACTGAAAAATATGCAAAATCAGTATTGATGACTGTCCTGTCGCTGCTTCTGCTCATGGATTAGTCTAGATTGGTTCCTTGCTGTTAATTATATTAATATGAATTCTTTGATTCCTTCTTATGCCATGCTTGTTATCCAGCTGAAACTGAGACAAGGAAAAGTAGTAAGTACGCTTTCGTTCAGTGTTTGGTTTATGCAGATGTCATATCTGATCAAGAAGCAGAAAATACATCTGCTGAAGTTAATTACAGTTATTTACCTTTTTAGGAGACAAGATCATGCATATTCCAGGAAGAAAACATGTCTTACAATACAGTTGCATTTACTGAGAATGATGGATTTTCTTAGAGGATTTCTTCTCTCCTTTTGAATGTAGTGTCCATCCAGCACATCTGCATGAAGTAGATAGAATTGTCCAATGTGAATGGAGTTAACAAAGACATTCAGGGATTAATGCTTTGTCACCAGAATGAGCACTCAGTGTGACTTTCTTTAGGCAAATGATTTAAAAGTCTAGCCACCCTCCATCTTCTCAAATGATTTAAGTGCTTTTCTCCCCGCTCTCCACCCTATATAGAACCTGGTTTTCTTAGAAATGTGATAATTGTGGTTTCATTCGATAGCACTTATAAGCAGAGGTAGCTTTCAGTTATTTATTTACTTTTAACAAAAGGGCCCATTTAATTAATGTTTAAATATTTATAACAGTTTTATTGTGCTGTGAAATCAGTTATACTTTGATCTAGATTTTCTGGTTTGAGATAATAGGGTTGGTAAAAGTTTTCCTAATGAATTTGGTCAGAACATGACATAATCTGATTATCTGACGAAAGATTGACACTTCAGTTCCTGCCAGCATAAAAGCGCGGTACAATGGGGGCTGTTCAGCACAAATTCAAAGGCTGGGAGTTCAAGTTCAGGTACGGCAGAATTATTCAAAGTTTCAAATTAATGTGGTGAAACAGTGTTGCATTTTTCACTGTATTTTTGGTCAGGAGTAATTTATGGTGGATGAGAGGAGTGAGGCTTGAAGTTAAATGTGTAAACTGCAATTCCAGTCTGTAACTTTGGGTTAATTTCCCTCCGTTTGCTAAATAGTAGTTAGTGTTACTTGTTAGACCATAGAAGAATTAACTGGTAAGAACATCACAGACACAGGAAACAGTTCCAGAAACTGGAAATTAAGCATCATCAGTATTCAACCTGTTAAATGTGGAACCAGTTTTTTATCGATATCCCTCACATTTTAACAGTTTAACTATTTAACATATGAGCAAATGCTCGTATGCTTGGAGGTGAGCATATTTAACTAATGCATCCTACATGCTTGTGTAAAATAAATGTAGATTTATGTGATCAAACTGGCATTAAAGAACCGTTATGCCTAAAGTGTAAACTTATTCTAAACATTTTTTTTTTTTCTTTTGATATTCAGATAGTATTTGCTTTGTAAATGTCGTTCCTCTTTGCAGTGGAATTATAGTGGTCCCTACTAGAGTTCTTGGACTGAGATGCTGTCCAGTAACTTGGCTTATCCAAATACTTAGGCTGTGTGGAATAGGAATTCTAGTAGACAAATGATACATACTATTAGTATGTACATACTAATGATACATACTATTAGTAATTAAGCTTGCATTTTGGGGGATATTTCATAACATAAAAATACTTAATAATCATCTATTTTGAGTCATATATTTAAAAGTGGTGTACACAACACTAAGTCTTTTCTTTCTTTTTAATACTGACGGGGTTCTTGGAGAAAGTGTTAAGTACGAAATGTGATGGTCTTTACTGAAATGCAGTTTGTTTCTGACCTTGAGAAGATTTTTTTCTGACCTGAATAAAAATTTAAAGTTTTAATCTAATGAATTGATACAGACTGTCCACATTGCTTTGTTTCTTAAAATACCACACGGTGTGTGAATCTCTGTGTCCCTGGGAAGGGACCGTCTGTGCCTGGAGTCAGTGAGTGGAGTTCTAATCCCAGTTCTAGGGACAGTGGCACCTTGGGAGGTCACTTACTGTCCCTGCCACAGCTTCTCCATCTCCAGAGAAGGACGTGGAATAACACTAGTCTCAGAGATGTGTTGTAGTTTACACAGAAGCAGAAATCTCCCAAGGAGAAAGTGCTTTATGAAATACTGGTGTAATGAACAGACCCTGCAAACCCTCCCTTGTTTGAGCAGTCTCACTGATATCATCTGCTAGTTTGGACAGGCATAGATCAGATCCAAAATTTGGATTTCAAAATACAAAATGGTCACAAATAGAAATTGCCCTTGGTTATTTAATATTTCTTCTGTGTTTGTGTCAATTTATCTTGTTTGCTATTTGCAGTTCTAAAGTATATTTTTTAACTGTCGTGAAACAAATGACAGTATAAACATGGGGTAGGAAATAGGTAAAATCTGATACAAATGCATCTCCCACCATATGCTGGTGAAGTACGTAGCCTGTTCAGCAAATTGCAGAGTCCTTTTTCTTCTTTTAATGAATATGTATTTTGTGAATGTATTTTGTTCTTGTCTTTTTAATTCTATGAAAAGTAAACTGTGTCATTAAAGTAAAAGAAATATTTTGGGAGGCACTGTCAGAGCTCAACTTGCAGTGTAGTTTAATTTGATTGCCTACCTCTGCACGGCATCTCTCCCATGGTGAGGTGTACACAGCACGGGGGTATTTCATAAGCAGAGGGAAGCATGCAGCCAGGAACACAAGCTGAAGATTTAAAAGTACATGAAAAGCAGATTGCTTCATTGTGTCTTCATAAAGTGTCACTTCTCACTGTCTCCTCCCAGCAAATGAGTGAGAACTGGCAACTTCAGGGATGTTCATATTAAAAAAAAAAAAAAATTGCAGACTTCTGACTGTAAACAACAGTAATTTTTACCTCATATATGGCCAAATCAAAATAAAATACAACAGAACTAATTCCACATGTAATAAAGTATTTGTATATATTTATTTTATTGCAGCTTAATTCAAATATAATATTTACAGAATAATAAAAGAATTTATAATTTTATTTTAGTTGAATCAAAGGTAACTTGATGCAAAATTAAATTGCAGTGGCTTTTACACTTAGGAAGATACTGAATTAATTTAATTTTAAGATTGGTATGAAAATGGGATTTGGTCACTTTTTCCCTTTTTGTTGAATCAAGCCAGATCCCGAGCAGACCTTAATGTTCATGGAAACAACTCCATTTCTAGCAGCTCTGGACATAGTCCTGTACATCAGGAATAAATTAATAAGTCATTAATAGTGGCATATTTTAGAAGAAGAAATTCATTTACTATTGGTTGTATTTGATTATGTAATATCATGTCACATATACTTTTCCTTAATTCTGAAAACTCTTGTTATACTTCACATTTCTAAGAAGAAAGTATAGAAGACAAAATATCATCTGATTTGTACTGTGTTTCATGTTCCTGTGCCCTGTGGGAGGAAAGGAAAAGTAATAGAACAGACAAATAAATAAACGTGGTGTTGAAACTGGCATGACAGTTTCTGCTCTTGCACAAAGGAACTGCAATCAATTTATTGTCTTCATTGGTCAAATGCCAGAATAACAGTATAATATTATACAAGAGTAGCTTAATTAAAGTGTAATTAGAATGGAATAAATTAAACAATCATAAAAGTTTGTCATGGGAAAAATATGTGTTTAGAATTAATTAGTTTTCAAATAAAGTGATATTTTAATTGCTCAGAGTTACAGAATCCTTAATTGCAGACATATAATTCTGGCCTAAATAACTTCAGTTGCTGTAACAACTTGATATATTTCTTCTCTGTCAATTCTTTTTAATAGTTTGTTACCAAACAAGATTATTGCCGGAATGTCTGCAAAAATGTCTGGAAGACGTTTAATTAAGCCCATGCTATCTGAGGACATTATTAGCTCTTGGAACCAAAAGATTTGTGGCTGATGCTGCACTATGCAGCACCCCTAATTAAGGAGGATGGGCAGACAGAGCCCCGTGGCTGACAGATTGCTATGCATGGCTGAACTGGAGGCTACTCAAAACAGTCTTTTGATGGTCCTTGGCTCATCAATTTTCTGCTAGATTTCAATGATTTATCACATGTACAAACTTAAATTCATTCTAGGTCTGATGTTATGGTGAAGAGAGACTTATATAAATCCTTTTTTTTAAACTTATTTTGTGTGCCTATTCATATTCTTCAAGTGTTCAAAGTGATTAATCATTTATTGTCTTTTATGTCCCCAGTAATTTTATGCAGGGTGTGTTGTGGAGCTGAACTCCTGTGGGCTTTTATGCTTTCTTTCTCCAAACAAGGCTGGCTGTAGTTACATCATTGCACTTTTCCAAGCAATTAATGGTTTCAGAAAGTAAAACAGATGGGTATCTTTTCCCTCATCTACAAATTGAACCTGTTTATGAAACACTAGAATTTCATCTGTTTCAGCTGTATTTCACACTGAATTTTAGGCTCCCTTATTAAAAGCTAGTGCAATAACATGAGAGGCAGGGGCTCTCATGTTTTCAGATCCCATATTTTTGGCATAAATGTATCCACGACATTTGTCTGTCTCCATAATGTTTACTTCAGTAAGATTTGCAATGCCCAAAATGTTTAATTGTGTTAAAAAAGGTCAAACAGCTGATAGCTGAAGGCGCATATGTCAGAATGAAAGACTGAAAAAAAATTATCAATCTGACACAGGGGGAGTATTAGAATGATTAATGTTTATGTTAATTTATGGCTTTTCCATATTGATTAATAGCTTTTTGTTCCAGTGACCAAAATGTGTAAGTGGCAATGAGATCCATATGCTAACTCAGTGTCTTTCAAATGATTATAATCATTCTTAGTTTTGTTCCCATGCTGAAGCTATGTTTTCATATAGAAAGTAATTGTTGTACAGTGACTTTTTTAAAAATTGCAGATGGAAATATTTGAAATTGAACCTCAAGACACAAGCTTGGGTTTCAGTATTCTTGAAGGTTACACACTGACCTTTATATACATTTTTATTGCAAACTTCATTACTTAAAATCTTAGTATATTGTGGTTTAGTTTTTTTGCAGGTAAGGAATGCTTACAGACAAAAAGGGTGCTAATGGTGGGAGGAGCCATTATCTGAGTGGAAATCATTAAAAATGCGTTGCGTTGCATGATGGTTATTAGTAATTTTCTCCCCTTGCTCCCTTAAGATTTCTTGGCATATCACCAGTTGCTGATAAGCAGTTTTTTTTGCTATCTGTCCATTGACTAATACAATTAAAATGTGGAAACTTCCATCATTCATTGTCTAAATGTCAAGAGAGAAGGTAATTTTGGGGATCTCCTGAGAAAGGATGAACTCCTAACTTTCCTAGCAGTCAGTGGGAAATGGAAGTTCTCAGCACTTCTCAAACGGAGACTTTTGAAGTGTTTTTTTGAGCAGGCAGTGATTGTTAGTTATTAGAACTTGATTTGGTGACTATTTAGAATGAAAGCTCTGACAGTATTTAGTGTACCAACCTTTAAGAGGAAGGACTCTTGTCAGCTCTAATGTTGGCTGTGTGGCAACAGGTTTATGATATCAGCTAATGAAGGATTCTGTAACTAGGTCATATAAATCACTGCATTCTCTTTGACATTGATGTGTTGCTAGCAAGTTTTGCAAGCAAGATAGAAATCTGTCTACAGTATCTGGATATGGTATTTTCTAGTGCAAGCACATAGTAATGAATGCCCTCAGTCCACTGTTATGTGTTTTTTTTAAATTAAATATTGTTATTATCATAATTAATTTGATTTTGAAGTCACAAATATAAATCACTGTGCTTAATCACTAGTTTAGCAGGCATAAGTAAATAGTAATATGAAAAAGAAGGAATTCAAAGTAAAGCATTTTTTTATCCTTACCTCTGAAAATTAAGAGTGCTTTATTAGTACATTTACTGGTTAAATCAAAAATGTCCACTAATTCTCATTTCTGCTTGACATCAATTTCTTGGTTTAAAAATTTTGTACTGTTTTCTAATTTCCACTTGAAGTAAATTGTAATTTAAATTTGCTTTAAAGAAACCCTAGAAGTATAATACAGTTTCTATTTCAATTTAGCACTGAAGATAGAAATGAGAGTTTTAAACTGAAAGCTGCATTGTTATGTGACTGACAAATGAATTTTCATATATTCTGGGGCTCTGACCTTTGCAACTGTTTGTGTAGTACTCCCTCATCTCTTGATCGAGCTTCTCGGGGTTTTACTTTTGCTAGTGCACATTTCTGTCTTTTCACACAACAGACATATCCTGTGTTTTGGGCAGCTGGGGTAAGAATTGGAAAAGCAGGGTGCCTGGGTTTTAGTTTGGGATTTTCACTGTTCTCTAAGTGTTTTGTGGGTGTTGCCTTGCTGCAGGACCCAGAAAGGCATTTCTTTGTATCGCTGAGTTACTTTTCACCTCGGGTGCAAAGAGATTTCTTCAGTTTCACAACATCTCTTTGTATTGCTGACTTTCCTGTTTCAGTGTGTTCTGATACTTTTTGGTTTGTACATGCAAAATTAAAAGCTGGGCTTAAAAATCTGTCACAACATGTCTGAAGAATTGTTTACCAAATCATACCTGCTTTCAGACAATTTGTAGTCAATAACCTATAAAAATTTCCCTTTTCCAATCAGTTGAGGTGAACTTCAGCTCGTTCAACTTGCGTGGATTTGTCTGGCATCTCTTCTACTGATGTATGAAAATGTTACTGATCAAATGGGTTCTTGTAGTGCTAAATTCCCATTCTCTGCTTCTGAAAAGTTCCATAGAACCAGGCAGCATTTTGTGACAACCAGGGATGCCTAAGATATTTCCAAATGCTGCTGTGTTCTAGCACAATTCATTGAGGGGAATCAGGTGCTTTGGGACCCTCGGGTTCTGTTGAGGCTGTAGAGCCCCAAGGAAAGGCCACGGCACTCCCAGCAGCCCTGGCACGGGGCGTTGCTTGGGCTGAGAGTAGTTTGTGGTTTCACCACTGAGAAACCTCGTTGTCTGCAGTGGTTGGAGGCTGGAAACGTGGGAACATTGCCTTTGGAAAGCTCATAGTGCAAGGGCTGCCCTCTGGATTTTAATGGTGGAGATTGCAAATGTAATGGAACAAATGAAATTGTTTGCATTGCACCATTAACTTCAAGGAGTCTGTTATTTGCACTGAGTGCCTCTGCAGTTGCAGCTCAGGACCCACTTCCTAAACACTCTTGCACTAGAGCACAGAGTGCTGTGACACAGGGCTGAGTTTGTCAGGGGATGCAGGTAGGCACAGAACTGCAGGCTAAAAAAGGCCTTTTGTATGAATGAAAAAGCCTGGAAAGGGGGAAGAACAATTTATTCAAATCTTTCTCAACTCATTCTTTGCTCTGATTTTTCCTTTGGGAGGGTGGCACCTGGTTGACTGGGAATTGTCAAAAAATAACAGGGATTTCATGTATCTGTTTGTGAGCACACCTGGATGTGTTGGATATTTTGCAGTAGTAATTATGTCTGCACACCTGCTGGTTTCAGTCCCAAATCAGTTTGCCAGACATGCCTAGGGAGATTTATTTCTCATATACCTGAAAAAGCTCTTTTACCACTAAGGTTTTACTACTCTAAATAAGCCTAAAGAAAAATAGAAGAGGATTTTTTCCTGTCTTTGCTTGAGCTGTTGGTATCTCAAAGTGAACTGTGGAGTTTGTTAGGGGGAGGAGGGTGTTTGGATGATATTTTAATAGCAATTTGTTTTTGCTTCAATGTGTGATAGAAATATAAGTGACAGGAGTGGGAACAGGAGAATTGCTGAATTCTGCTGGAATTTTTCCTGTGGGAATCTGTTAATGTTTTTAATTCTCTGAGAGATTTTTCTAAGGTAATCCTTTTGACATTTACATATTTTAAAGGACTCTCATTAAATAAAAGCTTAACTTTTTTATATCAAATGCTGAAGTGATGATGCTGAAATACCACTGCATAGACATTCAAGTGGTTTGAGGATTATTCTAATTGCAACCTAAGCAAAGTAAGATTTGTGAGGGATATTAATAGTGAATTGTTCTTTAAAATAATGTGATTTTGAAGGAAATGTAATTGTGCAGGCATTTAGCAGATGCATTTTCTTAGACAAAACCCTTTTTGGTACCTCATGTGTGGTGCACTCAGCCATTCACTAATTGAAACCCTCATTTGAGCAGCTGGGTTTCCACTCCCCACTTGTGCAGCAAACGTAACTTGTGCAGGAGCCCAAGGGTTTGCAGCGCACTCTGTGAAAAATCCTTCTCATTGTCTGTGCCACATCAGTGTAACTCAGCTCCTGAAGGACCATGCTGTTACCAGCACAGGGAAGGCTGGAAGAAATAAGAAGTGGAACATCTTTTTTTAAGAAAAACAAAGAGCCTGATGGTGAGCTGTTGCCTCTCTTGCAGGTGATGCTGTCTTGCAAGCAAATACTGCCATGAACAAAATGATTCATGTGTTCGTGTCTTTTTCACTCTTTTCACAGGAGGCAGGAGGATAATAACACAGGGACAAACATATAATGTAGCCCAGAAATGCCTTTAAATGAACTTTATTCTGTAGGTTGCATTTTGTTTGTTCAAGTCCTTGAGCCAGAATTTGCTCTCAGACCAGACTAAATACTAAGCAAATTCATTTAATTAAATTTGTTGCAGATATCCCCGGTTAACAAGAACAGATTGGTGTCCCTGAGGCTAGATAGAGTTAACAAGAAAATAAATGTTGTGCTAATTAGAGAACTCATTTTTAGACACCTGGGGTGAAACTTAAAAAAGTCCTAGAGATGTAGGATTGAAAATTCATTTGGAAATGAGTCTTAGGCTTCTAAATCACTTAGGTACTTTTGAAAAATTTCCCCAGAGGCTTTAACCATCTTACAATCATCATATTTAGCAAGTTTGTAGCTGTCTGCTTAGCAAAGCACTGTATAACTATTATCTGTTTGAATCAGTACACCACAATGTACTTCATTATCCCTGTAAGGTAGAGACACTGAGCTACCCAGTGAGTAGCTAAGTGTCATTTTTTTGAGCATGCTTGTATGTCAACAGGAACAGATTGATGCTTTCTTGGAGGAATTAAACTACCAGTACCCCAAATTTCCATCTCTTTGCAACCTCATGGGACTTTCTGTAGGTACCTAAAAACTTTTATTAAATCTTGTCTTAAGTGACTTGTCCAAGCTCATGGATAAAAAAGACAGCAAAGATGAAATTTTATAGTTCAGCACTTGCCAGAAGAAAAATGAGACATTAAATACTGTCACACTGCCATTCATCTGCCAAATCATGATAGGAAGTAATAAGGACTCAATAAACATTAGATTCAATATTAAGCCAAATTTCCAGATTCTCGTATAGGATTAGCAGAAAAGCAAGGAAAGAACCAGACTCTGAGGAGCAAAAATTCCCTTCAATAGCTTGCAGCTCAGAAGTATGTTTTCAGTAGTTTTTTTTTTTTCCTGTAACTGGTCTGAGGATTTTTCTGAAATATCATCCTTGTAAAGACATGCATTAGTAGTGTCTGCTTCATGCCAGGTAAAACCCTTCCCACAGCCACGCACACACTTGCTATCTGTCAGCAAAAACTTCTGTGTCAGTAATTAGAAAAATGCTATTAAAAACCTGCCTTGTAATCCCAGGTAGCCTCTGGGTTGCCTCAGTTCTATTTCCTCGCTCAGTGCAGTGAGCCAGAATTGCTCCACTGTGAAGTGGGACCCTCTGACAAGCTCTTAGCTACTCTTTTATTTATCTGGTTCTATAAAGTGTGTTGAGGGCACCAGCACTCAGCTGTAGTGCCCCAAAGAGGTTTCACTGGGTGACAAAATCCTTGGTCTGACAGGTTTATAACTCAGGTGGAGCATGTTGCAGGTGGGCACTTGGGAGCTGCATTTCGCCATGGGGATGAATGTGCACATCATGTACATCCGAAAATTCACTCCAGCCTGCCATGAGTCTGGATCATCCAACAACTTCATAAAAGAGATGAGTCAGGGCCCTAAAACACAGAGGGTATCCACTGAGCTCATTATTTTCATACCTAATTACACAGTGCTATTGAGAGAGAACTGCACATTACGCTGAAAAATCCTGTTTCATCACTAGCCCTAAAAGATAATTGCATTTAATTAAAACCTATAGATACCATGGTGATAAGTGATCTATAAGCACTCAATGTAGACCTGCACATGAGGTGCATTAGCAAGTGCATCCATTAAACGCAGTTTGAAAACTGGTGCTGAGGTGAGATGGCAATGAAAAGTTGGGCTGTTTTACCATGGAACACATAGCTCTCGCTCTCCATTCTGATTCTGTGTAATTCCTCTGCACTGAACCAGTAGGCAAACACCTGCTGATCATCCCTTACTGATTTTGAACACTTTTTGTTTAACCTGGGGTAATATACACATGAGTGGGAAAAAGTGATGACAGGTGACACTTGCAGTGGCAGAAGCTACCCTTTTCTTTTTGAGGTTAGGTCAGAAAGGAAGAAGCAAATATACAAGTGTGGCTAGTAATGCCACAGATCAGGGAGTAAACACTTCTTATGGTGAAAATATTTCCTGTAATGGACATTGTAATGCATTTTCCAATGAACTGCAAATTATATTTCCAGTTGAATCAGCTGCTGGTTGCCTTGTCTCAGCACAGGTCTGGAGGGTCATTTGCAACAAGTCAGAACAGAAAATTTGTCCTCATTGTGTTTGTGCACAGCTGCCTGCAAAGCTGTTAATGTGAAGGGAAATACCTGGTGAGGGGCCAGAGCAGTGAGTGCCCGTGGGGATCACACTGGCTGTCCCTGTGAGCTCATCAGGAATTGTCCTCTGCCAGGAGTTTCCTGTGTGGGACAGGGCAGCCGCTCCCCCCATATACTGGTCCTGCTCTGTGCTGACTTGGACCACATTTGATAGGAAGCTGAAAACATCCATCTCTTGATCCTTTAGGGAATACAAAACCCTTGGAATAAAATGTTTAGCACAGTAGTTATTCAATTAATATGAGGTACTGCATTTCTTTTTTCAAGAAACCATGCTTAGAACCAAAAATTAAAATACTCTGGAGTAATGAGATTCTTGTGTAGAAATGATCATCACTCCCATCTCATTGACATGGATGAGGCTATTGAGTCTCTCATTAGTAAATTTGTGGACAACACTAAGCTGGGAGCATGTGTCCATCTGTTGGAAGGTAGGAGGGCTCTGCAGAGAGACCTGGAATGGTTGGATAGATGGGCAGAGTCCAATAGATGACATTTAATAAGTCCAAGTGCCAAGTCCTGAATTTTGGCTACAATAGCCTCTGCAACGTTATAGGCTGGAGACAGTGTGGCTGGACAGTGCCCAGACAGAAAGGGACCTGGGGGCACTGGTCAACAACCAAATGAGCATGAGCCAGCAGTGTGCCCTGGTAGCCCAGAAGGCCAATGCCTCCTGGCCTGGATCAGGAATAGTGTGTCCAGCAGGAGCAGGGAGGTCATTATTCCCCTGTGCTTGGCCCTGGTGAGGCCAAACCTCGAGTGCTGTGTCCAGTTCTGCCCCCCTCAGGTTGGGAAGGACATTGAGATGCTAGAACATGTCCAGAGAAGGGCAACGAGGCTGGTGAGGGGCTTTTAACACGAGCCCTGTGAGGAACAACTGAGGGAGCTGGGGCTGTTTAGTCTGGAGAAAAGGAGATTTAGGGGTGACCTTATCACTCTACAAGTTCCTGAAAGGTGGCTGTGCTCAGGTGGGGGTTGGTCTCTTTCTCCAGGCAGCAGCTGACAGAACAAGAGGACACAGTCTTAAGCTGCACCAAGGGAAATACAGGTTGGATGTTGCAGGGACAATGATTTTAACTGCCGGGAGTTCTGCCTCTGGCTCAGCCTCTAGACAGCCTCCTTTTACCTCCTCCAGATCCTCCTCCTCCTCAAGGTAGTCTTTCTTCCTCCAGGCTCTCCCTATCCAGCCAACCCAACCTTTTATCACACACATATTTATTAGTCACATCTGTGACCCATCAAGGACAAGACTGGTCTTCAGTAATTAGTACAACTGTGACTTATCGGGGCAAGGACACCTGTAATCCTTTCTTCTACACCTACAGTTTGGATATTAGGAAAAATTTTTTTACAGAAAGAGTGATAAACTGCTGGAATGGTCTGCCCGAGGAGGTGGTGGAGTCACCATCCCTGGATGTGTTTAAAAAAGACTGGATGTGGCACTTGGTGCCACAGTTTAGTTGAGGTGTGAGGGCGTGGGCTGGACTCAATGATCTTGAATATCTCTTCCAACACAGTGGTTCTGTGATCTGAAATTCTTTTCAGTTGATATGTTCACTGCAATGCTTTTCTGAAAAAACACAAAAGTAGTATTTTTGTAGGGAGGAAGGGGAAAGACTTAGCCAGGGGGCTAAAGCAGAATGATAAATTGCTTGCCCACTCAAATTAGGGGTGTCAAGTTTCCTGTATTTATCTCCCTTTAGCACTGGGAGAGCAGCTGACCGATTTGGGATTTACAAGTGTGCGAGAGGTGCCTGCGCGTGGCCAGCTCAGCACCTTGCTGAGAGAGGAATGCAGCAAAGAGCAGGTTGGACACCTGCTTCGTCAGCTCATCTCAGGAGGAAATACTTCACCCTCAACTGGCTGGCAAATAGAAAGAACATTCAACAAAGAAAATTCAGAGAGGAAAGAGCAGAAGCAAGTGTCCTGCTCAGAATATATTTAAAGTTGTCATTTCACTATAGGCTGCTTTACCCTCTGTGATATCTGTGTCTGCTTCTCACCCCCCCAGTTCACTGCTCCGATGGCTCTGCCACCTCCGGATCCACAGTTTGTGCTCAGAGGTACCAGTGCTGCTGTCCACACTCTGCATTTTTCCTGTGGAGGTCCAGAACCTGATACTCCCCTTCTTTTCTCTGGGTAAATACACCAGGATTTCTGGCTCTGCTGAACGTCATATGGTTGTTTCATTTTGAAGTGTATTATTTTGACAAAGTGTTTCTGGGGAAAACAGCAGCATTCATGGTTTTGCATGATGGGTGTGTTACTTGTGCATACAGCTTCAGTTTTGGAAACAAAACAAAACAAACAAACAAACAAAATGAAAAGCATCAGACTCTGATCACCTCTATGCAGTGCTCACACTAAAAGCATCTCTTCCTACTGCCAGGTCTGAGAATGGGTTTATCCATGTCTGGAACCTGAAAACACACAGAGTGGACACAGCATTGGATGGCCATGGAAGAAAATCTATCTGCTGCGTGGAGACAATGGGTGGTAAAGACAGGCTTCTCAGGTTAGCAAAGCAGGCAAAAAACAGTGAAATTTTTCTTGTCTCTTGTCTGTGATTGAAGGAAAAAAAAGAGGGGTGGGGACACAAAGGATTCTCTTAATTCTGGAGTCACCTAAAGTTTCTCCAACACATATGGAAATGTACTGAAGTAAAAAAAGATAGAAAAAGTCTAGAATAAAAAGTATGGGGGTTAGAGGGGGAAAGATGCAATTAATTTATTTATGATGTGTGTTATGATATCATAACAACTTGGGACCTGTAGTGTCTCTTTACTAAAAACAGGTGAGGTCTTTGGGTCAAGGAAATACACGTGGATTTGAAGTTGATGAACTTTTCACTGCTGGTTCATGGGGAAGATTGAAAAAAAGAATTTATAAATAGAGGCGAGATGGAGAAAAGGGTAGGAAGAAAGAAAAGAATCAGAGATGGAGAGTGGAAGACTGAAAATGAGCAAGAATGCTGAGTTTCATGCTTTTGCTTTGTTGCAAAATACCTTCTGTTCTTGTTTAGCAAGGGAAGGTTAGGAAGATTTGTGTACTTTGGATTAGACAGGTGATCTAGAGTAGATGCCAAAGTGTCTGTATGATTAGGAGGTGTTCTGACATGTTTATCTAGAGAAGACATCTTATAATATGCAGTGGAACTCATTAGCATTTATATTTCTTATCTGCTTAAGTACAATTATCAACATTCTCCCCCATAAAACCATATTGAATGAGCATTGTTTGTATAGAGTTCTTTTGTACCTCTGTTTTTACCGCATAGTTCTAACACTTCACAGAGCAGTGCACTTTTAGGACAGCATTTATCTATATTTTATATATTTTATATATTTTCTCTCTTGTAAAGCTAAATCACAACAATTTCTTGCAGTATCACACTGTTTGTATCTGCAGTGCTATAAATGTTGTGTCAGTTTGTCACTCAGCTGAACAGCACTGATGTTGAAGAAGTCCCAACACCCTGTAGATTTACATCTCCTCTGTTTTGGTTTCATGCTTCTTCAGGTGATACTGCTAATTAAAGTAAGACATGGGTAAGGGATTTTAGATGACTCCTTGCCCAGGTGATAACATGAAGACATGTATGCTGTGCTAAGGTAGTTTATGGATTGGAAGTTTCTGCACAGTGCTACTTTGTTCCAGAGCCAGTGGGATCACATAAATCTGCAACAATTCCTGCTGTGCCCTTTGTGTGGCCTCCTCGCTCTGCCTGCCTGGGAGCAGCACAAAAGCACAAAGCCTCTGGGACGGGGCTGTGCCGAGTCCGTGGGAGCTGCGCTCGTACCTCGGATGCAGCTGCTGCTGCTCTCTGGCCTTGGGTGTTGCAGCCACAGCGTTTCCTCGAGCAATCGCTGCCAGTCTCTCTCTGTTGTGTCTCCCCGTGTGCACGGTCCTAGGAGCCCTCTGTGCCCGTGGCTGTGGGAAGTTGACCACTGAATAACTGTCACTTTTTATTTATCTCTGATGAGGTCTTGTCTTGCTGTTTGTCTTTCAGCTGTCAACACATGACATTTCCATTTCATTGCTAGTCTGAATGAATGTTACATGTGTAAATCTTGGGATACTTTTGTTTCCTTTTAAATTAGATCTAATCGATTATAAAATGTAAGTATTTTTTTACTGTGTATATATTCAACTGCTCATGAGAATTTATAAATGTATTCTCACATATAAATAGCACAACTCAGCCTGATCAAGTCTCTCTGCACAAGAAAACAGAAACCGTGATTGCAGTGTATCTGACTGGCTCCCAAGCTCCCCCACTTCCAGGGACAGTTCCACAACTGGCAGAAGGGTGGTGGTCTCGGGAACACTGAACTCCCCCACATTTCATAAAACACCCAATTAACGCCCCCACAGAAGCTGTTCAATGCTTGGTCCTTTACTGTCTGTTAAAGACCCAGTTCAAGTTACTGCCCTGCAGGCAGCCAGGCTTCCACAGACTGCAGCTCATGGATAACTTGTTTTACTGTAACAGTCAGGGGCGAGACCAGAGGATCTGCTTGTGGGATTTAGCAGAGGGACGGACTTCAGTGACGGATTCTGTCTTCACGGAGCATGTGGGATTCTGCAGATGCTCTCTGTTACAGGTGGCGCAGGGACGCTGGCTAATGGCCATGGCAGCCAGAAGCCTGGAGGAGGTAGGAAGTGTCTCTTTCTCTGTGCTTGAGAGGTTGCTTTTGGTACTAAAATGACATAGTTCAGAAGGGGAAACATCTGTGCCATTGAATTCTCTGCTCAAGAGCAGGCAGCACAATAAACCTTTGGGGGTTTTAATCACTAATTTTACTGCCACAAGGATGACTGAATTATATAACTCATGCTTTAATAAAAAGTATACCACCCCAAGATTTGTCTAGCATTTAAGTATTTGCAGCTGCTGGTGATCTTGACATGCAGGAGTTTTGAAAACTCTTCTGGTGCTGCTGAATACTGGGAACAAGAGTCCTTCTGGGGATCTAATGGTCCGCAGGTCTGTCCTCAGAATGAGGAGCTTATATTCCATCTGAAGCTGAATCAGGTTCAGCAAGAAGAGGGGAGGTGTGGGTAATTTGTAATGCAATACGTGGTCTTTCACCCCAGGCTAATTCCTTACCTGGAACTGGGGCTGGAAATGGTTGAATTACTATTACCAGCCAGATGTTTGCTCTGTGTGAGATAATTGCAGGGTCCATTTCAGTTCCTACTGGGTAAGTCCACATCTAATGCCACTATCGCAGCACTCACTGACTCACTGCTTTGTTGGCAATGTCCAGTTCTGCTTTGTAGAAATTAGAGTTTTGTTTTCTACAATGGACTGTTCGAGGATATCACACAAAAATAATACCAAATACTTGACATCAAAATACCAAAATTATGAAGGAAGAAAAAAGTGGCATAAATATGAAATGAAATACAGTAGCTAAATGCAAATTGCTGATGAGCGTAACACTTCACATGGTTTTCTGGACTACAGGTTCTGTATCTTAAAACTGAAATTTGCATATTTTATACATGAAATAATAAGTGCCTGTATTGCAAGAAAATGTGATCTTTTTATTATACAGAAGTTAAGCATATATTTAAGTACTTTGTTGACTCACAGCCAGAATGTTCACCCTTTTACAGCGCTAGATATGCCTGCGGACACAGACACTGCACCAGTAAATACAACCATTCTAAATCCTATACCTTGTTCTGATCCAACAAAGAACTCCCTCCATTTTAAAGCAGTGCTCAATAATACTTAAGTTAAACAAAATTGACAAGTGCATTCTCATGTCAGCCAGAGAAGTTCCGCTAATGAAGAATTAAATAATCAACTGACCCAAACAGAAGACATTTACCTTGGTGTCGCTTACAACTCATCTCTGTTTTATTCTCATTTGTTTGCTTGGGCCCTGCAAGAGGAGAGTGATTTGCAATCTCCTGAGGTAGAAGAGTTCCACACACTCTGTGTGTGAACCTTTGCATTAGAACTGTGTCATGTTTCAATAAATTCACATAAGCTCCCATAATATATAGTGCTTCCAAACAGGCAGCACTGTGTGAGACACAGTACATTTGCAGCTTATGATTAAAATTAAGACTTAATAAGTGTTTATGCTTGGCTGGTGTCCAAAAAAAGACTAATTTTGTCTTGAAGGAGGTTCAGTCCATAAATAATGAGATCTGAACAGGCATTTATTTGTTCATGATTGCATTTAAATCACCAATTATGAGTTACATGCACTTTTCTTGCCAATTTGCCAGAAACATGTTAAAAGCTTTATTAATGTGAAAAAGAGAAAGGGTGTGTTTCCTTGTGGCCAGTTTTAGCCACCCAGGAACACTATTAACCTCAGGCAAAGGCAAATCTTTCTCCTATTAAGCAAAACCAGTATAAACACGGAACTTCAAGTTTTAGGTTACAGTTGTCAAAATATGTGAAATAGTATTTATTTCTAAGGCTCAGTTGCCTTTAATGCAGACAGTCTCTGGAACTGTCAATCCAGCTCAAGCAGCAGGTCATGCCTGCCTGCCTTCTGCACAAAGCTTTTCTCATTGTTTTTCTTTGGCCTTTGCAAGCCCAACTGTAGCCCTTGTACCAGTTCATCTGTTTTTAGTCAAGGTAAAGCAAAGAAGGTTTGGTTTTTATCTTTTAACCTGCAGAAGTGAATTTATCACAGCACACTTACCCTTCTTTATTACATAAAAGTTGCAGTTTTGGTCTTGCCTAGGAGGCAATGCCCTTTGGAGAGACAGTGATGAAAGAGGCAAGATGAGGGCAGGTCATCTCCATATTTATAGCCTGTTTCCTGCCACAGCTAACTTGGTCATTATGTTGATAGCAAGAAAGTTGACAAGAGAAAAGCATCTTTTGTTAAGAGTGAAGCTCCAAAGAACCAGAATTCCCAGATGATCAAACTTTGGTCTGTTCCCAGGTTTGGTCTGCAGACGAGATGGCTCTTGGCTGTAATCACTATTCCTCAAATCTGGAAAACAGTTTCCTGCTCTATTGCTCAGTGGCTTTTGAAAGTGTTCTGTATGTTATGTGCAGTACACTGTACTCACAGTCTTAGAGTGCAGCTGGCTTTTGGCAGGCTGGCTGACAGCCTCTAGAAATAGGAAGATGTTCTGGCAAGCTTTGAACTAAAGGTATGGGATTAGAAAGCCATCGCAGCTGCCGTGGTCTTGATTGATGGTTCCCAGAGGAGCCATATTTGTGTAATACCTCATCTCAGATGCTTAAGGAAATTTGCACGACTGGGGCTGTCCAACAGTGCTGTTGGGCTCTTGCACATTCTGGAAGAGTCTAGAGCGGCTGGTGATGCTGGATTTATCAAATGTTTCAAGTAGTTTAATTTTACCACATAATGCAGACCATTGTTTATTTATTAGAAGAAAAGATCACCTTGTTGATTAAGTATGCATGTGAGAAACAGCAACATTCCTGGCAGCAGGTTTTTGATACCCAAGAGCTTCTGTTTCTCTAGAGTTCCAGGCTTGAGAACCAGCCCAGAGCTGAGGCACTGCCATGTCAATCAAGAGTCTCAAAATCTTCCAGTACCAAAACTAAAAAGGCAGACTCCCCTGATCTTGCCTGCCATCATCCTGAGGTGGAAATGAGCTACTTTCTTGGCAGAGGAACAACTTGCCCAATGTTAAAACAAAAGAAAAAAAAATCAAACCCACACAAACCAGGTCCATGATTCATTACCATCAGAGCAAGCAACAATGGAAGCTGCCCTGCAGAGAGAGCAGGTGTTTAACACAGCATATTCTGACCCTGCTTTAGACAGGGTCACACAGGGTTGTGTTAGGAGTACCTGTGTGCAGACACGGCTGCAACCGGCCTTAGCTGGTAATGTGGGGTTACGATTTGTTAGTGCAGTCAGCAGTAAATAAAAAATCCCCTTTGCATGTACACACTGCTTGTGTACATTTCCATGCAAGCTCTGTGTTATCACAGCAGCACAGAGGAGAGAGTGCGACTGTTCACAGGTGAATACAGCCAAAAAATTAGCAACAGAGCTGGAAAAAGGGGAAAGAAAGCAGGAGGGGAGTGTTCAGATTAAGCAGTCTGCAGTATTATCTGCTGTGTGCACAATGTCATCCACTGTTTGAAAAGAAGGCTGTAATTAAATAGAAGAGTGGAAGAAGAGGATGTGTTCACTCTAGCAGTTTTGTCTGGTCTTTCCTAAAACAATGCATTTCTTTAGCTAGCTGTAGATTACCCTTACAGCTCCAACTCAGCATGCATTCCTCCATTTCCTCCAGACAGTTTTTACTGGAAGAGCTTATACTAACTTTAATCACCTTAAAAGACTTGTGTTTTTAACAGCAGAATTTTGACCTGGAGCCTGACCAACTCCTGTTGTTTTCCTCATGTCAGGTTCAGATTTTGGAGCTGCCATCCAAGACGTCAGTCTGTACCTTGAAACCAGAGGTGGGTGCCAAGCTGGGCATGCCCATGTGTCTGAAGTTATGGCAGGTAAGGCAAGAGCGCCTGCTAATTGTGAAATGTTTTCCCTGTGATTCATTTTATATGAAGCACATGAATCTTTCTTCACTTGGATTTTGATTTATAATCAAACCAATCAAGTAATTATACTATTAAAGGGGGGAAAGATTTGTGAACATCCTTAATGTAACTTTCAGAGCTTTCCAAGCTTTAATGGAAGATTTGCAAATGCTCAAGGAAAGCTTTGTATCCTTAGGATAGATACAGTTTTTGCATCAATCAAGAGGAAAATGAGTGACTTACCAAAGCCAGTTGTTTGATATGGTTTCTCACTGCATTAAGACTGATGAGAAATGTTTGGGTTGCTTAAAAACAGTGGTTTTAATGGCAGATTCCATTCACTGCAGTGCCCTCAGGATGAGGAAACACTCTATGAACATTTCTATTCCAGACATACAATAGGAACAAAATATTTATGGTGGTACTGACTACAGACAAAAAGGTAAATATGAGTAGTTAGTGAAAAAAACACATATTTGCAAAATATTTAGCAAATAATGTTTATGGGCTGCCAACAGCGAACACAAGTAATACAGAAAGGTAGCAGTAGAGGGAGGAAGGAGTTCAGGTGATTGGCTTGAAATCTCCAGAGAATTTGTGGCAAAGCTGATTCCCATGTAAACCCCTGACAACACACTGCTACAGATCTACAGGACCAACTGAGCAGATGCCAGGGGTGTAATTCCTGCAGGCTCTTGAAACATTTGTGTTGGTTTTGGTTGAAGATAATATCAATCAAAGTGAGCCCTCAGTGTCTTCACCCAAGACCCTAAACCGACTGAAATCTAGAGAAATTCAGTTGCTGACTTCAGACAAAAGCCACGAGAGGCCACAGTTGAAGTTCCATGTAATTAAAAACAAGGGAAAAAAGAAAAGGAAATTAAATAGGCTGACTGGGCTTTTGTTAAACAAAGTGCCTCCTAAAAATGCAATCAGTGTTTAGTGCTTGATGAAATAAATGGGTCTCTCTGTCTCCTCAAAAATTGTTATTAAGATGGCGATAACTGTGGAAATGTTCAGTGTTGAAAATTTTTCTTGCCTGTATAAGAAGTCCTCTGTCTTGCCATATTTTCTGTATGCATTAATATTCCTCTAGGAAGCAGAGCAGGTGCAGAGTCTTAATTTTATATAGTTTTTTATTTTGTTGCCAGTGGGGATAAGGCAGAGGACTGGGAACTGGGAAAGCTAAGTAATTCCATTCAAATTCTGACTTTGAGAACTCACCATAACTTCCTAGACTGCACCAGGCAAGTATAGATAATCTCTTAGAGTCTCACAGCTGTATTTGCTCTTTTACAAATATGTGCAACTTGGTTTAGAGGCATGAGGAAGAGGATACCCTTAGGGAAATAATTGCATGTGGTGTACCAAAGTGATGCTCTGCATTCTGTTCTGTGGTTGCACTGGAAGTGGCTCTCTGAGTAACCCTGTAACCATAAACCAGGAGAACACGAGCTCACCCAGCTGCACCCCTTCCTGAACAGAGGCCCTCCAGGATTTCTTTGTACACGGCCGTGTTGGGCAATACAGACATACCCAGGAGATGAGCACTCCCAGCCCAGCACTCAGGGGTTGCCTAAGAGACTATTTGATGTTGCTTATGGCACAGAAAATTAACAAGTTGAAACAGAAGCTGACAGGGAGAGCCCCATAAGGTCTGAAGGAAGAGTGCTTGGTGTGGTTGGCCAATGAGAGTTTGGGGGCTGCAGCCAGGTACCATCATATTTTTCTGCAATTCAGGTAAACTGCCAGCAGCAGTGTGAATGAGAAACTTTATTATAAAGCAGAAGGCACCTGAGGTTAGGCTTGTAGATTAAGCCTCACTGGCTTCTCCTAAGCAGTCAAAAAGCTTGCAGCTATTTATTTTGTTCTTTTGAGCACTTTCCCCCCTTATTTTTCTAGGTTTGTCCTAAAGATATTAATTCATTCACTTTCTTTTGAAGATTCCTGTTCTTAAATACATTGTCCCTTCAGTTTCACACCTTCCTGCTATTACTAATTGGGTGGAGTAGGATTTGTAGGAGTAAGGATAGTCTTCCCTTAAATTTTTTGCACTCCTTGGGGAAGGCATCATATTGCATAATGGTGCAAAAAAAATAATTCAACAAGAATAATACATGTCGAAACTGGAAATACCGAGTTATTACTTTATATAAACTATTGCAATTATTCCTGTTGAGTTGACAGCAGATCACCTTTTCTTCCTTCCTTGACAATTATCCAAATGCAACAACAAAATGTTCTGCTTAGGAAGAGCAATGATTTATAATTGAATTTTTCTACTGAAACAGAACATGAATGGTGAGACTTCTCTCCAGCAGTGTCTGTTATTGGGAATTGAAATAAATAGGCCGTTGTGAAGCAGTGCCTGGTGAGTCCAGGCTCAGACCAAGAGCTCCACTGATCTTTCAATAACTTCTATTGTTTTAGTTCATGTACCCATTGAAATATTACACTTCATATGGCTAGGAAACTTAGGAAGAAGTAGTGTGGGAGCATAGGAAACAGGACTTGGGTTTTAAACTACGCCAGTCGTAGGTCTCACTTACAAATTACTGTTTTTCACATCTAAAGTGCAGTCCCCACAGCACAAAAACAGAAAGGGTTTTGCTTGGCATCCCCAAAATGCTGAGCACTCACCTGCCTCTGCCATCTGCACAAGAGTGAGGAGCTCCTGTGGAAGCCACCATCCTGCTTGGAGGAGGGAGAGGAGCTGACGTGTTTTCACTGCCTGATGACAGCTACGACTTCTGTGAAAGCCCAGCTCTGAGGGAGTCTTCTGCTCACAGAAGAGCAGCACAAATAATTGTGGGGTTTTTTTATGCTTAAACTGAGGGCTTTCTTTAAACTTAAAAGTACCTATTAAATACTTAGTTTTGCTTTGAAGATTTTACCCTTTATTAAATACAAATAAAATCTGGAATGCTCATTCAGATTTTTTTAAAACATTTTTGATATCTGGTATCCAAAACCAGATATTCTTCATCCAAAATACCTGATGAGTTAACATTAATTCACATGTATCTGACGTAATGTATGAATCAAGGTATTCATTGCTCTGATGTTATATTATTTTAGCAAATCAAAATTTTGACAGAAAAATTGTTCATAATTCTGGGCACTGTGAGAAACCTACTTTGTGGGCCTTTCTAGCCAGAGCATGCTCCCTACCTTTTCAAAGGAAAAAGGATCTTAAAGGAAGGAAGGCGGCTCCTCCAAGATCCCGGGTGTGGACAGACCTGTTCAGAAGGATGATATAGGGGATCTCCTAAAGTTACGAGCATTTTCCCTTGGTTTCCTTCTTTTAAGGAGCAGTGTTGTTCCCTGCTTATTGAGCTCTATTCCTCAGACACTTTTCTAGGCTGAGTAAGGCTGAGGAAGTACATGAGGCTGGTACTCAGAAGTTGTGTTACTCAGACCACCCATCTCTTGTTAGTTTAACTCCCCCCAGAGCACAGAATAACCAGTGGGACAAGAGTCTGGACCATTAGTAGAGGCAGTGAGCCTTTGGCCACCAGAGGTTTGTATCATGACATTGACAACTAGCGAGTTTGACCTTATTCAATAATTTGATACTGGTAAAAATTAGTTCTTTATGCCCTTTATCTTAATTGAATGCTGAGCAAACAAATCCTGTAGGAGCAGACAGTATTTGGAAATATCTGCATACCCTGTTGGATACATTTCTTAGATGTGCCTACATGAGGTGGTAATAATCCCAGTGTCTATTTTGATATTTCTTCTCCTATTAAAGAAATAACTGGCATTAACAGATGCTGTTGTTTTCGTTGCTTTTCTTTGGGGATTTGCATCTTCACTCTCGGAACCAGGTACTGCTTACAGGATCATTAGTCTTTTGGCTGGAGCAATGATGAATATTTTCCTTAAGTGTGACATGTAATCCAGTAATGTTCCCTTCTTTGAGTTATTTCAGAGGCTTAAATAAATTAGGTGTCTGCCCAGGGTGCCCTGCCCTTTGGCCTGTGACATCATTAATCAAAATAGCTTTCAATTGGTTACAGTGGGACTCGGCGCCCATTAACCCCTTGGTGACTGACCCAGCAGTTCCTGCTGGGAGGTTCAGTGTTTGCCTTCAAGCACTGTGGGGTACTTGGGCAGGCAATCCCTCTGTGCAGCCCTGCACCTGGCAGTGTGGAACTGGAACCCCTGAGCATGGCACTTCTCAATGCCCACACAGGCTTGTATTGCTTGAGAGTAACTCAGCTGCTCTGTGGAATTTTTTCTATGAAGTGCAAACAAAGTTCAGACCTTGAAGTAAAGCTCCTGAAAATTTCAGTCAGGCTCTTTTCAGTTGTTTTAGAGGGCAGTAGTTCGGATTTTCAGAGAGAAATTTTCTCCCTCTATATGTGTATGTGTGTGTGTGTGTGTGTGTATATATATATATATATATATATATATATATGTATGTGTATGTATATGCTAAATATGTATAATATATATAACATTTAGAATTTGATATGTAGATATAAAACCTGTAAGTGCATATTACCTAGTAATGCTTTCTGTAAGTGGATGGAATATCAAAATTTGACATTCAGATATCTAAACTTCTTTTCAATTCTACACCAGCCAGCATTTTAATTTATTCTTTTGGTGCTTGGACTAAAACCTACACAGGGATGGTAATTTTCCTAACAGACTTTTTACTTCTCAAACAATTTTATTTTTCCTTAATCAGATCAGCTGTGGTTCACAGCCTGTGCTTCTGGCTGGCTATGAAGATGGATCAGTTGTCCTCTGGAATGTGTCAGCGGGAAAAGCGTTGAGCCGACTCACTTGCCACCAGGAGCCAGTGATGAGCCTTGACTTTGACTCGGAGAAGGCCAAGGGGATCTCAGGCTCATCTGAAAAGGTGCTTAGCATCTGGAGCCTCAATGAGCAACAGAACCTCCAGGTCAGGATCACTGGCCCTCTAGTGTCATTTATCCCACTTTGCACTAACAGTTTGATAGACTAAAAAAATATTTAGTCATGAAGAGGAGTTGTTGCAGATCTCTAGCTAATTAATCACAGACTGGTTAGAATGTCTGTGCTATGTGACTAGACTTAGCAAAAGATGGTGAGGATTTAAAAAAAAAGGGAAAAACCCTCTCTCACATGTTTCTGGTTTTACCAAAGTTGCAACAGTCACACAGGCCTAGCATTACTCAAGCCATTGCCTCTGTATCTTCATTTATCACATTGGTGGTATCCAGCTCTCGGAATGTCCTAAACATTATAAATGAGTTATAAAAATGAGAAACAAAGGATTGCTTTTCCAAAGGTTCTGCTTGAATGGCTATAACGAGCTTTCCACTGTGGGAAAGACAGAAGTATTCCATTAAATACTTCTCAAACAGAAAGAGTAGGAGTAGCCCAGCTAGCACCAAGAGGACATGAGGTTTAGGCACCCAGCTTCGTTTGGCACCTACAGGGCCCAGCCAGAGACACAAAATCCAGCAATTGGCTGCCCCAGTTCATGCCTGAGCTGTGGTGCTGTGAATGGCTGGGTTGGAGGGAGGTTGTGTAATCCCCAGCTCAGGCTGTGCTGGGGAATGGCCATAAATTCTGCTTTCATCTAGACAACTTTAGCGAGTGTTCCAACAGTGCCAAGGCGTTAAGAATGATCTGGAAATGTAGGTGTGGAAATAAAGTGCAAAAAGGCTCATGAAAATTAAAATGGCCCAGTCTCTCCACTGCTGGGTGCTTTAACCTTTCTAAAGTGGCAGCTGTCCCATGAACAATGGAGAGGGCCTGAATCAGCCCCTATGTGCCCATGTCATCCTTGAGAACAATCTCCTGCATACACCAGTTCAAGGGAGAACAATAATTGCTGTTCCACCTTGCAGCTTTTAAGGAGTTATTTTTTTAAGTAGTACAGCAAGTTGATGCTGTTTTCTGAATGGTGCTACAGGAAGAAAAGGACATGCTGGGACATCCTGTGGTAACTCATCACCTGGGGACATTGTAAATGTGTGAAATCTGTGAGGCATCACCACAGCACCTGCATTCCTGGGGTGTCAGGGCAAACACATCCAATCCCGGTGAAGCTTGGAGGACATGGCACTCACCGAGGAGGCGGCTGAACCTTCATACACAATACAACACAACATGAAAGAGGCACTCTGCACTCTGAATTGTCTTGGTTTGGGTTTGCTGGGTTTTTGGTGCTGTTTGCCCTGCCCTTGCCCAGCCTCCCCCTGCTTGTCTCCATCTGCACCAGGTGTCCTTAACTCAGACAAGGGGAGGGAAGGTGAGCAATCCCTGTAAGAAACTTGGTATTGAGACTCTTTCTCTAAGGTAAAGGTGACAGAAACCTGACATCATGACTGGCTTCTTAAATTTTCAGATACTCTGGTGGTGGAGAGAAAGCTGTTCTTTCATATTAATTATAGCAAAACTTTTTTTCCTAAAATAAAATACTGTTCTTTACAGCACATTTCACTTAGGAGTTAATGGTATGCAGGGCTACAGGTACAACTTGCAGGAGAAACAGCTGTTCACCTGAAATATTGCAAGTATTGTTTTTCACAAGATATTCCCATTCCCAGGGGATGTAAGATTAGCTACACCTTCAGCACCTCACACTGAGAGATAGAAGGTTGCCTCAGAAGAAATTTAAATGCCAAGTATTACAAGCTACAAGCAATGTTCCTGTGCTTCATGGGAGCATTAATGCCCTAAAAAAATGCATCCTTCATATGAGCACTAGAGATTGTCAAAGACATAGATTAGGTTTTTTTCCACTATTGCATTAATAATATGAACCAGATGGGGATTTTTTTCCCTGACATTCCAGGTACCTGAGGTAATGGTAGACGTTGGAAAGCCACTCAGTGGCACATTATTTTTATTCTAAAAGTAACCGTGGTGCACAGCTATCTGCTGTTGGAGAGGGAGTGATGCAATGATGGTACTGAGCTCTGTTTTAAGTGGCAGTGTTCCAGTGTGTCAATGAATAGATGATGAAGGTAACTGCAGAGTTTATTGCTATGAGGAAAGTTTGTATTGTCTCCTACAGGAAAGTTGCTGAATTCATCACTGTCAGCAAATGATAGGATTGGTTGTGAGCCTTTTGATTTGGATGAGATAGTGTAATTATGTGATGATGTTTGTGGTAGAATGTAGGAGGTAAACAGCTTCTGCAGGTGAATAAACAAAGCAGAACTAAGAAATCTGATAACCACAGAATCTTCTTTTTATATGACAAGAGAAAAAATCCTGTAAGTTGTACTGTAAGTTTTGTTGGTTTGGTTGCTGAGGCTTTTCCCCCAGATGCTGAAGCTTAGTCTGCTGCTATTTTGGTTATTTTCCTAATAAGCAGAGGGCTTAAAGACATGCTTTGGCTGTAGATCCAAGTGTCCTTGAATGTGACTGGCTGAAAGCAGCTCACCTGTTTTTACCTCTTTGTTTTCTTAATTACAAGCTGGTTTTCTGGTTAGGAAATTTTGTTGGTATTGGACTGCTGTAGTTAGTGACTTACGGTAGTAAGTCCTGGGATGGCACAAATCCTGGCAGTAGGATTACACCTGGCTGCATATACCTTGAGCAAGTTTTTTCCTTTGTGTTGTTTTTCTCTCTCACTCTTGTATTTGCAGATCATGCACAAATGCCCACTGTTCCCTCGTGTTCCATAGCCAACAGGCATCACCATTGCAGGCTTCCTTTTCAAGTTGTAGCTTGCTGAGGACATGCCATTTCTCCAGTCACCCTGCTTGTGCTGTATGCATCTTGCCCACATAATTGCCATTAATGATGGGAGCACCACGCCTGGGATTGGTTATAGCCATTAGCCAATAATCTCAGATGGGAGTAAGACCCATCCTACATTTGCCAGGCTGGTGATGTAAGGAATAAATCTTTCCCTTGCCAGGAAATTTACACCAACAAAAATTCCACTGAGGCCATGCTGCATTAGGCCTACCCTGGGGAGTTTGGAGCACATGTACTAACAAAAAGCACAGGTTGTACAGTAGCAGCCTCACCAAGAGGCCCCCATTTAGCCTGCTATTTCTCATTTGGCTTGAGCAGAACTTGCTGTTCTCTGTTCTGAATTCGTTGCAGACACATTCTTCAGGTCGTCTTTGAAAAAGAAATGTATAGAGCATGTAAGAAGCATGTCAAGTTTTATTCAGCCTTTTGTCTTATGAACTGCACAGCTCTTGCTGTTCGAGTAGGTAGCTGGGTAGTTCTTACATAGTTGCAAAATAATTGCTTGCGGCTTTGTGCCTGTAGGGTTCCAAGATGTGTTCAGCTGCATCTGAAACCAACTTTGACCAACATTTCTGGAGTTTTCTACATCCAGCATAAAGGTTAAAATTATCTGCAATAACATGTCTTTATAACCCTGTACTAGGTATGCATCATGGGATGTCCTTCAAGGAGGAAACCTCCTCAGGTGTGATGTACTTGGCAGTCCCTTCCTGCCTCAGACAAACAGTAAACACCACACAGTGAATTAAAGCAGGCACTGGATGATATTAAGCTTTGGTACAGGATAGCTACAGACTCAGGCTTAAGGAGACAGTGGCATTAACGTGTTGTTTCCAGTGGTACTTCTAAATAACAGCAGTTCAGGGCCAGCTTTATAAGCCAAAGGTGTTTTCCCCATTTTGACAGAAGCTGAGCTGTTCCTGTACAAACACACACACACACATGCTCTTGTGTGCATATTTCACAGGTGTTTCAGAGGCAGATTGCTCACTCAGACAAGTACCTGAGGTGAGAACAGCAAAGGTGTGTTACTTTAAACTTTGTGCCTCAACAAACTCATGTCAGTGAAGCGAAAACTTTTCACTCCAGGGGCTAAGTCCTGTGCAGCCCCAATGCCTTCTGAAGGAAGCCAAATGCCTCCCAATTGAGTTGTGCTCCTCTGTGCCCCAGTAGTCTCCAAACAGTAACAAAAGGCTTCCAAGACTGAAATCAATAACTTGGCCATAATCCCCTCCTTGGATTTGGTGTAAATAGAAGTCTCTTGGGAAGGAGTACTAGAAATACAGATTTTCTGACACTGTAACCCAATTCCTGGAAGCATTCCTTTCTCAAGACTGAGGTAAATGCTACAACAGCTTATTGGGGGTTTTGTGAGGGGCCACAGTAGTAGAAATGAGTAGCAGGTAGCTTAAGCATCAGCTCAGAAGGGTCTCAGCCTGGGAATTCTTCTGCAAAGAAGCAGGGAAAATATATGGCCTTAGCTCTGAACGTTGTAGCTCATACAAGAATAGCTGGAAGAAAAGGGCAAAGCTGTACTCAAAACCTCAATTCAGAGCCTCACTTGTGACAGAATATATATAGCTTTAAATGCAAAATAAACTAAAAGCATACAAGAGTTTGGTTTATTTTGTGAAAATTGCTCTGGAAATGGGAGGCTCCAGTTAAGGTGTTTTCTGTCTCTGTCTATTGTTGCTCTCACCAAGCACCATCCGCCACATGGTGAAAAGCTCCACGCTCCCTGTGTGACACTGGTGTGTTGGGTGGGCACAACACCTGCTAAAGTACCAAAAGATCCCTTTTTCTTCTGTTTTGAACAACCTGAGCTCATTTGTAACTTTTTCCCAAAGGTTTACAAAACACACGAACTTGTCAACGCTGGCATATCTGATATCACCATCCGTCCAGACAAGAAGATTTTGGCAACAGCAGGGTGGGATCATCGCATCAGGATCTTTGGGTGGAAAAAGCTGAAGCCCTTAGCAGTGCTGGACTATCACACAGCAACCGTCCACTGCGTGTCCTTCTCAGATCACAGCAGCCCCCGGGACAGACTGCTGGCAGCTGGCTCCAAAGATCAGCGCATCAGTGTCTGGTCCATATATGCTCAGACATGACACATCCTGCACTGCCATGGACTAGGAAAACAGGACTGGTGAAGCAATTCCTAGTGCTGTAATTCAAACGTGTATGTGGGGAAGTGGTAGAATCTCTCTCCAGGCTGAAGTGAGAGTCCTAGGTTAATTCTTATGCTGCTCGTTTAAGCTATAATTTTTTTCTTACATAGAGGAAAATGGATTTTTAAAGTTCATAACAAGCAGAGCAAGGCCAGTCTCAGAGACCAAAGTTGCTTTGGGTTCTGCTACAGGTTTTGCAACACCTTTCCTTTGGCAGGTTGCTGACATAACTTGTGCCAGTATCTTTTGTAAAAATGGACTGGAATCCCTCAAACTGCAGTGGGGGCAGAATATGTCTGTTTGTAAGTCATTTATGTATCCAAGAATCTGAATCAGTGTAAAACATCACTCTTCCTTGAAAATTTATACCCATTAAACCACCTCCAGTGGTTTCTCATTGTCAGTTACTTTTTCTTCCCCGTAACTGAAAGGCAATCAGAACACCCTTGATTTGTTCACACTTCTGTCAGTTTCTAACTTAAACCAACAGCCAGGAATGTGACTAGGGATGGCCTTCGGCATTTATGAATTTCATTATGTCTCCTGTTACCTCAAGCCTCACAATTAATCACAAGAAAGAAAGGAAAAAAGATCTTCCCCAACATTGCACTGCAAAGCTATGTAAAGCCTTTTACAGAGCCAGTGCTAAATCCTTTCCCTAGACTGATGAGCTGAAGGATTTAAACTCGACAATCCAATTAGCGCCCTTCTCCTTGGAGAGTCAGGGCAAAGTTTCAGTGTGGAAAGTCGGGGATTCAGCTGCACAGCTCCCATTAACATTTAGGGCAATCGCATGGGTAAATCCTTATCCACCCAGTGCAAATGGTTCCATTAACTTGTCATCTCTACAGTCATGGAAACTGAAATTCATTCATGAAAGTTTTTTTGTTTGCCTCACAAAGCAGCATTTGCATTCTTCTAAAGCGTATTAGACACACACCAGTGTGCTGAGAGCCAGGGTACTGCTGGATTCCATCACAAAGCTGCAGTGACAACTGTGTCCAGGCTGTACACTGTTGATACTTTATTGGAAATAATTGTTTCTGCTCTGTAGAGAGGTGGAAATCAAAGGAAAAGTGACCAAAAGTGAACAGCAACATCAAAGACGTTGAAAATTATTTCAGGAAAAACACGCATGCAAATTAAGGTTTGGGTCTGTTATCCAGCTGTGCCTTGCAGACAGAGAATATTGCTGGACTGAAAGCCTTAAGCACCCAGCCTGACGTTCTTTACATTAAAACACAGAACCAGGATACTGTTGCTGCCAGGCTTTTCTAACTAAAATGGGGCCATACACATTTTAGAGTGTGGTGACACTTTAAATAATGCATTTCTTTGATTATTTCTTTACTACTCAGTAGCTGCTTGGAGGATCACATTGCAGTTGAAAGTTAAAGCTTAATTTTGAGTGATCCCGAGTCAAGGGGAGGTGATGGTGTTCATTACATCTACCAGACAGAGTTGCACTTCTCCACCCATCATCCACCTCCCACACAGAAGAGGAGCTGCCCCCACTGTGCAAGCAGCTCCAGCTTCAGCCTTGTGGAACGAGATGCAGTCACCTTCCACAAACCTGCTGCTGGAAGAAATCTTTTCTTTTGCTCTTTTTCCCCTTTCTCAAAGTAGGTCAGAATTGACACAAAGAAACAATTAAATAAAGAAAGAGAGAATGTGTTGTTGCATGTGGTTTGGGGGCCTGTCCTAGGGAGTTTGCACAGAGATTTCCTTTTGCCTTTGCTGTCTGGTATGACACCACACGTGGCCCAGAGGGTGGCCCAGCATTCCTCCTCCATGGCAGCAAACAGCAGCCTGCACTGCTGGGCAGTTTCCACAGAAGCGAGCTGTGGGTTTAATGCTCATCCAGCAGGAAAGGAAATCCAGGGCTCACCCATCTTGGGCAAATGGTTAGTGTAAGAAACAATTTTTGATGCAAATACTCTGGCACTGGAACAGTGGCACCCCTCTGGAATGAAGGATTAATGCCCCATGCCTCATCGAGAGCATTATTAGATCAGAGGCTGAAAGTTAGGAATTATTAAGTATATTTTCTCTGAAAATTGCCATTTACTGTCAACATCTGTATCTAAAGATTACTGGGTGCTTTCATCTAAATTACTACCTTTTGCTGAGAGTTAAATATTTATGTTTGTCTGATTAGGTAGATTTAAAAACAAACTTAGTCATGCAAGTACAAATTGAAAATGAGGACGTGAACTGGATCTCAGACACACAGGTGAGAGTTTCATCACGTCAGGAGGAAGGACACAGGTTGCAGGGCTGCTTGCAGGAACAGACTCATCCTTTATTTCCCATTACCAAGGCACTATCTATGTCATGCCTTTTCACAACACAATTAATTCATTAACACTACTGATTTTATCTAAACACCCAGAAAACAGATTTTTCTTTCACAGTATAGTTTCCTTGAAATGAGCAACCAGACTACACTAGTTTGATTTAGAGCTGAGCCTAAATGCTATAGTTTGATTGTGAATTACAGTCTTCTAACAGTTTACTTGCCTAAGGAACTAACCTGGACTTCCCCAAAGAAGAATGGTTTCCAACAGGAAAGACAGTCTGTATCAGTATAGGCTGTAAAACACAATTGTCTGATTATAACTGTAAAATACAGCTGATTACATCTAAGAAATTAACTTTTTTTAATTAAAAAATAATTACAATTGTGCTATGAGCATGGTTGTCACTCAAGAGTTCCACTGACTTGCTTGCAGAAGGTTGTGAGCAAGGAGCCACCTTAAGGTGCTGGAGTTAGCTCTGAAGTCTCACCTGCCAGAAAGGAACAGGGCTAGCCTGTACCTGGCCTAGAGGATTCAGGAGTGAAGGTGATGACAGCTAAATTATTACAAAAGGCTTTCCTCCCAAGAATCACCGTCTTTGGCACCATGAGAGGGAAGAAAGCAACCAGAAATAGAAATAAATCCCAAACACCAGCATTTGTGCAGCAATTACATGGAATATTTATCACCACTGGAATGAATGGGATCTCTGACCCTCTTAAGATTATTTGCAAATGAATCCATTAGTTACAACTCCTTTCTCTTATCAGTACATGAGCCATAAAGCACTGCAGTCCTTAGTGTAGATGAGCAAGGAAAGAGGAGATTGTGTTTGTAGTAATGAGTGAAAAAGGAAATAAACTGGGGGCAGGTAATGAGACAGTTGTTAAATTTAGTCCTTTAGAATGCAATTGCTACAGCAAGCCAAAAAATTACTCTGCAGCTTGACTTGAACTGTTGCAAAGGTTTGAGTTTAATAGAGCAGATTTTTATAGTTAAGCCAATACTGGCTTCTGGACTGCTTTTCTTTTTAACATACTTAAGATGCATCTACAAAGCCAACTTGCAAATTAATAAATCTTTCCTTTAATTCAGTCTGTCAAGAACAAAGATAGAACACTGACTACTGCAGGAGCCATGTTAGTGATGTAAACCAAAGGACTGGGGATTAAACAAGGATTACTGAGTGCTAAATCAATGTGTTTCCTTTTCTGGCTGTGTGTCTGTGGTGTGAAAGTGTGGATCATTACATAAAACATGGCACATGACTGCCTGGATTAATACTAGGCAAGGTTACGGCAGCGTTGAACACAAAGTTTGATGTTTAAGCATGACCATTGTGCTACCAGGAAAGTAACAGCCATGACTAAGGAGAAAGGCAAGGGGGTTTCTGCTAATCCATAATATTCTGAAATTCCAGCCTGGATCCCCCTGCTATAGCTTTTCCAAGTAAACTTGGCTGTGTTCATCTATGTCCTGCTCTTCTGGGGCATCCTGGAAGTTTCTTTTATAATGTGAAGGAAGCTATCCAGAATTAAGATCATACTGCTGGGGGGGCGGGGGATGGCAATTCATGTAAGGATCTCACAGTATCAAATTAAGTGAAAATAGAATCTCTCAGTTGGGAAAGTTTTGCTCGCCTGATTAGTGGTCTGAACCACAGCTGTACCTCCTAACAGCAGGGCTGTGTACTGCTTTATTCTGACCTCAGAGGAATTTGATTTGCAGTTTGGTTTGTAAGAGGAAGAGGAAGAGGAAGTGAGGGAGTAAATCAAAACAAAGGAGAAACTTGTTCCTCTGAGTTAGGTGATAGGAAGACTGTGGAAGGTATGAAGGCCTTGGAGCAAACCGCCAGCAGTGGCCAGATTGTTCCTGGGAGAGGGACAAGGATGGCAGGAAGAGTACCTGGCAGAACCATACAGTGATAGCTCTGACCTCGAAAACTCATACACCAACTTATTTTTGTCTCAGACATATTTGCTTTTACTTCCCCAGCATCCTTTTTTAAAGGTGTCAGTACACTAGGAAATCTTGTAGACCACAATCTACACTTCTAAATAAGCCTGTGTTCACCCAGAGGAGAGTGTATTTATTTCTGTGCTCTGAAGAGTCATAAAACCAAAAGCTGCAGTGCCACAGGGGATAGCAGTGGGAAGGACTGAGGACCTGAAGCAGCCACGTGAGAAGCAGCCAAGAGAACCACCCTGAAGTATTAAAAATTTCCTCACAGGAGAGTGACATGGCAGTGAAAAATAAATAATTTCTCAGAATTCTCTGTTATAATTTGAAGTTCTAAAAAATAAAAGGGAATGAAAAAGACTGTTTAATTTACTTGAGATTGCAGCTGTTTCCTTCTAATTCTTATTCTCAGTATACATAAACTAGAGCAGCAAAAATACACTGAAATCCTCAGATGCTTTCTGGACCAGCTCTCTTTCCAACCAGCGGCAGGATTGATTGATCCTGATTATGTCCAGATCAGGAAATTCAGCGAGGATGTTCAATGCTGAGCCATTACTCTGCTCCATAGCTCTGGCATCTCACACATGCAAAAGTACATGTTCCAAGCCCCCATGGCACTGCTTGCTATGAACATGTTCTGACATCAGTAAGAAGGCAGTGGGTGCGCTGGGTCTATGGAATAATTTTTAACATGAAAGAGAATGTGGCTGTGGCATTTGTCCTGATGGTAATTTTAAAAATTGCTGATACTCAGTGATTCGTGGATGCATTGTTTGTGTTCATGGAAAAGCATCTAGGCTGCTCTTAACGTAACACTTAGAGTAAGTATTGTCTCTTCAGATTTTTTTGCCTCAGATATTTTGATGGCATGCAGACCTGACATCCTGCTAAATAAAGACATTGAGTTTTTATAGTTTTATCTCTTGAGCCCATCTGGTTTGAAGTCGTTGGCAACAAGCAGGAAAGGGAATAGAATGAAAGACAAAGACTCACTTCGTGTTTGCTGAAATAAAAGAAATGTGCAAGGCAGTGCTCAAATAGAACCAGCCTGGGAGAAGGGCTGCCTCTTCCCTTTCCAGATGATGGCTTTGCCTGCAGCCCCTCCACTCTCATGCTGGTTCTTGCTGCCCACGGTAGGAGCTCACACCCCAGACCAAGGGCAGCTGAAGCTGCCAGGCCAGAGCACCACAAGAAGGGGAACCATTGTCCCCTGGAACAAGGAACAGTGAGAGCACGAAGCAAGTGGAGAAAAAAGCAAACACCCATCATCCAAGCTAAAACCAGTGACAAAAGCAACAGCACTGACACCTCACACCAAGGTGCCTCTGCAAGTTTTAAATGTTGTTTATTCTGTTTTTTCTCTTCTTTTTTTGCAATTTAAAGCCCAAGGACATCAGTCTGAGTCCCTAGGCACCAGTGAGGTCACTCCTGTGAAGGCAGGCACTGAGCACAGCAGGGGCACCTCAGGTGTCCTGCCCTGCCCACTGAAGCACCCACTGGTGTCCAGAAGGAGCATCAGGGAGGAGGAGGACACGGCAGGAACACATTCCCTTTCCTTCTCCAGCTCCCAGAGAACATGAAGAGCTGTTCACAGCAGTGTAGAACCCAGGCTGGAGTGGATGTTGCAGTCACTTGCTCTCAGAGTGCCCCTCTCACAGAGGGGGTGGAAGGCTGTCCTTTGGCAGCTCCAGTTGCACTGGGAGCAGGAGATGGAAGCTGCTCTACAGCCTGGCAGGATGTCACAAGACGGAGCAGTGAGCCTTGAAAATGTGTAGGCCCTCTTCTATCTATGCTGCTCCACCTCCTTATAGAATTAGGTCCTAAATGAGACTTTTCTGGCTCTTGTTCTTAATCACTTTGTTACTAGTTCAAATTTATAATTTTAACCTAAATAGAAGTGAGTGATTTATTGTAATTATTTTGTATAGGCTGCTCTCAATAAACTTTTTTTTTTAATCTGGAAAAACATTTAATTTCCCATATGGAAAGAACACATTTATCATACTTTACTTGGATATACTTGGCCAACTATTGCACATATATGCAAAACATATGTGACAAATTCAAGGCTGAATTTCATAAAACAGAAATGCTGTGAAATGTGATATAATAAATATATTACACAGACATATGTGGCCAATTTATAAAACTATGGTATCTTTGGTAAATTTATAATAGGTCATTTCTATTAATGGGAGGGAATGAGGGTGTGTTTTCTGGCATATGCAGCACACATAATACCTTGTACAGCCCTCCTGAAGGACAGGGGGCCTCTGGAGAGCAGACTTGTACATGTACATACATTGTGTATATGGGACATGTCTGTGCTTTTCAAAATTAATGTGTGTCTTCAAATCAGCTCTTCCTTTTTGCATTGATTGTGTGTGCAACATACTAGGCAGGAAAAAAAGTATGAAATACTATTCTTTGAGATTTCCAACCTTTGATACACTATCTAGATTCCCACTGACAATGGGTGTCCCACTGTAATTGCACATTTTATATGCACATGCTGAGCTCCCAATAATGGCAATAACAGAAATCTTTGGGTACATTTGCTTTCACCTAGTTTTGTCAAACACCTGTGTAAATTATATATCTGAGCAATCAATTGAATTGGAATAATTAAATGAAGAACAAAACGCTTATGTTTAGAAAAACGTTGCATCCATACACAAGTACTTGCCCCTACACATGCAGAACGGATTCTTAATAACACCAGCTTAAAGCAATGGCTGAGCCATTGCTGGCTGAGTATCCTCAAATTGGAACTGACAGGAGAATGCTCCTTCTTATTTATGCCAGAGTGTTTCAAAGGTGAAATCTTTCCTTTAACCTCCTAATCTATATTTTCCTCTCGTCGCGTATTTCCCAGCTCCGGAAGATGAAGCCCCTCTCGTTTTCCGTGCGTGCCGAGTCCACCGCGTGCCATGCCCGGCTCTTCCCTCTGGAGGGAGCCGGCTCTTCATGGAGGGCCGGCCGGGGTGCGCGCAGCATCTTCCTTCTCTTCCTCCTCCTCCACCGCGGCCACCGGGCAGCGATACCTGCGGGGGCCCTCTGAGGTGACCCTCGGGACACACCGCGGGTGTCCACACAAACGGCGGGTCAAGCCAAAGAACCCGCGGTCTCAACGCGCTGCAGAATCTGGTTTCACTATAACAGGAAACCGAACAGAAGGCAAAGCACAAAGAACCAACACACGTATGTGCACACAAACGCTCTTCTCCCACCCCCACCTTCCAGCCCAGCCGTGTTCAACAGGCTCACGGCAGCTTTTTGAGCTCTTTGGGTAATGATGCTGAAACCTGCTTTGCAGGTACTGCTGCGTTTGCTCTTCCAGCCTTCTCCAGGCAGCAGGGCTCAGCTTCTGCCCCCCAGCCCAAACCTGTGGGTGCCTGACTTGTTTCTAGCAGCTACAGGGATACCTTTACATAGGCATAACATTACACAATCTGCTTTTCTTATTCCACACAAATCAAGGTACAACTGCTCTTTGGTGAGGGATCCAGCATCATAAGCTGAAATCCACTTGCTGGAGAGAAGGAGGAGTGCTTGGCAGGAAAGGACAGTGCCCCAGCTGAGGCAGCCCTGACCCATGTAGCCCCACTAGCCATGGCTCCATGTAGAGATGCACTAGAAGCCCACGGCTCATGGGAGACCCACACTGTCCCCCAGCAGCCTGCTGCACACAGAACACCTTTCTATACCTGCTACAATCCTTGGGTCATTCTCCACCCTGCAAGCCACTGTTACACACACTGTAGCAGGAAGCCAAAGCAATTGCTCTCCTGGCCATGACCATGTGTACATCTGCTTGAGATTGACTGAAGAGATGCCAACACCTCAGGATGCTGAGAGGCAGCTGCTGGGGACTACCTGCACAGTTCTAGCCAGAGAGTTATAGGGTCTCCCCGAAGAGAAGGAAAGACTAAAAAGAACATCTATGAAACGTGTAAAGAGTGTGCATGAACACCGCAAACACACAGGAGTCTCATCCTGCTGCTCCTATCCTACAGTGAATTTAGTCAATTTCCTATCCTAGCAAGGACAGGATAAAATCAACTGCAAAAAGCCATTTCTGAAAATTGGAGCTATCCCCAGTGTTTGGGTTAAGTGATTAAGCAAAGGCCACCCTTGTTCCACCTGTGTGGAACAAGGAACTAATCCTGGATTTATCCACTGAGCTAGGTGATGTGGTTTACAGACCTCAGAAGCAATCACTGAACTCAGACTGTACCTCTTGAAAGTAGAGCTAGATGGCTAATTTATTCTCTAGCCCTATTTGGAAAAGACAACTGATGCTTGTAACCTCCACACTTGGGCCTGTTTTACAGCAGCTTTTAAAGACACTTCATGTGTAAGTGCTTTGTGTGACTTGAGGTAACCACAAGTGGAAGTATCACCTGGAAATGCAGCCACCTTCTTTCCTAGTGTGTGCCATGGGCCTTGGTGACAGCGTGGGCTGAGCGAAGTTTAACCAGACACATAATCAAATCATACAAAGTCATTTGTTAAATCAATCTACAATACACAGATAATGCATGGCCTATCCAGGATACGTCCTGACTAACAGGCTGACAGGTAACATGACATTTAAGGGTTAGGAATTTTCTGTGATTTTCAAAAGGCTTCTACTGGTCAATCTGCAGCATTATGGGGTTTTGTTTATTTGAAGTGGATTTTTTCTTGGGATAGAAAAATGACCCTTTTTGTTTTCCATATTTGTAACACTCCCATGCAGTGAGAGAGACATTGTTCTGGAAGGAGGGACACCAGTCAAAGCCCTGAAGAATCTTGATTTAAAGATTAAAACACAACACGAACTGGACTGCTAACATGCTTCAATGTGAACATGTCTAAGCACCTTGCATGCTGATGGACTAAATGCAAGGTTAGCAATACCATTTTCAGACTGTAGGCTTGACACAGCTGCATGGTCTCCTTCCCATTCAGCCTCAGGACCTCTGCAGCGGTTCTTAAGCACAACACAGACTGGTGATCCTGAGGGCCCTACCCACAGCCATAGCTTGAAGTTATATGATTTTCTCTTCTTCTAACAAATATAAAATTGAAATTCCTACAGTCAAGGCAAGGAGCCTTGAGCCACTTTCATTAAGGGCACAGTTTAGTCCTGGCACCTTGGGTCATTCTGTGTGTGCTTAAAGAGAACAGGTGCTTAGCAATGCAAACAGATCTGTTTTCACCTGGGAACCCCAACCTTGCACACTGTTGTATTGTGATAGATTACCACAACTATGGGCACCTGCAGCTACCAGGGGCAGAAGGGAAGGAGTGATCACATATGGAGAGCCACTGTTTGCTCAGACTAAGAACTCTCCTTATTTAAATAACTGCATTTTGCAGGGGAAGCTTAGACTTCAGGGCAGACAAACTGACAAATATACACAAATAATCAAACAAGAAATAAAGGAAAGAAAGAAGAGGAAAAATATTTATAAATGTCACTGTCCAATGTCTTTTCAATTGAAATGAAATAAGATTATCTACATATATCTACAAATATCTACATGTATCTACATTTTGCAGATATGATTCTTTGGTTGTCTTCACTTTTTTTCCTACACTGCAACTATCAAGAAAAAAAAAAGGGTTTGTATAATCTTTGAAGGAAATAATAAATATAACAACTTCATTAAACATTTGACCAAAGCTTTGGCACTAATCAGTTTACAGATAACAAATCATACTGAAAACTCTGAAATAACAGCGGCAAAGCAATAGCAATAGAGCACATCTGAGAGCCATTTCCCACTGACTAATAATAAGCACAAGGCTATTTTACATCAACCTTTCTGAGAACATTATGCTTTAGTCAGACATTAAGAATCTCACAATTCACTGCAAATGTCAAATAAAATACATATTTCTTGTACAAGTCTTTTTTTATGGATCCAGATATATTTTTTTAACAGAAAAAAATACATAAAATATTCATGGTAGCCTGTATCCCTTCTTAAACCTTTCCAAAAAGGTTTTGGAAGCCCAAAGCCCACTGCCAGAGACAAAATAAACATTGCTATTAACACTGCCACCTGCACAAGGGAAAGAACATGTTTGAAAGAGTTTGTAATGAAAATGCACAAACATGGACGAATAGATAACTTTAAAAGAAATAACCTCCCTCTTTTAATTGAGTCATGTGGAAGAAATCAGGAAAGTGTTCATAATACTGTATACCAACACAGCTGAGGAGCTGCTCAATACCTTCTCTGAACACAAAGGAACTGCCTTCGGTGAGAATCTGACAAAAACACAAGCCAACTATTCAAAACACATCACTGGAGAACTCTGATGAACAGGGCCATCTTTTCAGCAGTAAGGAACGACTACTGAATGAAGACACTAAAGGAAAAAGTACTTACCAGCATTAAGAGGGAAGATGCAGCAAGCAGGAAATGCAGAATAGATGCTTTAGAACTACTGCAGTTTGGGTGAGCCAAATATAAGGGGTGAACTAGTCAGAAAAAAACCCTGAAGTCCCTTTAAAAGGCACCTCCATGAGAGAGTATTCAATAGCTCAGGAAAGAATGCAGGAAGGCAGAACTGTGTGAGGCTGCCTGGGAAGCAGGTGGGAAACACACAGCCTGAAATCTGCAGATATTCCCCAGGCTGCTTTTTAAAATTTTGCAGGTATTGTCGGGCAAACACAGCTGCACGTGCCTGTGCTCTTGGCCATAGGCCCTTCTCAACAGCTCCAGAAAATGCTGCTATGGGTAAGGCATCCCAGTGAACCCCAAAACTTAAAAATGGGTCAGGGCCGGAGGAGAAGTGGGAAATTTGTTCTGGCAGTGAGGATTCAAAGCACTCTCTTAAACTAAACTCTGCTTCCCCAAGAATTTCCTCAAAGAACCACCTGAGCCACCTGTGAACCAGCCTCCGGTGTGCCCCGGGTTGGGAAAGACTGACACCGACAAGTGCAGGAGGACGCACGGCTCACGGCCGGCCCCACAGCCCCTGCTCGGTGCTCACGTACAGGCCCCGTGGGCACCGCCAACACCGGCGCTAACACCAAACCTCCATCAGAAGACCAGGCGGGCGAGTGAGAGGGGACAAGTCACTTCACCGCTGCCGCCTCACCGTCCTCCCACCGCATCCCAGCCGCCCGACGGTCCTCGGTGCCCGGCACGAACGGAGGCGCGGGAGAACAGAGAGATAAGGACATATGGCTTCATTTATCAAAGTGCAGCCGCGGGTCACACCGCGATGGAGCTCCCGGCACCGCCACCCTCACAGCCCCCACAGGGCGGGGCGCAGGGCGGGGCCCGGCTGCCGGCGATTGGGCTGTCTGGCTGTCGATCAGGTCAAGCTGGCCAATCAGCTCACTCGTAAGGCGGGAGGTGGGGGAAAGGCGGGAAGGGGGAGGGCGGTGTCTCTCGTGCCGCCGGTGCCCCGTTACCGGGGCCCGTAGTCGTAGCCGGCGGGTGCTCCGGCCGGCGAGTACATGTTCGCGGCCGCCGCTGCCGCAGCCGCGGCGTTCATGTGGTGGTGATGATGGTGGTGGTAGCTGTGCCCGCGGATGCTGGGGAGGGGGTAGGGGGCGGGCCGGCTCTTCGCCCCCAGGTAGTGGTCGTAGGCGGCGGCCGCCGCCGGCGGGTACTTGTAGGGATGGTGGTGCAGCGGCTCCGACGCGGCGGGCTCCAGGCGCAGTTCGTGGTGCGGCGGGCTGGGCCGGCCGCCGCCCGCCCCGGCCAGCGGCACCAGCCCGCCTCCTCCGCCCGGCAGCGCCGGGCTGAGCACGCGGGACATGAGCTGCTGGTGCGCGGCCTCGGCCTGGTGCAGCGCCGTCCCGCCTGCCTCCCGCTCGAACTCCCGCCGGCTCTCGGCAGCATCTACGGGGGCAACAGAGTCAGTGCGGCCGCGCCCGCGGGAGCGCATCCGCACACACGGGGAAGAGGCGCGCGAAGGGAAGAGCGGGGCGTGCAGCAGCGGCATGCGGCAGGAACGGGGCTGGCGGGACGGGACCTTCTGACTGCGATAAATGGAGTTGAGTTGACTGACAAGCTGGTACACGCCTGACATTTTTGCAATTGTGTAACACTAAACAAATACAGACTTCCCTTTATTTTGCAGGCCCGGTGTGCGTTGGAAGAAAGGCCTTCGGTTGTCTTTGCAGTTGTTTGCTCTGGGTAATGGAAAAGCAGTCAATGGGCAGAGGTGCTGTTCGACCTGACTGCAGCTCCTGAATGGAGTGGGTTGGCCCCAAGCACACTGCCGAGGGGCATTAAAAGGGCAATGCGAGAAGGAACCTGCGGCCAGCACTGCATCTCTGCCTGAAAAGCTGAGTTTGTTGCTAAAAAGTGGAAAATGGGATACTAAAGGCAAGGGGCAGTGTTTTTTTAAAGCAGCAAATTTTCTTAAGCACACAACAGCAAATGTTGAAGTCCAAGGAAGAATGAATTAGGCTATGAAGGCAGGTATTTTTCTTTAAAAAATAAGCGATAGGAAAAGCTCATTAGCAATGGGGCTGTGCACCAGCTTGGCAAGTAAGGCTGGCCCCAAGCATGCATGCACAGGCTGTGCAGGCCAACAGGGCCTGGGAGATGGGCTGGCCTGGCCACTGGGGGCTCTCACCTTTCTCTGTCCCATTCTGGTGGGCTGGGGAAGAGACTGGATTCCGGGATCTGGCAAAAGCGCTCATGAGAGGAAGAGGCCCTGGCCTGTGGTTCCTGGGCCTGGAAGAGGAAGGGGAGAAGTGATACAGAGCTGATGGTCCAACAGAATGAGCAGTTTGAGTATTATCTCTCTAAGCTGCAGCTGGCAAATGGGGCCCAATACAGTGTCCCCCTCCATGAAACCCTTGTGCAAATGTAAGCTGGGCAGATACACATGAAATAGGGTGAGTGGGGTATTGCCATAACCAATAAAAGCATATCCTTACCAGTCCTCAGGGTCACAGTCTCTGAATCCCTTGGCAAAAGGGTTGCTTGCAATCTTCAACTGCGTGATCTGTAAAGAGAAGTGGCAAAATGTCTCAAAGCAGCACACAGGGCTCCCTGGCCAAACAGTGAGTGTGTCTCTGAGCAGGCTTTGGGACTCAGCAGTGCTTGGTGTAACAGAGAGGATCCAGGTGGTTGGTGGAGCCAGGGTGTTCACTGCCACAGAGCAGAAACATGTGCTTTCCCTCTGTTAGAAAATGTGGGCTAACGTGCTACCTAATATGAGTTCAAGGTGAAGGGAGAGGCAGTCTGAGTCGGCTGCAAAATCTGAGTAAATGCACTTGTAAGAAAATGCCACATTATATGGGTCACCACTGGAGCAGTTAAGACAAATCACTGGATAAATCATACTTATGTATTTATTTAGTTCGCCAGGGAGAAGGCAGGACATTTTCTATATTTAAGCAAATCCACGGATAAAGTATGTGATTGTGAGTTTCCGGAATGGGTTGAAAAACAAACTTTAAGCCCCTCAGTGACAGTTCCAGCCTTAGAGGTCAAACTGATAGAAAGCAGGAGAGAAAGAGCAGCTGTCCGGAGCCATCAGGCAAATGCCAGCCGGGGAGGGACTCCAGAGCCCCTTAAAGGCACAGCCTTTCTCTGGCCTCGCCACCTCCACCGGGGCGGGGTGGGGCCCGACCAAAGCATCCCGGAGAGAACTCAGGTCAATTTGTTCGGAGCCACTGCAGAGGGTGACACTTGCGCCGGTTCCTCAGGGACAGCCCTGGGACACAGCCCCGGGACACAGCCCTCCGCGGCATCGTCGCGGAGCGGGGCCGTTCGGAGCAGCGCTGAAAAGACCCCGCTATGAAATCGTATTTCCACTCGCTGCTGGGATTCCGGCTCTTTACATTATACTGATGCGATTTAAAGGAGCAATTGGATTAACTGCTTCTCAGAGATCTGCATTAAATTGGAGTGGGAGTGTTGTGTTTCGTTTTGTTTCGTTTTTAACGTATAATTGTATTCTGAGGAGAGACAGACTGCTACGAACTTAAAGCAGTAAAATCGCAGATTTATCCAAACAAATTGTGAGTGACATTTCACAGCGGGAAGCCTGTAGTTCCCCCACTAGCCCCGGTCTCGGCTTTACATAGGTAATGAAGTCCCCCGGGCGGGGGGAAGCTGGCGATGGGGCTAGAGCCCACGTCGCTTCCTCGGCATACACCGATGCAGTTCGGCGCAGCTCCCCGGCTATCGGGTTCCTACCGCTGCCCGGAATGGGTTTAGCAGATGGGGAGAAGGCGGGAATACCCCCAGCCATCCCCGCCGCCGCCGGACACCGGCAGCCCGGCCTCCAACCCCGGAGCCGGACGAAGGGGCTGAGCCAGCACCGGATGCACCCGCACCCATGGTACCTCCGGGGCTACCCCAACCCCCACTTTCTGTTGCCCCGAGCTCCGCTGCTGCCTCACCCGGTGGTTCTGGTAGGCGGTCACTGCCGTGAAGCGCGTCTCCTCGAAGACGAAAGTTTTGAAGTTCTCCTCCGCGTATTTCTCGCTGTCTTTCCGGGGGTCCACGTAGACCACGTGAAAACGCGGCTGGTATCTGTGCATGGAGTTCAAAATGATCTGAATGATAAAACGAGCAAGGAGACAATAACTGATCCAGGCGGAGCATGGAGAGAGGATAGCGCAGCCCCGGCCCTGCCGGCTCCACTGCCCGGGACAGCCGCGGGGCTGGGGCAGAGCCCCTGGGGAGGGGCGCGGGCAGGGTCACCCCACGGGAATCACAGCGCGGGGAGTTCCCACCCCGTGCAGCCCCGTGTTGGACATATTTTCCCGGGAACACTTACATGCCCGTTGTCATCCAGCAAATTGTTGGTCAGTTTGAGCTTATCGAAGGAAACTATCTGCTTCATCCACTGCGCCCCTTTGGCCGGGGAGTCCGGGTGGTAGTGGACTCTCCCGGGGGTGGCGGGGTCGGCTTTGCCAGCCACCAGCCAGGAGGAACTGTGGAAGGCGTACCTGCGGGAGGGAAAGGCACCCTCAGCCGCGGCCCGGGGGGCTCCCGCCCGCATCCCTGCAGCGCTGCTCCGAACGAGTGCAGCACCGCGCTCCGCAGAACCCGGCCCGGGACGGTTCCTCTGGCCCACAAAGGGGGAAGCACCGCCTCTCCATCATTCCCGCTTCCCACGAGAGGAACGAGCTCTTTCCCGCAGCCAGAATTGCTGCGGAGGGGATATACTATTTTATCACGTCAGCGATGGAACTGTCGTGAGAGAAATCTGCAGGATGGAGGAAATTTATGGCTACCCGTGTAGATTTGGGAGAGAAGCCACAAAAGCCTCCCCCTTCCTCTAAAAAAAAAAAGGGTGAAAAAAAGCCCTCTATATAGTAATATTCTTGCTTTAAGTGAAGAGTGGAAAGTTGTGTATAGATTAATAGCAGGTTCTGAATTTAGCAGTCTCGTTTCATTCTTTCAAAGTACATATTCAACAGTAACATTTAAAACAGAGAAACCAATCTTCTATACACGTGTTTACTTTAAAAGCCAGTGTTTGCACAGGGGGAATTAGACACCATTGGACCTGAGCAGAAACATTACTTTTTAAAGATATACTCAATTGGATGTTATATATCCTACTTCCCTTGACAAGCAAACATTTCTAGGACGCCCTGAGAATTTGGATATCTGTCTAAATATTTATATATTGGACCCTGCGATTCCTATGCGGGCTGCCTGCTCGGCGTCTTGATCTGAAGCTAAATACATAATGCGCTTTTCACTGTCTTAAAATTAAAGGGGCTCCAAACCAGACCGCATCACTGCCTTGTGAGTCGACAGTTTCTACGGCCTTCCTACACTGCCACTGGAAACAAGGGCAGGGTTTTGTGGCTTGGGTGGCTGGTGCCATTCCAGAGCACAAAACTCACTCTCTTCACCCAAGCACCCAGGAAGCTCCCCAGCTTCGGGACATGTGCTGAGGGGCTATAGCATTCAAGGAGCACCGAGGGGATTTTCGTTAAGCGGCAAAGGGTGTTTGATGTGGAGCAGTACGACAAGGAGAGCTTTTCTGGGCAGGACAAGGCAGCTCTTGCCCTGTGCCCTGTGGAAACCTGCCCTTCTGCCCATGCTGGACAGGTCCCGGCCACCTGAGAGCCTGGTGAGGAGGCCAAGGGGGCCCTGCGGTCCCGTGCAGCTGCTCCTGGCCCCAGACTTGTTGCAAGGGTGTGAAAGAGACCCCAGGTCAGCCACATCCCGTGTCCCCTCCCTGTCTCACACCGACAGGTGTCACGCCCAGGGGCACATCCCTGAACCCCCAGAGGACAGGAGCAGAGGGTGGGCAGTGACCCACCAGCCCCTACAGCTCCAAGTACCGCGAGACAAGCCAGGCATTTGTTACTTGCCGGTATCTCTTGTCATCCACCGGGACGAAATCCATGAGGAGCATGTAGTCAGCCATAGGGTCCATCCCAAATATCTTCACCTGGAAGGTGGGGAACATGCGCCTGGCACAGAGAGGAGAGAGAAGTGCTACATTGAGGAGCAGCAGGGAGCCCCGAGGGGCTGGCACGGGTCTCTTGCCCTCCAGCTGCTCCAATACCCTCCCAGTTGTGATGATAAGCCCCCTTGCAGAAACCGCTGGCCGAAGGAAAAGGCAGATACGCCCAAGCTGCATGGGGAGACTGGCTGCCATGTTCCCCAGCCCTCGGCAGCATCCCGAAAGTCAAGCCGGAGGTCCTGCCTCTCCTGCTGGCTCTGGGACCGTTCATGTCAGACACCCGAAATGCCCCAACGAGGCGGAAAGGAGAGGACAGGGGAAATAAGAGCATCCTCAACCTTTGCTATGGGGAGATCAAGTGAAAATAATTTCTTCCCTGTGGTTTCCCCATCATTTTAGCTGACCTGACTGGAGGCAAATGCAAGGTATTACCCTGTCTGTGGACCCGCACTCAAACTCGGGAGTCTCAGGCAGCCTGTGGGGGTCAAATCTAAAAACTCCAGCAAACGACACGAGGTGATCGAGTTCCACCTGTGCAGCTTCTGTACCCACCAAACTGCGCCCGTTTGAAAGCAGTAGTTACAGCAACAGCCCCTCGGGCCAGCGGGAGACCTCTCCCAGTTCGGAGGGGCAAACGCTCCCACTCGGTGGGCAAGGGCTAGAGGGCGACGGGGATGTCCCAGAAAGCCCCGTCCCGGATCCACTTCATTGCATGAGCCCGGTCGGGCTCCCGCTCCCCGCACCTTTGCGGAACGAAAAGGGGTGCGGAAAGGAGCCCAGGGCTCCGGAGTTGGGCAGGCCAGCCCCCGCGGCTGCTCCCCCGGTTCTTCTCCGCGCAGGCCCCCGGCGACCCAAAGCTAAGCCGAAACGTGGATCCCACACTCAGGGAGGGCACGATTCCTTCGGGGGCCTGCAGTACAAATGCGATCGGCGGTGGGCTAAGGGAAGGGGCCGGGACGGTCCACCCGTCCCTCCCTCCTGCATCTGCACACACGGGGACCAGGGCCTCGCCCGCAGCTCCCCCGGCGGGACACGCCGAAGAAGTGCCCTGGTGTCGGGGCTCGTTATGGCTTTGTTTTGTTTTAAAGAATAGTAGACAAAGCGAGCAACTATAGGCAATATTTCGGGAAGGGTGTTTGCAGCCGTTGAAAAACCAAAGCCCCAGTCGCCCCCTGAACAAACAGCCCGATCAAACCCGGACACAGAGAGCCCCCCCCCACGGCTCGTTCTCAGGGCACACGGCCGGACCTGTTCTGTGCCCCTTCTCCCCCCTGAGGGGCGATGGGTCAGCGCGCCTCTGGCTCCGCAGCTCTTCCACATCGGGCCCAGCACTGCCGGGCTGCATCGGGATCAGGCAGCTACGTCTCCCTCTCCGTAAGGCTTCAGCAAACTCTGGAGGACGTTTTCAGTCGCTCCCTCTGTTATTATTATTTTGAAACATGTAAAAGCCCCCATTAGCTCCAATTCCGGTGTTTCTTGTTCTAAAACTTTGTTTTAAAACAAACAACCTGAGATGATAAGACCCATCTAGACAAACAGCAGGGCCAGCCCAGAGGAGCTGGAAGAGAATAGGCTTTGCAGCGCCTTCCCCGAGCCTTTTCCTGCTGGTTGTACCTCGTTTTCTCCTGTTTTTACTCGCTTGTCTGGAGTTTCGACTGTGTCATAAAGTAAACGAAGAAAAGAGTGGGAGAAAAGCCCCCGATTCAATTCGAATTGGTTAATTTCCGAAACCTTTTGAAACGGGACATTTGCAATCTTTTCGCTCTTCTTGGAGAGCTAAGAAAGCCAGATCGAAGAACTCCTGTTTGCAGAGAGCCTCCGCCTGGAGCCTGAACGACCTTTTCCGCTAAGGAAAGCAACGCCGAGCCCGGCGCCGGGCTCAGGGGCCGCGGCCGGAGACAGCGGGCTGTGCGACCCGGCGTCGGGGCAGGCACCGTCTGCGGGAAATTCCCCCCGGGTCCCGCAACGCAGTGCCGGCTGCTTTTGCACCGGGTACTACGGTGATTGTTTTATTTTAGGAAATTGCTAATATTAAAAAAAAAAAAAAAAACAAAAAAAACCCAACCAAACTCAAAAGGCAACTGCGTACATGTAAGTATGTCTCTTTTTTTTCTTCTGCACTTTCGGGACCCTCAAAATCGCTGACGGAAGAGCGGGAGCGCACGGCCGCGGTCACAGCTCTTGCCAGACCGTTCGGAGCGGAGTCCGACCCTCTCCCCCGGCCGGCCACACCGCCGCAGTCAGCCCCGGGGCGAACTGAGAGCAAGCAACGGGGGATTCCTTAATTTGTTTGTTTTTCTTTTCTCCCCCCCTCCGCCGAATCGCTTTAAACCAAGGGAAGACTCAGAACCTGGACAATTCGCAGCTCTGCCGGAGCCTGGCGGGGAAAGCCTCGTAGCTCTGCCCGAGCCGCCGCGGCCGCGGCGCTTCCCGGGGATCTCCATTAAATGCAGTAACTAACAACTGTAATTGGGACTCCTCTTCCCCCCATATGTTTTGCTCGTTCCTAACGCGATCGCATCAGCCGATTTCTTTGTTCCCTGCCCAGGAGCGGGGTCCTGGCCCCGGAACCGCGCCGCGGCGGTCGGAGCAGAGCTGAGAGGAGCCGCGTTCAGCCGGGCTCGTTACTCGATAATCGGGAAATGCAACAGCCCTGGAACACGTTTCAAGGTGCAGAATTAGGGTCTGTTCGCGTCTGCGCCGGAAGGAAAACATCTGCCCGTGCTAAGAATGTATTTAGCAGGTTTTGCACGGTTTGCGTATTGTTTTTCCCCTTCCCCCGAATCGTTGCTGTCCGCCCCGGGAATACACACCGTCCTCCGTAAACACGGATCAAAGTCCCGTGTAGGGTCACAACCGAAGGCGCCCGGAGGAGCACAGCGCCCTTTTAAGCAGGAGTGAAACCCAGTGCCCTGCCTGCCGTCCTCCGCACGCCTTCGCCGACAGCCCGCAGCAGCAGCCGCGCGTTCTTCCACAGCACCGAGGCCTTCGGGCCGCAAGAGCTCGCAGATTTCGCCCCAGGAGAAGCGCAAGGATCAAATGACGGCGACCGCCGGGCCGGGTCGCTCCGCGACTCGCCCTTGGGCAGCAGCTTCAATCTCCCCCCAAACTGCGAATTCAACCACTCGCACCGAATTCTCCCGCCCCGACTGGCCTGGGTGCCCGGGTCCGGAGGGAGCGGCTGGAGAGCCGGGGCCGCTCGGGAGCTCCGCACTGACCTGCCTGCTTTGGTGACGATCATCTCGGTGCCCAGCTGATTGAACTCGTCCCACAACGCCTTCATCTCTAGTTGGACGCTCACGTTGGCCACCTTCGGGTTCTTCTTCACCGGCGCCTTGGCCGCTGCGGCCGCCCCCGCAGAGCAGCCCGAGACTGCGGCCGGCCCCGCAGCGGCTCCACCGGCGCCCTCGGGCTGCTCGGGGCCTGGGGGCGGCGGGTTGGTCCCGGCCGCCGCCGCCGCCGCCCCGCTGAAAGGGTAGCCGTGCTGGGGCGGCGGGTGCGGGTGCTGCTGAGCCGTGCAGGGCTCGTAGTGCGGCGGCTCATGCTGTCCGTACGGGTCCCCCGGGGAGGGGGAGAGGTGGTACCCCCCGGAGGCGTTCAGGCTGCTCAGGCTGTTGGCCGTGAAAGCTGCAACATCGCAAAAATGGGACAGCTGGGTGAGCCAGGGGCTGGAGATAGCTGAAATCATTCCAAAAACAAGCGGTCAGGGCTCCGCTCCGGCTCCCGCTTTCCCCCCAGCTCCGCGCCGCTCCGCGCGGCCCCCGCCTCCGCACCGGCTCCGCGGGGTGCCCTCCGCCTCCTCTCCTGCCCCGCGCCCAGCCCAGCGGGGCGCCTCCCCCTTTCCGCTTTGCTTGGCCCCAGCCCCGCTCCCCCCGGGGCAGGCGGGGAGCTCGCTGCTCCTGCTGCCTGCCTGCCTAGGCTTCTTTTTTTTTTTCCCCTTTTTTTTCTTCTAGTTTTTTTTTTTTTTTTTTTTCTTTTGCAAACCCGAGAGGTCTGCCAAGAGCCTCGGCGGTGCAAAGCCCGTGCTATCTCTGCAGGCCTCCCTCTCCACACACCACACCACTTGGGACAAAGCAAACGCCCTCCTTTCGCCCCCTCTCCAAAAAAGGGGGGAAAAACTAGAGGAGTGGGGAAACTCAGAGAAAGAAATCGGCTCTTATTTCCGTGTAGCTACGCCGCTGCAGGTAACGTCCTTCACTCTGGAGCCGCGGGGCTGCGGCCGACAGGGGAAGTCGGATCTGGCTTGGCAATGTCCCATTCCTTCCATCCCCGGACGAGAAAGTGGAAGAGGCCGGGACCAGAGCAAAGCTCCGGGTCCGCGCCGAGGAGCACCAGGACGAACCCGGCTGCGAAGCCCTCGGCCGCCGGCCCGAGAGGGCCCTGCGGCGCATGACAGGCCGCCCGGGGGAGCGGCCGGCTCCTTCGGATCCCCTCCGATGCTGAAAGGCTTCTCGAGGTCCCGGGGGTCTCTTGCGTTATTTCCGACGCAGCCCCCAAGGCCGGACAGGGGCTGCAGAGCCGGTGGAAGCCGAGCCCCGGCCTGCCGGTGCCTCAGGCACGGCCAGCGCTGTCGGGGGGTGCTTTCAGCACCTCTGAGAAGACGCGAGTCCCAGCGGCAGAGCCGTCGAATGCTGCTACCGGGCCACGGGCAATGCCTTTCTCTAAGGGAGGGCTACAGGGGCCCAGGCGTGCCGGGAGAAACCGGCTCCGCGGGCAGGCCGCGTTCCGTGCGCTGCCCCTGGCCCGGCCTCCGGCACGGGCCGCGTGAAAGCCCTCGGATACGCGGTGGCCGGTGGTCCCGTCCCCGCAGCCCTGCCGGGCCGAGCGCGGCACTCACCTTCCATGTCCCTGGTGACGGTGCTGAAGTGCATCTTCTGAGGGCGGCAGCCGGGGCGGGCGGGCGCGCTGCGGCCGCCGCGGCGCTCCTCCAGCTCTCCTTTCCCTGCTTGCTCGGCGGCGGCGACTGAAATCAGAGAGGCGATACTGAAAGCATTTGCCTTGGGAGACAGAGGGCTGTTTTCGTCCATAGGGGAGACACCAATGCAGGAGCAGCAGGCGCGGCAGCCTCCCACCACGAGCCCCCCCCCCTCCCACCCCCTTACTCCCCTCCTTTCTACCGCACCATCCAGGGAGGTGCGAAAGAGACCCCCTCCTTCCAGACGGGGGGGGAGGAGTGGGGAAGGGAAACTTAAAAAAAAAATAAATCCAACAGAAAACAACCTAAACCCTCGCCCCCCCGGGAAGGGCGTTGGGGAGCAAGAAACTTTACCGGGTCCTTTTGTAGCTAGCGCCGAGCACCGCAACGGTGGACCGAGCTCTGTCAGCCAGACGGGACCGGGGGGCAACAAATAAATAATCCCACTAATTTCTTTCCCGGGGTGTCCATTTCTCACCACCCTCCCCCTCCCCAATTCGTTCCCTACGATTTATTAATTCATTTTCTGTCTTCCCTTTCCCTCAACCACCACCTCCTGCTTCTGCCCCCCTCGTCCCCTCCTTTTCTCCTGCACGAAGGGAAAGTGTCTCCCTTATAGGCGCTTTCCCCATTCAGTGGCTGGGAGGCGTCACATGGAAGCCGGGGGTGTTTGCCTGCAGAAGTGGCGGCGACGGCGGCGAAAGCGAAGTGAAACTCCTGCCGAGACGGTGTCAAAGGGCTGGGGAGGCCCTTCCCCGCCTCCCGGGCACGGCGAGCGGCCGCCGGGGAGGGATGGGATGTGCTGCGGGGCGGGCGGAGGGGCCGGCGATGTCAATCACGGCGCCGGGAGCCGGCCGACGGGAAGGGAAGAGCCGAGCTGAGCCGAGCCGAGCCCGGCGTCACGCTGCGGATGTCCGGCACCGAGAGAAGGGATAGCTCTTTTCCTCCAGCTCGCATGCACTGCGGGGCTGGGGGCGACCCTCGGGGCTCGGTAGCCGCAGGGACCCGCAGTCTGAGTCGCCGCAACAGGCGGGGTCTGGGCACGTCAGGGTGAGCAGCGAGTGCAGGTACTACCGGCCACTTCGCTCGGATGGGACCCCCCTAGCCCTGGGCCACCAAACTCCCAAAGCGCCCGCCAGCATTCCAGCATTTCCTTCGCCAATAAAAAAAACCAAAAAGCGGAGAAAACGGAAAGCAACGAACGAGGCGGCAGGCGAGCTCCTGCTTAGCCCAGCGTGAGAGCCCGCTTCGTCGGCAGCACCTGCACGGCCCGGCTGGGCCGGGAGCCGCGCCCGGTTCCCGTCCCTGCCCCGGCGAGGACGAGGCGCTACTCACCGCCCGCTACCGGCCCCTCGGAGCGCCGCGGCGTTCCCCGGGCCCTTCTTTCGCATCGGCGCGGGGCAAGGCGACGCGCCCGCCCCGCCGGGTCCGGCCCAGCCCGGGGACCAGTACCGGTCTCGGTCCGCGCCCCGGTGCCGGTCCCTCTGGGTGGGTAGCTGCACCGAGGTCCTGGGGAATTGCCCCGACGGGGCGGGCGGAGCTGTGGGGCGCGCCGGTGGCTACCGTCGCTGTGGGGGTTGCATAACCCGAGCGATGCGCGGAGAGCCGGAGTGAGCAAGCGGGTTATATATAGCTGCCCTGTCTGTAGCCTGCGGGGCTTGATTCTTCTGTTGAAATATTATCTTTGGATGTGGTAAAAATATTTGCAGAGAAAAATCTAGACTACTCTTACATATTTGAGCATATGTTCCTGCAGCTAACGGCATAAGGGCAGAGCGTGACATGATCGGTGTTTTGTTTCTTTGCTGCTGCTGGCAGCGCGGTTCCTGGCCGGGGCAGCTTCTGTCGCGAGCTCAGGGACACGTCACGGAGAAGACAGTCCCGGTACTGACCCGTGCTGCTCACCTGGCGGCAATACAAGAAGGAGGGGAAGGGATTTCGTTTGGGCAACCCGGGGCAATATCGGAGGAAAGCGAGGAGCCGCGGGTGAGAACTCCAAGCCGCCTCCGGGAACTCAAGGGCTGATGGAAGCGGGACGCTGATGCCCCTTCCCCGCGGTATGCTTGGCTTTGGACAGCCTCTGCTCCAGGAGGAAAGAAAATATTCCCCCTGGAAATTAAGAAAAAATCCGAAACCAATGCCCCAGCAGAGTTTGGGGTGGCAGCCCCTGCCTTAGTTGCCCGCACCGTTTCCCACGTTTATTCCTTTCTCCTTTCCTGCTCCTTACATAAAACTCCAGCTGTAAGGGACGCCAAGTCGGGGACAGCCCGGGCGTGGACCGGTCCCTCGGCCTGTCCAGCCGGCCGGCGTAGTCGGGTTTGAGTGGTGTCTACCAGGAACAGAGGACCCGCCGGGAATCGTTGTCACCTGGGCGGCAGCGGAGCGGGTCCTCGCCAAATGGTGGGGCTGAAGCCTCGAAACCCCAAATCCCTGAGAGCAGACCCCGCCGCCCCGCTCCCACATCCCCTGCCTGGCTTCGCAGACACGCGGGGTTCCCACACGCGTGAGCGGCGCTGGGCGGAGCTGAGACAATGGAGGGGGAGACCAACCCTGTCTGCCCGCAGGGACAGAGCCCACCCGAGGGAGAGGGTGGCACGGCGCTGTACAGCGAGCGGAGTCGACCCCTTTCCTGCACCCCGAAAAGGGCCCAGAGGTCGCATTTGACAGAAGTCCCGAGGACGCACGTTCCCGTTCCTCGTCCGCCCCTCATCAGCGGAGCGCCGCAAAGCGCATCCAGTCTCGACGCGGGGTTGCTAAGCCCGCCGTTAGCCATTACTGCTGTGCCCCTGGCTCTGTATTCGTCCAGAGGACGGGTGTGTTTGTTAGGATCGAGCCCAGAGGTTCTGCTCCCCGCAGCTCACACTTCGCCCGAGCAGGTGGGAGGAGAGGTCGAGGCTGTCCCGCCGCCTCTCCTCCGAAACGGCTCCGCGGTGAGAAAACGCCAAGAGCTCGATGCGGAAGAAGGGTTGGGGCATCTCTCCCCCTTCTTCCTCATCCTCCGTGGACACACATCTGCTTCGTCCCGGAAAGATGTAGCCTGATGGCTCAAAAGCCTGTGGTGGCACCGAGGAATGCAACGCGCGGCAACGACTCGCGCATTCCCCACGACGGCAACCCCCAAGTCCCGGGACGGCCCCGAAGCCGAGCATCGCCGTGTCCCTGCCGCTCCACCACCTTTCCCGACGCCCCCCGCGATAAACATCCGCTGGAACCCCCTTCCCTGTCTGGGCCCCGCACCCCATCATCCCCCAGACCTTTCAGGCGAGGCGGACACCAGTGGCTGCTGCCTTCGTCGTCCCTCGCAGGGGACTCCCTGCCGGCACCGTTCCTCACGGGCCGGGCTATGTGTCCCTGGTCAGACACACCGAGCCATGGCCCTGCTGCTGCAAAGGTGCCCAGGTCCCCCAAGCCGGGTTCCCCCGCGCACCCCGAGCCCAGGCTGTGATACAGGAGCGTCGCGGCCCCGATGGCCTGTCCCCGCGCCCCAGAGGCCTGGCTGGGGACACAGCCCCACTGTGCCGCCTTCCCTCTGTCCGCCCTTCGCACTCACCCCTCCGCCAGCATCTCTCCACTCGTCCCTCCCGCGATCCCTCCTTTCTGCCCGCTCCCCCGGCCCTTGCCCGGCCCCCGCCGCCTCTCCCGCCCCCAACCTCTGCACCCCGGCTGGCCCCTGGCGAGCTCGGGCTTTCGGAAAGGGTGGGGGGGGCGTGGGGGGGGGGGGGGGGCGCAGACTCTGCAGGGGAGCTGGGGGCCTGGGCCTCGCACGGGCTCGGCTCGGCTCGGCTCGGCTCGGCTCGGCTCGGCTCGGCTCGGCCTTAGCACGACAGCCCCGGCTCCCCGCTGAGCCGTGGGGCAGCAAATAACTATCGGGGAGGACAACCAGCAACGAGCCGGGGCCGGGACCCCGCGGGGCCGGGAGGCGCCCCCCGGATTCCGCGCACCAGCAGCGCACGGGCCGTGCCTCCGCACGCTGCTCGCAGGAACAGCCCAGCGGCGCAGCCCCGGGCGGCCTCCGACGGCCGGCCCGGGAGAGAGAGAACCCCGCGGGCCCCGCCGCAGCAGCACCGCCCGTGCAGCACGGGAAAGGCTGAGGCTGCCTCGCTGGTGTGGTGATTGTGCTGGAGAAAAACAAAGATTCGTAGGGGTTCAAACTAACGGGAACCGCGGACGTTTACGGATTCGTTGTAAGGGTGGAAATAAAGAGGACACCGGGGGACATTTCGGCAGGTGAAAAAAGCCTGAAGTTCCTGCGGGTCCCAGGAAAAAACGGGGATTTTCTGCCGTTTAATTTGAGGACCGTTATCGATGAGTACTTTTCTTATATTTACAGCTACCCTCGTTATTATTCCGACTACGGCGACTATTAGCATGATTTTGCAACTGACGTGTGTACCGAAATAAACGAATGTCTTAAAAAAAAAAAAATCAAACTCGTGAACCACGTCTCACCGAAAAAGACAGACAGTGAAATAGAAAATAAGGCAAAACAGACGAAAGAAAGATAGATAAGAAAGAAAGAAGAAGAAAGAAAGAAAGAAAGAAAGAAAGAAAGAAAGAAAGAAAAAGAAGAAGAAGAAGATGAAAGGAAAGGAAAGGAAAGGAAAGGAAAGGAAAGGAAAAGGAAAGGAAAGGAAAGGAAAGGAAAGGAAAGGAAAGGAAAGGAAAGGAAAGGAAAGGAAAGGAAAGGAAAGGAAAGGAAAGGAAAGGAAAGGAAAGGAAAGGAAAGGAAAGGAAAGGAAAGGAAAGGAAAGGAAAGGAAGAAGAGAAGAGAAGAGAAGAGAAGAGAAGAGAAGAGAAGAGAAGAGAAGAGAAGAGAAGAGAAGAGAAGAGAAGAGAAGAGAAGAGAAGAGAAGAGAAGAGAAGAGAAGAGAAGAGAAGAGAAGAGAAGAGAAGAGAAGAGAAGAGACAACGGAAAGACAGCCAAACGGATAAAGACGAACGAACGAAAAGTCAGGCAGGGAGAGCCCGAGCTCCTCGGCAGCCGCTTTGCCCACCGGAGCGGTTTGGGCTGGGGGCATTGGCACCCACGGCCCGGCGCCAGTCGCCGTCCCTGCACGGGACCCCGCGGGGTCCGCCGGGCTTCACTGCCCCTCCGCAGCTCCCTGGTTTCTCCGTGCCGCCGGGTGCCGAGCGGGGGTTTCACCCGCCTGGCCCGTCCGGCGGCGGCGCGGCAGGTGCGCGGCCCCGCGCAGCGCGGCTCGGCCCCCGGCGGCGGCAGCCGCGGGCGGCACCGGGCACCTGAGAGCGCAGGGCAGCGGCGTCTGCACAGCAACCGTGCTGTGCTCCGCCGGTGGGCGTCTGAGAGAGGGGAAGAGAAAAGAGAAAAGAGAAAAGAGAAAAGAGAAAAGAGAAAAGAGAAAAGAGAAAAGAGAAAAGAGAAAAGAGAAAAGAGAAAAGAGAAAGGAGAAAAGAGAAAAGAATAAGAAAGAGGAAAAGAAAAGAAAAGAAAAGAAAAGAAAAGAAAAGAAAAGAAAAGAAAAGAAAAGAAAAGAAAAGAAAAGAAAAGAAAAGAAAAGAAAAGAAAAGAAAAGAAAAGAAAAGAAAAGAAAAGAAAAGAAAAGAAAAGAAAAGATATCCAAATGGAATAATTGTTTTATAACCAGCTCAATCCTCATGAACAACGGTGGTTTTCATGCTAATAGACAGTGATGTGTCAGTGAAAACTGGGACTTGTGGGACCCCATGGGCTGCCTGACTGATGAGCATGGTGGGAGTCAGTGGGGCTCCATAGAGTCCAGGGGAATGGGACTGGGCTCCCATATCTCTCACTTTCCCCACACCTCCCACTGGCTCCTGCTTGCCAGCCTTGGCTCCATGTTATTTGCCATGGGGATTTCAGGCTGCTTTTACAGGGTCACTTGCCTGCAGATCCCAATGTAGAGATCACGCACGGGGAAATTCTCAGAAATAAAACTGTCAGCCACTCTCTTCCAGCACACAGCCGGTGGAGTTTCTCCCTTTCCCCTCTTTTTTGTTTTACTTCTCCTGCCCCACCCCCAGGCCCCCACCCTGACAACTGCTCGTACTTCTCCAGTGAGATATCCATACTCTCCTGCAGTGCAGCTGCCCTGTGTGGTCCACAGTTTGGGGCTATAAAGTTTTTGGGACCCTTGCCCAGCCCCAGAATGCAGAGCTCCATTGAGTGCTCCCGGGGTGGCCAGGGCAAGGGGACCTGACAGTTGGGATCATTGCCTGGAGCTCTGCCAGGAGCAACCCTTGCTTATCTGGTTTTGAGTGTACCAGGACCCACCTCTAAAACCAGTCACTCTCTGTCACTCCTGTCCTCATTACTGTTCATTAATGCTGTCAAAAAGCTCTGCATGGGGATGCTACTATGCTGCCTGGGGCTGACACACACATCTGTTGCTAAGAGGTGTGAGAGAATTAGTGCCCATCCCCTCCTGCCTGGGGAAGCTCTTGTCCAGCTGCCTGTGCTCCCTGGGTGCAGGGAAATGGGGCTGCAGATACAGGGTAATGAGGTGCTATTAGTTTGAAAGAAGGATTCCCCCCACACCCCAGAGTACTGAGGTGCCAAAAATGGCTTAGTAGAAATGTGTGCATTATCGCTGCACAAATTTGGGGAAGAGGGGGTGAGAAGTCCCAAAAAGAAGAGAAGGACACTGTTGCTATCTGCATAAAAAAGGGAAAGCAGCTGCCTCACTGCTTCTTGCTAGATCCCTTCTGTGGAGCCAGAGTCAATTTCAAGCCATCCAGTTGCAGCCGTGTTGCTAGAGGGAAGGTCAGGCATTTATCCACAACTCGCTTGTGGTTGTTGCATTGAAGGTTTATATTCACTCAGTGCCACTGCAGCATCCTGTGCAGCCATTTATTTTGGCTAAAGGCAGCCTGGTTCTCACTTGGATGCAGTCTCTGAGTCCTGACCCACACAGGCACTGTGTGCCAGCAGAGCTGCTGTGGCTGTGCAGGTTGTCTGTGTGTGCCTTCATTGCCACACAGGGAGGCCCAGATGGTTCCATCCCACAAGAGGCTTCAGTTAGATGAGGACTGTCCTTGCACGGAGGGGAGGCCATTGCAGAGCTCAGTCACTGTCAGGACATATGGTGTCCTGCAAAGCTCCCTATTTGCAGCTTCTGTAGACTGTCCTGTAAGGATTTTTTTCCTTGAAAGAACTTTTCTACTTTTCTGTTAGGCCAGTAAAATAGCCAGGACATTCCTTGTTGTTCTACCTTGTCTCGTGGCACAGCAAAGAACAGATTGACATCACTTGTTCTGGAGCTCAGATGTTTTCATGGGGTTTGGTGTGGCAGATGATGATATATATTAATCACTAACATAACACAGCATGTTATCATAAACAAATGAACACAAACAACAAACCACAGGGCTCAGCATGCTAATGGGAGGCTGCACAATTCACAGGAGATTCCACTGGGATAAATCTTGTCCCTGCATTGCTGGGTGTTACATCAGACCTGTTGCAAACATAACCCAAAGGCCATTAGGAATGGATGCTTCAGCCAATGTCAGCTGCTTCTTCAAATCCAATCCAGCATAAAAACTGGCTACATCATGGAGATTTTTCTTCTTGCGTCAGTGCTGGAGCTGAACCCTCTGGATCGCATCCAGCTGAGAGGCAGCAGGCTCTGCACTGCCACTGAGGGCAGATCACACATGTTAAAGTCATATGGGAGAGTGCAGTCTATGAGAGCAGAGACCAGACTTGAAGATGAGCCCAGGACCCTTCCTGGAGCCCATTTTGTCTGAAAAAAGCAGAGGTGCTTCTACCAGCCTGGTCCTTTCTCCTTCGCCTCTTTGTCACTTTACCCACTTATGGATGAGCCTGTTCCTAAGGGATTTTGTGATCTGTCCACAGTTCTCAGCTCCACTTGCTATTTCCTCATGCCCTGTGGGACACCTTGTCCCTTTTGAGAGTTCTGTGGTGGGGCAGGTGAGACAGGAGTGGTGGTCCCTTCTGCCTGCCTGCAAAGCCCCATCAGTATTACTGACAGCACATTCCTCTCCCCAGGCAGAAGGATTTTGAGGATTTCAGACCATTGCTCTGACTCCTGCTTCCACCACCCCAGCACCCAGATGCCCTGCTGAGGGTGCTGAGGACAGGCAGGTTGTCTCTGCTGGAGGCCAAGGCTGATGCAAAAGGCAGGCACTGTAATCACAGCCTGTCAAGCACAGAGATCAGCTGGACAGGTGAACCAGCCCTGCCTGAAATGTGATGTACCCTGCACCCTCTGTGCTCCTGCCTGCAGAGACCTGCACAGAGACCTGGCACCCCTTAACAGGCATCTTGGGGAAAGGAAGGGGCAGGGACTTCAGCAGCCCTTAAGGAAAACCCTTCCAATACACTTTGCAATCCCTGCACAAGGCCTGCGAAGGGCAATGGCGTGTTACTGAATAAGCACAGTGAAGGAGAGCAGAGCAAGCCTCAGAGCTCCCAATCCTGCCACTCTGATGTCTCAAACAAGTTCAGCACAGGGTATCCAGGACTGCTTGGCACATTGAAATCCCTCTGCTGTTTAACTCTCAGTGTCCTTCTGTGCAAACAACAGTGATGATGTTTAGTCACCTTCAGAGAGCTGTCTGTTTGGCATTGAAAGGGATCCAGGATAATCTTGGCTTAGGTTTTGTATAATTTATTTATTGTATTTTTAGGTTTTGTTGTACAAAGCAACACAGCACCATTTCTAGCTCTTCTCTCACAGCATCTTGTCATCAGAGAGTCATCTCTTCTTCTTCCTATTCATTAATTCCATTCCCCCTTTTTAGTTGAAATTCCAGACCGATGCCATTCAGGAACGCACATTGATTAGGATTTTTTGCATTCCTTGTGATTTTCTCATATAAAATTTTTAATGTAAAAGGCTGTTCAAATCTAACCAGTTCTCGCACAAGTGGCTGCTGCGTAAGGAACATCCTCCTTCTTGTCCTGCTGGGCTCGGAGACAGGGCTTGGAAAAGACATTTGAAGATGCACCATCAGGCTCCCTGGAGGTGAAAAGCAGCAGAGCTCTTTCCTTCCTCATGGCTTTTGCTGGGGAAAACCCAGCCCTGGTGAAGCCAGCAGTGGGATCCCCATGACCTGAGAAAGGCACACGTGTAAGGGGACCCATAACACACCCGGGGCCGTCCTGGCAACTGTCCCTGTGGAGCCACTGGCCCTGGAGGCGAGGGCTCTCCACCTCCCCCACGCACGACTCTCTGCGGTCCCCAGGCGCTTCCCTGGGAAACGCCGCCATCCCTGCAAATAGCACCAAGCAACTGGCACTGAGGGCTGGTTCAGTTTCAGGAACTGCCAATGCTCACGCCTTCCTCTGCGGAATTAGCACAAGGACAGATTAAAGAAAGCCAATTTCCTTTCTCATCAAATCAATTCCTTCTGGGGCAAACAAAGCCACGAGCGCAGCGCTCTTGTCCTCCCGTGATCTTGTGGTTTGCTCTGGTTGGAAGAGGCAGCTTTGGAAAACCCAAGCCCATTTCCTGCTCTGCGTGCTGCGGTGTACATCCTCGCCTCAGCCCTGGAAATGCTTTGATGGATATTATTAGGCCCGGAAAGCATTTGGAGCTCCTTTCTTCCGTACGAGCTGAACAAACTGCTATGGGATGAAAGAGGGGCAAATTGGAACGGTCTGTGGATGCTGCAGGCAGGCTGCCTCGCTAAGGGAGCCCATGTTGTGCTGCTGCCTGTGATAAGGACAAAGCAGCCTTGGGGCCAGGGTTGTTGCCAGCCCCTGGGGAGGGGGGACATCTCTTTCATACTCTCCTGCCAGAAGGCAGAGCTGTAGCGGGGCACCACCAAACTGACAGTAGTAAAGCCTGACCCCTCCTAATTGCATCCAGCCGTACCCAAGATTTTGGCCTCTTAAATCCATATACCAGGTCCAACAAATCTCATTGCCTACCCCAAAACGCCCTCATCAAATCCTACAAGTGAGGGGAACCAGCTTTTCTCCCCTCTCACAATGACCACTGCCCACTGCAGGACAGACTTGCTCACTCTTTCTCAGCCTTCCAGACACTGGGAACAGGAGTCTTTCACTGCTGTGAAAAGGAAAGCGCATGAAAAGCAAAGCCAAGCCAAACCTTTGCTTTCCAAGGGACCGGAGTTCTGAGTAGTATTTTGCCATTAACACAGTCAAGAAATGACAGTGAGGAAATCTTGGGGAGTGAACAGCACTTGTGGTTATTGGTGAAATCCCATATTAGTAGAAAGGTCTGGTAAATGGAAGCAGGAGTCGCTCTGACTATAGCATCTGTTGGATGTGGAGAGTGGTTATGACTCTCTCCAAATACAATGCACATGTACTGGGGAAAATGACTGCTACAATAACAGGAATAAATCTTAATAGAGACTTGGGTGATAACAGACACCATAGGGGAGTTATCAAAATGAAAAACATATGGCAGCGTCTCTGCCAGACCTGCATGGAAACCCCTTGGAAAGACTAAGCAGAGCTTGTACCTGAAAACAAAAAAAGAGCAGAAGACACAGTGACAGGGGAACAGGGCTGAGGGAACCACATGAATTCTGTCATCATGTCCTCCTCAGAAGAGCAATGGGGGTTTGGTGTCAGCGTCCTATGGCCCGTCTCCTTGCTGGACAAGACCAGGTTTAAAAGCAGCCTGGTCTGACAAATTCTTTCCCACTTCTCTCAGGTTTGGCAAGGCAAAAGGCTGCTAGTCAGGCTGGACAGGGGCCATTTTTGATTGTGTTCAAACAAGACCTTGACCTGCATTGCTTATTAGCATTAGATCCCATTTTCTCTGCATTTTGGCAGCAAGTAAGAGCAAGGATGGCAGAAAAGGAATAGTGGAGGAGCAAACTCAGGGCCCTGGAAAGTTCAGGCACAGCCTCAGCTGCAAGGGCAGGATGGATTTGCTTGCCTGCAGTTATAGGAGCTCAAACTGAGCCCAGACTTCATGGTATGGCAAAGAACAAGCAAACGGGAAGCTCGGCTGGAACCGACAGTTTCTTGGCAGGAAGCAGCAAGAGACAGGACAAAGCAACATTAAATGAAATTGCACCTTCTCCCCAGCACTTCAATGTTTTCAGCAGAGGTGAAAGCACAGATTAACCAGAGTACAGAAACCCAGCTTCGTTTTGCTCTCCTCAGGAGCAGCCTGGCAGGTGATGGACAAACAAAAGCACAGCAGATACAGAGCAGGTTGATGTGAGATGTGGGTACTGTTTGTCTCTTCGGTCTGCAAGAAGGGAGCAGGAGGCATTCCCAAGATCCCTAGAGCAAGGGGAGGTGTCCAGTTTCTGCTGATCCCATACTTTGGGTTCAGGAGCAGGATATGAAGATTGGTTCCTGGGTACCAGCCACGGCTCCTTGGTTCTGTTAAAAGGTTGGTCCCACACCAAACCCAGACTGCACTGACTCCTGTGGCCATCCAGTACTAAGGCAGAACCCAGGGGCAGAGGGAGAGCCTTGAGCAGGGACCATCACATCCTCTTCTCTCTCAGAGGTGACTGTGTAGGCTACCATCATCCCATCCAGTGCCAACTTGACAACTGGGGATTAAATAGTGGAAAATTCAAAAGACAGGTGATGATGGGGCTTATATTAGTCAAGACACTTGGGCAGCTAGCTTTAGATGACCAGGGTCACCAGCAGTAAATAGAGATATTGTTATGGTAATGGAAACAAGATGGAGGGCAGGAGGACCATGGAGCAGACCTTAAGTGCTAAATGCCTCTAAACTGTCAGGGACTTTGCCCCCGGCTATCATTATTTTAATTGCATCCTAAATCTGCAGCCACTGGTCAGAGCAGGTGTCTGAGGACAGGGGATGGATCTACTTTGGTGCCTGCCACAGCCAAGACTGAGCTGAAAAGAGAGCTGGATGTGATATGTTACACCAAGCAGCCACATTTATATAATCTAGGGTTAGTAACCCTGAATGTCGTGTTTGCTTACAATCAAAAATCTTCCCTGCCCAGGGTATGAGCAAAGAGGAGCCTGAAGCTCTGAGTGGTCTATTCCAGCATCAGAGGGGCAGATCCTGTTCGTTTCCCCAGGCTGGGACTCACTCATGCCCATGGCTGGTATAGTCACTGGGACAAGGCCCAGGGAAAGGCAGAGACTGTCTGATCCCAGACAGGATGCAGATGCCTTGTTCTGGCTCAAGCAAATGTACATCAGGCAAATCAATTCAGAGATCAAGCAGTGTCTTTATGCTAGTCCTGAGCAGAAGGGTTGTTTTATTCTGTGCTTAGTCACAATAAACAAAACAATAAAGTAGTAATAAATGGCACCAAAAATTATTTCAGAGTCCATAAAACAAAACCAGAGTTTAACAAGGACAAATGAATTGTTAACACTCCTCCTCTTCCCTGTCCCATAAAACATGTCAGGTTTTACAGGCGATGGGGTGAATGCCAAGCTCCCCTGGCCTTGTGAGACGGGCAGCGTGATCATTGCTGCCTTTTGCTGTGAGAAAGGTGACAACCTCAAAATCCCATCACCACTACAGCCCCAATTCCCACTTCTGCTGCTGGCTGGGGACCCTGCACAACGCTGTGGGCTGCCCATGGCTGTGGGATACTGCCCACACCCCATATTTCCCCTCCACTGAGGCAGGGAGTGCTGTGGTGCTGTCAGGAGCCTGACACTAAAACCACGGGATGCTGTGCTGAGCTCTCGCACTGAGCAAACAAGGCTTTCTAAAGGTTTAGAGGACCACCTTCACGTGCAGAATGACCCCCCATGTTTAAACCAAACAATCTTGACCTCTCTATGAGTCTTAGCCACATAAAAGCTCACCTCTTGGACTCTCCATTAGGTTTTATGATGTGCTTCCATATTTAAATGGACATGACTCACACCAGGGTTTCTGCCGTGCATGTGAAGGAAAGAGAAGATGAATGCCAGATGTTACGTATGAGTTACTTCAGGGGAAAAAAAAAAAACAAAAAGAGAAAAGGAAATGTTGGGCTGGGCTTTCCCAGCTTGCCCTGCTCAGGTGAGCATCAGACTAGGATTTGACTTTTCTTTAAAAATGAAGCCTCCTCAGCCTGGCCACACTCCTGGCTGCTCTGCAAGCACACAGCCCCCCCAGTTTGCCCTCCTCACAGCAGGGGCTTCAATTTTCTGTCAAAAGTCTTCTGGCCAAACCTGGCAGCTGTCAGCACCTCCCTGTTTATTTGTGGAGCAGGAGGGGGCAGGAGGAGGAGTGGAGAAGGGGTGGAGGGCAGCCCCTCTTTGGGGTGACACATTCCTTCACCCAGAAAACTCCGGGTAAGGCAGGCAGAACAGCTGGGTGATGCAGAGGAGCAGCACAGGTGGGTGGTGTGGGTGGTGAGGAGAGAGTTCTACCCACTGCAACTGGAAAAGCACCTGACAAGCTGCCTGCCATCCCCATGGGCTTATGGCTGCTTTCCTTTGGGCTCCCATGACATGGGTAGGTAGGAAGGGTTGAGCAGCAGATTCCCTTTACAGCCTTGCTCCTGCCTCTCTGAAAGGATTTTCTGTCCCCACACAGACCCCCTTGCATGTCATTGCCTTGTCCACTCTGCTCTCAGTGTGCTCATCTGGCACATTCTCCCATTCCCACCTCCGAGGGACAATGGCAGAGCCTCCACCCAGGCAAGCATGGCACTGGCAGGCTTGTGCCATAGGTCAGCCCTTTCCTGCACTTGGTGCTGTACACACACAGAGCATGAAGCACAGCCATGACCACACTGAAGTCATGGCCAACAGGTCCTGCTCTCAGACTCTCAGCACCACCCATGGTGAAAGAAGGATAACTCCACCCATTGCATCTACTCCAGAATAGGGAGACACAGCCTTAAAAACATAACTAGCCCTTCTCAAGAGGCTCCTCCTGGGGGGCCCGATGCTCCATGTGGCCTCTTCTCCCTGCAGCAGGCTGGGGGACTGACATTGACATGAAAGGGATCCTGCTGCTCCCAGCCAGGGCAGGCTGTACCACTGCAAACAGATGAGGCTGAAACTCCACACTAAGCATATGTAAGGACATTAAGCTGTTGGAACTAAAGGATAATTTGAAAAGTATTTTTCTTAATACTGGCATTAGGTTTCCCCATCTTTGCAGTTGGTAAACAGAAAAAGAATGTCCTTACTAAGGAAAAGCAAGTGAAAGCTGAACCAGAGGGGAATTAGGGGGTGGTGGATGATTGAAGCTGGGTCCCATTGCTTAGCTCAGGGTGCTGATCATGCTTGGTGCAAGAACATCTGCTCCCACCCTAGACCTGCAGAAACAACCTAGGGGTCGGCAAACTACAACATGGCAAGAGGGAACTAACATGGTCACACTGTCCTGGGAGCAAGAGCACCCATGCTGCATACTGCCTGCACCAAGGGTAGGGCTGCACTCCCACTGAGGCCCTGCAAATATTCATCTTAAGCAAAACATCTGTTTTTTCAGAAGTGATGAACTGAGAGACTTTTCATCTTTATATCACACAGAAAGTCCCCTTGGGTACCTGCTGAACTCCTCAACTTCTTTATACAGCTGCTGAGTGACTCAGTCATGAACAGAGAACACAGAACTGTGCAACCTTTACTTCCCATTTTAGGTGTCTGTCTTTAGCTGGGTAGATTAGTGCAGAGTTTATGAAAACAGGAGCTCTGCAGCTACAGCAGCTGCAAGTGGTGTCTGGTGAGTTATGGTAGTTCTCAGCACTATCCTGTTCCCCAGCCCTGCAGGAATGGCAGCCCTTCCTGAAGCTCTGGGCCTGGTGAGTCACAGCCTTATGGTGCAGCCTCTCTGCATTCCCACCTCTGCCCCTGCAAAGGTCCCGGGACTGCAGGCTCTGCTCTTCTGCTTCCTCTCCCTGCCTCTGGCACCACAGACCAGCACAGCAAGTGGGATGTGTGGCCCAGTGCTGCATCCCGAGCTCCTGAGGGCAGGAAACTGGGAAGCTGGCAGCTCAGGGACCACGGGGAGGCATCAGAAGAGCCCATGTGCCCCACAGAGGAATTCCTGTGCCCTTGCAAAATGCCCGTGTGAACGGAGGCAGGAAAATTAGCTGCAATATGGCTTTTTGTGATCACAGAGATATTGCAAAAGGAAGGAAAATAAAAAAAGGTTCCGTTTTCCTCTCATTCCCCTTCCCCACCTCACTGGAAAGACTCAGGAAGTACCCAGCCATCAGGAACAATGTGAAAATAACCCGGTACCATTTTCCCTGGTGAACCTGGCAGGAGCCCAAGCAGGGACCATAACAGCCAGTGGGAGTGAGGCTCCCTCACGCCTCTCCTGGAGAAACAAGTGTTGGGCTTCTTCATTTCACTTTCCTCCTCATCCTTTGTGAAGCCCTGCTGCCATGTCCCTGCATGACAAGGAGGGACGTCTCCCTCTGCCTGGACATTCAGAGTGCATGTGTAGCAGCTAGGGCTGGCAGGGGGTCCCCAATGAGCTCCCTGCCTCTGGCCTGAGTGAGGAGCCATGGCTGGCTGAAGGACACATGCTGGTCACTCCATCAGCCTCTTTAATTTCCAACTCTTCCCCAAAATGCCTTTTAATTGAGCATCAAGGCTGCCCAAAAGTTTTCTCGTCCCAAACCACTAGTGTAGATGCAGCCCATGACAAAGGCCAGGACACGTCCCTGGGAACATTAATCAAATTTTGCAAGAGCTGCAACCAGACAAGAGTGTCTGGGCAGAACCGAATTTACCACAAGCCACGTTCCTTCCCTTCCTGCCCTGCCCATCTGGCACAGCTGGGGGAGAGCACAGGCAGAACTGGATATCTGGGGTCGCAGCCCTTGTACATCCCAAACAATGGGGTGAGGGAGAGGTCTATGGCCCAACACCCATGCTGGGTGTGGGGAAAGCTCAGGAAACTGAGGAGCATCTGTGCTTCCAGAGAGCACATTCCTAGGAGAAGATACCATGGCCTGTCCTCCTCCAGGGCCTCATGCATCCCCTGGGCTTGTGTGCAAATGCTGTGCTTCCCCAAATAGACACTTTTCTGGGAATGTCCCATGGCCCCGAGGAGGCTCGGCTGGTTGGCATCAGATGACCAAAGCCATTGCGTGCTCCCATTGTTCCCCAAGGCAGTTATTAATAGAGCACTGTAATAATAGGGGATATTTATAAAACACCTCTGTGCCTGGGAATCCAGAACAATTTGCAAACCTGTGCAGGTCTGTGTGCCAGCCCTGAGCCCCTCTGGTGATTGTTACAAAGAGAAAATAAACCCTATACCCCACAGAATTGTATGAGAAATGCATGGACTGGAGGGGACACTGCAAAAGTCTGGTGTAAGATGTGAGCACCAGCACTGTGATCCTGCAAGGGTGCAGGCCCAGCCACCTCCCCGGCAGCAGAGCAAAGCAGGGGAAGAACAGGAGTCATAGGTGCTCTTTCTCTGGCCCCAGCTTGTGGGGAAGAGAGATGTCACTGAAGAAATTAAAGCTGATCTGGTCCATGCCCAAGCTCCCCAGGACTACCCAGGGGGTAAGGGTGCAGCTGGCAAGGGGGCTGCACTGGTGCAATTGCCTTTTACGCTGAGTTTGATTTGTTGCCCTTCCTGACATCTAGGCTGCAGAGACCAAGACCAAACTATGGTGACAGGGTTGAGGATCTGTGCTTAAATAGTGGAGATTCACACTTGCAGAAACCTTTGCAAACCTACCAGCCCCTCTACAGGAGAAAGCACACTTTTGATTAGTTTTATAGATGGAAAAATCAACATGAGGTGCAGGATTCAGTTAGAGCAAGGCCAGGCATCATGGGCTGGGGCGAGGTGCAGAGCCTCACACTGGCACCACACAGGGGCTCCATACACAGCCAGGATGGGGACGAGAGGGAGAGGAATGCAGATAGCCTTGCTGTTGGGCTGCTCCATCAGGATCATAAAACCAAACAAATCCAGTCCTCCCCCCAGCCTTGCTTGAGGAATTAGAGAAATGAGGCCATTTATGTCTTCACACGGGCGACTGAGCCTGGCAATGACCTCTGGTCACTTCGAAGCAGGGCTGGATTTGAAATGTGAACCAGAGACCAGGAGGTGAAAACCTCCATATCCCATTACAAATCGCTGGGGATGCCGAGGGCTTGTCAAGCCATAGTGCTTTGCTCTTATTTATGACTATTTGTCTGTGATTGTAGCCATTGCCAGGGCTGGCCTTACTGCTTGGGCAGTGGTCAGCTGCTGAGTGGCCTCCAGGGCTAGCCTGTCTCCCAGCAAAGCCAGAGGCTAGGAGCCCGGGGCTGGAGTGGTCAAGGTGTCACTCCTTGCTGTTGGAAAAACACATTGGTCCTTCTGTGGCAGCAAGCACAAGCATCATAGTGGGTGACACAGTCCCCCAGCTGGTGACAGCCATGAGAAGGTAAATTCACCCTTTAAAGTAATGAAGTATACAGCCCTACACAGTGAGGGATCCAGGAAAAAAATCCCTGAGCCACAATGTAGTGAAATTAATTCTATATATTGTATATTCAATCTTGTAAACTGGCTTATACACAACCAGACAGCACTTGCTGTTTGATTATTAGTGCTCTAAGACAGGAAAATCCTCTGTCCAGCTTGAGCTTGTACTCTGAAACGACTGCACAAGATCTGCTTTATTCACAAGTGGTTTAACTGACTTAAGTTTTCTTTTATCCTAACAGATCTCTAACTCATTGAGCAACCGTGGCTTCATGAGAAAAGCAAGTTGGAGATAGTGTGCATTTCTTAAAAAAAAATCCTATCTCTCTATAAACAGAGAATTTCCTTCCATCTCTTTTAAGCCTGCTTCACCTACGCCTCTCCACTGATCATCTTATTTCTACTTTTGTGGTCTAAGAGGCATCAGATAATTTTGCAGATCAGAAGCTAAGGCAGGCCCCTGGGTGGTCAGAGAGAGCCTCCCCAGTATGGCTTTCCTGGCTCTGCCCTCCAGACAAAAGGGCAGGTTCCCACAGCTCAACAATGGGATTTGGAAGAAGATGTTTCATAGAAGAAGTTTTAGCACCCCTGTGTGGTATCACTCTGCTATGTGAGAGCAGAGCAGCAAAGGGAAATTCTGCCTGAAGCTTTGATGAGTCCACAGCAGCCTGGGTCTGCTGATGGAAATGTGACTGTTGGGAGGCCAAGCCCAAGCAATTTCCAAATTACTGCTTTAGCCTCCGGGGAAAGCCACAAACTCACCTCAAGGCAGGGATGGGCACCACAGGGCTCTCTCAGGTGGAGTTCCTTAGAGGCACAGAAACAGGAGAGAGAGCAGTGTGTAGAGAGCATGCAGTGATAAACTCCATAGATCCATGTGTCTGCCTGTGACATTAAATGCTTTACAGCAGAAGTGATGATAATTAATTTGCTTATGATGTGGGACAGCTGATGGATGTGTTGATGCTGTCAGGATTCAGTGAAGCTGCACTGATTCTCATGCAGACTCAGGGGCTCTCTTTAGCAGACATGATGGGTTACTTCCCAACAGTACCACAGTGGTTTAGGAGGTGGAGACCCATTTTCAAAGGTGAGAAAGTATTTAAGTGCGTGTTTGCTGAGTACCCACATGTTTGCCATCTGAAGGTATCCAGACACTGGCTGGGGATGGAGAGAGAGACAACAAAAACAGTGAAAATTAATAAATCAGGGCAATACTGGTCCTGACCTGCTGACTGGTTTGCTAGTTTCACCAGGCACTATCTGCATTTTATAGGAATGCTTACACACTCCTGCAGATGTGGTGCAGGCTGCCAAAATGCTTGCACTCTCTTGAAAATGCACCAAGAGTGCATTTCTCCCTGAATCTTGGTGGGATTTATGCTGTTAAGTCTGTTCTGGAAACACCAACCAAGGAGCTGCATTTCTCCAGTGTCCAGCTGAAGTGCATTAAGTCCAGGTGCAGGCAGAAGTGTGAAAAGCAGCTCAGCTGATGAGAGGGAAGGTGTGTGTGTTGATGGTGCCAGATCCCATGTCTATTCTCAGCCCTTTGCTATGGGGAAGCTCCTTTCCCCTCAAGGCTGTCCTGCTTGGTGCTGCAGCATGTCCTGGGAACAGTCCTGTCACTCTGAGCAGCTCTCCCAGTCCCTGCTGCCAGCAGAAAGGACCTGTGGGGGGTGAAACAGTGCCAAGTGCCTGCTGCTCAATAGAGCAAATATATTCTGAGGGTTATTCATCAAGAATAAAACTACAACAAAAGAAATATAGGACTGTAAGGAAGTGCAGTGCAGGTCTAGAGCTGAATAATGGAAATTGCCAAGAATGAGGCTTGCTGGTGGCTCTTCACACACAAAGTTAATCCAATAAAGTGAATTGTCCTGTGCAACCTTTCCAGTACAGTAGCCTTTCCTTCAGCAATAGGATTAACTTTGGGGTCAACCAATGTATGCAATGCTGAATTATTCTGCCTTGGTGCACTATCAGAGTCTGAATTTCCTATTTCCCACTTGCTTTCTTTAGCAGAGCATTTTGTTGCCAGCCTGAAATGACAACCTTAGTGAACACACAACAAAAAGTCTTAGGTTCCACTGAAACACAAGTTAGTCAAGTATAAATAATGTGTATGCTGTTTACAGTCCTAAAACTTAGATTGGCTTCTAGTTAAAATTACACATGTGTTCCTAGTGTTTGTTTTTGTTACTTGTGTCAGGACTAGAATCCAAAATACCTAGGACTACATAACAGCTTTGGGAATATCACATTTTCAACCCAATGGCTGGGTTTTGCTGGAGTGATTTTAGGCTTCTTGAAAACATGGCAAAAAATAAATTGGCTAAGTAGAAAGAAATTAAATGTAAAATCTCTCTAAAACAATACAGTGATTGCAAAATAATCCAATGAAACTTCTTTTCTTGGTGTTCCCCTGCTGAGAGCATTTGTTTTTCAACACCAGGTTTAGAAATTTCCACCTTATTTCATGCTATGATGAATCTACAAGAGTTTTGTCTGCTCTGGCGTGAAGCACTGTGCTGTGCCAGAAGAGGCAAGAGCTCTACAACTGAGTAGAGGCAGGAAAACATGCTCAGCTCTTACTGCAGCTCTCTCTTGTTGCAAAGAGAGGAGATCTTGGCATGTGACAGGTTTTCTCTATGGTTACTCTGAGTCCAAAGGCTTGTCCAGACCTTGCCTTTGGCATGGCACCTGAATCAGCTTTGGGCTCCTTCACTGAAAATCTGGGTCCTTGCAAAATCTTTTGTCCAAGACCCAAGGTTGCTGCAAAGCACCTCTGATCCCTGGGGCAGCCTGGGCATCAGCCTGACTTGCCCAGTTTGTGGAGAGAGTGGAGCTTTTGCAGGTGGCCAGACTGATGCTATCAAATCAAAGTGTCAGATTCCAGGGGGAGCAGCCTGCCCTGGCAAGGGCAGCAGGCTGGGCCGGGTGCTGCTGTCACTGAGAGCAGGTTTTTGGCTTAGCAAGTTCAGCAGGCATCCAGAAGGTATTCACAGAGTCTGTGGGGGGCTGACCCAGACAAATTTGACCTCCAGCATGTAGAGAGCATCAGGGAAGGGTTCTGGTTTTACTGTCATATCCAGTAGGAAAAGCTTAGTTTTGGGGAGTGATGCACTGTGTCCCTGTGAGCAGGAGTTTGGCAGGGAGGGCATGGCAAAGAGCTGTTCTGCTGTCCCTGGCTTTACCTAAAGAGTTTTTTAATTAAAAGAAATCTAGGGGGACAATAAAAGCAATAAAAAAGCAATGCTGGCTGTGGCTGAAGAGAACAAGACTTTGTGGGAGTAATCTGAGGCCCCAAATAAGGGGTCTCATGCTGGTTTTATGTGGGGTGTAACTGTCCCAGGGCAGGTTTCATCACAGCTCCCACAGTGTTTTCCCCACAAGACCCTCCCTGCAGATGATAGGAGAATAGGTACAATGTGGGATAATGACAGATTTTCAATGTATTTCTGAAAGTCTTGGTTTAACTTCTGCCTGGTATTGTCAGGGCATCTTTGGACATGTGACTCTTCATCTCAAGTGTCTGCACTGCCTCCAACAGGCACGGTGAGTGCTCACTACGGAGACATCAGATTCCATTTGAAGGCCAAATTGAAGTGTGGGTAATTACATTTCCCCATTTAAACTGCTGGCCAGTCTCAGCTGGATAAAATGTTCCCTTCCTAGCTGGAACTGTTGCCATGTCCTGGGAAACAGCTGCTGTGACAAAGCGAGGGGGCAGCTGCTGCGTGAACAGGACTGACGTATCCGTGGCACACGGCCGCCCAAGCCCAGGTACCCGATGGCAGGAGCCACTGCTGCCCAGGGCTTGTCTGCACACTGGCAGCCCCAAGAGCCTTTCTGGGTTTTGGTACAGCTTGAACCAGTGCCTGGCCAGTGAGAGAGCAGAGGAATAGAGAAAGGATCAAAGCCAAGTGCAAGTGGGATTTGCAAGGCTGAGTAAGGGGCTGCTGTTGCCCGAAGCACTGCCTGCAGCACTTGATTTGGGACAGTGACACCGGTCAGGGTGCCCATGCTGCTCAGAGCACGCTGCCCCCACAGCGTGATTCTGACATGGCTAGCTCTGCAAATGAGAGCAAGTCCAATAACATCTGAGCCAAAGGCAAGCTGAATCAATGGCCCAGCTTAGGAAAAGCTGGCGAAATACAGACCTGGCCCTTTTCCTGCCCTGCAGCACTGGTGAAGTGCACAGTCTCTCAAGTAGGTCTTTATAGCTGATCAAAGCGTCTGTGTGGCTTTTGAGGGGGTTGAGCTTCCACTCACAACCCAAGGTCCAGTTTAATAATGTAGCTTGTTAAATAAACAAGTGGATATGCAGAGCCCCAGCACTGTGACGATGGAGAAGATCCGGTGTTCTCTTCCCACTCCAGAGCCAGCTGTTGATGGACATCTGTCTGTAAAACATTGGGCCTTTTATTGTTTTTAATGCAAGAAATGCCTTTTCCTGGAGACCACCACTGAATACTGCTTTGCTAGAAAGGCTCCTTCACAATCCAAACAGAGAGCAAGTGAGCATAGAGGATCCATTACCCAAAAACTCAACAAAATCTTCCTCACCCATGAAAAGTGTATGCACAGCGGAGGACGATCTCGGGGATGGAGCTTGCAAGAGGGGGGAGCTGTTCCTGGAGGGTGGCGTTCTGGGACCCACCAGAGGAAAATACTTCCATTTTTCTATCCGATAACTCTACTGCCTGGCTAACAAAAATAATCCCTTATTAAAGATAACAGGAATCTGGCTTGTATAATGCATTCATTGAGATTGATGTGCTTACAGTTTTCAGAGTTTCTATACCTTCAGAAAGACTAAAAGCCACAATATCAGCATGATGGTGGGGACAAGCTTTTTTGCAGACACAGTTTGGGTTTATGATTGTGTGTGCTTTTGAATTGCAGACTTAAATTTGATCTCAGCCATCAAAATAGAGTTGCCAAGGTCTTAAGATGCCTGAACAGGTTACCCATTCAGCCTAGCATTGAAGTCAAGGGGTGCCTAAGTGTAATCACCTCTTTTTACCAGGGACATGGAGCCACCTATCTGAATTCTCATCCTTTTATTAGACCAGAGATTTGTTTTATTAAGAAAATATGGAAAATGCAAATTCCAGTAATATATTCCTTTAACTGAGCCAAATTCTACATTCTCTTATGCTCTCGGATACCTTTACCAGCAGCAGTATTTTGTCTAGTGTGCAAAAAGTACAATGGGTTCTTGGAGAAAGAAAGCTCAGCAGAGCCACTGCTACTGTTCCCCAGGGGGCTGCCCTGGAGCCCCCTGCTGTAGGACAGAGGAAGCCAGAGGGTTACAAAAGCACTGATTCTGCCACAAGTCACCCAGAGTCCCCTCCACACTGGCACACAGCCCTCACATCTGTTTTGTGTGGGAAGAAGTGATTTCAGCCTGACAGGTAAAATCAGGTGTTCTTACAGATCAGTCCTGGAGGAGACATCAGTGGCAAGATAGATCTTAATTTCTGATGAGAAATGGTCCACCAGAACTGGCAAAGGCCCCAGTTCTGAGGTGGTAAATAACCCCAGCACTTTTCTGGCAGTAAAGCAAAAATCTGCTTTTGTGCAATGGTCAGCAGAGGAGAACTTAACCAGAGCAACCTGGGCTAAGCAGAGGGACTCCCAGGGAGAAGGTTAATGTAGGGGCTGTTTTACAGACTCACAGGATTGTGATCCATTTTTGTGCCCAGAAAAGGTCTACTTCAGCACAGGAAAGTTCCACCCATCTCAGAATAGCTTTGGTTTTCCGAACACAATTTGATGTCATCAAAGATGATTTCCCCCTTTGTCTCTTCATGGGTGAAATTGCAGCTGAGTGACATTCTCACATTATGCAGGGACAAGTGCTACAGAAATTCCTCCAACTGAGGAGCACTTAATTGCAGGGTCACCTGTCAGCGTGGTGAGGAGATCCCCTTTTGGTTCCCACCAAAGGCAGGTTTGAGAAAGGCCTCAACTCACGTGGTTCCTTCCCAGGACTGGGCTCTTCCCACTGAGCTTCCTGCAAACAGCAGGACCATGAAAGCACAGAACCCGGATGTCCATCTCCCGGCTCCTTTCATTCCTGTTTTCCATAGATGAAAAGCATGGTTTCATCCTGCTAACACCCAGGAGCTGGCACGTTTCAGCCTGGAGTTATTTCTTTTTTTTTTTTCTCTAAAGAGCAGTGATAAAAATAGCCCCTCTGGAAAAAAAAAAAAAAAAAATCAACCCTTGAAGGCCTGACGCAACCTTCACCCACAGGAGCACTGGGGCCGACAATACCATAATAAAGATCTGAGGTATCACCAAGAAAAATAGGAAGCAGCCAAAGAAAAAAAGGTCACCACAAGCTCACTGTAAACACCCTTGGTTTGCACATATCTTGGCTATGCTGATGTGATTGCTAGCAGGCCAGTGTGATGCTGCATTTTCACTGCTACAGGTATTTATTTTACACTCTGGCTCTGAATCTGAGCCTCTGAATGTAAAAACAATCAGAAGGCTGAAGTGTAAATTCTCCCTGCTGATTTATTTACTGTTGTGTTTTTATAGCACCACATGGCTCTAAGTTTGCACTGGGTCCATTCAACCAAAACCCATGTCATACACTTCCAGAGAAATGAATGACTTTATAAATTCTCTACAATAATAATCCCACGTACAGGAATGCATGCAGAGAACACCCAGACGGGGCTGGAATGTTTTAAGAATATAATATTGTGCTTTTTTGGTCAGGGAAACACATTTCTCTCAGGAATATGTGGTGTGGCCCAGGCTCCAGCCCTGTCTGCCTACCACCTGTAATAAGCCCTTTGGGAGATTTTAGTTCAGGCCACCCAAACTGTGAGCTGGGCAAAGAGACATCAGCACTACGAAGTTAACAGCCTTAATGAAGCCCGGCCCAGAGGAGACTCAAAACATCCACAGTAGGGGAAAAAAAAGGAAAGAAAGAAAAGGCTTTGATAGGAAAAACATCTGATCCATGTTCTCTAATCTTTGCTTTGTTAGCTAAAGCATCTTTAAAGGGCTTAATACCCCTGGAACAGGGATCTCTTTCTCTCCCCTTCAGAAATACCAATTAGAAGAGCAGGAAACTGTTTCCAGAATGGGGGGGACTCTAAAAGAAATTAACTTCAGCTTGAACAATCTGATTGCCCTTTTTTCACAAGCAATTTTCCCCCTGTTGTATGGGTGAGCAACAGTTTTCTCCACGGAGGGAAACCACCTCCACGTGCCAATACTGCTGATGGAAAGGGAAAGCAGTGAGGCAAGGAGAGGGGAAAATGTATCCAATAAAGGGACAAGAGAACAAGAGGGTTTACATTTTAAATATAACAGGAATGACACCCTTCTGGTGTGGCAGCCTGAGGAGTGAGTGTGCTGTACACTGGCAAGAGGGAAGCAGCAGGCTGGGTACCAGCACCCAGTCACCAGCTGTGAGCAGGATCAATGAACAGCCCCTCCAGCCCTGGCAGTGGAGGCAGCGAGGGATCAGCTGGGCAGAGGTGGTGCTGATGGCAGCAGATTGCATTGTCTTTGCACTGCTCCAGTCTTCTCAGGAAGGGAAAAGCTTCCCCAGAGGCTCAGTGTGGGGAGTGTGTGGGCAGGCACAGTCCCTGTCTGTGCAGCACAGCTGATGGCCAAGGGATGGCCTTGGTGCAGCTCAGTAGGGCCAGCCCAGTTTTGCTGCCAGCAAACCCGGTCACAGAACTCCTGGTGACACGCTGGGCACTGTGGGCCACACTTGCTCCTGCCCCAGGGTTTGGTGGTGGGAGCAGAGGTGCCTCTGCAGCCTCTGGGGCTTGGCCAAGGAGCACTCACCTGGGCGGTGGGGCTGCTGCTGCCATGGCAGTCCGTGCAGCCAGGCTGGAGCTGTGATGGCCATGGCTGCCCTCCCTCCTCAGGGTAGCCCTCCCTGACGGGCCATCCTGCAGCCCCACTCCAGTCACAGCTGTTCCAAATGATAAACCCTCTCATCCCCACAGACCCAGCTAACCCAGAGCCTAGAAGGGAAACATCTGAATAAGCTCCTGGCTCTGTTCATAAAATTCCTGGACATAGTCCATGCTAAGATCTTTTTCTCTGTAGCTGAGTATTTTCTTTTGCACCTCAGGGATGTTACAACAGCTGTTTGTAAACAGTTTGCATCCAAAGTTAGCAGAAGGGTGAGTAGGGGAATCATGTATCAACTCTGTCCTCTTCAACATCTAAAAACTGTTGCAGCTACAATGGCAGTGCCATGGCAGATTTAAGAAGTCAGTTGAAAAGGCCAGTAACCACCCATGCCTACTCACACACAACCAGGCTGGAGCAGGACTGTGGAATGCAGCCCTGTGGGATGCAGCCCTGAAAGTGCCTGCCTGCTGGAGGCACACGCTGCCTCTGCTTGGGATGAAATTCATCTCAGAGCCTGTGGTCAGCCAGAATCCAGGAGAAGGAGATCTTCTGGGAAAGGAAGGAGCCAGAAGCTGGTAGGGACTGCTGGAGCCAAGAAGCTGCAGGGCAAGTGTGTGCTGAGTGTTGAGCACTTTGGAAAACTGGGGTACCTCTACAAAACACTAAGGTGGCTGTGGGGTGGCATAAAGCTGGGCTTGACCCTAAACCTGACACCACTGTCCATGCTCCCTAGTCACTCACAGTATCCAGCCTTGGAAACAAGATAATCCTTCCCTGTTCTCATTTCCACCAGGAGTCCCTGCTCTGAGTCAGCTGAGTTTTGTACTGAAAAGAGAAAACAAGCAAAAAAACCCCCAAAAAACCATAAACACCCTGCATCATAATAGGGGAAGGAAAAAATCTTGTCATTATTGCATATAGGGTATCTGGGTTTCTGGAAGGTTTTTGCTTTCCTATACAGCCTGAAATGGGCTGGCCCCTATGAGAGCTCAGCCCTGTTGCAGAAAGCTGCTGCCACAGTGATCCCTGGAGACCTCAGCTGGTGTAAAAGGGGGCTCTGCAAGTCTCAGTAGCCTGATGCAAGACCTTTGGATTTAGGACAGCTGAGCTTGTCACCCTCAGGAAGAGCCACAGGGGCCACAGCACTGGGCACAAGAAGGCTGGGGGGCATCTGCTGGCCATCTGTGTTGGCAAAGCTTTTTCTCTCTCTTTTTCTTCTCAGATTGTGTTACCTGTAATCATTTCTGGGAACAAGTGTATTTTAAGAGACATCTTTAGAACTGCCCAGCGACAGGCTCCCATTTGTACATCGCTCACAGTGCACTGGAATAAATGGAACCACAGCTTTTTCCAGGGGCTGTGTTTGCTCCCTCAGGCTTTTCTCTCTGGAGATGCCTCAGCTGTCTGACTTGGGCCGTTGTTGCAGGTGGCATAATGCCTCTGTGCTTATCCCTGCCAGCCCTGACTGACTGGTACTGTGTGCTGGCACACCCCAGCCATCCTGAAAGGTCCTTGAGTGTTTTTCTGGATGGGATGGATTGGCACAGGCCATCAGCAGAACCCAGAATTTTTCTTTCCATCCTTTACTGGCAGTCTTTTAGCTGATGTTGGGAGTACCTTATTTGCTTTCTTCTTCAACTAACACTTTCCCTTGGCATTAAATGATCAGAAATAGCACTGACACTGGCAACAATTCCAGAGTATTTTTTTCCAGCTCCAGTGAAAGGTGAGTTATGACTCATTGTGCTCAGTCTAACACCGAGTAATTCTGAGTGTAGATGTGTGTGGGATATGAAAATGTTTTTTGTGTGTGGCTTCTGAGGCTTCTGCTCATTTTCTGATGCTATTGAAGGCAGCCTGAACTGAAACAGAAAGATGAAGTATATGACCTCTGCAGACCTCTGGCATACAACCAGCAGCAGGAGCTACCTGAGATGGGGCAAGAGGCTTTGTGGATTACTGCCCTGGTGTCAGGTTAGTGCCAGGCATTTGCTGTGGAGGGTCACTGCAGTTTTTTCGAGTGCCAGATGCTTAGCTAAGGAACAAGCCCACATGGTCCCAGGTACAGCCCTGGATGCTTGAGCTAGGTTAGGACATCAGCCTGGGCAGAGATGCTTATGGATGTCACACCCCGAAGCAAACTGAACAAAATGTACATTGCAAATAATTGCTCAATAAGAGAGGAGGAGCAGAGGGTGGGATGAACCCTTGGGCTTTCCCACAGCACAAGGCAGAGGCAGAGAATTATTTTTACTTGCAGTTGACCATGTCCAGCTCTTGCTTCCTCCTCTCCCAGCCAAGGACTGTGCTCGGTACCAGATGCACTCGCTCCACTTGATGCTGCCTTGCTTTTGCAGCCTGACCCGTCAAACTGAAACAATACAGGACATGTTTTACAAGGTACTTCTGCAGTGGGGAGGGAGAATTTGTAATTTTATGGAGCTTGTAAATTGAACTTGTAAAGTCCTTTAAAGCCCATAGCTTGGGCATTTCATCCTACTGATGTTTAGGGATAAAGGCCAGCAAGGGCAGAGGTGAAAGGGGCCAGATTCATTGCTGAGATGACTGCAGGCATTGAAGCTTACAGAGGGAAGGAGTTTGGTATAGTTTAACCACTAGCTTTACAAAATTAGCCTAGACCATCTCCCTTGCAGCTCTTGGGAGTCTTTCTGAGCTAGTTATAGCCTTGTGTGAATATGTGAGTACAAAAGACTCCAAATCAGTGCAGCTGAGCCAAGACCCAAATGAAGTGCTTTTGGCTTGCACTTTACCCCATACAGCAGCATCTGGGGAGACAACTTACACCTCTGGCAAATTTGGTTTGTGTGCCTCAAAGGTTGGGGTGAGCATCCCTGGCCTGCAATACCACAGCAGTATAAGGTACCTGCTGAAACAGCCCCAAAAAGGAATAAACAACCATCTATTGCAAAACACCAGGCATTGTAATTGAAGGCAAATGATAATAACAGTGAGTATAACAGCAGGGCTTCTAATAAAGCCTGCTCTGTGTCCTGAGCCAAGGGCTTTACCTGCCACTGTGGCTCTGCAAGGTAATTATTCCATGGGCAGCCAAGATGATTGATGGAGATATTCATTAAACACAAACCTGACACTTTGCTCTCTAAGCCCAAATAATCCAACCAGGCTGTCCCTGAACAGGGCACTCTCCCCTTGGCATGTTTTTCATGGGGGGTTTCAAAAGAAAATCAGCAGTCAAGTACCAGAGCCCAGACCCAACTGGGGGATCCTGGCTTGCTTCTGAGGGCCGAGGGCAGGTGCTCAGGCTGGAGCCAGCTGTGCACACACGGACCCTAAGCAGAGAGTATTAGGCTGTGACAGCTGCAGCTGGCTCTGAAATAAGCACCAAGCATGAAGAGATTATGATAGATTTTAGTTGTATTATGAAACTGATTTTACATCACATATGAGGCAAAAAATGTCTGTCTCTCAAAGGGATGGAAATCCTTTTGCAGAGCCAGAACCATCAACAGAGCAAAGCTGAGGGTTGCTGGTGGGGGTCAGGCTAATGGAGCATCTTCTCTGCACAGTGGCTGGTCCATAGCATATGGCACAGAAAAAAAAGTCTGTATCTGATAGTCTGACTTCAGTTTGGGGAAAAAATAGACTTCTATTCTTTCTCTCTTCTCTTCCCAAAAGCAGTTTTCAAATTTCTTTGCTATTTTTGACCAAGAACCAGGCTGCTTTGGTCCAGCTGTTCTTGTCTGCACCAAAAGTAAGGGACAAGCTAGGGAGGAAGGACTCATCTCTCCCTACATTGTCATCAACAAGAGTCATAATTCCCATCTGAGACAATCATGCTGTGTTTGATGCACTTCTAGGATGAAGTGCACATCACATCCTTCCACATACTTCTGGGATGCTGGAAGGACTTGCCCATCTGTTTTAAACAGACTTGGAAAGAAATGGCCTCAGAGCTGCGGGCAGGCAAAGTGATGGGTCCCCAGGGCAGCCCAGCCCAGGGCCCTTTCTGTCACTCCTCTACAAGTGGGAAAGTTTGGCCTGCAGTCAGCAATTCCTTGTGCCATCCAGCTGTAAGTGCTAATTCATAAAGAGATCAGTCTTACAAAGTTGAATAATACTAATGGCACAACCAGCACCACCTCATTAGTCCTCCAGTACCTGCCCCCCAGGACAACAGTGTGTAGGAGAATAAAAAACCCAGCTTTAAAAAACAACTCTCTTACTCTTTTGCTACTATCTCTGCAGCTATTAACATGTCAAAGCTGCTAGTAAGGGCCTCTGTTACTGGTGAGAGGCTGTACAGCTGGTTGTGAACTTTTACGAATATATTGAACTATGTAATTTGGAAGCAAAAGAGTTATGTGCTCATTTTTGAAGCAGATCATTTTTGTGTGACTGAAATAGAACCTAATTCCCCTTCAGTTAATACCACTAAACTACTTCCATGTCAAAACTAAAGGAAAGCATTAGCATATGATTAAAGTAACAGATTATAACTTCAGACCTTTTAAAACTTTGGTTCATGTGTCTTAACAAAACTTCCAATTTTGGAAACCATAAAGTCCCTGCAAAAATGCTACCAATGTCTGCTACCTTCAACTGAAATTTTTTTTTTTTTTTTTTAACAAAACAAAACAAAACAAAAAAACCCCAACAATTTAGAGAGCTGTTGCTAAGCTGTCCTGGGTCCAGGTCACTGCCTGAGACATGCCAATTCCTCTGCTGAGAACTGGCATGTCTCAGGCAGTGACCTGGACCCAGGACAGCTTAGCAACAGCTCTCTAAGCAGGCTGAGCCCTGCCAGGAGCAGGTGAAGGGCTTGTTATAAGCACTTGGGGAATCTCAGCTGAGCACATTGGCAGGTTTGTCTAAGGATGGATGGTGCACCAGCGCCGAGTCACTGCTGGAAGCAAGGGACAGGCTTTGGCAGAGCTGTGGTTGAACTCAGTGCTGTCTCCTTGTACCATGCCAAGGCCCTGACTAGCAAGGGCAGTGGGTGGAAACCAGGGTCTCCAGGCCATTTTGAAGGGCAAATACTCCCAAAAGTAGATGTTTTTACTCTTTCAAAACCAGTGAAAGGCTTGTGGTTCCCAGGGCACATCTGACCCCCCTGGGATGGTTCCTCATTTCCTGCAAACCAGGTGTCAGCATGGGGAAGCAGGATGCACCACAGCTTCAGGCTCTCCTCACGGCACTATTTAGTCACTGGGGTTATGGGAAATAGCCTGAACCATCCAGGAACTGACAGTGGACCCCATCCTGTTATCATGCTCTATGATGGCCTATCAGGAAATGACATAAATACCCTCATTACTCTCTTTTTTATTTTTCATCATTGTGAAGCATCTTTTTTGTTTTGTTTCAGCTGGCAGTAGGTGACCAATCACAGTGCCCTGGCTCCCCACATCCTGCTGGGCAAGGTCTGCCTCTGTCCCTCTGAGAATCGGGCAAAGGATGTGTCTGTTTGCTGGTGTTTTTTCTTGCTGCCCCAGTGATGTTGCCTAGGTCAGGAAATAAACCTTTTGGGAAGGGGCAGGAAGACAGGCTTTTATTATCAGACAGGCTGAATGTCCACAGCAAGATTGGCATCGTGCGTCAGCTGGGCCAAGTGCTGGGAGAATGAGTTCGTGCAGGTCTGGCTGTTTTGATCCAGAGTGACTCCAGGTCAATGACCCTTTCCCTCTTGGAAACCTGCATCTGTCTGGAGTGACCTTTACAGCAACATTTTAAATTTAACTTTTGCACTCTGCATCCTGCCTATGCTGAGAGGGGAAGGTCCCTTTCCAAAGAAAGCTTTCCATCCTTGGAAATACATTAAATAGTACTGCCAGTGAATTGCCTTCTGAGAGTTACACACTGAACTGCTAACCAGGGGAGAGCCAGGGAATACAGGGAGCCATTCACCAGCTCAGTGTCATTGTCTTTCCCTGCTGTGGTCACAAGTTCTTTGAGGACAGCAATATGGATATCATGGATACCATGGGTCCGACCAGCATCTGGCACTGAGCAGGCACCAGTCTGATACCTAGGAGGAACCCTCTTACTCTTGTCTGCTTTTCCTGCTCTGAACTGCCCAACAAACAGCCAGGCAGACCTGTCACAGGGTGATTTTCTGATTTACAATGGGACTGTGGTAGAGTATTTCTAGCTCAGTTAACAGCTGTTTTATTAACTCCTAATTTCTCCCATAATCTGTATATTTTTGTCGCAGCTAGGGCATGGTCTGTGATATATGATGGAGAGCTTTGCCATTAATCATGTGCAAGCGAAAGTATAAACTGGTTTTATTAGTTTTTGGTGTGCCAGGTCACATAAATTAACTGGAGCATGTGTTTAATGCGTCCTGAGCAGTGTCTCCTACCTTTTCTGGTAAGTCAATATGTCACCCAGGAACTTCCTCTATCTGCACCAGCAGTAGAACCACAAACACTCTTGTGCTACCCTTGGGGTGACATTTGCCTATGCTGCATTTAGGGCCTGCCTATCCCTGTGGAAGGGGTTTTTACTGTGACTGAAGTTTATAGATGGGGGGAGCTAAGGCAAAGTGAGGTGACACAGCGGGTGTGCTGCCAGTGTGTGCAGCAGCAGGAGACCAGCCTGTATAACTGGAGTGAGACTCATGGGGCAGAAGTGTGAGGCCAATGAAAACTCCCTGAAACTATTTCACTGCAACCCAGGATGCTCCTACATCTAAAACTCACCTGCTTAGGACAAAGCTATGAAAAAAATCAGTGACAGCTCCTTATGGCTCCAGTGCACTTGCACTTCCTATGGTGCATCAGTATCACTCCAAGGGTTTGGGTTTTCTTGGAAGGAAAGGGTGTAACCAATTCATTAGCTGACCCTTGGCATCCTGATTTGCATAGGATGCTTCTGCTGACTCTAGAATAATAGTGGTGATTACAAACACATGATGGAGAGGGGTGAGGGTGGTGAAAACCATGGCAGTAACACATGGGGCGGCGTGCTGACGGACGGGCTGCGGTTCAGGATCCCGGGCTCTGGGCAGCCTGCTGAGCTCCCACACAGTGCAGGAAATCCCCCAGAGCAGCTCAGCAGCTCTCCTGCAGGAATTCAGCTGTCCCCACCAGGGCCCTCCCGACATCGAGCTGCTGCCATTGAGCAACAGAGAAAATATAATATTGCCTCTATGAAATGCTGTCATCCAACTCCCGGATCAGAGCCTGTGATCCTGCTCGTGCAGTCTAGACAGCCTGCGTCTGTCCCACAGCTCAGAGCCCCTGGACTGGCAAAGCCAGGGCAGCTGGAGCACAACGTGCCTGTACTGTTTTTGTGTACTCCTGGCCCTCAAAGGATGCTGAGACTGATCAGGTTCCCACACAGACTCATTTGGGCTGATCTGACCCAGAGCTGCAAAAAACCTGAGCTTGATCTGGTATCGTAGGTGGGCTCACACTCTCTCCTAACCTTAAATATCCTCTCTTGATCTTATTTGGATACTCAAGTTGTGCTCAAAATACCTTCCATTCTTCCTAGAGCTATCAGAAGAACCTTGGAAGATGTGATACCTGCTCTCCTGGCACCCATTCACTTATGCACAGACTATTAATGTGCACAAGTGTGTTATAAATTATTTGATATGTATGTAAATCCCAGAGCCAGAGTGTAGTTTTTGGCACCCTCTTCCACAAGCTGATGTGTAAACTCTTTTACTTGAAGACTGAAAATTATTTGCTGGGTCTCACACTTTCCATATGAACTTGTGGTACCCTGTGTGAAAGAGATGGACAACACCAGGTTAACCTGCCCCTTGTTTTGGGGAGCTGACAGATCTTTCTCGTCCCTTGTTCCACATGAATGCAATTTTCTGGCTTGCTCCCATCACTCTGATGTTTTCAAAATAGCTGCAGATAAGAGTCCAGTGACTTGGTTGTCATGCTTTTTTAAAGAGTGTTCACCATGATTTTTTTGTTATTCCTTCATTTTATTTTGGTTTTGTCTTCTGATTTTACTTGCTCAGAAAAGCAAAGTGAGAGGGGATAGATAGCTTTGAGGGAAGAGAGAATGGTCTTAAACTCAAGAGTCCTCAGTGCATTTGGACTTTTCCCTTTTAACTTACAAACACAAAAATAATTTACGTTTAGGTTACTAATGCTCAATGCATCAGCAAGAAAAAGACTCAGAATCTGAACATACTTACAAAGCCAGCACTTAATTAGACAGGACGAATTAGACCACTTACTTTCTAATTCAAAGTTTTTGCTTTCTAACTTTATTTCTGATGCAGACTAGGATCTCCCATCAAAGGAGAAGCAAGACTCCTCTTCTGTGTCTAAAAAATAAAGACCTGAATAGTTCATATAGAAAGGAAGATGTCTTTCCTAACACTGGCAATTAGCAGTTAACTTTGAGGCACCAGTGTTCCTAGCATCAATCCATACATGGTACATCCTGTCCAGTGGTCTTGGCCCTAACTCAATAAGAACGCTTCTCATAGATAAAAATGTTTGTGTTCTTGATAAAAAAATGACCATTTACTATCCTATGGAAGTCTGGTTTCCAGTGTATCTTTCAGAAATTATTCCTGTGATCAAACTGTCTCAATGAAAAAAGGTTTCTTCTTACCATGTCCTTCTTCCTTTTGCTAATAGAAATAACCAACCTTTCATGTCCTTAACAGGTCTCATGCAGGCCCTTTGGTAACTGGTTTGGGAATTATTCTTGCAATTTCCTAGCTACCTACTGACTTGGCACTGCTGGATATTTTCCTGGTGCAGAAAATAAGGGGGGGACGGGGTGTCCCTTTCAGCAGGTAGAAGGGACTGAATAGACATTTGAATAGTTACTTGGCACTTGCTCCAGTGCTTAAAAACACTCGTGTTTCCCAACTGGGCCCTTTTTTTCTCCTAAAAACATTCCCTGATTTGTGATCTATCTGCAGGTGCCTGGGTTTTTGTTGGCTGTGTCCACATCCAGAAATGACATTGACTATTTGAGGATTTGCTTCTTGTCTTGCAAAAACATTTGGATTTCCAGAGCCAGAGTCCCCATGACCATGGGCTGGTGATTTGGTTTGTTTTCACACACAGAGAGGGGATGTTGCAGAATGACTGTTGCTGGAGGCTCACCCAAATCTGGCAGGTGCCTGGGTTGAGATCATGCTGGGAACTTGAATTGTTGCCAAGTTGGTGTGAGAGAGGATCATCTCATTTGTTCTTTTTCCACCCAGCTGTTCTCTGTCAGGTGTTTGTCCTATCAGCCCACACAGAGCTCTGAGCACTGCAGCCATCTCCCAAATACATCCTTCCCATGTTGGAGGCCCATATTCTCACTTTCACAAGCTGCTGTGTATACTGGGACTTTTCTCAAGTTTTAAGTCCATTCATGACTGAGCAAGACCACGGTTTAAGCTTAAAAATACTTCAAGACCCTCTCAGGACTTACTTTGTGTCTATCATGGTCTTAATGGTCAGGGTATGGGGAGACTTTGTGCCAGCTCTCCTAGTGATTTCCTGCCACTCTACCATTTTACCTGTGGAGGGGATTTTGCAGCAGTAATGTCTGTTAACTTCTCTTTTTCCCTTCATAAATCTGCAAGGAGACATAGTCAACAAAGGACAGTCTCTCACTGTTTGCACCAGGCTTTAGATGAGCTGCACACTTCTCAGTCATGGGGAACCCAGGGCTCACCCAGACATGTCTATGTTCAAAAATTAGGGCTGAATCCCTTCTGTTCAGTGTTGTGTCAATCCACCCAAATTCCCTCTAAAAGCCAGGCCAGAAACACTGATATGTCTAAATAATTCATGTCAAAATTTTCCCCAAACTTGGAAACCTAAATGAGACAGAGGCTCCCTCTAGGAAGGATGTTAACACGTGAAAGTGTGACACACAATGAAAAAGAGATTACTGGAGAAAGAGGTCTGTTATCTTATTGCTTTGCAGTAAATATGGATTATGTGTTTAACAGATTTGTATTCTACTGTCCTATAACTCCCTCCAACAGGAAGACTTATTTTAACTAAATGGATCACACTTTCATTTGTTTTTCTAAGAGCAAACCATCTGTGCACCGGGAAAGTTTTTATGGCCTATGAAAGAGCACTTATAGGTGCAAAATATCAACATTCCTGTAAAATTAAATTAATTACCTGTTTGGGAACAAGGATTCCTTTCTCCCTTGTTTAACTGGAATTCCCAGGTCTGCCCTCCAGTTCCCTTCAAAACTGGGAACTCAATCAGATTAATCAAGGCGAAAGGCATTTCCGCTCGCTATTCAAAACATTGCAGCTCCCCTTTGTCCTTATCATGAAGCTGTTCAATCACTCACTGCCATAGAGGAATGGGATTGGTTGGGGATGGGGACAATGCATGTGCTTCCTTTGACTCAGATCTACCTTCCTTCCCTTTAGAGTCACTGTAGCACCTTCTATTGCTTGGAGCCCAAAAGTAAAAGCTGCTCCAGAGGGATGCAGTGAGATGGTCTGAGCAATTTTACTTGCTTAGGTGAAGGAGTCTAGATTATAAATTCACTGGCTCATCTTTCCTGTAAGAGGTCTGTGCTTCATTTTCTGCTTTTTTCCCTGAGAATGATTACATGACTCTGTTATCCTTCCTTTATATTTCATGTGGTATCAGCTATGCCACATAGTTTGCCATCACATCCTTTCCTTTTGTTTGAAAAGAGTGTATAATCTATCCCAGCAGATAGCTATACTTTGGCAGGAATATGCTTAAAATTCAGTGATGAAGCATAAAGGGTAATGGATAGCATGATGTGGAAAGAAGAGATGCAGAACAGACATAGCTCTGCAGCAAACTGTATAAAGTCAAGAAGCCACTTTAGTATAGATCTGGGGAGAACTTTCTTTACAAAAATCAAGTGATTCCTCCAAAAATAAACTCTCCTACTTCTGAAAGCAATACACTCTCAAATGCCCAGTTGGCATTTACCCTTTTGAAAACCATTTTAAAGTCAGAGGAATTTCAGAAGCAGCCTATCTGTCAATTATTTTAATCCTCTAACTATAAATATGGAGAAATCCTAACCACAATGGTGGAATCCCTAGCAAAAGCCTTCCTAGCTGCTAAAACAGTTTAGGGATCAGGAAGCAAAAACTTCTCCAGTTTAACATATGTAGTGCCCTTCTAGTTATAGCCTTCACAAGTGTCTCTAGAAAACCTGCATGTGAGAATATCAACTGCAAAGATGGGCTGACCACAGATATGTCCCATGTCCTGGGATAACACACTCCTCCACACTGTACCCTTAGTCACTGGAGAAAACTCTCCATGCTCCTCTCAGCAATTGGGATTTAAAACCATTAGAAACAGCAGAGGCACAACAGATAGAGCTAGAAGTTATAAATTTTTACATTCTTACAGTTGGCTCTGGAGACTTTATGTAGTTGATTCAGGAAAACACTTGCATTAGAGATGGAGAAGATTCCTTGTGCACCCCAGAACCTTTCCTTACAATCCTGTGCACCACTGGTGCCAGCAGAGTTTTTAATGTCTTGGACAATAGACTTCTTTCTCTCACTTCTCTTGGAAGATGATTAGAACCCATCAGCTGAATGTCCTTTAGTTTTAGGTTATCATTTAGCTTGAGCATACTCATGGTGTTTGGAATCACTGCAAGTCCACAGCCAGATGTATACATGGATCTGAGCTGGCTGAGCAGGAATTCCCTGCTGGAATGGTCTGACTGGGAGAGGACAGTGTATGGTGGCATGTAGCTCACAGGAACTCGGCACCTTTAAGACAATTCTGTGGCTGTGGTCATGCAGGAGGAGGAGTTTCCCCCTTTCTTTTTGTCCATGTGACACACAGTGAAGGATGCCTGAAATATTAAAATAAACAGAAAGCTTGACTTGCAGAACCTGTCTGCTAAGCCAGGAATCACATTTCTTGCTGCAGTTTCAAACTGCCATCCAGAGACTTGTAAAACATTGACAAAACCCCTTTGCCCCCAGAGCTTTCAACAAAAACAACAGCCAGTACTCGCACCCATCCCTGAAAGAGCAAATATATTAAAGTCAGTTTCTGCTTCACTCTCCTCGCTTTCACCCCCACAAAAGGAGAATCTCTGAGTATATTCTCCTTTGTAATTTCAATTTCTTTTCCATTCCTGCTATTATAGCTGATTTAAGGATTAGAAGGCCCCAACGTGCCAGATGTGAGGGAAGCAGGCTTAGTGGATGTAGTAAAAGAAATATGAAGAAACACCCTGATCTAAAGGCCCATTTCCTGCTCACTCTCATCACTGCCTGCTTTCATTGGGGAATGAGTAATCCTGTGTTCCACAGAGCAGTGCCAGCTTGTAAGTGGGACTGCTCTGAGGCTGCCTTACTACTGCAAGGTGTAGTAAAGCACAGGGTACCCATGAGATAGAGACCTCCAAGCAGATTATTGGTGGATCTAAGCAGATGTTACATAGGTGCTGGCTCTGTAAGCTCCATTCCTCAGAGACACGATGGACTCAATAGTCACCACACATACACACACAAGGACAGGGCAGGGTTAGTTTGTGACTCACCCAGGAAGTCTGTGGCACTGCCAGGAACTGCACACCGGTCTGAAGGATGAGTGGTTATATTCTGCATGGTAGATCTGCCTGTTTTTCCAGCTACATTTTAATAGAATGCCTGTTGCCATCTCTATTGTGAAGAGAGGGACTTCCCTAAATTACTTTGTTTGAAAAAAATCTCAGTGAATAGAAATAATGAAGAATATTCATGACTGAGGTTTGATCTTCATAATAACTGAACAATTTTTTATCCCCTGACACTTCTTGGTACTAAATACAAACTCAGAAGGATGCTGGGAATTTGACTGAGACACTTGGTGAATTTATGAAGAGTTTTCAGGTGATGATGTTTTATGGAATATATCCCAGAGCCCTCTGTCCTTGTGCTTGGAGAGAAGGTTCAGCTTATATGCCACCCACAGGATGCACCAACTCTTCAGCTGAAAAAAAGAACTGAGGCATTGCCAAAGATTCTTGGTATTCTTGCCTACCCTTTGCCCCTCTACAATCATAGTGGGATTTGAGAAGATATGAGAAGTGCAAAAGCAATTTAATTCTACATCCAAGCAAGACAACTAACACTATCCCACTCTTAGGATTAACATACTCCATAGTAGCTGCTAGCAGAGTATTCCAGGTTAGGTGTCCAGTACTCCTAGGAATCCACAGTCAGCAGCCAGTTTTGAACTGGGTTTTTTTGGTGAAAACCAGTCCTACAGACAGATGGGCCTTTTCCTCCTCTGGTTTTCTTAGGAAATACTCTTTCAGCTGTTTGGACACACAGATCTTGCTCATCTCAGAGTAAGGACAGCAGGGACAGAGAACATCCTCCTCTCACCTATCCACCCAGCTGGACTCAGCTGGGGTTGCTGAGCAGAAGCAGTGCCCAAAATAAGATCCCTCCATCCTGTCAGCCAAGGTCAAGTTTGAGAGCAAAGTTGGAAAGTTTTATACGTGCAGAGGAGACCTCCAGTCCTTCTGGTGAGAGAAAAGACAAAAAGGTGCCAGACAAGGGATAAAGCCTTTCTAAAGCAGCGGAGAGGAAAGGGGAAGCTGTCTGAGGTGCTGTGCTCTAGGTGATGGGAGACAAAACCATCCAAAACACCATCCCAGGGATGAATAGGAAACCTTGTCTTGGCTTGGGGATGTTCACATTCAGTTTGAGAGAGAGGTTTGCTCATATAAGCCCCAAGGACCAAAGAAGCCAGCAAAGCACAGACTTAACATCTCAACAACTCACAGAGGAGGTGATAGAGAGATGTTGCAACAGAGGGAGGCATAAAATTGTAAGCTTTTATTAGGTGTGGATGATAACAAACTCACTAAGCAACCACTGTGTGTTTGGCATCCCAGGAACTCTCACTCCAGAACTGGTATCCAGGGAAATGAGCTCTCCAAACTGTAAAGCTCAAGAGCTTTGCTGAAAATGTATGTCAGCTCTTCCTTTATCAAATGCTGCAGGAGATCAAGTGAGAGAATTTGTTTCACCTGAATCTGCAAATCATTGCTAAGTCACTGGGCTCATCTACACACACAGCAAGAGCATCTGGCTGGCCAGCCTCCCTAAGTGCTGGCTGAGTGCTTTGCAGCTCTTCAGCCACAAGTGCTGGGAGCAAGGTGTGAGGTGCTGAAGTGAAATCGCCAGCTGACAACTTCCAGGAGAGCTTGGGAAGCTCCCTGCAGCCTGTTCCCTCTTACACTCTCTGACTTCCATGACCTCTCCACAGATGTGAAAATGGCACCTGAGAGGCCTGTGTGCAGAGCTAGTAATTTGTCCTCACCCAGTCTATTCCAGTATGCAGAAACATGCACGGTGTGAGAAATGTGTCCATGGCATAACGCCAGAGCCAAAACAGACAAAGAAATAATGTTTACCCCCAGGGCCTTTCTGACAAACAATAAAAAAGCAATAGAGTCAAGATAGATTACGCGTCAGCTAAAATATTACCTCTTCCTGCCAATTCTTATAAAAGGAGGCGAAGCTGCTCTTCATGCTGAACTAAAACTTCTGTTAAAATACTCAAGGAAAACAATCATTTAGACAGCATCTTTCTTTCTAGCCAATGACAATAATATTCCTGTTAAATCTTTACTGTGGCAGGCTGCTTTAGGGATGCAGCAGGCAGTTTGCTTTGACTACAGAGCCGCACAAAGGACTAGAGAACACAGAGCCTGAGATGAACACTCTGGTGACAATATATTTGCAAGCAGAGAAATGAACTAATTCCACTTTCATCACATAGAGAAAGCAGCTTTAGGTTGGTTGTTGGCTACCTTCTGCCCTGTGCAAAACCCACTTCCAAAGGCATCAAGGAAATGATTGCCACTTGGGCCTCAGAGGGAATGACAAGCAGGAATGGCAGCCTGCCTCACCTGAGCCAGCAAACAGCAGCCAGCTCCTGACTGGATGCCTGTGCTCACCTGAATGGGTCTGAACAACATGGAGATGAATAGGCACCTTGTGAATATTTTATTCAATAAACTTGGCTCTGCTGTTGTGTGGTGGGTGAGGCATGTGATTTATTACTTACAAGAATTTGGACAGCCCCTGGCTTAATGTGAAAACACTGGCAAGTGTCAGGAAATTCATGAACTTTGCACACATGATTATCGATGACTTGTATTAGCAAACAATTCTGGATATCCTCCCTTTTGCAACAATGCCAGTGGCCAAGCAGAGCAAAACACCTGTGAGGGCCCAAGGTGGTAAATCACACCATCATCTGCAAGTGACCCACAGTCAGAGATTTGTCTGTGTGACATCAGCAAGAGGAAAAGGCTCTGCTTAGGAATAGATTAAGAAAGAAGAGTTTACCCACTTCTGCAAAGCCAGGGTAAGTTTCCAACAGGCACCACCTGTAGCAGTGTACAAGACATAGGAAGCCTTACCTCCCTCCATTAAATTTGATGGGCATTGCTCAGAGTCTCTGTGGATATTTATGCCATAACATAAAGGAGCTAATAAAGGAGACCCACGCCTTTTTCAGTGAAAGATATGATCAGACAGATGAGATAAGCTTCAGACAGCTTTCTTGGCTTGGCAAAACTAAAACTTCCTGTTACAGAAAACTACTCTCTGCACTCAACAGAAACAAATTTTGAATACTGGGCTTCCATGTTTATTGGATGAAAGTACATGTTTCTGTGAGTCAGACGGATCCTACTCACACCTACCCATACTTGTCTGAACCCACAAATCTGGCAGTGGGACAAGTTGTTTATGCACAAGCACCTATACCTGAAATGAAGAGTGCAAAGTGGCATATATAAGTATTTAATTTATAAAGTAAGGTCTGTTTCAATAAAGGTAATTGAAGCATGCAGTCCAGGGGAGATCAGGTAATACAACATCATGCTATGCACAGACACTGAATATGAAGCTCTTCAGAAAGGACTTGTTCTGCTGAGAAAACTCACCACTTGTCCCACTTTGGAGTTAGGAGATTGTTCAGATTTTAATTAAGTACTTAAACATATGCTTAATCAAAACTATTCAAGGACAAACTGTAATGGAAACCAAGCCTCTCCAGTATAATGAGGCTCAAGAGTGAAGTTAAATGGGATTATTAATATAACCACTCTTCCCTGGGTGAAAGGGAAAGCTAAGAATGGCCTTTCAAGTAAGAACAGCAAGAAAACTAAGAAACATATCCAGAAGTAATGAACCCCATTAGAGCCAAGAAGAATGCATCTCTCAGTCAGGAAGCACTCATAAATACCTATTTCTGCTCTGATTTTTTTTAAAAAAAGAAGGCATATTTTTTATCTTTCAGTGATAATGGCATCCCCTCTGGTCCATCAGAAACCAGGGAAAACTTTCAAGAGGAAGCAGTCAGCTGCTTTAAAATCAGCAGAAGTGGAGCTGTATGACCTGCTACTGTTAGATTTAAGGAATTTTTGGAATTTGAGGGAAATTCCACAAGACTGAAGAGAATTGCAAAAAGTGCCAACATTTGAACAGGGATAGATGGAAAATCCCAGGTGGTATTAACTCAGTTAAACAGATGTTGATTCTGGGTTCAATTGTGAAAAGACTGATACTGGATACAAGCATTGAAGAATTTAAAGGCAGCATATTTTGTTCCAGTCAGCACAATGGTATGGAAAACAGGTTTTGCCAAACTAACTTTTTTGATGAAATCATAAGCTTCATTAATAAAAATGCCTCTGATATAATATAGAGATTTTCCTAAAAGGCATAAGGTTATTTTGCACAACACTGACAAAAAGACTGAGCACTCTACAAAGCAGTGTAACATTTCTTGAGTTGAATACAATTAGAGAACTGACAGAACACAAAATATTTGTAAATTAGAAACTGTGATGAAAGGGGGCTGTTTCTGATAGCATCCTAACCTTGACCAAGCACCATCCAGTTTCTTTCTTAAGGATATTGAACAAAATGCAGATTTAAGTAGGGGTAACACTGGAAGTGGCTCAACAAGGGAATGTGGTACTGTACCAAGAATGAAGCTCTGGCTTCTTTCATTAATATGCACTCAAAGTTGACCAAATGAGAAACCAAACAGCCAGTGTGAAGACTGGCTGAAAAACATTAGAAGGGCATTGGGGAACACAAGACAATCAGTACAAAACTGTAGCTAAGAGTTTTTGAACTCCAAAAGAACAGACTGTCAAGGGAAATGAAAATTGTATTATCTTTGCCTGAAGAATTAGTGATACCACTTCCAGAATATCTGCCCTGCCTTGTATCTACTCTTCAAAAGGATGTGGAAAAATTTGGGATACACTCAAAAATTTATATCTAAATGAGACAAGATTTGGAAACTATGCCAGAAAACAAAGGGCATGTAGAATATAATCTATGTAATTTATTGAGGAGAAACCTAAAAGAGACTTCGAGGAAAGCTGCAACTTTTTCTATGTTCCTTTTTGCTTGAAGGAAAACCAAATTTTAAAACCGGACATCTTTCTTGAAATGGATCTCCTGGTCTCTGGGCTGTTCTCATCCCAATGATCCTAAACTTTAACAAATCTTATGCCAAGGGTAACACAAAGCTGAATTTTAACTGGAGTTTGGTTACATTTCTTTCTAGACAAATCATTTGCTGGTGTTTGCAGCTCCAGAATTACACACCCTGATGGCACGAACAAGTTTTTCTTGCACCGAGTGAGACCTTATGGCTGAGAAATGGTTATGAAGGCAAGGACTGAACTGTAAGCACCCTGGGCTCTAATCTCACCTAAGCCCCCGCCTGATATTTTTAACCCGAGCAAGCATTTCACCCCCTCAGCCTCCAGTCCAGCTGTAGAAATGGGAAAAAATCAAGATCTTGCTGAAAACCAGATGTTGCATCTCAGCTAAGATTTATTTCCAAGAAGTAACTCAGTGAAAAGATCTGGTGGGGAATGCAGGCAAGTGGATGGATGGAGACTGTTGCAAATACTGAAAAGTCACACTATTCACATGGATACTTGGGAGTAAATGGGAAGAGGCCTTTTCCTGATGATCAGTTTATAGGAGTAGCTTTTCCAGCCTCAAATTCACTGTGATAGCACATGCAGTGCTGCCAGCAGGCAGCTTTGAATTTTGTGGATTGACAGCCTGGAAAGCCCCACTGCCTCAAGCAGAGGTGGTGGGTTGTAGGCATTTTCTTGCTCCCATGGTTTGGAGGAGGCCAGTGAACCCTGCCACTGGAAAGCCCTCAGTTTCAGTTCATATTTATTCATGTGCTCGTTTTTCTTGTTTGGTGAATGTTGCATGTCAATATTTAGTCACTGCTGTGGAAACAGCAACACACATGCAAAAGGAGAGGGGAAAAAAAGGAAGGAAAGAATAAAAACCAGTGTTTTAAGGCACAACCAATTTGGCTGGTTTTACCCTCTGGTCTCAAGAATATGAGTTTGTGTTGCCCATGTGCCTGCAAAGGGAAACAGGAATTGAAAAGGGAAGTGTATCAAACTGTTTACTCGAAACTGTGGGCAAGAGTGGGAGCCAGAACGTCTGGGAATCCCATCAGGCATCCTCTGTGCGTGCACAGCTCCCTGGAATCGCTGCCTGGGGCCAGTGATGCAACAGAGCTGTTGTGTTTTCAAGCATCTCCTCTTCTCACCAAACCTTGTGGGGGTACCCTGAGCTCCTCTTGGTGGAGTTTTGTTTCTGATCCTGGGTCATTGGGCAGGCTGGATCAGAGCTGGAGGTGGGCAAGAAGGACCAGAGACAGAGCATCCAGCCATCCACCCCACAGCAGCTAAGGGGCAATGGAGCTCTGGGGCTCCTTCCTTCCTGCTCAGAGGCAACTTGCATCGAAAAAGCAACGACAACAAAAGGATAATACTCAAAGGCCTTTTGTTGGTAAGACAAATGAAACACTGATTACAAATAAAGTTTTACCAAGTAATATTACAAATTGCCCAGCATTTTAAAAACTACATTTAAATTGCTGCTGATAATATGTATCTGCTGTGTAGTAAAACCAAAATGACACGGGAAAATTCTGGATTTTAATTAGAAGAAAGGACAAAGTCCTTAGGTTATATATTTCAGTTACATTCAATCTGAAAGCAAAAAAGGGAAAATGGGGTGATTATGATCTCCAGAGAATATTATTTTCTCCATATTTACCCACAAATTAAGGGAAACCTTCTTTGTTTCTGTTGTTGGAAGTGGAAGAAGGGTATCTAGTTTTGATTTGGAGGAAGTGTCATCAATACAGTGAAAAGTAGTTATTATATGTTGCACTTGGCAATGGGAACATCCTGAATAAAGATACAGGGATGTGCATGCAGAAACCTGAGGAAAAGCCTAACCTGGAAGGGAGGTCATCTGGAGCTGCCAGTTAGGGCTGCAGGGTTTGTTCTTCTCAGGCTCTAGTCTTTCAGTATGACATTGCCTGTTGTCAAAAAATGGCAAGTCTCAGTGAAACCCTGGAGAAAGGGGAGACTGGAACATCCCCCAGGCTTTGGCAATTGTTATAGAAAATTTGTGTGTGTGTTTAGATCCTTGATTGCAAAAGAAAAATGGCATTAAGTTGGCACCAGCAGGGAATTTTATACCTGTCAGTTTTTGCACAGGTCTGTAAATGGCAGAAACTTTCAACTTCTGCCAGGAAAGCATCAGGGTTCCCACATACAAAGCCAAAGAAATTATATATCTATACCAAATACAATAAATTTATTTTGATTTCAATACAGTCATTTTGATATAAGAGCTGAACAGGTTTGTAGAGGCTTGATATAACCTAAAATGGAAATAGTTCTTGGTGTGGAGAGTCACATCTCCCATTTCTGCAGTCAGACCAGCCTGTAGCATAAAAGCACCAACATACATCTCCTCAGGAGATCTATCTAAAAGCTACATTACCTTACAATAAAAATCTAATTTTTCTTCTCAGGAGCATTGGAATTGCAGATCAAGTGTCATTAAGTACAAAGCAAAAGCTGACCTTCAGTTTTGTACCCCCCATGCCAGTGCTCTCCAGATTCACACAATGGTAATTGTGTGTTTTCTGCCCTCTCACGTGGGCAGGGACTGGTGCCCCTGTTTGGGCCAAGTGAAGAAGAGACCCTCAGCTGTTGGCTCCAGCCCTGCAGTGCATGGGACCTTTGAGGCCAGGTCCTGGAGTGGCCTAGTGCCAAAGAGAAAGACACAAAACTGCCCCGCAGCAGATGTGTGGTGAGATGCCGTTTACATGGACCTCATTGTGAATATCATTCTAATAACTCCAGGTTGGTCCAAACCTTTGTGTCCATCCACAGTTCAACACTTAGAAGTAATTAAAGATAATCTTTACACAGGTGCCAAGCAGCTTACAGGTCTTTCTAGATTTAAAACTAGTGTTGCTGGGTCCATGGTCTAAGGTGATGTGTGGGTCAGGCTCCAGACATGTATGTATGGTTGCTGGTCCCTTTGTCTGCTTTCCCCTGTGGCCTTCCAATTTTCATGAAGAAAGTGCAGAATGCAGCTTTTTGGTTGCTTTGCCATGTTCCCATCCAGACCAACAGTATCCTTTCTTGAAGAGGGTGTGTATCTTGTGCCAGGTCCACACCATGAATGTTGAGTACATGCAGTCCCTTTTGAATCACAGGAAGTATGTAGGCTTTGGAGATTATCAGCCCATTATTAACATTTCAGAAAAATATAAAGTGGTTTCCGCTTTATCTGTTTACTCTGTGGCTGATAAAATATTAACATTTTTCAACCTCCACTGAATAATCCCTGGTCCCCAAATTCCCAGACAATATGGTGTGTGGCTTAAATGGATCACCCCAAATGAAGCTGTTTCTCTTGGCTACTGTCATACAGGAAGCTGGTGAGAAAAAGGTTGTTTGCACAGGATTTAAGCATTTCAAAAAAAATTATGAAAAAGTGATGCTGAGGAAAACATCAGGCAAGTAGTAAAAGTGCTTTGCATGTGTGCAGCTGTTTCCTGGACATTTCTTTCTATTGCAGAGGCACTTGGTTCACAGGAAATTCCAGCTCACATACAATGCCAGTCTTCCCAGAAAATGGGCTCTGGGCTCAGCCATATTGATCTGCTTTGTGCAAGTGGTGGTGCTGGCAATTAACACCATGTGCACACTCACAGACAGTAGAGACTGTTTTGATTTGATTCTAAATGGGTTTTAGGAAATAATAGTAAATTTGCCTCTATCTGTTTTATAGTAGGGCTGTTTTTTCTCATAGTTAGTTTTGGACCTGCCCAGATAGGTACAGATATTCCTTACCTCCTAAGCTCTGTGGGCCAGCAGCTGGCTCTGGGCTTGTGCTGAGCACCACGTGGAGTTGTGCTTTTTGGTGAGAGGTCAAGCAGAAAGAAGCAGAACTGCAAATCCACAGGCTGATGCACAGACTGACGTCTCACATCAGCCTTCTCTACACATCTAGAATTTGCACCAAGTTTAGAGGTCCCGAGAAATTATTTGTTTCTACCAGCTACGCTTTCTAGACTGTTTTTCCAAGTTTAGAATAGTGACAACACAAGATGGGTACAGACTCCAGCAAGCCCAGATAAACTCTACATGTTTAGCATTTTCTGTTGGATAGAAACCCCAACATGTTGCAAGCACTGGTATGGCTCATCTCATGGCAGACCCAGCAATGTTTAGTTCTCATCCGGAGGTGCTGGGAGCAAGACAAGTGCGAGCAGGGTTAGCTGGAGTTCCCATTCTGCTGAGTTGGCAGAAAGCCTTGTGGCAGCAGATGCAGGGGACCTGAGATGATAAATGGACTTTGGAAAGCAACCCAAACATGTACATACAAATTAGTATTTAACATACAGTTGCTATTTGCAAATTATGCCCTTGTGATTTAGCTCTTGAATGAAAGCAACTGTGTTAGCTGAACAAACAGTAGCAGAGGAGGCTGCAAAAACCCAACTCCACTCCCACCCCCAGCTGTACCCTGGCGAGCCCCTAGGCCAACCTGCCTCTGCGTTCCCATGAGGCACACACACCCCTTCCCAAACAAGCCGTGAGAGCCACCCAGGCTTGGTCTCTTCTCCCCCTCTGCCAGGCACTTTGAGCCACCCTTAACCAGCCACTAGCCCTGAGTAAGGACCTGAGCCTGTGAGGAAGGGGCTGGTGGCCACATGCACTGTGAGCATGCAGGTTGCTGGTGAAGGGGAGGCAGGGGCTGGGCCGTTTGCCAGGCGCTTTGGCGGAAGACGAGCTGGGTCACTATCCCCTGTTTTTAACGGGAAGTGATGTTATGGCAACACATGAATCACAACCAGTTTGACACCAAAAGGAATAACGGTGGCCCAACACCTGAGCACCCGCCCCGACATCCGGAGTGACACAGTGGGCTTGACACAACGGGCCAAGCTCTGACGTGTGCTGTAAATGCTCCAAATCCCAGAACTCCTCCAAAGCTCAACAATCCAAACCAGACCTTCCCAGTGTGAGTCCCAGTGCTGAGAGCCCGCTCTGTTCCTGGGGTTCTTGGAAGGTCCCAGGGCAGAGGGGAGGAAACCAAGGCTGAGGAGCATAGAGCATCCTTGGGGTGCAGTCAGCTAGTTAGTCTGCAAGGTGTTGGGACAGCACATCCCAACTAAGGAGACTGCTTGCCTCCAGCAAATATGAGGAGCTGGTGGGCAGCTGCCTCCTGCCATTGTTCCTGGCACAGCACACTCAGGGCTGGCAGCCTGAGCGCCTGCCCAGATGAGCTGTGCACCACGTGTGCTCTGCAGGACCTACCAGGAGCAGCACAATGCACCATCCTCCCCCTGACCCCACGGCAGGGCTGGAGTTTGGAGGTACCAAAAAGGTGGTGTTACTCAGTGGCCTACATTTTGCAGGTCAGGTCTTTCCCAGCCAAAAAAAGAGCAAAAGGATTACATTTCAAAATAGTTTCCCTTCCCTTTGGAGGGAGAAGTCAGAGGTAGAGCCAAACAGCTGCTACTATGCATGATTTAAGGAGATAAGAAGCAGCAGCAAGAAGGAGAGACTGGGATTTATAGTATCAACCCTAAAAATAGTTGTTAAGAGAAAGCCTAAGCCTGGCAAAGCCTCCCTGGGAGTTGCCCCGTACACAATTGCTAAGCTCAGCAGATGGCATCTAGGCGGGGAGGATTTGCCTTTGAAGAGTTTGTCTCCACCATCACCACTTTCACCCAAGATTCTCCTTTACACTTGAGGTCCAAGCGGCTCAACCCCTTGTGTGGGTGTCCCTGGGAGACAGGTCACACTGAAATAGTCTGAAACAGAGCTGTCAACACGGCAGCACACAGGCTTATAAAAATAAAGTACAACTGAAGCCAATACAACTTCCTCTTCAAGCATCTCTGAGCAAGGAAATGACTTGCCCAAGCAGGTTGGTGGCAGACATTAATGTGGAGAGGGGCTCTCTAGGCTGCATTCGAGCCAAACTCGAATGACATACCCAAGTTGGCAACCAGACCTGGAAAGATCGTCTGCGTGTCGAGTCTAGCCCTCTGCAATCGCAGACAACCGTGTCATATAAAACCATTTAACTTTGTAACTATGCTGCTCATCCCTCCAAACCAACCAGGAGCGTTTTCAGACCCTGCTACAGTCCCTTAGGCAGTGGGACCAATAAATACACATTCCACACTCAATCAGGAAAGCCCATCTGCCCCAAGAAAAGAAATAAACACAAAGACAAACCCTAATGAGGCTGAGATCAGTAAGTATCAGAGCTGTCAGCTCTTCTGCTGGAAATGAGCTTTCTACTTGCAGTTGCACTGAATGTCATCCACACACAAAAAAAGACACTGGTGCTGTTGCACAGGTATGTATTACGTATTCCACACTTTGAGGAAAAACATGACATGGCTTTTTAAAGTATCTGGTTTGGAAGTTGTTGGGAATTTGATTTGCTGCCCAAGAAAAAAATACTTTTCTGGTTTAGCTTTTTAAAAAAATCAAATTTAATTTATTTTTGGTGATGGGAGAGGAGCAGATACTTTTTAAGGGAAAGGTTAAAATAAAAAGATGCTGTCTCTGGGGATTTCCAGCTAGATGCAAAAAATATTTTTTTCCACTAAAAGGTAAAATGTTTGATCTATTCCTTGTTTGGTTGTCTCTCCCTCTCCACTCACTCAGGATGCTGAGCACCACGCAAGCCCAGTCTGTGCCCTGACCTGGCCTGGCTCTGCAGAGCCTGTGACAATGTGCCTGACATGGCTGCACACCTCGTCCTCCCTGGCAGAGGAACTCACAACACTGGTTTTGCTCAGAATGCCCACATGCTGTTTCTAATAAAACCTGGTCTCCTTCCTTTTGATGCAGATGACAGGAACTGGTCCTGGTTTAAGTCACCCAGCCAGAGAGCACACACCACAACTGGCCCATGATAACTCTGGAACTGGAGAGAGGGACTCAGGAAGCAATAAATCAACTCTGCTGAGTTATGACATTGGTGACAAAGAATGGTTTCTCCTCCAGCAAGCCCTGCTGAAGGTCCTTGGTCTCTGAAGTCACTGTAGGGGCTGGGCTGGCAGGCCCCACAGTGGAGCAGACAGTGTTTATTTGTCCTATATGCACTCTAGAAACAACCAGTGCTGCTGTGGATGGTTCACATACAAGCCTAACAAACAGCATCAATAACACTGAAAAATTATTACTTTGATAGCATTTTGAGGCCCCACTGAAAGTTCATATGTCACTACACTAGGAATATATAGCTTCCTAATAGCAACTGGTTCACTCCTAAACAGGGAAGATCAATGAAGAGTAATGGAGGCAGCCAGGGCAGAGAATGGTGGAAAGATGTCCAAGGTCACACAGCAGCTAGTTGGTTCACCAGTCCTGGTTCAGTGTGTTATTGCTGCTCTTCATTAATCCCTCTATCATTATTCACACTAGAAAAGTATCTTTGAATCCTCTAAAATACTATTTGACCATTAAATCATGTGATGGAGCAAAGGCAGGACCAGTGAGACTCAGGGAAGCCAGGACCTGTGTCTCGAAAAGCTACATCTGGTAGAAGCAGCCCCTCTTGCAAATGTGTTCCCAGAGGAGGTGCAAGCCTGGTGCTGGCTGGGAAACATCTGAACTTCTAATACACTTTGAGCAACCACATCCAACAAACGTAATTTTTCACTACAGCCCCACAGTACTCCCAGGAAGGAAGCACTGTGACAGCAGTAACTCGTCACCCATTCACTGGGCAGGGAAAGGAGCTGGGACTCCGGGCTGCCAGGCATGTTTTCTACTTGAATTACCTTCCTACCCTGATCAAGTAACAAGAAGCCCATATAGTGCTGTGTGGCATCAGAGGCTTATCCACACGGGGGGTCTGCAGCCAGAATGAGGAATCTGACTGGGTGGAAACACTACAGAAGGGGGGCTGCACACAAGCACAGAGCTGAGTGGCTTCCAGAACTCAGGGTGATCCCCTCTGCACTCCCCTTACTGAAAACCTGAAGGTTACCTGGTCTGGGCCAGTGCAACACACCCTGGCCAAGCTGTGCAGAACATGGCTTCCTCCAGGGGCAAAGGCAAACAGACCATTTGTTCAACTTTGTCTAGATTGTCTACAGACTCCAAAGCAAATAGCTAAGCCTGCATCTTGTAAAAATGTCATGTCCCCCTGTTTAAAAGAGATTTCTCTGTGATATTTGCTCAGACCAAAGGTAAAGTCACGCCAGCGAAACAAACAAGAAAGGAGAAGGAAGGCACACAAAGCAGTGAAGATTAAGGACCAAATCTGCACTGGCAAATGGAGGCTGTTGGATATGGTCACGTCACCTCCCTCCCTCTCTTCATGCATCAAGTTATTTGTGGCTGAGGAAAGAGACCATTTTAACAAGAGCCTCCCAGGGAAGCCTGGTCTCAGCCTACAGTGTGTGATGTGATCTCTCTTGGCCACACAAGATTCTCTTGTGGAGCAAGGAGGTTAGGATGTGTCTTGTCTGCTCTGGAAGAGGCTATGGTGTGCAAATCCATGCACAGCACACCAGAGCTGGGAGTCCCTCCAATGTCCTGAACAGCTTTCAGAGGGGGGATGGATGGTGCTGATCTCCTGGGAAAGGTGGCAGCATCTGCAAGGCGGAGCTGACCAAAGGCTCTGCAGATCAGGACTGCTTTCCATTCCTGCTGCTCCCATTACAGAGATTCATCCACCACTGGGAAGTGAGTTGTGGATTTCCCCTTCAATCCTGTCTGCTCCACAGACAGTAGAGGATAAATTGAAGAAATCTGACACCACAGAGAAATTTCCAAGGTGCCATAAACTCCAGTGTGGGTTACATGTTGGGTGAATACTGGTGAGAAAAGAGGTGTAAGGGGAAAGTGCTGTGATGTTGCAAATGGCAGATACACAATGTGCAACTGACCCCAGACAGAAGCAGTTCCATCAGTTCAGGAACTGTTTTATAAAAAATTTTAAAAGCAAGCACATGGGCAGATAGAGATGTAGAAGAGGCACCTCTATCCCTCAGGAACTGCTGGCTCCTGTCCATGGGATTTTCACAGAGCACTTCTATCTCATTAAAATCATTTCTTCATGGGCCATGAAATGATTTTCCATGCATGGAAAAGGTTCGTAATGCTCTCAAGCTCTGAGCTAAGGAACACACTGAGGATGGATGGCTTAGAGAAGTCGACATTACACCTGGCCCTAAACAGAAAAATGGGAGCAAGATCAAAACCATCAACTCTGTGGTACCCTGAAGGAAGATGCTGAAAAAAACCAACCTCAGTGGCAGCATTTGGGATCACCAGGCAGGCATCACTTATCCAGCTGTGGCTGACACGGTCCAGAGAGCAGCTGCAGCTTGCTTCCCACAACAGAAGCCCCTCCCTTGCCTCACCCTTTACCAGCATTTTAGGGTGAGCCCTCCCCAAGGAGGGAGCACACCCAGCTGCCTCAGCAGGGTGACAGCCTTCCTTCCCCTTGGGGTGCACCTGGCTCTGAGCCCCTGTGTGTCCTCTTGGGCTGGGGGTTGGCAGTGTTGGACACAATCCGGAGCAAAAGGGAGGGAGCTGCTCCACACTCAGAGCTCCTCTCCACCCCTTTCAGCCATCTTCACTGCAGAGCTAAAGGCTGCTTTGCCTGCTTTGCAGTGCCCTGGGGCTGCAAAGCTCTTAAGGCCGGAGCCTGGGCCTGGTCTTCAGCTGCTGAGGCTCCAGGAGTCTTCAGCCACCTGGAAAAAGGGGTCTAAATGCTGCTTATTTGGAGAAGGCACAGGTTGGAGGAGTGTCTCTTCCCCATCCCCTACACAAAAGGAGGATGCTGATGTCCACTCCCTTGTGCTGCTTGCCAAACCCTTTCTCCCCCCTTCCAGCTCTTTGCTCCTCCTTCTGACTTTTCCTTTTTGAGAGGGTTGGATCAAGAAACACAAACACTTCTGATCAGCTTGTAGTAAAAGAAGCACAGTATTTTAGCTTCAAGAAACTTTGGAGAGGCTCACACAAGGCTACAATTTGGCTTGCATTCCAAAAGCCAGGCTACAGAAAACCCCCTTTGAGATAATTTTACTGATACCTGGGTTACTTCTTCTCCCTTTCTGGCAGGAGGCTGCAGCACCAGAAAGTGTCAATTTACTCTCTCTGTTGGGCCAAGAACATCCCTGGTACAAATTTATTGCTCTTAATAGGGCTGGGCCTTTAATTCCTAGCACATACTTGTGAAGAATTTTGGCTTGTCACTGAGGGGTAGGAATTATTTTCCTCTCTACAGGTACAGGCAGGTCCTCCTTTTGCTGAGGGCTCTGCACATCCCAAGAAGAGCATTACTGCAGTGCTCCTATAAAGAGAATATGAAAACCTCATAAGCACCTGCTTGTGCTGAAAGCCAGCAGCAGAATGGCTGCTGTTCAGTACATGGGATTTTTTCTTCTTTGTTTCCCCCTTTTTATTGCTCTTCTACTAGTTGAAGTGCTACTGTGGGATCAATCTGCTCCCAGTCCCTTAGGGAATTAGACAAAGGAGTAAAAGGTTCCTATAATGAAGATAGGGCACTTTTGCCATTAAAGTCACTAGCAGATGAAGCTAGGACTGTTTCACAGCAGATTTTATGATTTCTTCCCATTTGTAAAGGAATCTGGTTTAAATGCTTGTCATGCTCAGCTGACTGGGGTTCCTGTCATGCTCCTCTGTGGACAGTGCTGATGTTCTCACTGCTGCAAAAGCTGCTGCTGGTGGCTCCCCCTCACTGATGGGGCAAGTGGCCACCAACAATGGCAGCTCATTAAATGTTATTCCCTGAGAGAGGCTTGCTGATGACTGGAAGGAATCTCCCTCCTGCATTCCAGCTCACTCAGTGTCTGCAGGGCAAATCTGGGCTGATTGCAGATCTTTTAGCAAAAATCAGCCCAAAGGAAAGCAAAGAGCAGAAATGAGCCCAGTGCCAGCATGTGCCAAAAATCCAGACTGCTGGCATGTCCCTGGCAGTGCGTGTGGGAGAGATGAAGAGACCTCTCTGAGCAAATGTCCCTCTGCAGCCCAGAGGGCAGCCAAGCTGGCCAGGCCAGCAGCTGTGCTCACTGCTCTAACAAACAACACCTGAGAGCACAAACAACAGGGATCACTGAGGGATGCAATTCCCATAAGTACCTCAGGCTACAGCTTCCCATGGAAATGACAGGGGTTCAACCAGCAGCAAAAGGCTCTGATACTGCAGTTCCTTCTGTAAGGGGGCCTCTGCAGCCAGCCTGGCAGCAGATGCAGTTGCACATTACCACTGAGGCACCTTGAGGGCTGTGTCCAGTTCTGGCCCCTCAGTTTAGGAAGGATGTTGAGATGCTTGAGCGCACCCAGAGGAGGCAACGAGGCTGGTGAGGGGCTTGGAACATGAGCCCTGTGAAGAACAACTGAGGGAGCTGGGGCTGTTTAGCCTGGAGAAAAGGAGACTTAGGGGTCACCTTATCTCTCTACAAGTTCCTGAAAGGTGGCTGTACTTAGGTGGGGGTTGGTCTCTTTCTCCAGGCAGCAGCTGACAGAAGGAGAGGACACAGTCTCAAGCTCAGCCAAGGGAAATACAGGTTGGATATTAGGAAAAGGTTTTTTATGGAAAATGTGATAAAGTGATAAAGTAATGGAATGATCTGCCATTCCAGGCAGGTGGTGGAGTCATCATCCCTGGATGTGTTTCAAATAAGATTGGATGTGGCACTTGGTGCCATGGTTTAGTTGAGGTGTTAGGGCATAGGTTGGACTCGATCTTGAAGGTCTCTTCTGACCCAGTGATCCTGTGATTCTGTGTGATTCTGTAAACTTCATCCCAGTTTGAGCAAATTCCCATTTTGACATCTTTCTCAATAATACTAGTAACTTTCTTGTTGTTATTTTGAAATCAGCACCATGAGCATACAGTGGCTTGCAAGCTCAGGTGAAAGAGGGGATATTGTTTCAGTCCCTCACATTTCTGAAATGTGAACAGGAGATGCAGATTGCTTTTCTTCTGCAAGGAATAAAACCCAGACTCCATGATGAAAAATCCTCTTTGGATTTCAGCTAATGAGTGCCTCAGCTTCATCAAAGCTACAAAGGAGGACATGTGATGGTTGGAAAAGCCCAAGTTAGAACCTATGGAAGAATGAAAAATTATGAAAATTTAAATGTCTGTCTTTACCCTCCTATAAAACTCTTCTGTACTTGACCATTATGGGTCACTTGTGGGTAAGTATAATAAAAATGGTCACTATTCTTACAAAAGAAAATTATGCTTACTGGAGGTCCCCAGTCCCCAGATCTGGGGGCTTGGCACATCTGACCCTTTCTCTAACAATCCATTTCTGCTTTTTGTGACTCTGCATGCCAAATGATGTTTTGTGTACATCTGGGAGTCTACACGGACACTCAACAAACCATTTGCCTGAGGCCTTCATTTCATGGGTACTATGTGAACTGGTCTCCAGATAGATGAGGTTGCAGAGGTTAAATAGCTAGTTACAGTATATAAAGTTTATAGCCACTGTGACTAGATGAAGCTTTTCTCTTCTTTTAAGTGCTTTTCTCTTTATGGAAAAGAGAAAGATGACTGCAGCCACATCCTAGCTTTATAGCATAATCCTATTTTAATGGTAATAACATACAAAATCCTTCCTACTTTACATCCAACCACCTGCACTGCACTTCTGTAGCAGTGAGAGATGCTGCTCAGCACACAAGGGAGACTTGGTGCCTGCGTCTTGGCAATCTGTCTGACCTAACCCCCCTAACAGTCTTCTATTTCAGACTGCTAGTGAGATGAGCAAGGCTAAATGCAGTGGAGATCCAGAACCTGGCCCAAGAAATTGAGTTCTACAGGTAATTTTTCCTTTATTTTATCAATTGTGTACAGCAACAATGTCCTTCCTGCTGTGACTTAGTTTTCTACCAAATTTCATCGAGAAGGTATTTGGAAGATGATTGATTGCATATTTCATTTCATAAAGCTAAGAATACTTCATCAAATAAAGAAAATACCATTACCAACGCTCTATGCTGGCCCTAATGGAGCTAAATAGTCCCAGGCAGGTAGGGCCATAATTTCTTTCTCCATCATGCCAGGAAATGCTGTCTCTAGTGCAAGTTGGGTACATCCCAGGAGGAATGATTCCTCCAGGGGCTCACTAGTTTGGTGACCTATTCCTACCCACCATCTTGTCCTTATGTGCTCTAGGGCCGAAAGTGAGGAATGACCCATGAGATAGTCAAATCTAATTCCAACCTTGGTGCAGTCTGGAATTCCTACTAACCATCTTCAGCCATCTCCTCCATGAAAAGTGGGGTTTTTTGATCATGATCCCTCTGTGCTCTGCCACAGGCATGTCCCAAAGCAGTGGCTGTGCACTGGACCATCACATGCTCTCCTCTGTAAATAGATGTGAGGAAGCAAAGAATTGTGAGGCAGGAAATGGCCACTTGGGCCAATGAGCCTGGCCCTTTAAGTTTATCTCCAATGCACCTCCTTGCTTTGTCTTTGCATCTGCAAATCTCCTTTCTCCTCATAAAAATGTCTAGCTGTCTCTTAAACCCATTCAAACTATTTGCTTAAGTGACCTAACTTGGCAGCAACTCTACAGCACTTGGGCAGGCCTGAGTGACATAATGCTGCCAGAATCCCCTGTTTATTTTTCATGTTGCCTGCAATCCTGCCATACTGGGCTAGGCTATAGCAGATAAACAAGTCCTGTACAGCCCACAGGAGCCATACATGGAAAACTCAAAGCTACCACAAGTGGCAATGCTGACTCAGCATCCAAAATGCTTCCCATGAAATAACTCAGGAGCTGGCCTCTTTGGAGCTTGTGCTCATGGAAGAGCCATCTCTGGGTAGAGTTCTGAATTGGCTTCAGCCTGTGTTCAAGAACAGATGGGAGAGTTCCTGCCACTCTCCCATCTAAACTTCTCTAAGCATATTGAAGCATCTTCCCAAAAGGCAGGTAGCTAATTTTAAACTTATGTACAGTTATGTAGTAAAGATTTTGTGAAGATTAGCTGGCTTTTCTGCTGCTTATAACTCTTCTTAGGAATGTCATTCACTTGCTTGTTCTAACTCCAGAAGAGCACTGCCTTTTGGTTCACTCACTATGGTTCCTTCCACCCAGTGAAAGACCAGCTTCACTCATCTGCTCAAACCTAGTGTAACTCTGCCTCCCACTGGAGTTTACAGTGGATAATTTGTTTCCCTGCATCTGTTCTTAAATAGCTGTTTCTGAAGCTGCTGAACACACACTACCCCACAAGAGGCAAGTTTCAATTGATGCAGCTGATGCTGTGTATTTATTCCTATCAATCCCATCCAGTGCTTTTCACACATTTTTGCTTGGCAGCACCCCCAGTTCCCAATGTGGGACTGCACACCTCACAGCACAGTGGACTGAAGCCAGGGAGATTGTCATCATATTTTCCTAGCTACCCTTCCTGGGAAAGATCCCAATCTGAAAATCATAATCACAGAATAAACTTTATCAGAGGACATGGATCCTGATCCACATGCACCATTACATGTGTACCAATGGTTACATATAATGCCTAAAGCCTTAAAGTCACTGAAATAAACACTACAACATCCAGCCTTCATTCTTTTGTTGGAGTTCATACTCTGGAACCTGTTGTGAGCAGCTAGTACAGTTCTTCATCAGCTGCCTGAGCATTTTTCAGCTGAACTGCAGCAGTGGGAAGGCAGGAATAAAAAACCTCCAACTGTAACTTTTCCATATACACTGTATTCTTAGGTTACAAAGTAATTCTACATATTCATATAAATGTAGCCTCACTAAGGCAAAGCACCATTGTTATTAAAACTTTCCTGGAATATTAGGATTTCTTCAGTTCTGGTTATTTTCAAGATTCTGTGAATGGCCGGCCCATGGAAAAATCCCTTTGGTCTTGATATAAATCCCATTCTCATAAACATTTTGAAATGCTCCTATTCTAATTCTGCAAATAAGAACAGACATTTAAAGCATGTAGAAACAGAATCAGGTTTTTAATGAGCCTTTTTGCTCCTCTCTAATTACTTTTTGTAGCACTTTAAATGACAGGGTTCCTGATGTAACCCTTCTGCAATCTCTAAGAGACTATTGTGATTTGATTTTTTTGTTTAATATATTTTGAGCACCGATCATGTATTTTATATCTAATGTTACTATCCATCTACAGGCACGTGCCAATTTGTTTTTTCCTCCTGTTCTTGGGCACACCTATGACTGGTAAGACAGAAGGCCAGATCCTGCTCTCCCTGGAAAGCTTAGTTCTGGCTCATTTAATCTGATCTGTAACAAAACTTATTTTCCATTTTCCCATCTGACTCCTTCAACTGTTTAAGTCCCCTATGTGTACTGGGTTGTGCTGACTTTTGATGATTTTTTTACCATCAGTCTGTGTACAGAATGTTCTGTATTCAGAGACATATATGCAACAATGCAAAATACATTTCTCTGTTGAAAAGTAAATCCCAGTTTGTGAGAGACATTATTTGCTGTCACATCAAGCTTTTCCCATAAACTGCATTTCATTTCACCCTGCATTTGCATTCACTGCACCCTGCCTCCTCCTCAAAGCTCGCATTCCTCAGCAGCTTGACATCAGCTAATGCTCTATCAAAGGATGCCTAACCCCCAATTAACTGTGCACAGGGGGATATGAAAGCTCTCGAGAAGACTAACACAGAGCTGGGAGTCCACTGCCACAAGCCTGAGCAGCCCCAGCCTCCCCACATCTTTCCCACAGTTGGAGAGCTGCAGCTGGTGCCACCCTTCCACTGAGCCCAACCACCCCAGGATGTGTGGCTGCTCCCCCATGTGCAGCTGTGGCTGCTGAGCCCACGGGGCAGCAGTGACCAACCCAACCAAGGCTCACACACTCTGCCAGCTCACTGCACTCAGACAGCTGGAGATTACACAGAGAACAAAAAGAAAGACAAACCTACAAGAGAAAACTGAAGAGAAGTCCCCAAGCAATGGCTGTATTGGAGTATTGCTCCTCCTGTTTCCATACCACCATTTTTCACTTGCTTCTCTGAGTATTTTAAAGCAGAAATCTGATCTGCCCATTTGGGTTCAAAACAGGCCAAGTTCCTGCTCTAGCATTGCTTGTGTTTGATATCCAAATTGGCATGGGATGGAGGCTGCCTTCCACAGCAGGGGATCTGAGCACCTCTTGTTGATTTAAACATCTCGTCCACTTTCATGGAGAACTGTCTGTGGTTTCACATCCTGCACAACCCAACTGCCACGGGCTAAAAGCAAGGGACAGCCTGGGAGAAGGGAACAGCTTTCACAGAAGACCTGGAAAATAAGAGAGGCTGACTGTGCCTGGTTGGTACATGCTTTTTTCTGATGCTGGCAGATAAATCACTGCCCTCTCATATCCCCATGGCAGGTGTGTACAGAACAGCTGTTCTTTGGGCTCTGTTGCCCTGTAATGGCACATGTATGTCCTACCTACACCCCTGCCACAGCTGCTGGGAAATAAATCTCTTAACCCACTGGAAGGTGGATTCCCCCATTGTGTCATGGGGAGAGGTATTTTCATGGTGAGGGGATGGGAGGAAATAGGGCTTTGCAACCAGAAACATGCAGAACAATATTCAAAGTTACAGTCCTGTCTTGCCATCCAGATGTTTCCAGAGACACCAAACCACTGCATACCAAACTCAGGGCTTCTCATTCCCACCAGACAGGCACTGCATGAGGAAAGGATATGTGCTCTGTTTAACCTCATTTATTCCTTAGCAACCGAAAGCTCCCTGTATTTTCCCATCTTGGAGGCTTATGTGTGGATCCCCATTCAGTGACATTCTCCCACCATGAATGATTAAGGAATCTGAATCTTTAAAAATTGCCAGATCCCATTTCTATTCCTAAATACAGCCCTATAGAGAGAGATAAGCCTGGGAGGCCTGGGGATTTTAGTTTATGATCCCTTTTTATGGGGCCAAGAAGCAGTGCTATGAAAAGGAGGTCTGAGGCCATTTCTCCCCTCTGTGCCTGTGCTTTGCAGAGATTTATGCAAACATTTTCTTGTGCTTTACCTAGCTGTGCTGTGTTTGCTGGGAAAGCAGCTAGGGTCTTGTCCTGGGATGTATGGCCTAGACATGAGCCAGGTCTTGGAAGGTAAATTCAGCACTGGCCAGTGCTAATGGGAAGCAAGGATTAACATCTTAATCCCTGATGTAGCTGTGCCACCAGCAAAGCCAAGACAGTGGGCAGCTACCTCAAGGTGGAATGAAATTCAAGACTGGTTTGAAAAGGCTTCTCCTGAGAGAGCTGCCCATAGCCTTGCTTTCCTATTTTGGGAATGAGTGGGATTTTGCCTCTCATTCTTCAGTAAATTACTTTTATCTGAATGAGAGCAAGTGTGGAGTGGTAACTTCTTTGCAAGCTCTGTTCTGTGCAGGACTTTCCTTCCCTAATACAGCTCTTGAGGACAGGATTATTTTTGTGGTTTACTTCACATACCTGCAATATTTTCTTTCCTGCACAGGGCTGAGTGTACTTGTTTAAATTTATGCTCAGGACCAACTCAAAGATCAGTCACTACACATCAGGTACATAAGTTTCACTGTCTCATTACCTGTATTTTCCTGAGAGGAGGTGGGATGACAAACCATGGAACAGGAGGGAACAGCCATGGAACATGGAATGCCCTTAGCAGTGCTGCTTGACCTTAGAACCTGCAGGCTTAGGGATAGGGGAGTGTAACCAGCAGAGTCAGCAGCTGGAATTCAACTGCCCCAGCAGGAACTGAAAACAAATGAACGGACTAACTGAAATATACCTACCCCTGATCTCTCTCTGAATCAACACCGTGCTGTTTACAGTAGTGTATAATAATATTGAATCAAGATTTGCATGGGACAATTTCTATGCCACAGCACATGATAACTTTGCAATAACTTTTTTTTTTTCAGTGATGCAAAAACATTTACTTTAATGATAATGAAAATAAAGTCAGTAAAATCCCTTTGTCTTGTTGTTTTGATCAGATAAACCATATCTACCAACTGTTAGAAGGAGGATTAACTTGGGCTGACATTTTTTTTAATGTACTATGAGAAAAGCCCTGGGGCCAAAACATTTACAGGCCAGGTTTTAGTGTATGTTGATCTAATAGTTTCGCTGAAGAAAATGTCTTTAGACCTGGCAGGTGTGTATTGGTTTTCATTACTTCAAGTGTCTACTAGCAAAGTTTTAATTAACACAGTTGTCACAAAATATTTTCAGTGGTGCAAGAGTGAGGAACTCCAGAGCAGGACTCCTGGGCCCTCTTTCCAGCTGCTGAAGTGGGCACAGCAGACAGGGCTGTAGTAGTCTTGCCCAACTATCCCATGGCTCTCAAATTGGTAGGACAAGCTCTCCTCCATTACCCAACCCTCATGTACTATTTGCAAGACCCCAGTCCTGCTGTCAGGTACTGAAGAAATTGTCTCTGCTCTGGACTAAAGGGAAATACAGGACAAAGGAGATGGACAGACTTGGCTGAAGTCTCCCAGCAAGTCTGGGACAGAACCAGCACAGGCCCCCAGGTGTCCCTAGACTTATTCCCATGACCTAACCATCCTAAGCTGGCTATTTGCCTCTCCCCATGCCACCTGGGCAGATGCCCACTTTTGAGAACTATGGAAGAAAAGGGAACAAGCTTAGCAAGCTGCTTGCCTACTACAAACATAACAGGAGAAAACACAGCATTTGCTTTGCCTCTTATCAGAGACGTTAGGCCACAAGAGATAAGGTTATTAGCAAAAACATAGCACTGGTGCTCTAGTCACATAGCAGAGGAGATAGGCCACTTATCTTATCAGCTCCTTTATGAAGTCTCCCTTACTGTTATTATAATTTTCTGATAATATTATATACAAAATTGATAGCATTTTATTTTTCCTGGACAGGTTCTTTTCACTTGCCCTTTTCTTAACAGGTTGTCTTTTTTCCTCCTGAAGTAAGCGGACTTCCCCTCTGAAGTCCTGAGTTTGGCTGCTCCATTTTGCCTCTTTTAGATCCACTTTAGATTGCTTCAATTGCACTTTTACAGCCCTTTGTCTTCTGCTGCCTCTCTTTCTACTGAGACGCTGCTCTGCATCTCATTTTGACAGTGAGAACAGTAAATGGGATGATTTGTCCTTCATCCAAAGCTACTCTTTGTCTGATGAGCATTTATTTATCATGGATGGTACAGTCCTTTTGTGTACTTGGGAAAGAGCAATTTCATGATTTAGCTGTGCATTTCCATGGGATCCCCCATTATTTTGTCCCTCTGCAGTGTTCTGAATGTTATGTAAAGGTTTGCTTTTATCAAATTTAATGAAATTGAAAGAATCAGTGATCATCAAAGAGCTCTCTGGTGACTGGCTTGTAAAGGCAAGCTCCTTGAACAGTCCCTGCTGTAGGCTCATTTTTTCGACATTAAGGTTCACAACCTTGAGAATGTAAAAGCACCTTCATGCAGACAAAAATTAGACCCTAAATTATGAAGTGCTGATCTTATACCTCTAAAATTAGTGAGAGATTAGTCAGACGTTTCAAAGGGCACAGGGTCAGGCTCTACCAGAAAAACACAGTCACCCTGATTTACTGTGCACGTTTTCATGGGACAGCCTTTGAGATGCAGCGAAGATCTCAACATGGCCAAATGGAACAGTATATAGAGCCCCCCTCCTCAGAACCATCTGTATGCTCCTTATTGTGTCCTGCACAGTCAAGCTGAAAATTTGGGTCGTTACCATGCAGATTATAACTAATTTCATACATATGATTTTGAAAGAGATCACTTTACAGGGCCTTTGCACAGGGATTACTTGCAATCCTCCTTGAGGGGTGATCTCAAAAGTTTTTTCTCAGTATGATAGATTGATTTTTCTTTTGGCCATTTGTGATGATTAAAGCAGAGATCTTGACAGGTCCTCCTACAGAGTCAAGTCCTGCTTCTGGAAAGATGGGAGTTGGCATCTGGTAGCCTGAAACTGGGACAGGCATTTTAAAAGCCAAACACTTGGCCAGGCATTAATTCAGACTGTCTGGATGGGACAACGTTTGTCTGCCCGTGTGGTTCTCATATGCATCGTTTCCAGGAGTTGTCCTTCCTAGAATAACATAAAACTCTGATGCTGTTTGGCTGCCTAAGAGCACCTCAGTGGAGCAGCGCATGTTGTCTTAAATAATTCCTAATTCCTTCCTTTTTGTGGTGTTATAAAGCCTTGTGTACACTGCTCTGGCATTGGGCCTCTGCCTTGGAACCTGGCAAGAGGCTGCATTATTGTGCTCCTTAGGGGATCAACAGCTTGGCACACCGTTGTGTTTTCTGAATCTTCATCAGTATCTGCTGCAATGTTTTCCTTCTGTGATATCCAGCTACATTTAAGAGCATGTGTGAGTCCCATACTTATGGCAACCTTAACATTAACTGAAAAACACAGAGCAAGATTTTTTTTCTACATCAACTAAGTTTTTCATTTATTAATCAAGAAAGGGCCAGGCCCTGCCCAAGAGCAGAGCTGGGCTATTCTGGCTGCATTGGCTGCAGTGCTCACCACTCATTTTACAATCCAGCCTGCTTCCTTTTCATTCCAGAAAAACCACGCAGCCCTCAAAAGCTTGACTTTGTCAGTGGACATTCTCCATAAAAGCTGCCTTGGTTTGTGATGGTATAATACTGGATCATTTTGTCTGTGTTTCATAAGAAGAGCTTATTTATAAAAAACTGCTAAAAAGAGTGCAAATGCTTTAAGTAATGTATTTTATACCTATAAATATGGTATATTATGAATGGATATGACCAGGTGAGAGGAAGTTGTCACAGAATGTTTTGGAGGGCCTCTTCAACACTACTTGTAATCACTGTCCACCACCAACTGCCCTATCTGTCATTTACTAACAACTTACTTTGCATGTATAAGTGGAAAATACAAAATACAACTGGATTTTCTTTTTGGTGATAATCTTGCAGTCTGAGCAATCCTCTACTCTAACTTGCTGGATCCCCTCAAAGATCCCAAGACACACAAATAGGAACAACAACTCTGACCTGTTTCTGTTTTCACAGCCCAAATCACAACCTTGCAGCAAAATAAGTCTGAAACACCAAGCCATTTGGGGGACTTTTTCAGATACAGAGAGAAATCCAGATAACCTGGAATACACAGGTCAAAACTGACTTACTAAATTTACAGACAGGTCTGAGACAATCATACGTTTCCTGGTTTGAAAGTGTAAGTAGACTGTGAAGTGACATCTGAAGAAGACATCTGAAATACAGTGCAAGTCCTTTAACTGTCAAAAGTACTTATTTACCTGATAGTGATGCAACATCAAAGTTTCTTAATACAAACTGAACTACAGATCTCTTTTCACTGTAAAAAACAGTAGGAGAGGGAAGCACAGTGGCACTACTTGGTGGAAGAAGCCAGCAGCAGTGGGTGCTCAGGGGCCTGCCAGGCCAGCTGCCTTCTCTACGGGGCAAAGGAGCTGAGGGTCTTGGTGTGAAAACACACCCACACAATCCCTGTGAGTCTGTGGTATTTTGGTCTCTAGTGAAAGCTGAATCTCTTTGACTCAGCTGCAGAAGCACTTAGGAGTCGTGTGGGAGTCCCCCAGAACACATAACAAATCATGGAGTAACAAAGGGAATTAAAAGGTAGTAATATGATACACAATTTAAGAACATGGATTAAATATTGAATTAAGCCCTACTCCCCATTCAGCCAGTCTCTTTGCTATAAAATGGCACTGAGGGCCAAATTCTGCTCCTGCTTTAATGGGAATGAGGAGGAATTGCTATGGAGTTATGTCAGAACAAGCCTGAGATGGTGAGAGGAGCCTGAAGCCAGGGCAGCAACGCGGTCAGAGCATGCCCAGGAGGGGATGGGGTGGACAGAGCTCCTGACACAGTTGTCAGGGTAGGCAGACAGGCCCTAATTGGTCTGATCTGATTACTTTTTCCAAAAGCTTTGAACTTTGCACAGGATGCCTTGGGCCTGCCTGCAGAAGCTCTGCTCTGGTGGGGAATTAGCACAATGGCTGGGCTGACCTCCCCCCACCCCAATTGAATGTTATTATCTAACAGGCAGTGGTTGGTGATGAATGACTGACAGGTGGGATCAGCTGATGGCAATGGCTGGGGATGGTACACATGCACTGCGATTTTACCAGACTATAATGTGTTCTGCAGTGGGCAAAGGATAAAGCTTGTAAAACATTTGTTTTAAGTCTTAAAATATCAAATTCCTCATAACTATGGGCTTCCTAAAACTGGCCCTGGTAATTACAAGTGTTGAGCCATGAATAATTTCACGCTAGGAGGTGCATTAATTTTAACCTCCTCCCTCCTCCTCCAGACATTGTGAAAGCACATTACCAGTGAGGACAAGTTTATGATCTTATCCAAGACAACTGGTGCAATAATATGAAATGAAAACCAAGACAAAAATGTCATTGTCTGCACACACTGTACAAAGGGATCCTGCAGAAAGCTCCCTTTCCAGCCTGAGACCAAGAGTGCTCCAAAGGTGCAAGCAAGATTTATGGAACATTTCCAAGCACATGGCTCAGACCCTGTCAGATCTGACTGTCTTCAGCCTGGTGTCTAGGGATTGTTTCAAGGAACAGGGAGGAGTTTTGACATCCCTATGTTTTGATTGTCCCTATGAAGATTTTTATTTAAAATCTTCAACCATGCTTGCACAAAAATCCACTGAGACCTGGGACCACGTTGATCCCAATGTAGCATGCTTGGTCCCAAAACAATCACCTGCAGTCTGGAATACTTGGGTTTCTAATCTCACTGTCATTAAGTTCAAGGCAGTGGCATAAGGATGTATTTGGCAAGCTCTCCCTGCTTAACATCTACATGCTTCTGTCTGATCACATTTATGACAGCAGCCCCATAGTTTCACAACTCACTCAGAAGTTACACCTCAGTCAGAGAGGAAACAGGCAAGTCTGGCTGGAGGAAAGATCAGAGATTTCTATCTTGGGCAGGGCACCCCACAGAGTATTTACCATTCAGGCTGTGTTGAGGCTGCACTGTCAACACCATCCTCAAGAAGGATGTATAATACAGATGTTAAACACCAATTATCCCACTAAAGATCAGGTAAAGTTAAATAATGGCAAGGGTGTGATGCTTAACATTGAACAAATTAGGGATGATATTCTCTGCTTAAGGTTCCCAGGTGCCCCTGTAGTAGCTCTCCCTCACTTTGTACTACATCAGATTGTGTGTGCTGTTACAGCAATGCTGGGTTGCGAAGTAAAAAATTGTCTTCATGCAGATTTGAAAGCCTTGGGGTTTTCTTCACAAACTCGGTGCTAACATGCTGACAATGTCATTCTCAGCTGCTTCTCAGTCCCTTCAGACTGAGTTAAATACCTTGAGCTAAATATATGAGTAGTCCTGGTTTGTATCAAGACATCACAATTCACAAGTCATTATTGTTGTTGGGCTGCACAAGGTAGAACTTAATTTCTATGTCTCATCTATGATCCTGAAAAATAATATCTTTGGGCACATTATTGATTGTGCCCTTTTTGTCCTTTATAACAGCATAATATCACTGAAGCCAGCTATAGGCTATTTTCTTGAAATTTTTCATGCTTCCTTTTTACTCTTGAAGAAAAATGTTATCAGTGTGTGACTACAACTAGGATGACATTTTCCTCTGGAAATCAAAGCACAACGAAAACTCTTTATCAGTTTCCCCATTCTCTTCAGAAATCTGTGGTAGCAGATGCCTTAAACTCTCTCGTGGGTGAAGGGGAAAGGTTGGATTACTGAAAAAACAAGGCAGGCTTCAGAGTGTGGAGGAGGCATTAGGAACTGCTTAGGATCTCAAACCTGCAACACCTTGAACCCATCACCAGCCAGAACCGTGATGGATGGGAGAGGATAAAGGGCAGTCTAGCTGACCCATGATGCCTTCCAGTGCCCTCCAAGAAACAAGAAGAAAAGAGATTCTTATCACTCTGTGAAAGAACAGAGGGGAAAATTATCATTAAAATGCCTTCCTAATAAAACTAACAAACAGGAACGTTTTTTTTCTTTCAAACTCCATTCTCTTATCCCTTCCCTACAAGCTTCAAGATGGCCATGACTTGAAGAATTTTAGTCTTTGAGTGAACCTTTCCTAAGTAGAGGTCACTTCCTTCTGCTTAGACTTTAGCTTTGTAAGACAGTCTTCTTTGAAAATCTCAAGAAAATAAATAATTTTATGTATATCTTTACAGTCATCAGTGCATCAAATCACTATGCAGAATTATGGTAACACACAGAATTAATATAAGTAATATAATTATGTATTTGTGAATGTGAATTCACATCCCACATCACCTGCCAGAGAATCACTGACGAAACATTAATGAGTCACTTCTCTGTTTGCTTTAGGTCTGGGAATTTTGCTGTCTCTTTGTAAAGTGCTCTAGGATGAGGTCAAGTAGTGGAGAAGTTAGCTGTGTTATGGAACCGAGGCAATTACAGACCTTGTAGCAAAGAATTTATAGTACAAAGCTGGCCATTGGAACTTAATTTCCTATGACTGCTTTCCCCATAGGTATTTGCAGCCATGCATGTTTGTGCCTCTCCCAACCAGCCAAAGAGATTTACAGGGCTCATGGAAATCTTTAGGAGTCAGATCTCCCCAAAAGGGACATGATGCTGCCAATGTGCTTTTACATCATATCTTTCTGGTGGTCACAGGGGCTGGTAGGATAAGGCTGCAAAACTTAGTGGATCTCAGGTTCAGTGTCCAGCTGCAGGGCACCTTGCAGGACTTGAAGTTCTGGAATCAAGAAATGACCTGTGGAAATTCACTTGTTACAGCCCAACACCCTATCCACACACTCTCAGCAGACAGCTGGGGAATAAAATCTCTTTTTCCCTGTTCCCTGAGAGCTGCATATAGGATTTGGAGCAGGAGGGCTTGGAAATAATTTTAAAAAGTTAATACTAGGATTCAGAGTATTTTGGAGAATCATATGTATCTCTGATTCTTTTCTGAATCCTGTGGGGCAAGTCTGAAGCCCAGGAACTGCTTAACAGCCAGTGCTGAACCTTTGTCAGGCAGGAGGGATAGTAACACAGACACTGTGTCTTTCTTTTGGCTATGGAGCTAGAAGTGTTTCCCAAAAGCTGCTGTAATGTGGTGCCCCAGGCTTTGCCTACCATGAGACATTGCACTACCTCCAAGGAACTGGTTTTGGGTGTGAAAAAAATTCAAGTTACACAGACATGCTGGCAAAAGGCTTTTCAATGTAACTAAACCATCAAAACCAGGCTCTTTGGCCTCTGTGCTGTCCATCCTCCAGCGCCTCAGCCCAGGCATGACAGCCCCTCTACCTGGGATAGCTGCTCCAGTGAGCCAGAGCAGAGACATCAGACACTATAAAATTGTGTGATTTAATGAGTGCCATGCATCACATGACTCAGGCCTTTAAAACAGCCTTGCTGCTGAGTGCCCGACATACTGAACCACCCCAGATCTCTTGTAAATCTTGTCTCTTCTCCTCCAGAGCCTGCTAAGTTCCCAGGATCACTGAAGGAACAGGGGTAGTTTGGAACCTTTCTGCATTCAGGGTTTATTCCTAATCCTGTTGGTTCCTATCTCACCATGACATAGCTTGGATCCCCCAAACATTCCAGTAATTCCTCCCTTTTGAGCAGGCAGCCGAGGCACTTCCTTGGCAAGCAGGCATCCCACATTCCTGGACTCAATTCCCAAGCTGTCTTGCCCACTCTTCAGGAATGGCTCCCTGCAGGGACTTATTTCCTTAAGGATGAGAGATTTTCATACTCTGGCAAGCTTCCCACTTCCTATCATCACATGTATCCTGTGCAAAGAGGGAGCAGAGAAGTGCAGGTTTCTTCTCGGTTGTTTTGAGTGCCCAGACACCTCAGGATGACAAGCAGGTGCTTGCAGAGTGTGTGGTCCCTTGCTCCAAGCTGGGACACTGCTGGAGCGTTGCTAGGGGTCCTGGGGAAAACTCTGCCTGAGCTGTGACAAAGCACAGGGAAGAGCCTTTCAGATGTGACATATTAAACTCAGGGGCCTGCTGAGAGGTGCTCCCAGGTTTGTGGCAGAGACCAGCTCCCAGCAGTTACCAGCACTGACAAAGCTGACGCATGAGAGCTCTGCTGCTATGTGAGGATATCACAGTTTCTAAGCAACTTTCTACCTCAAGCTCAGGCGAGAGTGTCTGAACATTAAGTTTTTCTCCAGGAACAATCACCAAAGGGCATCTGGGCTGAATTCACTCATCTCTGTGTTGTGTTGCCTTCTACCTTGGTGCCTTCTACCTTGTGCAGTCCAGCACAGCAGCACTTTGCATTTCATGATCTCCCCAGGCCTCTCCCTGACTGCCCAGAACTGTGCTGCTCACTTGCTCACTCACACAGCCCCTTTCCTCTCCTCTCCCCAGTGAGCTGAGACCTGTGAAATACCCCCTCACTGGGGCTCTAGCCACTACTCTCTTTATGAGCCAAAGGAACCTGCAAGGAACAGGATTTTTTCCAGTCCTATTTTCCAACACAGATGCACAGAGGTGCATACAAGTTCAGCACAAGTTATCGGGCTGGTTATCGCAGGTCACCAGCTGACAGGCTGCCTAGTTTAATTTCTGCCCCCAAATACTGTTAGCTACTTCTTTTCTCATTTGCTGTCCATCACTGGGCTCCCAGGGGTGCTGCCAGCATTTAAATATATTTTGCTATGAATTCTAGTTATTTAGGAAAATAAATTCCTTGCCATTACTGAAAGGCCCGGTGTTAATGTGATGGAGGCTCTGATTAACTCCTGTTCTGCCAACCTTCCTCTACACGAAATATTTCTGCCTGTTCCACACGAGGTGCCTGCGCGTGTTCAAGCAGCGGAGCCGCAGGTACAGCCCAGCAGTCCGCGGCACAGCCGCGCTCCAGCGCTGTCCCTGCTTCAGCCCTGTCCCCGCTCCAGAGCTGTCCGCGCTCCAGCCCTGTCCCTGCTTCAGCCCTGTCCCCGCTCCAGCGCTGTCCGCGCTCCAGCCCTGTCCCCGCTCCAGCGCTGTCCCCGCTCCAGCGCTGTCCCCGCTCCAGCCCTGTCCCCGCTCCAGCGCTGTCCCCGCTCCAGCCCTGTCCCCGCTCCAGCGCTGTCCGCGCTCCAGCGCTGTCCCCGCTCCAACGCTGTCCCTGCTTCAGCCCGGTCCCCGCTCCAGCCCTGTCCCCGCTCCAGCGCTGTCCCCGCTCCAGCCCTGTCCCCGCTCCAGCGCTGTCCCCGCTCCAGCGCTGTCCCCGCTCCAGCCCCGTCCCGGCTCCAGCCCCGTCCCGGCTCCAGCCCTGCTCCCCCTCCGCCGGTGCCCGGGCGCCCGCGGCGGCCGCAGCGCAGCGCACGGAGACACCTCGCGGCGAGCCTGTGACTACACAGGGTACCAGAGTCCCGCCCCGCTCCAGCCCCGCTGACCGAAGAGCCCCAGGCCATGGCCGAAGAGCAAAACAGAGACAACCCTGCAACAGCCTTCTGTTCTGTCCAGATAGGATGTAAAAGTAGTTTTCCTTCTTAACGCTGACAAAAGGAGAAGATGCAGGACACTGAGTCAGAGCTGAGGAGTTCTCCTGTGGAGAACAGGCCACGCAGATTTGTACTCCATCAGTATGCATCTGGCCAAAACCCTGGGACCTGCAATTTTTTTCCCAAAAGCGCTGAGGTGATCACCCACTATGTGGCCGGAGACAGAGCCTACTTGATGCCTACTGGCCGTGTGTGCATGTCTGCAGCATGACATGACAGAGACATGCAGAGTTTTCCTGTGAAAATGAGAGGCTGGCAGCCTACACTTCTGATGCTGAGGCACTATTGGAAGCTTGCTCTACTTGGGGGCTTTGGTTTCCTTGACTTGAAAACAAAGTAGTAATATATGACCTGCAAGGGTGTCATTATCATAGCAGAGACCTTGGAGGTCCTTGGAAGAGAAGTGCTGGAGAAATGCAGCCTATTAAAAATGCAGTTTTCTCTTTGCCAATTCTGTTCTGCTTCAAATAAAGGGGCTTTTGCAATGACAGCTGGGATGAGCTGGTTTTGACAAGTCAGAGTATGCAGGTATTGATGGAAGTTTTAAGTGAAACATGATGGAAAGACTACATGGTTTACAGTGATTTTGCCTTCCATGTCCAAGTGCTTCACCTTTCCTAGAAACAATCAAGGCAGTGAGCACTGAAGTGTCAAGAATCCATACCTGATTTCAGCAGGGTACCAGCAAGTCCAGAAAAGCACAATTGTCCAGACAAGTTCTTCAGCATATTCTCCCACTGGGCTTCCTGCTGGACAGCCTGGAACTGAGCCAGCCATGTCCTGGCTGATAATCTCTGCTCTTGTAACTCATTGCAGTTCTCAGGTAGTGAATTTATCACAAGGCATATTTTCACACCTACTTGCCATTCTAGAATTCTTTTTTTTTTCCTGCTAAAAATTCTTCTGATTTTATTTTAATTTTACACTGAGGGTGGGATTATCCTCCAAGGGTGACTGCCACACACACCTCCTTGGGAGCTGCCCAAAGCTGCCCAGGGCCAGCTGAAAGGCCAAAGCTGCATGTGTAGATTTTCCCTGCAGTGCTTTGCGGAATGCTGCCTATACTGGGGGCTCAGGCAGGCCCTGCCTCCCAGACCAGAGGAGAGGAGCTGGGAGGAGAGACTGAGTGCACCTCACCCCTCCTGATGTGCTGTAAGCGCTACACCGGATGCACCAGCTGGTTTCAGGGCTCTGCTGGCAAGTGCTGGCATGCACTTCAGCCTGCTCATGTGTGTGGGGGAAACCATCAGGAAGATCTCCTGATTTTATAGCATCAGATCACATTTGGGGCCACAACCTGTTCCAGTGGAGTTAAGGCAGAAGAGAAAGGAGATTTTGCCAATGTGTTAACTTTTAATTAAATCTTAATGCCTTAATTAAAGCAAGGAGGGCTTAATTAAGGACTTAGCTAAAATTTAATACTTTAATGGGACTAAAGACTTTAATTTATCACTGAGCTGAAAAAGAAAAAAGCATTAGGGCTCATTCTGAGATGCACATACACACACCAGCCAATTATGAAAGAATCCTGGAGTGTCAGGTTCATCCATCAGAGCATGCTGTGCACAAGGGCGAATCTGTGGTTGTTCACATTTCCAGGTTACCTGCCTAAAGCATAATTATAATTTGAGATCATTGTATTAAAAGGTACATGGTACCTTTGTCTCTTTCTAAAGACTCTTTTCTGAGCTGATGAAGCCCTTCCTCAGGGCTGTCTAATTCATGCTGCTGCAGCAGCTCAGGGATGAGGCTATAGGGGTCCTGGTGCACCTGCAGATGCCCAGGCTCTGAGCCCATGAGCTGCTCCTTTGGGGTGGTGTGTCATTTGAAGATGCCCCATCACTGGCACATGGCCTACAGCTCTGAGGACTGGACAGTTCCTGCCCACCATTACTGTGGCGACAGAATTGCTGCAAGGCATGTGGCTGGCTTTTAAAGGCCAGGCTTTCATAGAGCTCAGAGCTCAGCACCTCCCATCCTCCTCAGGTGGGATGTTTGTCAATATTTCTTGTGCCTGCAAAATATCAAGCCAAGCCACTGTGTCTCACTTTCAGCTTTTCAAGTGTGATGTCCTTACACAGTAACACCTGTACCTCACAAATAAGTGGGTTTTAAGGAGCTTCTGATCACAGCTTCTGAAAGATTCCCTACATGCACTAGTCTTTCAAAGGAGTAATTTCCAACCATGTGACTTTTCAAGTTCATAATCCAGTACACCAATTAATACAGTTACCTAGAGAGGAATCCGGATTAATGACAAGCACAGAAAATCTACCCTTTTACATTTCTTTACATTGTGGTTTTGCCCTGTAACATTTTCTGCAACTGATCCTGAAAATATTCTAAAAGGTCAGTAGGTATCATTGTGATTTTACCAGCAGAGAAGTTGAGGTATGAATGGGGCAGTAAATGACTAATCCAAGATCAGACAGTGATCTCACAGATATTTTGAAGACACTTCCCCATCAGGCAGTGTGCAGCTGCAGTCCTTTGAAGGGAATTGGAGCTTAAATAGAACCTTAGGTTGAGAAAACTCAGCCCTTCTCCTGGGTGTAATGTGATACTACGTGGGGCTTGGCATTTTGGTCAGACTGTCATTTCTTCAAACAGGAATCTGCCCAGCCTCTGGAGAAAGGACACATATGTTTCCTATAACAAGACTGTATGTTATTTTTTATATGCATAGGAAGGCTATAATATCTGAGAAGACTCATTACGTGCTAACCATTCATATCTGCAATTCTCTGTGGAGTCACATAGGCCTAATACATTAACTGCATCAGACACACGGAGGGCCAAAGCTTCATCTCTGTCCAAGGAGCACAGTGCACAGTGCCGCAGGACCGGCAGGTCAGGATGCAGAGACCCCTCTCTGTTTCTCTACCAGCCTTCATTAGGAGCAGAACAGTCCCTCAGGAACCCCAGCAACACTTAAGGCAGTTATTCACTGCCAGAGGTGGGAGCACATCTGGGAGCAATGGGACAGGGTGTGAGGGTGCATGTAGCCCAGACACATCCCCTGGACTGATGTGCTACAGGGACACCAACATACAGGAACTAGCAGGAGCTCTGGGTGACTTTGCTACCCCCAGGATGTGCATATCCATGTGCAAAGTAGAGACAGAGTTATGGGGGTGTGAATGTAAAATACTCCCTAAACCACGTTAGCCATTTCTCCCATAAATCAAGAAGATGTACTGGGTTCCGCCTGCTTGCAATCCTCCCCAGGATGTGAGGAGAACACTCTCCAAGCACAGCCTCGCTTGCTGAGCCTGCGTGCTCAGCCTGAGGAGGCAGCTTGGGGGTGAGGGGCTGGGGACTTGCCCCATGCACTACCAGTAATTATTCTGCTTTGATTCTTGCTCATCCCTGGCCCATGAAATCAAGGCCAAACTTTGGAGTGTGTGTGGGGGGTGAGGAGATGGAAGCTGGGCCCAAACTGCCTTAACTGGTTCCACAGAGCTGCTGCTTTCCGCAGCGAGCAAGCCAGAACAATGTCATCTCAATACCCCGTGCTAATCTGGGGGAAACTGAGCGTGACCAACTTCACGCATGACAGCCTGGAAGCCAAGCATGGGAGGTCAGCACCAGCCTCGCTCAGAGCTCCCTTGCAGTGGCTTGGAGAGATGAGGCACACGGACAGGCACATCCCAGCGCCCTGTCACCCTCAGCATGCATTGCCACAGAGCTTGGCCATTGCTCTGAGACCACAGTCCCCATGCTGACAGCCTGAACCTCCAGGGTCTCAGCTACCCACCAACAAGAAAGGCTGGTGCACGTTTTAGGCGTGCTGTCATTAACAAATGAGGCACAGCGCTTGATTAATTCCACAGGTTTCTTCCATTAGGAGCCACTACATCATTGCTACGCGAGAGCCTTCCTCCCCTCAGCGCTGACCTTCCTCCCACAGCTCGCCCATTTCCCTTGGCTGTGGAAGTTATTACAGACTGGTTATTTGAAAGACCTGGAAACCGGGGCAGCCGCTGCTTCCTTTCATCTCCAGCTCTGCTGCTCCTCACTCCTTGGCAGTTTGGAAGGATGGTGGAAGTAATTAATGGCTGGGGAGTGGAGGAGGAGGTGCTCCTAAGAGGGGAGTCAAAAATTCCTCTTGACAATGACCACATGTCTGAGGCTCGGCTACTAGTTCACCTGACAGCAATAAGGGCCTAATAGTCATTAGTCACCACTGCAGACACGCTCCATGCACTTCTCCATACTCTTTTTTGCCATGATGAAGGCTGAAAGTAAAGCAGCATCAACCACCCTGATGCTTTCAACAAACTTTTGTCACCTTGCAGGGAAAGACTGGGGAACTGACGGCTCAGAGAGCTTTGTCAGCATCCCCAGCCACAGACAGGAAAGGATCTTCAAGCATGGAAATATAGCAAATAAAAAAATATTTTAAAATGTCAAGTAAAATCCACCAGGAAACGAGACAGCTGAGATGGGACAGAGAATACCCATAGGGAATTCAGGCTGATTGATATGGAAGGTTTGTGTGACCTCATTCCCTGTCACTTGCAGCTCCCAGTTTACTCTTCCTGTCTCTCCTCCTCAGCAGTCTCTCCCCTACCACCCTGCCTTTAATTTCTCTCTGCACCTGATCCTGAGTTATCTAAGGGCTTGCATTCAAAGAACTTTGTTTCTGTGGTGCAAGAAACAGGCATAAAAATACAATGGTCATACCATAGCCCAACAGCAAGTGGAGAGCTTGGCTCTGCAGTACTGTGCTTAGGGCAGCAGAGAGCAAGGGTCAGACCCCAGTCCCTGTCTCCCAGCCCCACACCTGCCCAGGCTGACATGCTGAGGCCAAGAACCTGTGTGCTGCTCTCCCTTCTGCCTTTCCCACCAGCTCACACATGATAATATCTGAGGTTTTGGCTCAGAGTCATCTGCAATTAGAACAAAACTGGCAAATTTCTGATGTTAAACTTCAGATAAAATTGGTTGTGAATGAAAAAATAAAAAAGAACGAGTGTTATAAAGTGGAAATGATATGTCTGAGAGCTGATCAGGATCTAGAAGAGCGATGCAGGAATGCTAATGCTCCTCTGTGGAGGATTTGGAGATTATGTTTTGGACTGAATGCAAAACCAAAACATTTTGAAATGCAGGCAGGAAGGGAGTGCAGCTCTAGATCTTGGCAGCCATCTGCTTGCCAAACTGTCCCACAGCCACAAGTCATGGGGACTCCCTCGGGCTCTGAGCCTGTCCTAGACCTACTGACCGCAAGGCCAGCGGCTGAGGTACAGACCTGGCACCTGAGCTGTGCCCACCCCTCAGCTTGGTGCTGTCCCCCAGGTGTGCTGGCAAGGAACAAGTGGGCTCACTGTCAGGGCTCTGCAGAGATCCCTGCCTGGGCCTTCCAGCCTCCCTTATTGTGGAGCTGCTTCACGGTGTCAGCTGGATTTTGGACTCTCAAAAGCCTTCTGGGGCTGTGGCTGCAGCTTTGCTTTTCTGAGAATTGTTCAGTTTTTCTACTTTATAACCCAGCACTCTGCATCACCTATCCCCCTGTACCCCTGCCAGACAAATTAATCCTGCCATTCCCATTTTTCAACAGGAAAACAGGGGCATAACAAATCACAGTAGTTGGCCCAGGGCCAGACAGAAGATCTGACCTATTGAATCCAGGTCACACAGTTCTTCAACCAGGGTCTTAATTGCAAGATCATCAATTTCTCCATCCACAGCTGTCCAAGACAAGACTTTTTTCCCAGAAAAGTAGGTAAAAGACTCTTTGGGCCCAGCTGCCTTTCATAAGCATCTTTGCCAAGCTTTTCTGCCCCATTTAAGAGGGCTCAGGCATGGTTTATAAAAATATCAGATGGAGAGCTCTGAGATAAAGCCCTTTCTTTTTGTAATGCTCAATACAGTGCGTGATTTGGCTGCAGAGGAAAAGAGTTGCTGTTTGGAAAAGAGCTCTCCTCTTTGCCTGACCTAGACATCAGTCATTATAAGTAATTGTCATATCACACAGAAAAGAGCAGATCATTTCACTGGTGGAGCAGCCATGCTGCTTTTGAGGAAAACTGCAGCCTCCAAGGAAAGCCACAACAGGCTTGATTGGCACCCAGCTGCCATGCAGAAGTTAAACCAGATGAGCTGTGTCAGCCCAGTGGAAGGCAAATGCATGGTAGCTGCTCCAAAAGCCTCTCTGCCCCTAGATTTGTCACTGACTGCATTGCTATCTGCAAGGGGGCAGAATCTAATCAGAAACACATTTTTGAGTGAAGGACTGACCTCTGCAGTATGACCAGGAATTTCTGAGGCAGTACAGCTGTGCAAGTGCCTTCCCATCTCTGTGAGGCAGAGTCATGCCCGCTTTCATTTCAGCTCCAGGCTCTCACATGGTGCTGAGCAGCATTTCTTTCCCTCTTAAATCCATTCACTGTGTTTGAAATACACCTGTGGAGCACTGAGATGTTTCAGAGGACGGCAACAAGTCAGAGAGGATCAACTGAAAGAACTGAAAGACTCTTACAGGAACCCTTGCCTCTTGCAGCATTTCACCATTGTATTTCTATACAGTGCTCAATAGTGTGTGTTCAGCCACTCACCACTTGTCTTCCAAAAAAGTACCTCTTGATCTGAAGAAGCAAGAAACACAAAAATGCACATATAACCTTTTTCAAATGATTAATTATACTCACTGAGAAAAGGGGGGAGAGGTGTCTGATTTTATAATTATTTGGCTTTACCTTTCAGCCAATTTCTTGTTTTGCCTTTCCACTCAGATTAAACAGTGTTTAGTTCTTGGTATTTTCCTTTTGAAAAGTTCCTCATCTACTGTAGCCAAGTCACCTCTTAGACTTCACTTTGGAAAGTCAGATGAGTTGAGCTGTTTAATTATTTCACACTGTTTAGCTTGAAATTGTTTGTGATGCTCCCTGTCCCCTGCTCTTCCCCCACCTCCATTTTTAATAGTGTGGAGCTAACCCCTAATATGGGCTATAGAGGAAGTCCCAGCAGCACTCCCACCAATGCAGCCCAGTGTCAGATTCCCTTACTTACTGTTCCATCCTGATCCCTTTTCAGAGCCTGGGGGGAACCCTAAGACCATCCAAGGACACAGTTCCCACTCCAAAACTATTCTTGTGAAGGCAAAAACTCTCTCTGAGTCAGGTATACAAGAGCTGTGAAGACTCTGGGCTTGGTCTCCAACAGGAGCAATAGATGAAATTCTACAGAAGCTAATAACAGCCTCAAAATGTAATTAATTTCCTGCAGAGCATTAATACTCCTTGAACAGCCATGTTCTCAGAAATGTACAGTGCCCACAGGTGCTCAGCACTGGAGACCTCTGAAAGCTGGCCCCCATGCTCAGTCTGGAGGGTGCTGAACACCTTCACATTCCTGAGCAGTGCACACTCTCCATGCAGCCTCCCTAAATGGCTTTGAGATGGAAACCCTGGAAAGGGTTTGCTGGCATACCAACGACAGGAGTTTATTATTAATTACTGCTAAAACTTCCCAGAATAAGAAAGATTATTTCTTTGCTATTTCTTTGCTCTCCTTCAGCTTTTTTTTTTCAGGATTACATCAAATAGTCCTGAAAAAAAAAATAATTCAAGTGCAAAAATTCTTTATACCAAAACTATAAGGATAATAAAATAACCAGAAAAATAAAATACAGAAGAATAAAACCACTCAATCAACACTTTTCCCCCTTATTTTGTTCAAATCGACCTGATTTTTCCCTAAACCTACTCACAAACTTTAGGAGAAAGGATGGATCAGTAATTCTAACAAACATGCCAATTTTCCAGTGATTTAAGGTCACAGCAGGATCGGAGAGCAGAATGAGCTGAACACAAGTTTTCCCATCTTATTCTGCAAGTAAGGGCAGGACTCCCAATTCTCTTGCGTACATAAATCCTATAAATGCCTGTGCACCTTGTACGTGGGATTAAGACCTTTTCAAGGTGAGAAGTTGTAGCCACAATTGATATGGTTGGAAAGCTGAGTTTTCACCTGGCATTGAGACAACTTATTCACAAGTTCCTGCTCTTGACAGCTGGCACTCTGCTAGAATGCAAGTGGAATATTTTCAAAAGCACTCCCGAAAGTTAAATCTTCCATTTTAATATTCAAAATAAGAAACAGCCCTTCCAAAACACTTGGCACTGCCCATCTGAAAATCTCCAGTCATGTCTGTGCTTATTTTGTAACATCTGGCAACTTTCCGTCATGCCCCACTGCTGGGTAACAACCTTGGTGACTTTTTGGCAGCTATGACATTATTAGCACATTTCAATCCCAAAGCTCAGCTGCTGGATTGAAGACCCTGAACAGCAAAATACTTAGCTGCTCTTCGTGGTTACTGGGAAACACCTAAAAATGCAAAACAAACATATCCTAAAGGCTCAGATGCTAAATGGAAGATTATATTTTTAAACTCTTGATTTTTTTTTGGCCTGCTGCATACATTTTGATCACTGAGGGTTTTGCAATTATGCAAATGGCTGAAGAACCCTCTGAAGCTGGGGCTGAGCTGGAGTTCAGAGGCATACCTGTAATAAAATCCCATGATGACTTAGGAGTGCCACTTCAGGCAAATACCCCTTTCCAAGATAAAGAGCAACACACTATTGCAATACGCTGGGTTCTTCTCATTCTTTCGCCTTCCCGATGTTTGGCACAAGTCCAAATCCTCTCTGCTTTCCACCCACCCATCATACATATTCTGCTAAATATCCTGTCCTCTTGTCGTTTTGGCAAAAAATAAACTATGCACGAGAAAGAATTATGCCTGTGAGGCTCTCATAAAAAAATTCCTGTGAACGATAAATCAAAACAAAATAATAATTATCACCAGCCACAGGACCACATTTATGTTTCTCATATTTTCCTCGTATTTTTTGTAGATTATCAAGTCTACACAAGAGCAAGAGTCAGATTTTCTTAAAGATACTTATACACCAGTAATCTCCAACTCCAAAACTGAAGCTCACCTTGTCTACAAGAGAATTCTCTATGCTATTTACAAAAAGGTTTAAAATTTTCTCTTAGAATTATAAATAGTACATTTCTGTCCTGGAAACAAGATGCCTTGTTTTCTCCTATGGCTACATAAATCTTCCACAGTCCCTGTGCTACTCCTGACTTGCATTTAATAAATAATGAGCAGTTACAAAGTGATTTTTTTTCCTAAGGCTCTCAAAGGCATTGACAGGGACAATGGACAAACTGAGGCACAAGGGACTTGCCCAAATTGCCACTATGGCTGGGTGGAGGCCGCTGCCTGATCTCACCCGGCAGATGTCCAGCTTTCACTGGCACAGCAAGTCCAGATCAGGCTCAGGAGCGTTTCCCCCTGGGACCACTGACCACAGGGAGCATCCACCCATGCAGGAACAGCACCTGGCTCAGAGGTGTTCTCCAGCCATGCTGGGGTTGAGGAATGCCAGTGGGGCTGAGACAGGAGTTTCCACTCCTGCAGAGACGGTAGGGCTGAAAGTGGGAAGGGCCAGCGAGACCAACACTCCTCCCTGCTGACCTAGTGCTGCCCAGTTTTTGGATGCTGGGCTTCAGTGTGACATGCACCAAAGGACAGAGCAGAAAGGACTAGAAGGAAACGCTCTCTAAAGAAATGTTGAAAGAATCAGCATGGTTCAGTCTAGAAAAGAGAAGGAAAAGCAACACTCCACTGTTTTCCCCAGCTTGGCAAAGTACTAAAGGCACCAGTCCCTGAAACGATGTGGAGCTGTGGCAATCAGCACCCAAAGCTAAGGTGTAACCTCACCTTTCCTTCCCCAGCAGCCTTGGAGCTCGAACAGAAGCAAATCCTTCCAAAAGCCCAAGAGCAGATGGAATTAAGCATGAAGCCCCACCAAAATAAACGTCCACGGGACTTTTTCTAGCACCTCACAGGAGCTCAGCTATCCAGCCTTTGTGTCAGCTCCTGTCAGCTTATTCCCACTCCAGCAGGCATCAGGACTTGTGCCGCTGTGTGCTCTTACAACAGCAATTAGGCTCATTAGAGAGCAATTAACACTCTTACTTATCAGCAAAGTTCAGAAGTATTTTAAAATTAGTTTGTAAATACATTTGCCCACAGGAAAAAAATACCATTTGCTGGATTTCAGCATTCCTGGAACTTAACTGTATCTTTTCCTGTGTAAAAAGGAAAAAACATAAATAAAAAAAAACCACAGGTAATTCCTAGCCAAATCCACTGAGAAGGGGCATTGAAGTAATTATTTTTTATGAGCTCTTACTGTTGGGATTAAGAAAGAAATTATGGCAATGCTTTTATCTTAATACCTGAAATTTTATGTCAATATATGAGTTATCCTAGTGTCAAACAAAGTCCTGACTGCAAAGTGATGCAATGTGCAAAGGTGCAAGCCCAGCCAGACACAGCACGGTGTGAGCAGCTATGGCAGGGGCTGCCTAAGGATGATGCTCACTCCCCACACAAGTCAAAGGAATTCACGTGTAGCAATACAGTTAACAAAAGATGATTCAAGGCACTGGACATTTACAGAAAGAAACAGCACGGATCTAAGCTGTGGCTGGGATCCTCTGGTGAGTTTGCCCTGTGAAATGGGGCGTGGTACACATATGGAGAGCACACAGACACAAACTGTAAGCTGAGGTTCAGAACAGACCACCACCTCCAATGCCTTGATATGTTGCTTGGGTGAGCTAAGCACTGAATACAATCTAGAACAGGCTGAAATTTATCAGATTTATGCAAGCAGATCACATCTGAATCCAAGCTGGCTTATATGCAACAACTTTCTCAACCCCACAGTATCTTTGTCGACTCATCCAGTCTGCAGCTAGCAAAGTCTCATCCCTCTGGCAGACACTACAACCTAAGTTATAATCAGTGTTCACTGAGGCAAAGTACTGAGGAGAAAACCAAGCCCTCTGAGAGCACCCATGGAGGATGGCTGATCATGCATGGGGTGAATAATAAATAGATGTAGTCTGTAAAAATGAACATGCTGCAAGTTGTGGAGAATAGGCAGAGGGACACTGAGCTGGGATCCAAATGTTATCACTGGAGATCAACTGATATCACCTGTCAGCATGGGGTGTTTCTGCAAGACAGAGTGTGCTAGAAAAAAGTATGTTTGGAGGGTCAGAGATTTTATGACCAGGCTGACATCTTATGTCACTTGGGCCAGAGAGCTCAATCCTCTGTGCTGTCCACCCAGCCATCTGTGGTAGGATGTTAGGGGGAAGACTAAGGCACTTGTACCTGGTTAGCCTTTTGGTTTTATTTTCATAACTACAGTCTCCCAAATGTAAATGCCAAACAAGCACATCACAGGCCTGGCAACATGAGCCACAATCTTGGAATGTGACTGCATGGTAATGTCAAGAGCAAATTTCCAAACACTCCCCACCCTTCCCTGAGAAATGCAAAGACATAGGCTATTAAATAATCTCTTCATTTCAGTAATTTAGTTGCTGTTTGTACAACGTTTTGAACGTGCATGGTGCCACAGCACAGAAATGCTAACTACTGGGTTATTTAGCTGTAAAGCCTGTGATAATCCCTCATTATGAAATAATAATTAATCATCATCATTTTATTCAAGAGCTCCTCACCCCTACCCCCACCCTAGCCCTACAGGCACTGACCAAACTCTTTCCTGTCAGGACAGGACAGGTTGGTTATGGATGCAAAGTTCAGGTATGAACTTTCCCAAAGTTCAGGGCTGTGCCTACCTGTGTGTCTCACCCAGCCCAGAGGATGGACAACGTTTCCTGATCTCCAGCTGATGATCAAAGCTACGGATACACCCAGCCCAACCATTCCCATCATTCTCACTAGTCCAGAGAGGGTAATTGAGACATTCAAAGGGTAACAGAGGACTTCAGGAGATTACATCTAAGGGAGCTCTCTCTTTTTATGAGGAACGGAGTACCTGACTCAGCTATCTCTGTCTTCTGCATAAAGATGGGGCAGATCTTCAAAGCCTCCCTCCCTGGAGGCAAGGAATATCCTGTTCTTAGTGACTGCACAGAGCAAGGTGCAGGGCACTGTGAGGCTGTTTGGTTTCAGAGCCATCTGAATAAAAGCAATGTGGCATTTATAATATTAAAAATTAGCACAAAAATACAGTCATGACTGCTGCAGGTGGAAGACAGAACAGAGCCTGGACATGTGAGAAGCCAGAGGGGTCACACTATAGCAACACTGGGACCTTGAACTGGCCCCCAGCCACTTCCACCAGCTGTAAAGCCCCAGTGCATTTACAGCCTGGGCAAACACTCATGAAATGAGGAGGCAACAGACAGGGCTTAGTCATCAAAGAGGAAGATGCAGGTGTCTCCTCCTTCCTGGGACCCTGAGCTCTCCTCAGCAGTTAGCAGTGCAGACAGCAAACGCCTGCTGTGAGTGTCACACCTCTTCCCCCCATCCCACCTCTTAAAAGACCCACAATTCTGTCCAGACATGAAGGTGTATTTCTTGTGGGAGCTGCTCTGCTTTGTACAAGATGTTTCAGAGCTGATGTAGATGTTCATGTACCAGCTGAGTGGAGATGTGCATTCCTACCTGAGTTTACAGCATTACAGACATCTTTACAGCCAGTAGATCTCCCACCAGCCCTGGTCATTCTGGAAAACCATGCCTCAGCCTTCTCCCAAAACTTTACCAAAGAGATGTCTGCAGCTGCTCCCATCTGCTTTAAAGCTTTAGTAAACTAAAGTGGAAAACCTTGTGAGATGGTTCCTATTTCATCATGGAGAATCTAAAATAATGTCCTAGATACCAAAAGCAAGCTTAGGGTGAGCTAAGTTACATCTGACTGACAAGCTAACATGAACAAAGTTTCTTGTGCATCCTCCCAGACAGACAGCACTCTCCAAAGCTGCTAGTTTAGCCATTTGTCATTAAACTGAGCAGTAAGAGGAATGACTGGGTGGGGATGGCTACTATGAAGGGTCAATTAGACACAACACTAGTATCAATCCCTTGCTATGAAAAAATAGAGTCAAGAGCCTTGGTCTGCTCTAATGCAGAACTCTGGAGGTGGAACTCAGCTGATTTGGGCTCTTCATCTGTGATATCTACACAACAGCTCACTGTGCCTTGGCTAAGGTTCAGGAATGCTTTAAGAACTGATTTTCTTATTAAGCTTTTCTTTTGTAACTAACTTGCTTCCAACTTTGTAATCAGGCAGCTGAACTCCTTTTAATGCAAATTAAATATATTATAATTTTAGGCTAGCTCAGTGTTTAACGTGGAATCCTTCCTCTTTGGTGGAGATAGAAAACCTAAATAAATCAGAATTGCTGACATGCCCCTTCTGCAGCTGAGCTAGGAATGATGTGAGCACTGGTGTCAGGCAGTGCCAGGTAAAAGGGAGACTCAAACCCCTTAGCAGATGTCACACAGCATTTTCTGTCACAGAGCAGACACAGCAGAGCAACAAACTGCTCTAGCAATGTAGCCCTTATCAGCACCTCTATTTTTGTGAGGTATTACAGTCCTTCATGATATTGTGAGAGAAAATACTAACAAAAATATGTGCAGGATGCATTAAATACCACTTCAAAGACAGAACATGAAAAGAATTTTTAAGAGGGAGGAATTTGGGGAGTTTTTGAATGTATTCTGGACAGATGTATTCTTGTGCTTTTAGTTCAACAACCTTTTCACTATTCTTTTTCAATAGCATGGAAGAAAATATAATACCAGCATTGGAAAAAAATTCTAGCAGAGTTGGATTAGCTTTTCATTCTTGCAGGAAAAGGTACCCTGAAATTCAGGTTCTTTAAGCTCTGAGTAGTTCAGTTAATATGAGAAATAAAACTTTCACTTCTAAATGAGTGGTATGGACAACTGGAACTGAGGGAGCTTCTTCATCAGTCACACTGTTAAAATATAGAAGAGATCTTTCTACAGTAGAGCAGGGGAGCTGTTACCTGTCCACAGATATTGCTGGGTATCTTGCCAGTGCTGAAGATCTTTGGTCTGTAGTTACACAGCAGGTCTCTTCTGCCCTTAAAGTCTCTCTAGTTACATTAGACCAGGGCCAAATGTTGTTCAGAGTTACACTGAATTTAATCCAGAGCAAAGCCATGAACTTGTTTAATAAGCACTAGCTTTACACCAGCATAAGGAACAATATACTTATAAACCCTCATATTTAGATTTTTACTTTCTCACAGGAAAACAGACCATACCTAAAACAGTCAGACAGCTTTCTTTTCAGAGAGCTGCCTGCTAAGTATTAGTAAGATACTTTCCATGCTGGGACTCTGTGTATTTCTCTTTACTCTTCAGCAGGTTTCCATTCAAATCAAGTTGTTTGCCTCTTGGCCATGGATATTTCTGCAAAGAACGACTTTCAGATGGGATGACATTTCCAAAGTGCTCGGAGGGACAAGTCTGACCATGCTGTTCTGTGGCTGTGACACATTATCAGATACTGACCCAGAGGGAAGGTTTTTTTGGCTGCAGACTGAGATAGAAATAGATCCTTTTGCCTATGTCACAGCTTCTTGACAGTGAGGATGAAGAAATGGGCTATAGAGGGACACTGAGGAAGAATGACTTCACCACAAAGCTTTTCCCCAGCCAAGACTTGCACTGGATTCACTAAGGAAAAGCAAAGTTTCCAAAGCACACAGCCCTGTTTTCATCCTACAATGGCAGCAAAACTGGATCCAGGTTTGACAGCTCAAAAGACAAGAGACAAGATGGCACAAATAAACCACGAAGCTGATCCAAGGTCCCACTGGGACCTGACTTTGCTCTCACTTACATGGCTACAAAACCCACATGGCTATGAAATCCCATCATTTTAAGGAAAAAATGGAGCACAGATTTTATTTTTAAAGAGATTACATTTCTCTCTTTGTTACAAGATTATAGTCATTTTATGCCAAGATCAGTTATGAACCTTGATGTTTCCAAAGGCATAATGAAATACTAATGCCAGCATTTTGCCCTTATATACCCATTGAGTGAACAGCCATTCTCTAAAGCTCTCTGGTAATTACACCATGTCATTGGCATCTCCTCTTTTAAAAAACACTTGAGAAAATAAAATGAAGCTGTAAGCTTCTTCCCATCAGAAACCTCAGGGATCTTTAACTGCAGAAAGAAAAAAAGCCTTCCCTAGTGCCTGACAGCAAGTTGCATTCTTTGCTGAATGGGAGGTCAAGAGGTGACCTTGCCCCTGCCCAACTTCCTGCTCCTCCCTGGCTGCCAGCGCCGTGCCTGGGAGCCCTGGGCCGCTCGGAGCTTCCTCGCAGTGCAGGCCAGCACCAAAATGGCCTGACAGGGCTGGAGGGAAAAGGAAGCTGCTTCTATTCCCACAGCCTGTTGTTTGTTTTTAATGGTAAATGGCAGCTCCATCACTGCATCCCACAGGTCCCAGGGAGGGCCGCGGGCTGCGCAGGGATCGTGGGCCCGCGAGCTGCACAGGTGCCACCACAGCGGGGACTCTGCAGGGGTTCAGACAATGCTGCAACAGGCAGTGAGTGCTGGGGGGGGATGAGACATCAGCCTCATGAGACTTACCTCAAGACTCTTTTGCTTTGTATTTGATTTTCTGACTTGCAAATTATACTTCACTCCTAAGATAAAAGTATTTCCACTTACATTTCACTGCAGGGCTAGGGACAAAGAGTGCCTTTGCTCATAGGTTTGTTGTCGTCTTGAGTTTTCTTTTGGGCCTGAACTGAGAACTACTGCCCAGTGGGATACTGCAAGGCCTTCAGGAATGGGAGCTCCATCGAAGAAGGAACAGTAAAGCACATCCTTTACATGAGACACAATTCCAAGCTCTTTTTTCTAGTTACAAACATGCCAGAAAGTGGAGGCAGCAGTCAATCAATGCCCTGTCAGTTTTTGTATTACAGTGACCATAATGGACGTCTCACTCCTTTGGCAAGAGAGTTGTAGCACCACAAGAAGAGTCAAGTTTCATCACAATGTTTTTCTCTGAGCAACCAGGAGCACAGACAGCTCCTTTTGCTTCTGAGGAAGTGTCTGTGAGGGTATGCAAGGGAGATATGCAGGAAGCTCAACACCAGATCCAACTTGTCTTTCTCATGTTAATCACTTGTCTGTCATAACACAACAGGTAAATCTCATTGTACAAGCAGGCAGTTGGAAGACAAAGGCAGCCACCCATATGTGAGGCTTAAAATGACTGGCAAGTGCAGAAAATTGTCCTACCTGAGATAATTATGTGCCTTTCTGTGAGTGAGCTTGTGGTTCCCCTTCTGAGAACCTGGCCTGCAGAAGCATTGCAGACATACAGCATTTCTTTTGCAAAAACAAACATTTTCCTATATAAATTTGTGCTGGCTGTATCATCAGTTCTTTGAGATTGAAATGCTTGAATACTCTTTGGCTTTATAGGGCTAATATTTTTTGCATAGGGCTGCAGTAATACTGCTGTCTCATCTGACAAACACCTTCTTGCAAGAACAGTACGTTCCTCCCTGGTAGCTTCTGAAAATGAAACTTCAGAGGAGTTTTCCACCACACATGTAGCAGTATGGGGGGGCTGTGGCCTGCTCCTGCTTAGTTTTTCCAGTCATTACTTGCTTCCATAAAAAAAGGAAGAAATTGTGAATATCATAACATTCGTAGATTATTCCAAGGCTGCCTGCCTCTGCTTCTCTCAGCAAAGTTTTATTTGTCCCAGGTCTGTTGAGCTTTAGCTGATGTCTCATGGTGACAACACATGCACAGCTGCACTGGCAAGAGGAGTCTGTTTTATGGCCACATCCACAGTGCCTCTGACTGGTGTTAGATAGGTTATACCCATGTCCCACAGTGAAAGTTATTATACATTGCTGTATGCTTGATGCTGCTCTACACAGCTATTGTACCATGAGGATTTAAATTGTCAAGCAAAGAGCCTGCTCTCTATTTTCTTTGCTCTTTTTTTGTGTCTGCTTTACATACTGATGGAGGATTACCCTGGTTTTACCTGCTTGTCAGGCAGCTATTCCACTAAGTACTAATTGTATTGTTCTAAATCTCTCACATTTCTTGACTAAAATTCAATTTACTTTTTTTGTCACAAGAACCACATGCCTGATTGTCCTGGGCTCATTTTCTTTTTCTGGTTTTCCTTGTCTTTTCAAAATGAAAAGCTTGAAAAAAAGCTTTAACCTAGCTAATGGAAGGGGAGATTGTTGTTTTTAAGGCAGATGTATGTCTAAGAGCATTTTGGCACTGCAGAAGGGAAAAAAATACAGTCAAAGCAAAGGCTTCAAAGAAAGTCTGCTGTCTTTATTCTGCATGCTATACAGCAGTTGGTGTTTTGCAATGGCATGGAGCACAATGATCACATATAATCTTTTCTTTCTCTGTACATCTGCTAAACACACACCTCACACCCGACAGCTCTTTAGGTCCCCTTTGCCTAAGTCACAGGATAGATCCTGGGTGCTCCAACTCTTGGTAAATGGGGATGGGAAGAGAGGCAAAGAGCAGCTGAGACTTCTGGATCATGTGCCATACAAAAGGAATGGTTTGTTGATGGGGAGGGATGACAAGGTGAAAATCTGCAGCCAGGTTCTCGGCCAGGTTGAAGAAGCAGTGGGTGGGCTGCAAAGTCACAGGGGGATGTGAAGAGAGTGGCCAGGGCTCAGTGGCACTGAGGGGCTGGAGAGTGGCAGTCACCCAGCCTGCTCCTGTCCTCTGCAGCTGCCACTGCTGGCTTAGGGGGCTTGTGCAAAAGAACTCAGCTCAGTAGGAAGGGGAAAGGGTGGTGTGGAGGCAATTGCCAGGGCAAAGGGGAGATGAATATTTCATTTGTTACGGGGCCTGAAATAGCTCTTAGCAGCCCTGAGTGCGAGAGTCATGTTGCGAGGTGGGGGGAGAGGTGGGTGCCAATTTGTCAACAAAGCTGCTTCAGAGTTACACTGAAGATTTATGAGTGCCTGCATGGTCCTTCCAGCAACCAAATCCTGCTCAGGGTAGGTGAGCTTCATGCTCTGGAAAGATAACAGAGTTCAGATGTGTTCACTCAGTCTGGCCTGACTGGAGAGCACTGTTACCTGCACACTTCTAAGGCAGCAGCTATGGCCTTGGAGCTCCAAGGTGTCCTGGGGAGTCACTTCTCCCTGGATGTTTAGCTGCAGCTGGCCATTAAGTGCCTTTTAAAATGCCACCCAGAGGGTTAAGAGACAGACCACAGCCTGATAACAGACCCAAGGCAGAGCCAAGACAAGAATCTGACCTAAGGACTGTACAGACCCAGCACATTGGGCTCACACAGAGAGACAGCTGTGAGAGGCTACTGCCCACACTTCGATTCACACTGGGGTTTTAATATAAAATATCATTTTTTATCAATCAGTTTTAATGTGTGTCCTAATGGAAGATACAAGGCACCAATCTGCAGGATAGAAGTCCTAGATTTTGGCCCTGAACCCTTGTTATTTCCAAATCAGAAGGATAAAACTGAAAGGAACAAGTTTCAGTTTAGCAGCTCAGTGCTATCTGACCTCCTTATAAATCCTGACAGGTGCCAGTGTCCCAGCCCAGCCTTCACAGGCTCTCACTTGCTCCCCTGTCCCACTCAGTGTACCCAGTTCCTCACTGTCCCAGATGGAGCCCAGTCCTGACAGTCTACTTGGAGCTTTGGACAGCAGCACAAAAGTCTGGTTGTGCTCCTGCACAGGCTGGAACTGGCTCAGATTATTGAAACAGCTCTAACTCTAAAGTTCATGAGATGTGTTATCACCCAGGGATACAGATGTAATTCACTGAATGCATTTAATAAGCTTAGCTAAAACCAGATTGGTTTTAGGACATTTTAAACTGATTAAGCTGGGCCATGTGACATGGCTTTAGGTGGAGATGAGACCTTAAATGATTATTTTGCCTCTTAACTCTAACAAGGAACCAAAATTTCCAGTTTTTGCTGCTTATACTAAAGCAGTCATTACTAGAATAAATTTGGAATAAACCTGGCAATGCTTTAAAAATATCCACTTATTCTTCAAGGGAAATACTCCTATTGGAGTTCAAATTCAAGGTGGCATGCAGACTTGAAGCTGGATTTCACAGTCACAGCGTGAGCTATGTGGAATTAATAGAGCTGAAGTCAATCAGAGGAAAGGCAAAAACCACTGCTTGAGTGCAGGGCATCCTTCCCAGGAAAAGGGGCACAGGCAGGGCCTCTTTTGGGAATATTTAAGAATTAGAAGTGGACACAAATAGTTTTATGACATGATTCCAGAAGAGTTTTTAAACCCCCTGCTTCCTCCTGTAACACAACAGGCTTCTGAAACACTGACACTGACCTCAAGATTTTCCCCTTCCCCACACCGGGGACTAACCTGGAAGACTGTGACTTTTCCCTGAGAGCACCTTTCTCTTAAACACCAGCCTGTGCTGAAGCTGGGGGTCAAAGCATGCTCATTCAGCAAACTAGAACACTGCAAACAGCATCCCACCCCCCACAGAAACACCAAAATCATTATCTTTTAAGGAACAGCCAGCCCTCAGGCTGCAAAGAGGAGGGGGTGAGGGACCCATAACCCTGCACAGCTCCCACTGCAAATTTACTGGCCTCCTGTCTCGTTTTAACAGAGTGAGGCTGGGGGAGAGAAATACCACACATAAATATGCACAATCAGTCATACAAGGGGGAGAAAAAAAAAATCCACACTCGTCTCCAAGATTTACGAGCCCCCCTGAGCTACAGCACAGAAAAAACAAAGACACACACACACATACACACAAGGAGTGAAGGGAAACGTGATCCCACTTGCAGCTTTATTCCTTTATCATGTTCCCTGACAGCAACCTGGGCCCGGGCTGTACAAAGAGGAAGCATACAGAAGGTGTGGCTGTGAACAGCAGAGAAACAGCCCAAGACTAGTAATGTCCATGTCATAAAAGCTTGGCACTATTCCTTCTGGGTGATCTTGAAGCACCAGAGAAATCCTTCAGTTCCCTCTGACCTAAAACCTCAGTTTTACTGGGATAAACTGAGTCCTGACATCTCAGTCAATGGAGCAAGCTCACCTGGTGTAAGCTGGGACCAAAGCATGTCCCATCATTGCTTACATCCCTGGGATGTGCCCATTTGGACACATCCAGTGCTATCTGCACTGCCCACTCACTTACAGCTCTTCCACAATTTTTAGAAAAGCTATGCTTTAACAAGGAAGAGGTCTGTGGATCCAGATCCTCAAGCATGTCCTCCTATTTTAGACAACATAGCACATATAGAATTTAGATCCTTTTAAATTCTCAGTTTGAGCATTAAAAATGAATGCACTAAACAACACCATTTTTTGCAAAAAACCCCTCCTTGATTGTGGAATCTCCTCTCTCTCTCACAGAGACAGTGAATGGTACATTGGTAAATGATACACTTAAAACAATCTAAATCAAGTGAACATGACAAGAGCTTATCATCAATGATCAATCACACTGCTTGTTGCTACATTCCACCCAGCTCCTTATAATATTATATCATCCATGTAGGCTGTGCAGTGACAGGAACATTCCCCTCTTACTTGGGTGTACAGCACCAAACACACACCTCCAGACCCAGTCCTGGGCTTTGACCACTGAGGAATGCTGGCTCTGCTCAGCTGCTGGTAGGAGTTAAGACAGGACATCTTTGTGTAAATTTATAAATTCAATTAAGATTTTCATGGCCTGGTCATTGTCGCTGAAATCTCCTAACTAAAGTGCTCCCACCCTTTTGCACCTCTCAGTTTTGCTTTCTAGCTATGTTCAAAACCATAAATTTAAATATTTGAAACATCAGTAAAGCTCAAAGTAAACTCAGAATCAGATCTCAGTAGCCTATTTTAGCAGCTTCTTCTTATGAGTTTAGCTTTAACAACCTCCAGCCAAGGGGTGGTTGGGTACAGCTCACCAAAGCAATATAAGCAGGGGTATGGTGCAAAGAAGCAGTGCAAAAACACTGTTTCATTTTCTCACCACTGGTCCTGACTCCAGCACAGAACCAGTGACTGGTTTACATCTATTTCCTCATTAGTTGACATGAGCAGTTTAATCTGCAACCTGCCCTACCACATAGACTGAAAAGCCAGTGATTCCTTCCCTTTTCAGTCACATCATATGACCATGGCCAAAAAATATGTTTGAACAGCTCTCCCACCTCAGGCCACTTTGAGGGATTATTTGGGCATGTTCCAGTTCAGATGCCTTTTCTGAAGTCATTCTGTGATTTTCACTTTAGTAGTTCTGCTACAGGCTCAGATAAGTCACAGAGTCTGCAGACACCGAGGCTCAGTCCTTAGGAACACCTGTAGAAGGGGAATGGCAGGTGCAGGTGAGAGAAACACCTGGGCCCACAGACCTGGGGCCCATGTCCCAGGTATGCCATCAGCTGGCAGCCACTCAGTGCCAAGTTTTTTAAAAATAACATGACTTGGTAGCATGAGCTGTCTTTGTAAAAGTCACTGATGAATTTTGAACTCCTAAGACCCAGTGTCCTTCCTAAAAGCCTTGGCTCCTAAAAGCCCTAGTAGGGCAGATGGGAGCGTCAAGTAACAAACAAATGATTGCATTTGCAAACAAGAGTTTCAGCAGAACTGGAATTGGTCCTTAATGACCAATGCTAAAGCCAGAAATTGAAATGATCCTTTTCCTAGACTGCCAAATACATGTTAACTTTCTGTTGTATCTTTATGATAAGAAAGCTGTAGTGCATGAGGTCTTTGGGATTCATTGCTGTGTGGCTGAGGAACAGGAGGGTGTGTCAGGCAGGGGCAGGGCCAGAGAAGTGCAGCTCAGCTTCCTTTGAGAGAGGGATCTTTGTATGAGTGTGTGGGAGCTGTGCACCAGCCCATGGGATGGTTTTGCTTGGTCTGTAACAGATACTGCCTCAAACAGGATTTCTTCAAGGGGACAAAGCAGGCTGGAAGAGGACTAACACAGTGCCTCAATGGCTGTGAGATGATGTATTTGTGCCTTACCATCACACCTGTTAAGAGCTCAAATGCACTTTGCAAAAAATGCCCAACCTCACTTCAACTAGATCTCATGCAATCCAAATCCTCCACTCTCCCACCTCCCAGAGCTTTTGTGCTGCACTTTCAGTGCAATTACATGCTAAATATCTGTCTGTCAATGTGCTGGATCCCCTCAATTTGTATGACATGCTTTAACGCAGGCCTAGCCAAGCCTAATGGAATGACAGCTATGCCCTCCAACCATAGACCGAGTGCTGCTGGGAGAGCTTGCCTGGCTCCATGAGGAGCAGGGGAGGGGGAGGACAGAGGAGAACCAAATGCCCCCAGTTAGCTGCCACACTTGGACCTGCGGCTCAAAGAGAAGGGATTGCCACCTTCTCTGTTGTTGGCTCTGGATGAAAAACCAGCAAGGGAATGCCATGCTGTGTGTGTTCCCTGGCCCCAGATGGACCCACAGCCTCTGTCACGGGTGGTTTGCCAGCAGGTGTAAACATGGGGAGCATGTAGTGAACTTTACTGGGCAATGCTGGTTTACAGCAGCTGAGGTTAGATCCCTGTGTCTTTGCACTGATCCCATATCATGGGTGTTTTAGTCATGCACACCAGGAAAGAGTCAAACTGGAAAAAAACCAATTATTTTTGAAAGAAATCCTTAAACTCCCAGGCTAATCTTCCATAATATCGATGAATCTCTCCAAGCTTGTTTTTGTCTTCATGTCCAAAAACAGCTGGGAAGGTCCTTAGAAATTACCAAATCCATCACCCTCTGGTAGGAAACGAGAAAAAAGGGCCAGGGAGAACCGCTTAACAACCAGAGAGAATTCTATTTGTTCAAAACCTGGTATAAGGGGAGGGGGAAGATAAAATGTATCCCAACTGCACATTATCAGGAGGGGAACGAAAACCGACTAGAGGGACACGGCACTAAAAATAATGATTTTTCAGCCAGCAGCCAGACAGGCGTCTAATCCCATCTGAATAGAGACATCACTGGAATAGCACCCGTCAGGGTGACTGCTGATGCTGATTCCAGCTGGACAGGTCTCACACAAACCACATAGCTCAGTCCTGTGTTTCTATTAAACCTTTTCTTTTATTCTTTTTATACCTTATTCTTTTTAACTGCTTTCTTCCCTCAAACCTTATTGTCTCTATTGTAACCTAAGAGGGCTATTTTAAAAGAGTAGTGAAAAAAATTAATTAAATCCATATATCATTAACCCTGGCATTTCTAGGGACCATCCTGGCATTTGGTTGTAATGTGTTTGTAGCTGGGCTGTGGGACTGTTCCTTTCTGTGGTGTTTGACAACTCCATGGTGCAACATCTCATTTTTACAGATAAAAACTGCTGACATTTTCCTTTTCAATATCAGAAAGTGTTTAATAAACACCTCCACATAACAAATACCTACTCCTTTGCCTGGCATAACAGCTCTGGACAGAGATTCTGCTATCTTGAATTTCCCACTTAGTAGGGAAAGTTTGTTTGTTTTAAATCAGTGCAAGAATTTCCTAACTTATATTTATGGAAGAAAAACCAATAAATCAAATTAATACAAGCCAATTCTTGCCTCTGGTAGGAGCTGTCAACTTGAGCTCCCAACCTTCCTCCTAGTCCTTCTTGCAGGAGCCACTGAGCCTCTCTGAACAAAAGGCTATAGAAGGACTGCATCCTGGATAAATCATGGATACAATATTTTAGCTGTGGGATTCCTGCTCTGCAATGGCTCTGCAAGTAAGACAAACACTGTGAGTGGGTGCTGCTAGAGCCCTCTAGCTGAGGGCAGCAACGAGCAATGTGCAGCTGGATTCACACTGGGCACATTCCTCTGTGATGCCAGGCCTGGTCAGCCTGCAAGGGGAGCTCCTCATTTCAAGACTCTCTTCATCCTGGCCTAATGTCCTGTCAAGTAGCTGACGTGTTTTATTGCACATTTCAGCAGTGACTGGAACACGAGTGTGCAAATCAGCATCCCAAACAAAGTATGGCAGGGCACCAGCTCAGTCCTGCTCTCTTTAGCACTTTTATAGCCTTGAAGTAGAGAGGTCCTGCTGGCTAATCACAGGGCACCAAGGATGCTCTGCTTTCTGATTTAGTGGTCTTTTTCTTGTCTTTTGTTAGTGTTTAACTATGTCTATAAAGAAGCATAAGCAAAACCTCTCTACTTTGTTTTATGATGACAAGAACCACAGAAGACCATCCCAAGGAAACAGCAGCACCTGAGAACTACCATTGCTGCACCTTTTGTGCCTTCTTCGTTCACCCTCTAAAGCTGATTGCTAGATTCTGTTTGTAATTCCTTATTCCTCCCCTATATGAACCTTCTTGCCTTGTTAATTCTGAAACTACAAACCACCTGAAAGAACAAAGGTTATGGGGGAAGGTTTAATTCTTATGTTCAATGCATTTTGACTCTTGAACAATCTTTCACCTTTCTCAGTGGGTAGAAAATAAAGACAACCCAGACTAAAATGCCCCAAAATTAAAGCACTGGAAAAAAAAAAATCAAACTTCAACATGGTTCAGAAGAGCCCTGTAGACTGCTTTTTATAGAGGACTGAAATGAAATTCTGTTTCCAGGTTTTCCCTGGAGCACTCCAAATCTGGACCCATGGCACCATTACTGCATTTTAAGCACATTTACTGAAATATAGAAAACACCTTTGCTCTTTATGAGTTCAAACACTAAATGACTCAAAATGAATACCTGAAGTAATGTCAGCAGAGCCAGATGGTTAGCATTTGTGGAAGTTAGTACAAAACAGCTCAGTCTGTACTTTCCAAATGTTCAGAAGCAAAATATCCCAAAATATTTCCAAACATGTCAAAATCAGAAATTCTTCATATGCTTTGTGGAGAGATTTTTATTTTCAAGTCAGCTATATGGTTTTTTTCCTAGGCCTGAATAATGATGCAAATCTGATGAGAATTAAGACAGTAAAGGAGCCTACAAAATCCTTTGGCTACACAGCAACAGAGAGGGGGTCTCCAGAGAAGGAAATTTCATCCGTCTGCTTTGCTGACAGGAGAAGGCTCAGTGTGATAAAAGAGATCCTGCCACTTGCTCTGAGAAACCCCAGCAAAACTCTGCACTGATACATCTCCTCTGACACCTGCTCCAGCTGATCCTTTGCAATTTGACAGGGCTGGAGGGCTGAGGGCTAAAGAGGAGGTGGGCCAGGTCCTCAGAACAACCGTAACATTTCATGTGTCTGATCTGGCTCTTGGCTTTGGCGAAGGCTGAAAATGAAAAAAATCAAATACTTGGGCACCCATTCTGTTATGTTGCCAAGGCTATGCAACCTATTCTCTGATGTTCATATCCTACTTAAAGTTCATTTCACAGTACAGTATTGTTAGACAGTTTTTTATTTTGCCTTTTTAACATTTTACCTCAAAAGTCAATCCTTTCAGCTCCCTATTCCTTATTCTCCTCGAACTTTTATCAGTGCAGAAGAGCACTGCATCATTTATCCCTCTCTAGTCCTCTGGGGACTTCACTGAAATCCTCACCTTGAGAACTTGAAAACATTAACTGCCCCTGGCTCGAGTGCACAGCCAAAAAGCTTTGTAGGTTGCAAGAAACCTGAGGCAACGTTCCAGATGTGTAACATATCTTTCTCAATTTACATGAAACATATTCACTTGCAAATACTGACAACACACAAACTCCTGATAATCTGCGTGCCACACATCACAGACACACTTGCCATAGCATGACAACTTCAACTAGTATAGCTTTTAGAGAGTCTTAGAGAAGAGCTTTCTCTCACAAGGCTGGCTTTGTAGCTTTGTCTCCAGAGCTTTTCCGTGAGCATTATTGTTTGAGGCTATGATTTATCTCAGTTATTGACTGGGAGGAGAACAATGTAATGGTCTGAACCTCACAGAATTTCTCAATTCCATGTACTGGCACTGCTTTTCTTTCTGGAGTGAAAGAGTGTTTAGTCTGTTTAGCCTTCGTAATTCATGAAAAAATAAATAAACAGGCACTGGCTGTGTTGTTCTTTCCTCCCCTTATAAATACATCATCCTGAAATGTGTTAGCTGCTGCAAAACCCAGCCAATTTGCTCTTTCCTTTACAGATAAGATCAAGCATCTTTTCCCAGTGATGAATAACTGAGTCAGACCACATTACCTGCAGTCAGGTTGTCAGGTGATGTGCAGGTGCCAACCAGCTGCACATCTCCAGCCCCCTTCCCCTGCTGCTGTGGTTTGCCTTTCTGTGACCTGCTCCCAGGGACTGCACAGATAGCAGGGAGGGGGAGGCTGAATGCAGTTTCCACTCATAGAAAGCATAAGCCTTGCACAGCAGTGGCTCCTTTGTGCCTCTACCCGAAGGAGGATTCTGTGTTTGGCCTCTAGAACTGAGCATGGGCAGAGCTTTATTCCCCAGAAATGCTGTGAAATTTCCCCATGTTATAATTCAATTCTCATAAAGTGGTACTATCACAGCAACAAAATATGTTGCTGTCCTTTCATTCCCTGGCAGTCCATTTGTGTTTACAGTCTATTCTGTAACCACTGAACTTGAGTTTCCTCTGGTAAAAAACAGTAAGAACAAAAATCAGGAAGGATTATACAGCAACAAACTAGTTTAAAAACCCACTCTGGTGGCATTTCTTAAAATCTGTGCCAGATGGAAGACTTTCAACTAAGAGAAAAACTTGGAAAAATCCCATGTCTTCTGGCTGAACTATGAGAAACTAAGTTCTGTTGCACTGACATGAAAGGCAGTAAGAGGCAGTTCATAAATTATTCTGCTGCTGCCATCATGAGTTACCAATTTGTAATTTTGTAGAGATTACACCAAAGCCATGGGCAACATCAACCTGTCCTGAGCTCTCAAACTCTCATTGAGTTAAGACAGGACAGTGCCACTCCTAGTGGCATAGGTAAAGCTATAGTGCATATCCCCTCTCAGGGAAGCACAGTCCAGAGCAACACCAGCCACACTCTGAAACCCAGAGATCCCCTGTGCACAGAGCAGTGTGAGGTTTATGAGCTCACACATCATAAGACACATCAATTCACATGATTGCAAAGTGGATTTTCACCTATTTTGCAAAGTGAATCAAAAAAAGCAGAAGTTCTTAACACTTTAGTTGTTTGATCCAATCTCTTTTTTTTCTTTTTTTTTTTTTGAGTAGTTGGTGACTTGCCAAATGAGCAAACACCGAACAGCTCCACAAACACAGAACAGTTCACTGGAATTCAGAGGGAGCTTGGAGAAACTGCAAAACCCAAAGGTACGAGGCCCAGCCCATCCTTTCCTCCCTCTTTAGCCAGCATAGAGCATTCCCATACTGAATTTTCCTCATGAAGGAAAGGAGAGAAGGGAGAGAGCTGGTGTCAGGTGAGGATTTCAGGGTCTGGCTCATCAAATTCCAAGAGAATGACCACCCTCGTAACCCAAAACAGCTGCTGTGTTTATAGTAAACATAAATGATAACTGGGTGGCCTTTGAAGCCACCATGTCCAGTCCTGGTAATTATGGACAAGTGGATACAGCAGTGATGATCCAGAGCATTTGTTTAACGTTCAGACATAATTAAGGCCATTATCAAATTTCTGCCCCTTCAGCAAAAAGGGGGAATGGGGTCAATCGTCTGATACCACGGGCAGAAAAGCAAGGGACGAGTTTCTTCCCAGAGTAACTCACACTGGATAAAATTCCTGAGCACCACCTGGTGCAGCGGAGGCCTTCGCTCGGACGGAGGCAGGTGATGATGGAAGGCCCCCTGGGCACACCAGCCAAATGGATTCAACACCAGGGCCTCCCACAGAGTTGTCCCAGCCCCTGTCCCTTGAGTCCAGGAGACAGGGTAGTTCAAACACCAAATGCATGTCTTGGAATGTCACTTCTTGAGTGAGGGAGGGGGCAGTGGCAGCATTACTAATTGCAAGGAGGTATTGCTTGTGTGCACTGGGAAGCATTACCCCCCAGTGCCACCCCCATCCTGACCCATGGTGACTGCTGTGTGAAGGATGCTTTCCTTTCCCAGACACTCCAGCTTTATGGCAGAGGGAAATTCCTAGTTTGCAAAGGTTTATCCCAAACACCAGAGTTGATGAAAAGGTAACTACACAAGGCCTTTATGGTGGGAAATTGAAATGACCCATAGTGAGAATTATCAAACAAAATCTAACCAAGTATGACAGTGAGAGAGGCTGGAGGGATGGGGAATGAATTTTACCTTTCCAAAGTTGGAGACGTGGTGCTAGGATTCATGTAGCATGTTTATTCCCTAAATAAAATCATATGGTTATAGTGCATTTAAAACTTCTCCAGAAGTGCACAGGAGCTGCGAATGCCCAAACTGTCACAACCACACTTCAGCCACACTTAAGTGAGATCAAAAGCACCATCCACAGATACTTGGGCATCCCAAAGGCCTTTTCTATTGTGACCTCACAGGATTAGCTTTCTTTCCCTCCTCAGAGGGAGAAGACCACAGGTTGGGAAGTGGACTGAGATATCAAAATGTGGCATGGAGGACCAGGAGTAACACCCCTGCAGATCTGCTCTGCACAAACACAACTTGTTGCTGAGCAGTCTAGGTGTGAAACACCACCTATCTCCTCAGTTGCAGGAGTCCCTGGCACAGACTATACTGCCAGCAGCACCTCTTGCTCCATCCGAGGGGATGTGGCTCCAGTAGACCAGAGGGGCTGGAGGGATGGGGTAGCTGTTCCCTTGGGAGCTGCTCCCTAAGGTCAGGGCTGGGGCACAGTGCCAGAGCAGCACTGAGAATGCTCAGAGCTCTCTGCTCAGAGGATAAACAGAGGGTTGAAATCTCTGGGGTTGTTAATCTGTCACCTTTCCCCAGCACTGAATTAATTTTTTTAATGTGTTTTTAAAAGGAAAGTAAATAAAAAGAAAAAATAGAAGAGATGATAAATGGAGCCCTTTCTATTCCCTTCATCACTGGGCAATACCACCCAGATGTCTGGCAGGGACAAAATATTAAAAGGGTTTTTCTTCCTTGCCCAAGGATCCCCAAGAACCATCTGGATTTACAGAAGCTCTAATAATCAGCCCATCCCAGATTTACTCTCCTCTCCCTGCTGCTACAGAAGCTACAATGAAGTGACCCTGCTTTTTCCAATTCATAAAACTCTGGACTGCATGAACGGTGCTGCTCAGGTACAAACTGATTTATCACCATGCTAAGCTAGTCCAAAAAGATCCTGAGTTTCCATTGTGCTGCCTGAATTTTCCTACTAAGAAGCTGGAAGAACACATCACATAACCTGAATCGATTCTATGCAAAGCTTGCAGCTGTTAAAACAGCAAACAGTTTCCCAGAGCGTGTCTGTCTTTGCTGCAGAAGGGAGTGTGTGCGGCTGCCGGCCGCGCTGGGCAGTGAATCGGCCTGGGACCCGCGGGACCCGGCCCAGCTCTGACCTGCTGTGTGACCTTGACCCTGTTACTGCACTTCTCTGTGCCTCTGCTCCCTTTGCAGTACTTTATCTGGCCTCCCTGTTCACCCTGTCAGCTGTCTGTGCTAGGTTTGTCTGCTGCAGCCTTGCACACATGACACAGGCAGGGGCTGATACCATAATATTAACACTTGCTAGCCAAGTTCTGCACAACTCTTCATCCTGGAGCAAGAGACTTCTTTCCACAGCAGTGAAACATGGTAAGAGCTAGTGCAGAATCTGCCATCACCCATAAAAACAGACTGAATGACACACAAATCCTGACAATTGTTATCATCCATCTCTAAGAATCACTGCTTCCACCTCAGGGAAGGCTTTCTCCTGAAATCCAGTGCCTTGCAGCCAGATGCTGTTGGCCTTTTAGATGAGAGATGCGTGAGGAAGCATATTGCCACAGGGAAAACTTACAGAGTTTCATTCCATTCATCTTCCTAGAAAATCTAACTGAAGTAAAGCAAGCACTTGGCAGCATGTAACAGGAGAGGAATATGCTCCAGAGACTGCTGGAGTGCACATGGTCCTGGTGACACCAGTGCTCTTTGGAACACAGGTCATCTCAGCTGGATTGTCTGCTTTCTTCCTAACACAGCTGCCATTAAGGAGCAGGATACAGACACAACTTCAGCCCCTGCAAAGAGCACTTTCATGTGTGCACCATCTCTCCAACTGTCAGAGCCAAATGTTTACTTGAGGCTCGAGAAAATTACTACTGAAGACACACCAGCAAGAGCTGGTTCAGTGGGAGACATGCAAATGCATGCTGGGGCTCCCGTGAGGGTGTGAAAGCTGCTCCTCTAGAAACACCTGTAATTGCTTCTAGCCCAATATTTACCTTCCTGAAGAGAGCAGTGACCAACCACCCAACAGCACCTGGATACTGTACAAAGCCCCAGAGGAGCTGCTTCCTCTGTTTTGTGTGAAGGAGGAAGTGGGGGCAGCTAATAATTTCTTCTCTGTAGCTGTGCCACACAAGTAATCAAAAAACTGTTGACAGGTGGGAAGGGAGGTGTTGGGGGAAGGGGCGGAGGGGAAGGACCATGTGTTAACCTAACTGATAAGATTTGCCCAGCCACAGCTCAGCATGTCTTGAAGGTGGGGTGATGGGCATGTGGGTTTGTTCTTAGCAGTTCACCTGCTGCTGGCTTTCAGCACTCTTTATTCCATTGTTTTGTTTACCTTACAGGCCTATTGTCATCACCTCCGCACTGCCAGGGCGGACCTCAGGTGCGAGCAGTCCACGAGCGCTCGAGGTGCAGCCACCACAGGATCCTGCTGGTTGTGAAAATTGCTTCCTCTGCTGATGGTGATAACATCAGGCAAACAAACTTGTGTGTGGACTATTGAGCTTGTCTTTCTCCTCAGGATTTGAATTGTGTGGAGCATTGAAAGCAGTATAAATACACCTAATGTCCAGTAATGAAGCTGGAGCAGACACGAGCAGGTCTGAGTACCACTTGATGACAGGTTCTGTTGTGGCATTATTGGACAAATGGAGGTGCTAAGCATGGTTATTGTTTTCAAGTAAGATTCAAAAAGACTGCTTCCCATCTTTTGAGCTCCCATTTTCAGATGTAAAAATCCTGCCCAATAAAGTCCAATATATTTGCATAGGATTTTTGGCCCACTGTCCCAATTACACACACAACACAGGCCCAGGGAAAGGCATCCTGCCTAACTCAATTTTGTAAATTTTCTTCAGATTGGGTGTGGGTGGGTGTGCAATTGGGAGGAATCAGTGGATGTGCCAGATTGTTACAAAAGTGCCCAAGAGGATAAAAAAAACCCCATTAAGGGGTCTGTGTCCAACTCACTTATGAGTCTTTAAGAAGGCTTTAACTAAAATACAGCCCACCAGCTTTCAGAGTTAATGAATCACCTGCTTCCCCTGAATTTCCTCCCAGTGTACTGGCAGAGCTAGTACAGCCACATCCCTCCGCTGTTTATTCTGCTAGACAAAATCAGCTAAATTTTATATATAAAATCCATTTTCCTGATTGTTTTAGGAGGTCTTCTCTGTACTTCCTCCAGGATCAATCTACCTCTTCTGATTATGAGTAAACCAATACCAAACACAACATTAAAGATGGGATTTCCCAGATCTCCTAGATGGCATTGACAGAGAGACAGTGCACCACCAAGCACAGGCATTCAGCACTGCAGTCATAACCAGCATCTTTAATGGTACCTCCATCACCATTTGAGATCTTCTCCCCCCTGTCCCAGGCACTTTCCCTATTCTGCTCACACAGCACAGGATGGCTGGTTCTCAAGCCTCCTGCTCAGAATCCTGCAGCAGCCTAGTCCACAGCTGCTCAGCCACTCAGGGATAGCGGTGTGCAGCTGCTGAGCCTCAGAGTCAGCCTCCAAGAGTCCTGACATGGATTTTAGTGGGATTTACTGCACTGAAATGCAGAAAATCTTGTTGCCTTTAGGATTAGCCCCTTCATTTGCACATACAGTAGTGCATGCTGCCTGGGTCCACTTCCTTGCACATGGTGCTCAGTCCTTCAGTTACCACCAAAAGAACTGCTCACAGGACACCCACAATTTTAATTCCTTCTATCAGCAGTCACTGAGCTGGGCAGCTTCCAACTGTTACTGGAGCAAGGACCATCAGGAATTTTATCACAGTCAACATAACTTAGGTTAATTTATACTCATTATGAATGATCCCATGTCATCAAATTAGTGATACTGCAGTATCACTCTTAGATTAGTGATAATGCAGTACAGGAGTTTTACAGTGCTCTTGGAACTAAAATGTGGTTATTTCATTAGAAATGTTCTAGTTTCCATTACAAATGGTAAATAACAAGGCTGGAGCAAGGTGGGCTGAGGAAAGGCTGCCTGGGCAGGAGCAGTGCAGCCCTCAGCCTCCATGGCCCCCAGAGCCTGCTTAGGGAGCACAGCTGCACTGCAGGGTAGCATCCCACAAGAATAACAGATAAACACATTCACTTCACAAGCCACTGGGCACTATATTTCTTCTGATGAGAACCATCCATTATTCTTCCATCCTCCTCTCTGTGTCACATTAGTGAGGGGTTTTACAAAGCAAGTCAGGGGACAGCTTTATTTACTCCCAGCTGCACTGCACGGCACCCAGGTCCATGGGTATTGGTTACACATGACCTCGGGTCTTCCATTATGGGCTAATGTCTGCAGCCCTCTGACCTCCGGAAGTGCTTGAGGAAGAGCTGCAGTAAATCAGAGCAGCACTTAGTCGTGGAGGAAGAAATTCCCTCCTTATCAATCTGCCAGTGGCAGAGGAAGGACCGTGGCTGGGCTGCTGAAGGGTGATGTGCTCTCAGCTGCTTAGAAAACTCCACAGACAGGAGCAGCCCTTGCCTTGCATGTTGCTACCATGGAGTGTAAGAGTGAAGGCAGAGCAGGATGAACCTGGCTGCATTCCTCTCTGAGCCTGGGCTGGCAGGGGAATGCCAGCCACTCACTTCACAGGGCAGGTCCTGTCTATGAACGTCTCTGCTTGGCAAGCACAGACTCTTCTACTGCTTTCCCTTGAAGGATGCCTGGTCTCACACACTGACTCCATGGCAAAGTGAGGGCCAACCCAACCCTAACCCTAACCCTGCACTAAGGCCTATAATCAATCCTTACCACTCAGCTTCTTACCAGAGGACACGAGCAGTCTGTGCAGTCTCAGCAAATTCGTCATGATGGAGTTAACCCAAGGATGCTATTGAACACCCTGTGTGGCAGAGCATGAGAAATTACAGGTGGAAGCAATAAGTTAACCACAAAACGCCACACTTGCAAATCATCATCCGTACAAGCAGTTCTTCCCGTGAGGGTGGAAGCAATCAAATTTGCCACATCCTGTGCCAACAGGTGGAGCCCCAGAAGGACACAGAGCAGGGAGAGCATTAGGGAATGAGGCTCCTATCTCTGCTGGTCCTGCAATTAGCAGGGGATTTCAAAAGTAGTAACAAGTAGCTACCAGGGAGGCCCAAACAACAATGGAATGGGACCAGGTACTTCTCTGTTCTTGATGGGCCCTGAAGGGCAGAGGATGAAGATCTGCCAATGAAATTCATAACTTATCCCTTACAATCAAGGCAAGAGAACAAAACAATCAACTTTCCTTCCCCATTTATCTCCTACACAGTTCTAGTCTTCATGTCTTTCTCAGAGTGCCTGGCTCAGTCAGGTCACAGGAGCTCCTTATCCCAAAGACAATCCTATACCTCATACAGTATTTTTCTTTACATTTATTTTGCTGCGCAAGAAACAAATGAAAAAGCAGCTGATCAGCTTGGTCAGGTCTGAAAAGGCTTGAAGATCCAACATCCCATCTCCATCCTTCACCCCGAGAGCAAGAATACTACCCAACATAAAAAGCAAGGGAAGCAAAGGGAACAAAAGGATTTTTAATGTAATCAAATGTGTCATATGCCTAGAAAGTATTCTGCTATGTCATATACATGCATACACAGATTGCTTTGTATGTGTTTTTTCCTTCTTGCCTGTCTCCAGAACAAACACTGCAATTTTACTCTCCCATAACTGTTTCTTGGCTCCTTCTACACATTCCAGTACAGCAGCATCACAGATTCACTATAGGAAGGACTTACTCCTTCAGCTGACGTAGCTCACTACCAGATCAGCATTATCCTCTTTGTATGAGGACTGGTTCTCTGGGGAAAGGGAGGGTGTAACATCTAGCAAAAGGAAAAGCTCCACCCTTAGGATATAGGAAATACTATCAGAAAGAACACTTACTCTCTGGCAGAGCTTAAGATCCATACAAGATTCTCCAAGGGTGGGGAATCACCTCCTAATGACAACTCATTAGGTCACCTGGGGGGTTTTTATGGTTTATGTGCTTTGGGGTTTTTGTATTCTATTGCAAAAGGAAGTTTACAGTGGGGAAGTTTTTGCTCAGCTATAGTTAGAGACAGGCCCAGACCAAAACCTCCTAATTACAGAATCCCAGATCTTGGAAATGCCCACACATGTATTCACACATCCAAGTTCAGCCCAAATTTTCCACTACATAAGGACCAGTATTTGGGGTTTTTTAACATGTAAATTTTAAAACCAGCCAGCAACACAAACACAGAGACTGCAGAAGGAACAGCATGTTTCCACACAAACAATGCAGAAAAGATTTTTTAAAGAATCAGCAGCAACCATTGGGATCCGGGGAGCCTGGATTCCTGAAGACAGCAAACGTGACACCCCTTTTTCCCTCACCTCAGTAACTATCTGCTTGCTGTTTACTTGGTGTTTCAGAAGTACCAAGCCACAAGATCCTGTCCTGTCAATTCTGTCACATTTCATGTGACAGCTGTCCCTCTTCCACATGATGATAACGACTTTGAAATTCACTTGGCATTTCAGCTCCCTTCCTGCTTCTCTCAACAGCTACACAAATGATGTCAACACGTACAGAACAACAGTGAATCATGAGCTGATAAGCACAAAGTGCACAGCAGCCTGTTTCCACAGGGTGATCCCCAAAAAGATTTTAATGCACTCATTAAAAATTTTATACAAACACCATATCTCATGGAAATAAGGGAGCCAGAATTTATTGCTCTGTTCATGTTGAAGGTCCCAGGTGTTGTTAAGCACTGATGCAGATGGATCTTGCAAAACAGAAAGCTAAGTTAGGTAGACCTGAGCTGTCTCAAGGACAAAACTGAACTGTCCCACATGTGTGTCTCAGTTGTCACAGTCACCGGGGCTGTGACCTTCTGCTATGCCTCAAGGAAGGAGCAGGACTACAGCCCAGCTCCCCACACCAAATACAAATTATGTGACTTTTAAATACATTTACACAGCCCAGCTCCCCACACCAAATACACATTATGTGACTTTTACATACATTTACACAGCCCAGCCCCCCACACCAAATACACATGATGTGACTTTTACACTACAAACCAGAGTTTCTCAAAGGCATACACTACCTAATAAAAGTGTAATGATAGCTTATCACAATCCTAAACTTTCCCTACAAATATAGCCTAAGATAAAACACAATATATGGTGTTCTTCAGAGGTTTCTTGTTTTGTAGTTACTTCATCTTTTTCTGTGCAAAAGTTGATTCAAATATTTCTCTAACAAAAAAAAAAAAAAAAAAAAAAAAAAAAAGAAGAGAAAAAAGGCACAAATAGAAACCCAATGTTATTTTTTGTGGTGCAGGCATTTAATGCCAGTTTCGTATTATGGCAGCTTAAAATCCTGTGACTGCCACCTAAGACACTATCTGAAATAAAATAAAAATTGTGGCAAGTCTGTAGCCAAAGAAAAGTATCACCAAGGCAATAACTTCTGACACACTGTCTTTGGCAGTGGAGATACCCTTGCCTTTCACTGCTTCAGCCTATTCCCAGAGTGCTTTTATAGAGCGTTGTTTTAAAATCAGAATCATTCAATGACCAGATTTATAGCACAAGTGGAAAAATCATGCCAAGGGTTCCTTCAGTCCTGCTCCATAAGCACTGCTTAAGGCCCGCCTCCTCTTTATTTTTTAACTTTTCTTTTTTTTCAACAAGCAGTTTTCTGTCATGAACACACTTATCTATCAGCCATTAACAGAGACTGGTGGACAGTTAACATGGGCACTTCAAATACCGGGGTCACATCAGCTCGTGCTTCAATTTTACAAGTCTCTAAAATAGGAATAAATGCAACTCAAGTGTGCAAGGAAGCTTTTACATAAATATGAATAAACTGAATTTGAGAGCTTTGAAAATTTGATAGTGCCAGTGAAATCCTGCTACTATGAAGACAACCAGACTTTGCTCCCTTCCGTACTAAATCATTTTGAAACCTGTTTGCCGACTGTTTTTATAGTTACTGTAAAGTGAGAGAACTTCCAAATTCACACTGCCTCAAGTATTTTTTACCACAGAGAATCTTACTGCAATTAGTCTGGTTTGTAATGGAAAACAGATGAAAGGAGAAATTAAATCAAAACCTTGCCTCATATCTAAGGTGTTTTCATGCCACGCATCCCAAGAAGTTTTCCCAAAACCAACAACATTAAATTAAAAGCTTAAATATTCCTACCAGACCCAACAAATGCAGATTAAGCTGAAATTTAAATGGAAAGTGAAAAGATTTTTCCTCCTCCTCACCTGCCAAGTCTTCAAAGTTCAGGGCTCCGTGTTTCTCTTTCAACACTCAGCAGCAGAAACACCTAGGGTTGAGTGGAGAGATTTCCTCCTCACACTGGCATTATTCATTATTTCTGAAGTGTCGACAAATGTCTTCAACACTACACAACACACACAAACAGGAGTCCCTGCTCCAATGAATTTACAGTCTGAGGTGTTATCTTTGTTCTGTTTGGGTATATCACCACAAATTTCAACAGGGTACCAAGTGAGCCCAATTCACCTTCCACCAGCAATTTTCCACCGCTTTTAATAGGAGCTGGAACAGCCCCAGTCAGACTAAGTTATGGAGTTAGCTATTGCAGGAGAGAGCAGAGTTCTTGGCATGTATGTAAACAGCAAAAAACCTGATTCTCAACAGTTTTGTTTGAAATTAAGTGTATATTTGAATGTTTTCACACATAATACATTTTGAGAACTTAAAGAGCTCCCTTTCCACTCTGTCTTTCAACCCCAGCAGTGCTACAGATCAAGCAGCAGCAGGCAATTTCTGAACCAAGGCAGGCTGGCAGCTACAGTAACAGCTCCAGCTGGTGGAAGTTGGTGAAAGTTTTGGTTTATTTTGTGCTGAGCTTTCTGCCAGGACATTTCACACATTGGAAGTGTGTATTTTCTCTGACATTTCTGAGAGCCTCAAGTGTTCCTGCAAATAGCCCCACAAATTTATTTAAAATTCAAACTGGGGCAATTTCTGCTTATCCAAACCTTTGCACTGAGTTGTTATCTATGCCTTTTCCCCAGCTGTACCCTGTGGAAGAGAATGCAGTCACACAGCCCAGTGCACCAACACACACAAAAGGCACATACACCTTTTACACCCTAAAGGCTGTACAAGGATAGCACCAACTGGAGATGTTGCCCTCCTAGCTTGTGCTCTAGCTGGGGCATGGGTCCTTGTCAACATTCCTATGTAAACCAGACTGAATTTTAAATGTTGTCATAATTAATTATTGCAGTTCAAGCAGCATTTCAAACCACAAGTGAAACAAATTCCAGCTAAAGGCAGAAGGGACAATTACTGGGAAAAGACTGGGAAAAAAAGCATCTTAAACCCACACCCACCACATGTCCCAGTCACTACTGATTCACATCATGCCAAAGCTCTGCACCAGCACAGCCAAATGCCACAGCTCACAACAGCCTGACCCCACCACTCCATAAACCACGCTGAGTTCAGACAAAGGCAATGTGAAATGACTGACGAAACTTCACAGTTCACAGAGCATCTTCAAAATCACATGCCAGCAGTGTCCCCACCCAAAGCCCCCTCCAGCCTACCTGGTGCTGTCTTCTGGTAGAAAGGGATCTAAAAGGGCTTTCCTGCTTCCAGCATTTTGCTGACCTGTTCTCCCTTCCAAACAGGACATGGCCAGAAACTGCTGTGAACATCCAGGCAAGATGCCAGGTGTTCTCCTTCTGTCCTCCAGCTTACAAGCACTTCTTGCAGTTGTCCCTGCTTACAACCAGTATTTTCCTGATTTGATCAGAGATGTCCTCCTCCCTCCAAGATGAGACGTCCAGGGGGTTTCCATCCTTTTCCTCTACTGCTTTGCTCAGTCACTCAGCCACTGTGGAAAGCAAAAATCAAGATCATGAGACTTGTGTGCAACAGAACAGACAACTTGTTTGCCATAAGATGTGAAAGTACACCACAAAAGTTTGCTCTGTCAAGTCTTATGTTCAGTTTAAACAAATTCCTCTCTGATCCTTTTTAATGGCATTTTTTTCTTCTATTTCACTGATATTTCCAAAAGCCCCAAAACAAACATAGGCATAAACAGCTTTCATCAGAAAGTATTCAGTCTACTGATCTAGAAACACTGCTTGGGGAATTAATAAGGTAACTACTTGTCTATAGTGCATCAAAATACTTAATTTCCTGAACAAAGCTTTTTAATACTTATTAAAGTTTTAGCCTGTATTTAACTTCCTTCTTTTGAAAAGCTTTCTCAGTTTCCTCCTCTGAGATAGCATCACCCCATTGATTAAACACTTCATGAAGAGTTGACAGGACCAGACACACTGCCCAACTCTGTCCAGTGCATAAATCAAGATAATCTCTTTCCACCCTAAACTGATCTGTTTATCGTGGAACCACTCTGGGATAAAAACCTAGTATCAGATTGGTTATTTGGGTAAGAAGGAGTTTTTTTGCCACATCTATCAGATGGGAATGGAGTGTTCCAAGTTGCATTAGGTTTAGGCTGTTGTGACAATGGGATCCACTGTGAAGGTCACATGCAAGCTTAGTTTCTGAATGACTATAAAATTTTGGATGCCCAGGTTGAAAGCACACGTCCAAGTTTTATATAGAAGCTGCCTTCAGGTTGAAGAAAATAAGAACTCCCAGGGAATGAAAGACTAGCTGACTTCCTTTATAAACCCTGAAAAGTCTCTGGGGAGAAGAGACTCGGACTACTCTTTTGACATCTAGAAATAACCTTCTCTTGCTCCCTGTCTCCTACCTTCCACTTGCCCATTTCCCATAAGGCCGTTTCCAAACACAATTGATTTGAAAACTCAGATTATTCTGTTAAAATTGCTGACTGTGTACTTGGCACCCTGAGCCAGATTGGGACAATCCCCTCAGGTCCTTTTTCCAGCTAATTTATAGCAATTTTTGTTGAGACAAGGAGTTATGGTCTGTAAAAGGCTTGCTGTCAGCCTCTCATAACACCCCAGTACCCTGTCAGAGAAGGGATAGAGCCTGGGAAGAAAGTTTCAGCAGTGATCAGCTGGTTTCCAGATGGGTGGCCTTCTACACACTGTCCAACCCCATGGGTCCAATAAACCAGCCCTGATTTTGCACTTTAAAAAAACAAAGATACAAACCCTCCTCTACTCTCCAATAGGGTTTTATAAACACGGTCCCATTCTCTGTGTCAAATTTATTAGGAAGAAATTCATTCTGCTGTCTCTCTCTTTGCATGCATGTGGCCAGCCCCTTTTGCTCCAGTTTCTCATTTTTACATGGGTGGAGAGACTTGCATCATGATTTACATCCTTCTGGGTTGTTTTCCCATCAGAAATAAAGAAGGGGCTAAACAAGTCAGAAAGTTGAGGGATTGACCTCCAAGGTATAAAACCACCCACATGAGGCAATGTTTGTTCTCAGTCTGGCATAAATTCTCTTCTTGTCTGTCCTCTCCACCTCAGCAAACCAGAAGAGCACATGATTCAGGAGGTACAAGGCTGATCAGCAGTGCCAGTGGTGAGAAAATGGCCCAGTTCAGAGCAGGAGAGCATCCTGCCCCTGGAAGAGCACTGCCACTGTACCAGTGCTGCTGCTCAGGGCCCAGGTCTGCCTCAGCACCAAACCACTGATCACAGCAAACCTGCACCTACAGATCTTCAGTTCCCTTCTAAGTACAGAAATCTGTACCACCCTCTAGACAGCTATTCACTCAGCTAATATGTCTGTCTGTTTACATTAATTGTTGCATGCATAATTTTCCCTGTCTATAGCCCAATTTCCCCTTTTACTTTCAGCTTATTACTCTTACTGGCATCACTCACTTCAGCAGTGCAAAGATTTCTCACATGGCATTACCCTGAAGAGAGCCAGAAATGGCTGTTGTCATTCCTTTGCCTGGTAGGTGTCTCAGAGCCAATATTCAGGCTTTGGACTTTCATCATAAAGCTGCAACTTCAAAGCAAATTTTATTTTTCTCTAAACTCAGTCCAAGAAACATTAGTAGTACTTCTACACAGGAACCATTAGGACTGTTCTCTCAACTGTCCCATCAAGATGATGACCCTGATTATAACATGCTCAGAGACTTCCAAAAAGTGCAAAAATAGAAAACATAATTGTAGGGGGAGACTGATTGTCTTCACAAAGAGTGAGTAAATGTCACCTTTAATAAAGATGTCGAACTAAATTTTTTGGCATCGTAAATGTCTGCTCACTAAAACTCATAATTATGGATGATCCTGGAATTTGAGTATGTAGGCTTTGTACTGAAGAAATTAGTAGAAACTAATGCTAAGGAACAGAATTAATTGTAAATATGTGATAATGATAGCACCAATCCCTTAGAGCTCTCTGAAGGATTCACTCTGTGTATGGGTAAGAATGAGCCAGATGATACTGTGTAAATGTATTCTTTTTTTAAGAACCCACCTTTTATGAAGGTCCCTTGCAAAAGTTTCATAATAGTGTGAGAAGGAGACAATTAATAATCCCCATCATTTATGTGATATATCTATTAGAAGAAAAATCCAGATTTGCTTGCTGTGACTTGCAACCCCCTGAAGGCTATGACCAGCCTCCCATGGACTTCACCATGGCCAGGATTTCAGTCTCAGGTATGAGTAAAGCTTAAAGAAAAACATGTCCCACAAACAATTGCAGCATTTTTCATCAACACAAATCTCATCAACCTCAGCAGCACAGACAATCTTTGTTAGGACAATGAATTTTCAGTGGGAGCCTACAGAAAACTCACAGTGTAGGATCAGGGTTATTATTACTTTTTTAGAGATATAAAGTTCCCTTTATATCTCTAAAAAGAGATCCCTTTTCAGGTGCACTGAAAACCAGAGCTCCTTCACAAAGAAAGAATGCTTCAGATCCACAATTAATAAGCTTTCACTGCTGAGGTTCAGGACAGCCATAAAAAGCTAATATCAATCTTTCCTGTGAAACTCTGCCCATCTGCAGCATTTGGCACAGATTTTAAAGTACAGTAGACTGGAGTTTTCCAGGGAGCAGCCATCATTCCTGTGCTCCCTCTAGAGTGACTACTGGAAGCCAAAAGCATTTAAGCAAAGTTAGATAAAATCAGCAGCGCCCAATGTGGGTTCTTTCTGGTTTCCTGCAAGTAAACAGACATGTTTACAAGGGGCTGTACATTCACATCAATCATAACGTGACTTTGTTTACAGTAGAGGAATTTCCTGCAGGCTTTTGCTGTCCTGGTTTCTTTCTCTTTGTATTTACTTTTGTTCAAATGCAATTTTAAAAAGCCATAGGTACTCCAGCTCAATTCAGAACGTGACACACTGAAATCTGAAGCAGGCTATAATTCATGCCCAGATTTAGTTGTTCTTTTTCTTGTTTGTTTGTTTAAGCTAACACACGCCTCTGCATTAAAAAGCCACTTTTCTCTACCCATCCAATTCATCTAGACCTGGAAAAAGGCAGATTTAATTTATCACTCCATTAAGAACTGCTTTTCTCATCAAACTTACAAAACAGCAGAAGGCCACCTTATATAGGGATCAGGTTTATAATTCAGGCATCTAAGAGACAGATTCCTCAGAGGAATTAAAGTAAAAATGTTAGTGAATGCAACTGAAAGAGTGGTATTAATAGCACCTGAGCAGCCGGGATTAAGGACTTCTGCTGCCATGAATCAGAGTGAACTATTTCTCCACCACTTCACTGAACAAAAATTTATTTCAGTGGGGATTGAATTTGAAGAAACACTACAGAATTTGGCTGCAAAGTTCAGAACTTGGACAGGGAACCATGTTGGTTGTTCTGAGATACACAGACACTTTGATCAAAGTCATAAACCAAAAGTTCACTCTGCTTAAGCTACTGGATACAGATAGGAAAAGACTGCAGCAGTTGGGCAGCCATCACAGCTACTACAAAGGCACAGATCCCACAGCTGCTCCACCAGCCCCCTGAAGTGATGAGCTCACTCTGCCTGAGCTGTTTGCTCTCCATTCTGCTGCACGCTTCAGCCTCACTTTAGGTCACTCTGTATTATTATCCCTGAGTGCAAGTGTGCCCTAAGAGGTCAAACACAGGAAGGGCCAGGAAAGGACACTCCTTTAACACACAGGTTTTAGGAGGCAAGGCCCATCTAACCCCCAAAGGCTAAAAAGAGAGATGCACAAGAATATGAAGAGCAGAGCCAGAGATTGCCAAGAAGGAAGTAGATTGGTGTCTATGAGTGGCAGAAGAGGGAAGTAGCCCCCGTGCTTGCTACTGAGAGACTCAGTTGCACAAATGGGAGCAGGGCCCACATGAATACAAGACTTCTGGAATTTCTTTTCAGTAGTTTCCAATCCACAAGCCATGATTCAGTAAAAAATCAGCCTAGTACAGGCTCTCTTTGTTAGCATCTGTTAGCAAGAATGTCAGCTAATCAATACCTTTTTATTGCCAGATACCTACAGGGCTGGAATAGACACTATTCCTGACATTATGTTCAGTGTTCTTCTTACACCTCATTTTCCTGGAAGCTGTTTTCTTTCACCTTGTGTGGCATCATTATTCATCTTCACCAATGCTTAACTACCTCCATAAATTTGCAAAAGGCCATCCAGGGAGCCGAGTCTCTCTGGACAGGCTACCAAACTCAGGCAGCTAACTGTCTCTTCCTCACCACTTCATGCTTTCAGACTGTCACCTGCACTTGGGTTGGGCTTTGGCTCTTCATGATGGTGGGGACCCTTGTAGTTGACCTGCAATATCCCCACGGAGCAGTTTCCCTGCTGTAGGTGACAAGAGGGAACAGCCAGGACTTGGCAATACACAACAAAAAAATCTTCCCAAAGCTGTAATCCAATTTACAAGCAGCTCCTCGTACCACATTTGTGTGTCACAGGTGAACAGAGCCATGAGCTATATCTGTTAGCAGCTTCTGCTGCAACCAGACTTCTGCAAAACTATTTGGCACCCTGGAGAATATGTTAGCAAGCCTGGAACTGCCTCCTGGAAACTTCCCAGCCTCTCTGTTTGCTTCTCCAGACAGACAACCTCTTCTCCCATTCCAGATACCTGCATTTTTCTCTCCCATACACTGGCAGAGCCCTGGGTTCCTCAGTGCTTTGTGCTTTTGAGGAATCCTGGCTGCACACTCACAGGGCAGAGATAAAGTGGCACGTGGTGCTTTTCTGTTCCACAAGTGCTGTGTCCCAGGAGGATGAGCAGCATGAAGGGCAGGACACTCTGAACCAACTGGGGAGCTCTGTAATCACTTCCTGCTGACCTCTTGGCAAGTCACTCATCTCTCAGGGTCCTGTCCTGCACCTCAGCTATTGAACTGTCTGAAACAGCACCTTACAGGCACAAGCTCCAAGCTTTATGCCTCTGCTCTGCTTTTCATGTTTCCTTTGATATTATGGCCAAGTCACAGTCTTTGTGAAACTGTGTCCCAACCTGGATGGAGGGCTTCTCCTTCAGCAAGGAAAAACATGAAGTGTGACACCACAGGGGGCACAGAAGGACACAACACCAAAATTTTTCTAAGATGCCCATTACCATCATGGAAGCTACAGAGAGCAAGATTGTCTCTTGTCACATGCTGGTGAAACCAAGCACCCACCACGCTGTGTCACTTTGCACTAATGCTCCTCACTCTACAAATAATAGTTATTGGGGTGTGGGCCACAGTCAGTAGAATAAGTACCAAGCATATAGCATATACCACCTCCAAGTTAGTGTCTGAAGGGAGTAAAATTAAGGTAAAATTCAACAACTCTCACTTCAAATTAAGTGCATAAGGCAGTATCATTAAAAGGAAGGGAGACACAGACAACAATGCCCTGCACACTTTGGGAAACACATCAGTATCAATGGTATCTTGGAATAATATATTTAAGAGAATTATTTTAATTCTGAATACTGTCTTGCCTCAGGATCAGTTTCTATTTGTCCCAAGACATGTTGAAACAATAAAGAACATTTTCTCACCAAGCCCCTGCAAAAAATTTTCTCTTAAGGGTTTAAAAAATTGGCAAAAAGCCTTCTGCAAGAACAGTGGAAATACTCTTTATTGCAAAATCATCACACTCCCTCAAAATGTGCATACAGATATTGGCAACTTAAAAAAAACTCATGTTTAAAACAAAGTCCTTTTCTGGTAAATATAATGACCACTCTGCCTTTAAATTTAGAAAGGGACAACATCAAGCAAAACTTCCCAGCATAGTACACAAATAGATGATCTCTGTAAGCACTTACACTGATGAAGCATGTGCTGTATTTGACAGATAGGTTGTGATATGTTTACTTAGCTGCAGGACAATGAGATTCTGGAGCTTCTATGTGCTAATACAATCCAAAGGATCATCAGGTATTTTGAAGGTTTAGAAATAACTAGGACATCACAATGAACACCCAAGTGTTTGGCATTTACCTTACATTAACTGACTTAATAAGTCATCTGAATAAACCTGCATGTACATAAAACTCAGGTGAACTGATCAAAATGAGGAGCTACATTGTATCATGTCTGGCTGCAGCTTTAAATTGTTCAAAGGAAACTGGCTGAAGTATTAGAAAAGAGGCTTACTTCTTCTGTGAACCTCTTTAGAGCAGTATCTGCCACACAGAAGATACTGAGAGAGAAGGAACACATCCCTAGCATCCCATGTCCTGGTATTTTGGATGGAAACACTAGGTGGTAGCCTGAAATTCATCAGAGCTCAGAAGGAAAAATGTGAGTTACATCAAGTTCTTTTTTAAATTACTCTTTTGCTGTAGAGAAGACCATAATGGCTGTTGAGCAATATACAGAGGCTCTGTGGAAGAGCAATGGGTACAAGGACTTGCTGTGGGTCTCTCTGGCAGTGCCTGTCACAGTAGCTCAGAGCTAGGCAGCAGTGGGAGAAAGCAAATGAATTGCAGTGTATCAAACAAAAGACCCTGCAGTTATTACCATCCTGAGGCATCCCTGACACAGAGCGGGCTCACTGCAGGAAAACAACAAGCAGCACAGTGACCTGACTCTGCACCATGTACTCAGTGCCTACACAGGAAACACAGACAAAGCCTTGAGAGTTTGCAGGCTCCCAGAGGCACCCTGCATGCCAAGAGGAGGGGGTTCATCTATCCTATAGACAGGTACAATGTGCACTAGGGGTAGGAGTAACAAGGAAGAAAACTTACTGAACTCAAAGCAAAGAAGTCACTGAGGAATGGCTTCCTTGTCCTTGCACCCATGTGAGGATAAACAAAGTCTCTTCCTCCCTTTATTCACAAGTACACCAGTGAGCCTGGGTTACTTACTTCATCAGAAAAAGCACAATCTATGCCATGAAGATAAATGAGCTACAACTGGAGGTGTTTTTCATGTTTAAAGAAAAGTGGGCAACAGCAGACACCTAAGTACTTGGTATTTCTCCTCCCTGTAAGAAAAAGGTTTCTACAACTTTATAAGAAAAGCAGAGGAATCCTCAGCATTCCAATCTCCTTGTCATTGTTCACGGTGAATATTTGCGTAACAAATCCTGCATACCTGAATTTCCCTACCCAGGCTGTGTGCATGCTCACACCTGGCAGCAGTTCTGCTGTATTTGCTGCCATAAAGACTGCTTGGCAAACATCAGAGATACAGCAGCAAACTCAGCTATCATTCTAAGGAATACAATAAATTCTAATGTAAAATTTAGTTAAGTGTTCTTCCTTTCCCCATTCTGCTACTGATTAAAAGTTGTAACGAATTTCACAGACCTCCCACCCCTCTTCATCTAGTAAAACCATTTGCCTAATGCACCAGAGGGGTGTGGCATAACCATTTGCACTGCCCTGCAGCATCAATTCAGAGAAGTGTTTCAGCATATGTTTAAGGTCCTCTGAGTACAACACTAAAGGTAAGCAAATGCCCAAGGACACTGCTGACCTGGCTGTACCAGTGAATCAAGATTTTTAGCTGCCAGGCTTTGAATGAGCATCTTTCTGGTGCACCCTGGTCTCAGGGCATGGGCAGCAAACAGAAAGCAGCACTAGGGCAAAGCAGTGCCGATGAGCATAAAAGGACAGCATTAAAGATAGGAAGGAAACACTTAAAGATTCAAATCACAGGATGAAATGTAGGTAGCAAGAGACATCACAGCTAACAAGAAATGTTTTAAAGCCTCCTCAGTATCAAGACAATTGGACCAGATCCACTATAGTCCCTTCCAACCCAAATAATTCTGTGATTCTGAGAAAGTGAGAAAAGAAAGTGTTGGTGGCTTGCTCACCTTCTCTCAGGTCTGTGATCCCTGAGCTAGGAAAACTGGAGTGGAGCAGGGAACAACCAACCCAGGCTGCTTCTAACCCTTCTGTCCAGCTGTTCTGCTGCCACACAGACAAGCTGATGGGCACACAGGCACAAGCACAATTCGGAGGCAGTGTTGGACTCCTGGGGGCAGAAGATGATCACTCGTGCTGTGCTGCCAGCCACTCCTGGGATCCCCTCCAGAGCTCTGCTTGCCCTGATGTCTCTGGGCACCCTACACAATTCTCTCTGTGTTTTGGGGTGGTATGCCCTAGGAGAGCACACACCTGCAAATACACTCCTCCAGGAGGCAAACAGAACAGGAAAATGGATCTCCACTAGAAAGCAAAAAACCTCCTGATAATAAGCTGTGACTGAAGTGAAATTCTCTTTATGCAAAGCCATGTGATATCCAAAACCAACCCAACTGTCCTTCATTTTGATCTTTACCAGGAATTATTAGCACCCCTCCAGGAGAAAATCCACCTCCTGTATTCTGTTTCCAGCTGGCTCCAATTCACTCGTGTTCTAAATGTCCCACTGGATTCTTCTAACATTTTATAAGGTGTCAGCTTAAATTCCTGTAATTCATGGCCCCAACTATGGCTATTAGCATGCAGTATGAAAAACAATATTTGGGAACAGGAGAGCCAAACTGTGAAAGTGCAGTCTCTAAATATGGCTGCAGCTTCAGAAAGGAGTTTGCAAATGTCCAGAGTCTGGGCTGCTGTCATGTAAACCAGGTCACTTAGACATCAGATCTCCTGATCTGATCACATGTGCTGGAGCTTGAAAGAAGCAGGGAGAAGGGGAATATGTGGAGCTACATAAAGCCTCCATTTGCAACAACTGCCAGCGTACATTTTATCTTGAATATGTCTCCAACAGGAGAAAATGAAAATAAATAATCTCCTGCATCTGCGTGGCTCAGGACATAATAAAAAGTGGCAAAATTTCTCTCTATTAATACAGACTATTAGGTTTTTTGTCCCAAGAAAACTGAGGACTCCCTGCTATGTAAATGCTTGTTTCTGATAAACATAAAAGATGGAGGACTGACTGAAGAATTATTTGTGCCTTCTTTTCTGTTAGGTGCAGCTGAGGGCCAGCTGGCTGGTACCTTAACTCTCCCCTACCTAAGCATCTTGACAAATGGGTTTTTAAACAGTTCTAGTCCCTCTGGAAGGAGATTTTCTACAAGAGCACACAGTGATAGAACAAGAGGGAATGGCTCTAAACTGAGAGGGCATGTGTAGATGAGATATTAGAAAGAAGTTCTTCCCCAAGAGCATAATGAGGCACGGGCACAGGCTGCCCAGGAAGTTGTGGCTGTCTCATCCCTGGAAATGGTCAAAGTTAGGGAGGATGGGGCTTGGAGCAAGCTGGTCTAGTGGAAGGTGTCCCTGCCATAGCAGGGGTATTAGAACCATGTGGTCTTTCAGGCCGGGTCCAACCCAAACCTTTCCATGACTCTGTGATAATAAATCAGGAAACCTTGTCTCTATTAGTATCTCTCCAAATTGGAGGGGAGTGAGAATAAAGAGGAAGTTTAAGTCTTGGAGAAGATCCAGGTATTATACACTGAGTGTAACACAACAGAGTGAGAACTAGATAAAGCTAATAATAAAGTAATCATTAGTAACAAATCTGTCATACCCTAAACAACAACATATCATCTGCTAGCAGCCTCAGTTTAAAATGCTGTATGTATGAGCCCCTTCTGCATGCCAGATTTTGATTTCTTCTCTCAGTCACATTCAAATACAGTGGCCCCTGAAACTACCTTATCCCAAAGGAAACCACAACTTTAAAATGCAAGCTATGAATACCCCCATGGCTACAATGATTCTCAGCAGCATTTGGCATTACAGCCAAGGTCATTTATTCACCACTAAAGGATCATTAGTGACCTACAAGTGCAAGTCTATTACAAACCTGTAGGTCTTAAATGAGCTAACAGCACATACCGTCTCCAACCTTTTAGGGTAAGTGTGAAGATGCCTCTTAGATCAGATCCTCAAGATAGCCTGGGGATACTGATGCATTCAGGTTTGAAATTCATGCCAAAACAACCCCAAATAAAAATGCTGTGAAAAAAATCCAGAGTAAGGGTGTCTAGTTGGGAAACAAGAGTGCCAAAACTACTTATTTTGCTGGGAACACAGCTTTTAGAAACTGCAGGCCTGTTTAGGGGTGTATGTGGAACACTGTACAGAAACACTCTTATTACCAAACAGTAGAGAATTAATAAATGTTTCAAGTAGGATGAACTTAAGCTTATCTCCATTTTTTGTTGTTTTTGGGAGTAACATGATTCAGTGATATTAATGGACACATTTCCCATGAGTGTCCCGGATTGCACCTTCATACTCTAGTGTATGGTTATTGATGAGCAGTATTGTATGTGCAGTTCTTCCCATCTGGGTGCAAAATCTGCACTTGCTGTATTTGGAAGCTGAGTAGAAAGGCACTTGGCCATCTCCCCTCCTTGCCCTCACAGGATGCCCCTTTATAGCCAAGCAATCACCAAGTACAAGGCTTTACCTTTAACCAGCCACTCATCTTGACTCAAATGCTTGTGAAGTTTCTCATTAGCCCATTTTCCTCTGTTTGCCACCACCAGTATTTGAGCTCCCATTAAACTGAACCAAGGAGACATTCAAACATGACAGATCATCTCAGGATACTTTATATTTAGAAATCAGCCTCAGGCTACAACAGTTCCTGAGATTCCTACCTCCCTTCAGACCCAAGTTTATAATGTATACCCTATGAATCTAATTTCAAATTATCACTGCATCGTCCCCAAAAGCCACAGAGAAGAATGAGGCTTCCACTGAGCCAAAAACCCCACAAATGTCAGGAAACGTAGCCCTAACCATACGTAAAATCCAATCAGAGTTGTTCTGGTCATTGGAAAGTTGTTCTCACAAATACTTCGGTCTTCCCCCTACCCCATACATTTTATAATTACTTGCTTGCTTTTATTTAACAAAATACTTTTCTCACACACTGCCTTCAAGGTTACCCTACTCTGGTCCAACGTGAGCTGGCAAAAGATAAACACGAGCTGCTTACAAGATAAATCTAGGGAGGAACACACTCCATAGTAAAATCCTCCACTGCATCTGTTCCCTTCACATGAACAACTGCTGCAATCTGGTATTTCTGTTCCAAGATATTTATGTGTTTCATACACCAGTGGGAAGCAATTAGGGAAGGCAGTCCCGACGCTGCAAAGTGCTCACCAGCTGAAGCGTGCGTGTGTGGGACGATCAGCTGTCAGTCTGAACCCACATGGATTTTGTTACCTGTTGCCCCTGTGCAACACAGTAATCAATATTAAGGGATTACACTCTAAGAACATGAGTGGGGTTCAGTTTTCTCTAAGTGACCCAAGCACATGCTCAACGTGTTTGTATGAGGAGATCAAGTGAAAGATCCATTAGACAATAAAGCAGCACAAGCCCACGTTCCTGTGGGCTGAAATCAAGGGCACATTTTCAAGCACTGAGTAGGCTAAAGAAACTTGATGCCATCTGAAACACCCCTCAGCCAGTGTGTGCTGGCTGGATAGAAAATTCTTATTATCTTCTTATCCTGCTTTGTTCCTTGCTAGGTTTTTGTGGTCTCAATAATAAAACAGCAAAGTAACATCGCAGTCAGAAAAACTAAAGTGCCACCCCATGTTTTCTTTATGAAGTGCTTCATGTATTTGCCTCCAGTAGCTTTTTCATAGAAGCTAAGGATATTCATGGGGAGAGGCATAGCGAAACCAATCTGTGTCTGGAAAAGTTGATATGCTCCTTACTTGTTGTAACCTGAAGCCATTGCCTTCTTTTTTTCTTCCTTTTTTTTTTTTTTTTTTTTTTTTTCTTTTTTTTTTAATTACTGGTACATATTTGAGACCTGAGCCAAAATGATATAAGAAGGAATCCTGCTGTGGCTTTGCTGATTACTTGAACGGGTCCTTTGATGGCAATAAACACCCGTGCTGATAGCAGAGTATAAGACAATTTCAAATCAGGCCATAAAGCAGGAAAACCAGATGACTGCTGAAAAAAAAAAATCCTAATGTAAGTGCATGTGGTGCTCTACTACTGCAGTGTAACCCCAGGTGCTCTGGTAACTCCTTCTTGTCAAGGAGGCTGCAGTGCTTTAAAAACTTTCATGAGCTAAACACTGCAACATCCCATGGAAACAGGGAGGTATCCTTCACTCTGTAATCTGGTAGAGAGCTAATGTCTGCTCCCACCCCTATGGAGCTGGGGACTCTGATCCAAGCAGGACCACACAGTGCTCCTCCAGGAAGCCATTGACAGCACTGGGACTAAGCCTGCAAATCCCAGCCTCTTCCCTAACCAGGAATACAGTCCTTCCTCCAAGATGAAGGAAGAAAATAGACAAAGTTAGATTGATAGGCTAATCTGATGACAGATGCTGTGCTGAATTTCCACATTAGACAGTGATAACAGTAATAATTCTCTATTGAATGCACAAAAAGATTAATAATGCATTTCTTTTAGTAAATATTTAAAGCACAGTCACATAATGTCATACCTGAGCACTCAATTTTATGATTTTGTCTCCAAACCCATGACATTAATATTAAGATATCATAACTTGTTGGGTCATTGTTTCTTTTAAATTTGCCTCCTATTTCTGAGCCTCCAGTCTTGTTTTCCAGCTATTACTTGTTTCCTATGACAAGGAGGTTAGAAACTGCCTTGGTTTTTGAAGGCTGAGATTCTCCATTAATTAAATGTATGGCTCTAGGAAATACACCAACTATCACACAACTTGGCATTCTTACCATGTTTCATGTTCAAAGCACATAGCAAAATTCAGTTAATGGGTCATGCTAGCACTGCAGTATTTGGAGTTAGTGCAAAATGATTGCTCTGAGCAGGACTTGGGACCCTGACAAGGCTCTTTGGAGGATCAGGCCCTAAGCAAGATTTCTCAGGATCACTGGAGAACCCATAACTGGAATTACAGTTTTGGATTCCTCCTGTCCCAAAAAGCACACTTCTCTTATTTAAGATTTTAAAGCCTCATCCACTCCTGAGCATCTGTTTATACAGTCTAGGTAATTTTTGCTTAGTTTGTTACTGACATGTACCTCTAGCCAACCCCACAGTAATAAAGCAGTATACAACATCAATAAAAACAATGCACAAAAAAGGTTTTTAAATCGAAATACTACACACCTCTGTAAGATCTGGGAAGTAACAAAGCACAAAATGGCAGCCCTTGCTTCCACACCTGCCTTTCTGTCCCATCCACTCACCTAAAATTTTAACAGAAGTGTTTATTTGGAGAAAGAAAAATTAAAAGCTAATAGGTAAGAGATGCACACGGGGGATTCAGAGGGCCCTGATCTAGCAACAGGGATGGTCTCATTATACCTGGAGAGCCCTTTTTCCTTTCACTGCTAAATCCCACTCTTGGACATCCCTTCTGGAAGGCTTTCTGAGGTTGGTAGTGTTTGCACTTCTTTGAAATGCAAGTCTCCCCGCTTTGTTTGTTTTTGAAATGGCTTGAAAGGGAGGAGCAGACGTCCTTGGCTACTAAAGCTGAGCTTTCCCAAAACACAAGCTGCTGCTCTTTGTTTGCTTCTCGTTAATTAGCTGTGTGTCTAATTAGTGACAGGTTCCCTTTGGCTTTCCTGAAACCAAAGCCGCTCCATGTCAGTAGAGGTCCATCAGGGGACTTGTCAGTGACCGAATGGTTTCCAGCTGCTCTGGGGCTCTCCTCAGGAGCACGGTGCACACACACTGCCATTTACCCTGAGGGACTGCTGATAGCCCTGACAAAGGAGATACCAGTCCCTTTATCTGCACTGAACCCCTGATTTCAGGCAGGTAATATCCTAATCCACATCACACCCTAATTCACATCACATCCTAATTCACTGTGGAGACAGTTTCACAGCAGGATAGGAAACAGGGGCTCATTTTCTAACCCTCGGCTCTAATCCACTTTCCCTTCCCAGTGTTTTGCTCTGACACTTGGTCAAGATTCACCTCAGTTACTCCAGTCCAATAACACTAAGTTCACCCAAGGGTGAAAACTACTTTTCAGCTGCACAGTGCATCACTCAGCTTTCAGGGCACTCACCATAGGATACTGTTATTGCAGTTTGTTTATTTAAACTGAGGTGAGCTTGGCCTGTTACCAGCTTTAAATGTGCCTTTTTGGGGACTCATTGAAAAATCCCTTCAGCTGTACATGCTGGTGTGAGAAAAAGGGAGGACACAGACTTGCACCATCCCAGGGGACCGCTGAGACTCTTTCTCCCCCACGAACACACTTCCTGCTCTTCTCTGCTCACTTCCCCCCTACGGGTTTCCATCAGCAGATCCCTAAAGAGAGAGGAGTTTATTTAATTCCCCACTGATGTCAGATCCTGTTGGTGCCAGAATGATTGATGGGCAAGCACCATGACTGACGGGAAGATGCGCTTTCAATTAGTGCTGTGTGGGCCCCTTCCCTCTCCTGCTCTCCCTCCCCAAAGTCCCTCTGGGGCAGTGCCCTCATTGCAGGGTTTCTCTTTGTACCAGAATTCTGTATTCCCTACCCTCTCTTATATCAGCAGCACCATTTTACAAAAACATGGCTTATATTAAACTGGGCAAAGCTGAACATGGAATTGTCTTGGACATTAAACAACCCCCCAAACCCATCAACCCCAGGACACCAGAGAAGACATTTCTCCCAAAAGCCACAGGGTTCACAGCATTTTATTCAAAACCTCTCTGAAACCCAAGGTCTGTGAAACATGGCACATGACAGCTCCAAGGAATCATGGAGCCAGGAGAAAAAACATCATCTTTACATGGTTTTGACTCCTATTTTGCAATAACCACTCTAAGAATGAACTACATACACAAAATGGGATTATTTCAATGAAACACTATCAAATGCAAGAGAGATGAGAATTCATCCATTTCACTTTCTTCTTTCTGCAGAACTTGTAATATCTTAGCTCTTGCTCTCATTCTTGGTTAACAAATCCAACCCCTGGCACAGCCATTTGTGCAAATACTATGGCATAAGAACATCAAAAGAGCATTTTCTTTTCACTTTTTCAGAGGTGATTTATTTGTGTTTCTTTCCAGGTTGCACTAGAAATAATACAGTTTCCTAGAAATATTTTCCTGCACCAAGATTTTCCATTAAGAACAAACAGTACAATCTAAACATTGACTGCAGCTCAGAAGACTGAAACCATTTTCCTCTGTCAGAGTTTTAGCAATAACCAGATGTTGATGAACAGCAGGTGCCAACAGAAAACATCAGCTCTGAGCTCACATGCTCTTCACCAGCCAAGTCCAAAGCATGCAGCAAGGTTATTATTTCACTTCCCAGAGTAAAGGTGATCTAGTCAGTAACAATGGTGTGGAGATGAGAGAAATGAGAGCACTAATGAAGAACTACAGTATTCTTGGACAATCAGCTCCAGAAACAAAAGCACCGGGCTTTTGAAGATGAAATTGAAGAGATATGTAGAGAGACTTTGCTGGTGATGTACTGGAGATATGAACATCTAAGACCTCCTCTACTGATCAAATAAAGCTGTTCTGAGGAACTCATATAACATTAAATCATGGCCAGATAAACTTATCTTAACCTAAATCCCCTGTAATTGGTTCTCTGTGCCCCATCCCTCCATCTGCAAACAAGGTTTGATCATTTCCAGTAGATCTACATATTACAAAGCTCACTACTCCCAACCCACTGGCTCTATATATTTCCAGAAGCACTGTTGTCTTCTGGAGTTTACAAATCATCTTGAATTCAATTCTGGAAACACACACCTAGAACTTGCCTAAAATTTATATGTAATAAACAAATTTGAGACAAACGCTTCTGTACTGGCTAGTACAAAGATTCCTTACTTACACAAACTAAACAGTGTGCCAATATCAATAGCAATTAAGTGCAGTAACAAAATCATCATTTCCAGCAATGAACCAAATCTTCCTTGTTTTAGACAGGCAACATAACTCAAAGTCAGTAACATTATGCTTGTACTGTTTGAGGAAAAACACTCCAGAAGACTGGAAAGAAATAGCTTCTACTAGAGATCCTTTCCCACATTTCCACATGGAAAAAGAAACCCCAAAGTATGGCTCTACTGCAGCCTTTCAGCTTCTGTTGCTTTTCTAGTTCAAGTTAAAAAAATTCCACAGTCCACAGAAATACATGAAAAAGAAATCAAGCGCCTGACCTACCTGGTTTAGGATTTAAGTGATGTGTATAACTAGATGTGTGAGACTTTCCTGTATGACTCATTGCTCATCCTTGGTCAACTGCAATTAGGAAAACAACAGGGTGAATTAAAATGGGACAGAAAACCATGAAGGAACAAAAGCTGAGTCATCAGTCAGCCTAACCCCAACCTCAGTTACAGCATGTGAACCTGGAATAAGTCTGCTAAAATTAGTGCTATACTTCCAGACTTACATACAGATTAGGAGGTAGTTCTGACAATAAATCAGAAGATGTGCAGTATCATCACTAGTTTCACTGCAGCTGGTGTACTGCAACACATGCCTCTGGCAGGGGGATGCTATAAACAGTTGAAGCCTGACAGTCAGAACTGGTTTGGACTCCAAAGATTGAACTGTGAACCCTCCTGTGGGTTGCACAGTGAAGGATGGAAGGCTTGTCTACACACTGCCTGCTGGGCAGTCTGAAATGAACAGGGAATCTGGCTTCACTCTCCACTGTTCATCTGTTGGGCAAAGAATTTCCAGAAAAAAAAAGAAAATATATTTCTTCTTCACTTTCTATCAACTTCCCCTGCAATTACATATGGCTTAAATCTACTGCAAAGGAGGGACCAGGGAACAGGAAATAGGGTTGTCTTTGGAGAATCAACTTAACTATGTGCAATGTGGAGCCAGATCATACAAGAAAAAGGCTATACTACAAGGAGTTCAGCAGGCTCTGAGGGAAAAAAGAATTTGAGTTCTAATAAAAACAAGGAAAAATGAATGTCTTTTCAGATATCCTATGCTTTCAAAACCAGGGCACAAAGCCTATAATGAATGCCATTAGTGCCAGCCACTGCAGCACGTCTGGCTTCAAAGCCACCCTTGTGACACCACATGTGTTTTTTCATCTGTGTCAGTAGAAAAGAGCAGTAAACAATTCTAGCAGAGCTGTGCTTTGGTCACATTTGGGATAGAGTTAGAAAAAGCCAAGTGCAGGCTAAGTAGGGAGTGATCAGGGAGTGAGCCAGTACTAACTCCTAAATAACTTGTCTCTTGATCTAATAGAAATTCACCCTGGGAAATGCTGTGCCCTGATCCAGAGATGTGTTCTCTGTGAAACACCTCCAAGATCACCTGTAACATGAAGCAAAGGCAGAAAGATCTGATCCAGCCACTGACCCTGCCAACAACATTTGTTTCAGCTAAGGCAGCAGAGATGAGCGGGCACAGCTCTGTCTGTGTGTATAAGCCCCGTGGGCAGGAAATAGGATTCAGGGAATCCTTTTGTGAAGCAGCCCCTTGATCCATTCCCTCAATCCGGCCGGCTGGAATGAGCAACCGAGTGGATGTTCCGGCTGGGGACATTTCTATCCAAATGTCGCAGAAATCTGCCCCAGAGCAGGACGTCCCTTTTCCTCGCCCGCTGGCCGGTGCTTGGCAGAGCAGGCGCATCCCAAGAACCGTCTCCAGGTTACTGGTGCCCTCTGCCGACCAGCGGGAGGAGGAAGAGCCTGATGGGATAGCGAGGGGAAAAATATCACAGGCCTTCGCCAGTCTGCATGGAAAGGCCTCAAACACAACGCACAGACCATACTTTGGTGGAAGAAGCTCCTCACCTTTCCCCAGTCTGACCGGGTTCCCCACGCAGCAACATGTCTGCCAAGGGACGACATGGTCGCTGTAAAATCACATGCGTGAGATGATTGAGGTTCATTCTGAACCTCAGCCCTCCAGCCAGCAAAGGTATTTTAAAAAATCACCAGCATCTGCATGTTTGTCAAACAGTGAACAGCCCCCTCAGCACACACTGAAGTGCATCAGCCCCTGCAGTCCTGCACTACAATGGGGCAGGGGAAGGCAGTGTGGCCCAGGAGCACTTTGTTTGTTCTGAGTGAAAGAGGGGATTATCTGAGTGGGGCTAGACAAGTGCCCTGAAGATTCAAGCGATGTCCAGAGACAGCTGAAAACAAGCTGTACTGCAGCCACTCTGATGGCAAAAGATAAAGGGGCTGATGGCTTAAAGAAAAGGGCTCATTGCACAGGAGAAATGGAGGGTAAATTGGTCTTTTTATTTCCTGCTCATGTCAGCTGGTGATGAATTAAGAAGAGAAGAAGAACCCTGACAAAGAGCTCCCATAGGCCAATCAGCAAGCTGAGAATTTGGGAGGTTCAGGTCTGCAGGGACCCCATGGCTGCCTTGTCACACCTGCCCAGCTGTCTGTGGGCTTGGAGTCTGCAGGGTGGCTGAAGAGGCCGGAGCTGCCTGGGGACTGCTGCTGTGACTGGCAGAGCAGCTTCCCTCCCAAGGCTGATGAAGGGGCTGAGGAGAGAGGAAGAGGAGCTCTTTGCTGAAGTGTACCAGCCTCTTGTGGCAGGGCCAGCCGAACAAGAGGAGCTGCTGAAACTTTGCCCCTGGCCTATCAGGGCTTTTTACTGGACAGAACACTGCCCTCTTAGCATTGCTTCAGGAGGGCAGCACATGGTTTTCACACCCCACCAGCTCCAAAGAACAAGCACTTGCTGGCAACCCTTCAGTTCCAGCCTGTCCCTGTACCCAAGAGCTCAGAAGCAGATGGAGCAGGCTCAGAGCACCTACACTAGAAGGTTGTACAAAACCCCAAAGCCACGTTACTGTTTGGCACACAGATAAGGGTGAATCAGCCCTTCCAGACTGATCTGCCACCCTCCAGCTTACGAGAGATTCAGCCCTTGGCCACCCACAGCAATTTTATATCCACTTTATTTGTTAGGGTGCCACCGGGCTGAAGGAGCCTTTTCCCTGACCTGTCTTGAACCCAGCCAACCTCAGTAAGAGCCCTACTTCCTCACCTGCCTCAATGCATGTAAGTGTGCATCCCACATTTTATGTGCCAAAGAAGAGCACTGGCCTTGGCATCTGCTCTGCAGGCCCAGGAGGTATGCACTGAAAGACACCTGCTTTCAGGCTGTGGGAACAACCCTCCCAGGTCTCCATTAGAGAAGGCGATGACAGTTGCACTTATACAGGTGACTAGGTTTCACCCATAAGAGGCAGGCAGAAGGATGCTTTAATGAAGGGCATACCAAAGAAATGCACCTACTCTTGGCTAACCGCTGCCCTCCTGGTCCTTGCCACCCACAGTCAGCTAGGGGTGTTCCTTGAGGTAGAGGAACCAGTTCTGGTGGCAAAAGCTTGGTTTGGAGCAAGAGCAAGAACTTGCAATAAACTGATCTTTAAAGCCTGTTCTCCCTTTGGTGGCACTGCAGCTCCTCCCCTTCCCAGGTGCCCTCTCCTGGACTGGACCTCAATTAACTCACAGCCTCAGGCTATAAATCAAGTCAATAAAAGGGGCTGTAAAATAAACATGAACAGATCTTCCCCTTTCCATTCAAATGTAGTGAAGTGGCAAAGCCTTTTTCCAAGCAGAGCTTAGACACCCTCTACTTCACTGGCTTCACAAGAGGGAAGCCAATGTACTCATACATTAATAGAAGTGACCTGGTCACTGGGATGCAGGCAGTGCTAGGAAGTGCCCCATGGCTTGGAGGTCAGCCTCAGGTCACTTATTCAGAATTTCCATGGGGGGGGCAGTTCTAATTTACAGCTCACAAGAGTTAGAAAATATTTTAGAGAGGGAGGTTAAATAAGCAATGTTGTTGGGGTTTATTAAAAGGCCTGGCCTACCAGAACATAAAAGTATACATTTCATCCAGCAGACCTACCTGACACCTCAAATAAGGAAGAAAAGTAGATCTTCAGCACCGGAGCCAAAATCTGCTCCAAGGGATGCCCAGGAGGTCAGTAAAATTGGCTGTGTGACACTGTAAACACAAAGGACTAAATTCTGCTGTCAAAGCAGCAGCCATGAGAAGTATGACCCTTTCTAATAATTTGCAAAGGAAGGGATCAGAGGATATATAAACTATTGTTATTTGTAATGCTCCAGTGTCTAAAGCTTCCAGTTGAAAATGGGGCCACAGCATGCCAGGTGCTGTAAGCCAAAGTGAGAGGAACGCCCTGCTTTGAAGTAGTGGAGTCCCTGTAGGCACGAGGGGGTAAGAAGATAAAGCAAGGAGAACACAGCTTTGGCCTGGTTCCCCTGATCAACCCAAGGCCTTGTATACCCTCATTGGGCAATACAGCAGGATAACCCTTTCAAAGGCTGCTGGGAACAGTCTTCTAGAGTAAGATGACACAGTTTAGGGAAAGTTCTGCCTTTCAACCAACTTTCCACACTGTCCAGCAGCACAGCAGCCTCACTCATCTGGTCCACAGAAAAGAAACCAGCTTTATTACTCAAAATCACTGCCAGTTCCCTCCATGCTCCAGAGCCTACATCAAACATTTTTATAGCCTTAAAAGCCATATGGAACCTTGAATTACATTATCCACCTTCCTGGGTCAAAAACAGCAAAGTACCAGTAACTCCCCAAATCTATGCACTACCACACCCTTTGGAAATCATCCATCTCCCTTGCTGCTCATAATCCAGCCCCAGGGAGTGTCTAACTCAGAACGAGACTGTTTGCTTGGAGCTAAATCCTCTGCATATTATCGTTAAGAAATGGATGAGGCAACTGTAGCCTGTTTTCATTAGCAGAGGGTCCAAAGCCTGTTCAGAACTGAGCTGCTCCTCGCATTAGGGAGTGAGTTACCATATGTGCACACACCCAGAGTGGAATGAGAAGGGTTAAAATCCTCAGGTCTATCCTTTTGTGGCCACTCTTTCTGTTATTGTTGGTTCGAAAAGAAGTGCTTATTCAAAGAAGCAGGTGAGACATCTTTAGAGTCAGGAGATGGATCAGAAGATACAGAAAAAAAGAGTTCAAGAGAGGAAGAAAAAGCTGAAGGGGACTGAAATCTTCATTCAAGTCTTTGTCCCTCCTCTATAAATGGGGAACTATGACAATGCTTCTGTAGTTTGTCCAGTTAATTATAGAACAATACGAGGACCTGGGCTGTGATGGATTGGTGATTTACAAGATAGGAGTGTGAGAGCAGAGAATGGCAATTACACTAGCGCTTCCACACTGCCTAAATGACAGTGTTTGACTAAGGAACTGTCTGCCTTCCCCTGGTGATAAGAGCCAATGCCTCACAGGCCCAGGTAAACAACAGAGTTTGGCTTCACTCAGTCTGGATGGGATGCCTGTTATCCTTCCCCCCACCCATCCTGGAAAGGCACCTAGGGAGAAGGTGCAGCACTGGCAACTGCTCACCTTCCCTGCAGGGAGTGGATGCCCAGGACCAAGATAAGAATCACTGAAGTAAGGCCACAGGCAGGGGACAATGGCAGGGCTTGGGCCACAAAGCCATCCATCACCTGGGAAACAAAGCTGTTGTCAGCAGGGGTGGCTGCATCCTCCAGGCATGTCAGTTGCCGAGTGAGTTGGATGACAGGCACGTCAAGGGCTGAGGAGGCCTCTGGGGAGATGCCAGGAGGAGAAGAAAGACCATACAGTGATTGCCACTTACTCTGCACCAGTGCCAGAGCCAGAAAAGGCCACACTGCTTCACAGATTCCTTCCAGGTGAAGAAAGCATAAATCTCTTGGTATCAGGTTTGATTTTTCTTAACTGAAGTATTTCTACAGTAGCTGAGGATGCAGCACTTTTCTTTGGCAAAAAGGAGTATTGTAACTGCACAAATTAAGGCCCTTCATATTTTCTGACCAAAAAATCCAGGCTTAAAGTATTCAGGGATTCTTTTTTTCTCTTTTCTGAATTGTGTGAACCTTTCCCTACAGTCTCTGAGTACCCATACAAGAATCCCCACCTGCCTACAGGTCTGATACAAGCTTGCTCCAGTTACCCCATCATAAAATAGAGGAACATTGGACAGCACTGCTGGCTCCAAGAGGGGTTGCAAGGGAAGGGAGCTGTAAGGTGGTGTACATATCTCCTTCACACTTCACGCATATCCCACACCACTACTTAGGGCTTGCCTGAGGAACAGTTTATCTGGTAAGGCCCTTCAATGATTACTCTTATTTCAGACTAACAAAGCAGCTCAGTGTGACTTCCCAACCCACTCATGTCTAATTGCCCCATATGGACAAGCCCTTGCACAAGTAGCTTGGTATATCTGTAGTTCCACCAAATGATCCACCTTGAGGGAACAAGAAAATTTCCAGCAGGTCTGGCTTCCACATGAAAGTGATACAAGAAGAGTCTTTCTGAGTTCAGTACTGGCCAGAAGACAAGAATGAAACACATGTTTCTGATCATTTCAGAAGCTCCAAAAGAAGTCTGGTTCAGAGAATGGGCAAGAGTTCGAAGGGGAATAGGGGAAACACGTGTCCTGTTTGAATTGTAAGGTCTCATTTTATTATTAAGCCATCTTAGCTACTCTTAACACATGCATGTGAAGTGTCAACCCAGGGCAACGTGCAGAGTAGTTCATGATGCACATATTAGAAGTTAAGACATCCCAGAGTTTGGAAACTGCTGAATTCAGCAATGTGGTCTGAGCTCATTGTAAAGAAATATTAAAATGGAGATGAGAGTCTGAACTTCAACTTACAAGTACCAGGGCTTAGAGCAGGGTATATCTTGAATTATAAGCTGGTCTCTCTCCTTCCTTTCTCCCTGTTGCAGCTCCTGAGACTTTCCTTCTCTGTGTCATGTTCGGTGACTTTTTGCTTATTTTTCTGCCGTCGGGAGAGATGCCACAAACCTGGAGCTGGGCCCTTCCACCCATTAATCAAAAGCTACAAGTGCTCTGCAGGGAGACAAAACCTCTGTGTGTTTTCTCTGATATTTCTGGAGCAAGGCATGGAGGGCAGGGGGGCTGGGCCAAGGACCTAGTTAGATTAACATTTTATTCAGAGATCTATTAATCAAAGTCAGAAGTGGCGTGAAGCAGCACCAAGGGAGAAAAATAGCTGGACAATCAAGGCTCTTTCAAAAAAAAATCCCCAGCCAACCAACCACACAACAAAAAAACCCCTCAGTTTGTCCTGATTTACTGCAACTCACTCACAGAACTAGGTGGGAAAGGGGGGATTTGCAGGCTCTATCCAAACAGGACTGGACCATGCAGGTAAATTCTGGCTTTTTTCACTTTAAGCAAACAACTCTCTGTATCCTGCCCTCAGCACCAGTCAAAAAGGTCCCTATCTTTCTTTCTCCAGAGCATAACACGCTTTCATGCAAGCTTATACTTTTTAATTATTATTTTTGGAAGACTGCACAATTACACTCCTTTTTCTTACAAGGAAAGACAGGCACAGTTAACGGGAACAGGTCTGGCCAGCGTTCTGCAGGGCCTTTTGGGGAGGAGATAAATGACCTTAACAACACGACATGGACAGGAGTCAGGCGTGTATGTGTTGGGAGCCTGAACAACCCCGTGTTTGTTCCCTCTGGCACTGGCATTAACTCATCATGAGACGAAGCACAGGGACACAGGTGGTGTGAGCCTGAAAACACAGAGATGCACTGGGCACAGTGCAAAAGGGGTACTTTGTTTTAAGACAGAGATCAGCCAGGGAAGAATTCAATCCTCAACTCTAGAGTTTGCCTCAAGAACACAGCCACTGAAGCTCTGCAGGTCTCAATGAGAGTCTAGTCCCTCCTTGACTTCTGTCTCCTCAGGCTCTTGGAGGATGGTACCTCAAGGACCCCTGAAATCTCAAGGCACAAAAGGGAATTGAGCCCCATGATCCCAAAGGGTGATGGCATTAAGAACATTATTCTGTAGGGGCTCAGCCAGTAGAACCACATAAATTAAACAGTCCTCAGAGGAAAACCTTGTGCTTTCCTCTGAAAGTGGGGCAAGCCTCCTAGAAGACAGAAGGTAAGGACTAAGCTGGATGGCAACATTATGACCAGTCATGTCAAGCAGTTTGTGGGAAACTATAGCAGCTGCCTTACACAAAGACAACTTTGCCACAAGGAAGAGGAGATGGGGAAAACTATGAATGCATTCTCTGCCCAGAAAAAACCAAGGCATCTCCAGCAGTTTCGTGTTGGTCTTCTCCCATGGCAAGTTCCTGGCAGCTGATGACGGCAAGGAAACTTAGGGAACTTGATCCCTTCTCTCTTCCTCAGGCTTCTGCCCCCTGCAATCCCAGAACACAAGTATATGGAGGAAGAAACAGATTTTTCCTGTACAGATACACTAGACGCCAGGCAAAGAGAGGCTTGTGGAATGCACAGTCCAATGGATCTAGTTTCCCAGAAAGACTGGCCTGGCCTTAGCAGAGGGTTAATTAACTCTGGCAGCTCAGGGCTGGAAAACGTCCACTTCATGCACTGGAGTGCCTGGCCACGGGTGAAGAGAGGGCCAGGCAAACCATAGGGGCAAAGGTCCATCTGCAGACACGTATAAAAAGCTTGGCTGGGCTTGTGCCTGGGTCCTGAGGGAGGAACACAAGAAAGATTTAGCCAATTGCTATAGCCAGTGCAGGGTTTTGTGGGTGCAAGGGGAGAACAACAAAACCACAAAAGAGCTAGAAAAACACAGCCATGCCGGGCGTAGGTGGAGATGCATTATCATAGGAGGCAGGCGTGCACTCTGCCCTCCCTTCTCTAGGCATCATAAGTGTCTTTGTACCTCAGCCTCCAGTAAAAATGGCTGAGGGCTTGATGGGGCTTAGAGACACATTCCTCAGTGGGCGCTGGGGGTCACAAGTAGGGAAGCCAAATGCATCACTGCGGCATAACAAAGAAATGAAGTTACTTCAAAGCCACGCAGACCTGATGAAAGCAGGATTTGGCTTCCCTTGCACACTGAAAGAGGACACTGTCCCATATCTCTGTGCACGCTTGAGTGAAGTGTGTTCAAGACAGGAGACTTCTGTTCCCATTGCTAGTTTTGCACATTGCCAGACTGCAGGATACATTTCATGGTCAACAAGAGCAAAGTCAGAGAGATCTTTTCCCAGTGTAGCAGCTCCCAGCTGCATCACACATGAAAAAGTGCCCTTGTTCCCCATTATTCCTCTAGCACCTAGGATCTGAGTACTTTGAGAAGACTCCTGGCAGCGTTTCACAAGACTTCTGTACGGTGGCAGCAGCTGCCCATGTAAGCCCAGGGTCTGGAGACAGATACTGCTTCCCAGACCCTGATGTCAACAGGTAACACCAACTCTTCCATCCTCTGACTTACTGAAACCTAGAGGGAGCTTGGCAATTAGCTTAACCATGAAGAACAGGAGAGCATGGTGCCTCTTCTCCAGTGTACCAGTTATTGAGAAAGAAGCAAGGAAGAGCTACGTGCAGAAAATGCACCTTGGGCTGCACATCCTTCCCTCTCACTTCCAAGGAAGGTGGTGCAAAATGGCAGGGGTGTTCAGTCCCAGCTTTGCTGCTGATGTGTTCTGGGAGAGCAGGCTCTCTTCCTCTGCTTCAATTTCTCCATCTTTGCAATAGGTGCAACAACTGGTATCCAGCTTGGCAAAGTCCTCCAAGATCCATTGATAAGAAGGACCTATCAGAGAGCTGGTATTGTGTTACTAATTATGTTCCTCACACTTCTTAAAACAGCAGGTTCATCACAAGGTAGGGAAAAGGAGGAACAGTGCCTGGAGCTATTTTAAAGTGTCCCACCATCCAAAAGACCAAATTCTTTATGCTGTGTTAGAATAGAACAAGAAGAAAGTTGGGAGCTTACCTACCTGCCTGGGAAAGCCACTGTGTAGGGAAAGGAGGGTGAGAAATTAACACAGAATTTCTGTGATTCCTTGGCTCGCTACTCAAGATGAGTATCACAGCCATAAATATTTGAGGGAAATACTACACCTAAACAAAGGAAAGTAATGTTCAAAAGGAATTGTTTGCAAAGAATAGGAAAGAAAAAGAGAAGGAAGACAGGCTAGGAGGTATTGGACAAGCCAAGGAAAACATTTTGAGAACACCATGCCACTTAGTGCAGTCAAATGTATTTCAAAAGCAAAGAAATAGTTTTTCAGAAGTTACTGCATAGCCCAGCTGTTGGCAGGAGGTATTCTGTTGCCCCTGCTTTGAACCAGACATATCCTCTCCTTCTGCCCAGCATTTTTCACTCAGAAATTTCAAAGCACTTACAGATGTTCAAACTTAGCATACTTCCGAGATTAACTTTCTAGATTAAGTTTCTTGATAACTCTACTCCATAAAATAGACTTCAGCTTTTCCCTTCTGCTCACAAAGGTCCTGCAAATGCTGCTTTGCTATGAAGTATTCATGGCAGCCCCCAAGTTCTACTGTTTTCCTCTCCACTGCAAGTGCAGCAGCTCAAATATGTTTTATGTACAACTTGGCATAGACTGACTTGGGTACAGTGACTCCAACAAAAGAGCCTTCCTCCCCTGTGCTCTGAAATAGGACTGGATTAGCCAGAAAGGTAGGAGGGCAGGGCAAGAGGAGAGAAAGTGAGCACCAAGACAGGCAAGGGAGTCCTGGCATTCCTCTCTGAGCCTGTAACCAGATCCTCCCTCCTCTGTTATTCTTGCCACTCATTCTCAATCTGTAGGAATTGCTGAGGAGACAACTAGGCCAGCTCAGTAGGCACTGATTCAGCATTTGTAAATACTCAGTAATCAGCCCAGATCAAGCTCTTGATGCTGGGAAACTGCCCATCAGGTCTACTCCTTTATTCTGCTCACCCCTGGTCTTTTCCTGGTTGTGTGCACAAACTTCATCCTGAGGGCTGTTTGCTGTCAACTCTGCGGTGAGGTTCTTCCTTAGCTGAGTGAGGAAACCTTTTCCAGACAGCTCAGAGCAGCAAATGAACAGCCAGCAGGGAATGCTTCCATACACCTGCCAGGGACCTTTTCATCTCTGCAGAGATCAGGTCAGACCTTCCTGGCTTAGGAAATCCAAGGGGAAACTGCCAGGTGGAGAGCAGCCCATTTCATCCCATATGAGGATCATGGGGGAATCCACTCATGGCCCAAGCATTCTGGGGAATTGCTCTCAAGATGACAGTGCCCCATGGCATAAGCCACCTCCCCTCAGCAGCAGGCCATGAGGTCACGGGTAGCTGCACTATCAAGGACCATTTACCCCAGACAGAGCCTCCTGGCTGTGCAAGATACAAAACTGGTAGAAACCATTCTATGAACTATTTATTTTTTAATATGAAACCCTCAGCTTGGCACAACCAAGGAACAGTTGGTGCATGCATTTATTTTTAAGACACAGATTAAAAAATATCAGTGGACTTGTTTAGCTGTCTGTTTTCCAGTTAACAAATAATGAGGCTCCAACTTTTGGATTAGACTTATTTTTCACTTCGAGAGTCAAGTGTGTTGCTAGTAGGCAGGCGAGTAAGCCTGAAGGTGAATGCACCAGTTGTATGCTCTGGGTTTCAGCTGAATTGCTTCCAAGATAGATTTTTTTTTTTTTTTCCCCTCCAAGATGGGAAACATCCGAGATAATTTCCCATCCCACATGGATTTCACAATTTCCCATCCCTGGGAACATAGAGTACCTAGTACATGGGGCCCTACAGACATCTACAGATAAAGGCAAGGCAAGGTAGGAATGCTGGAAACTCACAGACAAACGAGGATTGAAATTACATGCTAATTTTTCCACAGCTAATTAATCACTGGAACAAGTTTAGGGAATACAGTGCCCAACCTTCATCCCAATTTTCTTTCATTTTGACAGGACTCAGATGTTTTCTGTGGTTTTAGAAATACTTGCTTTACTGTACATAACTAATGTTACACTACATGCATAATCCAGTGCTCTTGCCCCAGAGCTGGGCCTCCCTGCATTGGATTTTCTTAGAGATTCCTCTTGGCAGTTTGTGTGCACAGCCCAGCACATGCTCCGAAGGCTGAACCCTGAGCTTTACTGAAGACAGTGGCACAACAGAGCAGGGCCAGGATTTCTCTCTACTCCCTTCAGGTTTCACGTGCTTTCAGCAGATGCATCTCCAAATTATTTTTTTCCTGCACATCTGGAACACAAAGTAGGGCACTGGATTATTGCAACACAGAGCAACTTAGCCACAGCTGACTTCTTCCAGAGAGTGAACATCACCACAGAGTTCTGCAGTTACTGAGGAGCTTCCTTTCAGATATACACACAGGAAAATACATCTCATTATACATTTTCAAATTACAGACAATACAGCACCCTCTCTCCATCTCTGCCTCATGTAAGTATATCTCTTTATTCCTCTCAACACAGAAACAGAAACCAATACAGTGGGGTTTTTTGCTCAAATCCAGCAATGGACAGAATACAAAACATTACCCAACGTACTGTAGAAAACTGCATGGGAATTTGCACACTGAAATTCACACGCAGCACTTGGAGAGAGTTTCCCTTCATTTAGGCAGCACAGAAATGACAATGCTGCTTCTTGTGCTCTTTGAAGTCTCAGGAAAAAAGGAAAAGAAGCAAAGGGATCATTAAAATGCCGTTCTTGATGGATAGTGGCAAGAGGGGATGACAGGAGAGGAAGTAATCAAGAACACCAAGGTCTTGCTTTCAAAGCCTCTGCACTGGATGATCAAATTAATAAGTTTGGTGGGTTTGCTGCAGCTCAGCCATCAGAGAGCCAAACATGGGAAAGCAGCAAGCTGTATTTTATGTACAACTTGGGAAATGCTGACAGCAGTGGGAAGGGTGTGGAAGAGCAGGTACAGACAGAATAGGCAGCAGCTCACAGCAGAGCTGAGGACGAGGCAAGAAAGACAACAGCAGTTTGGCTGGAAGTGAGCAGCCAGCCCAGGCAAGAGGCTTTGGGCTGGACCTGGAGAGAAGTGTCTTAAGGCAGAAAAATACATACTACTGCACAGGGAACTTGCCCTCCACTTCGTGGGTGTTAATGGGTACAAATTCCCTGCAGCACATGGGGATTTATGGAATCTAAATATAAAGCCCAAGTCCCACTGACTCTCATTTTGTCTCAGTCCCCACAGAACAAAGATTTCATGTTTTACTTCCATTCTCTCTCCCTGCAGGAATCAAGGCAGCTGACCCAATATGAAGATTCACCTGTGAGAGGTATAAAACAGCTCAGAGAAAAGCCTTCATTTCACCAGCAGGTTCATTCAGAGAGATCACGACACACCACATAAGGGGGGCATTGTTTCTGGAATAAAATCTCCATTTGAGCTCTCTTCTTTGGCCATGATCAATGGGAGGGAATTAAAGTCTCATCCTGGGAAAAAAAAACAGCTTGCTAACACTGTGTTGAAAGATCAGGTAATGTAGATACAGAGCAAATGTGGGCACCCACATAATACTTTGGTGAGCTTGAGAGTGCTGGAGGTAAAAGCTCCCCAAACACAGGCACATCCCTTATCATACCCTGTGAGAGACAACCAAGTCAAGGGCTAGGAGTCCAAACAGGAGTTGTTGGTATTTCACAGTCCTTTGATCCACATTTCAGCTCCCCACAGCTCCTGCCAGTGCAGGGGCATTTAAATTCCATGGGTGCTTACACAGCTGCCTGTTCAAGCCTCTGCATTTTCTGTCCCACAGAGGCACAGAGCCAACCCCAACAATTTTGAGTCCTCTGTCCTACGTAGCCCTGGGACATTCTGAGAGCTCTTACCTCCCACCCATCCTCCTGACCCAACATGAATGTTCACCTGTGAGAGGTACAAAACAGCCCGGGCACCTTCCCATCTCCAACAGGCACGCCAGTGAAAACCCGCTGCTCTCACCGCTCAGTGACAATGGCAAGAGCTTTTATTACCACCTGCCAAAGGATGGATTTCCACCCTCCAAAACTCATCAGACTAAGCACTCACAGAGAACCAACCCTATTTACATTATGGCCACAACTTCATAATGACCACCTCCTTTCCCTCTCTGTTTCAGGCTGATGCTTGGAAACAACAACGAGAAAAGGAGCTTTTTACCTAGTAGTTACTGGTTCAAGAAGCAAAGACTGCTGCTTGGGCAACTAAGTCTGGAGCATCCCTGTCAGCCTCTGGCTGACATCACACGTGCCTTCACCCTCTCCCAGGCCCAAATCTCATGTGTATTTTACTAGACAAAGCAAACAGGAGTTTAACAGCGATTTGCTGCCCTCTCCTGAGCGAGCAGTGGCTCGTCAGTACTGCAGTGGCCCTGGAGACAGACTTTCCTTCAGCGAGCACAGCTGCTCCCATGCAAAAGGAATGGTGCTGGTGTGGAACCAAACAGCTGTGACAGGGCAGGTTAGAAGTGATCATCAGCTGTGACAGACGAGGACGGCAGATCAGCTACACAGCCTGAACCATTTGGTATCCACAGAGGGCATTCCTGGCATTTTGGTTTTGTAACTCTCAGGTAATTTTCCTCTGCGTAAATACAAAGAAATACCACCCAGCATATTCTATTCTCAATAGTCACAAACATTTCAGAGCAGAAGCAGACCATGATATATACAAAGAAATAGAAAAAAAATTACTTGTAGATTTAATTTGTAGGGTAAATTGAGGAATTTTTTTTTTTTTTACTAAACCCACTTAAATCTTTTATGTCCTCCAGGAGGGCTCCATCCTGTCCTTCCAGGGAGCATGTAACTTTACCTAGACATAGAGTATGTACACACACGCTATCTTCAGAACGAAACACTGTAACCTGCTGCTTTCAGTGCGCTTCCCCATGATAACTAATCTTTTACAGAAACCTCTTAAATTAAGTTGTGCTCTCCATTAAAGCCCTCCAAATAAAGCCTATGAACCTGAAAGAGCCTTTGTTTTCATATGCAAATATAGACATAAAAAAAGTAAAAGTCACTTCTAAACATTTCTCAAATGTTTGTTTTTCCATGTACCCTAGGACAGATAAGATGTCCCATGATGTGGAATCAACACTGTTTTCTTGGCACTCTCTCTGGGCTGCCCTTCATGCTTCAATCCTGAAGGGAAATGAGGGGTTTAGAGAAGGCCAGGCAGCCTCATATTCATGACTAAGAAAAACACCTCTTATGATTTATAAACAATGCAACAAATGCCACCAAGGCATAGACTGAGAGTCCTCACTCAGGCACATGCACAGCACACAGCTCTGACTGCATGAGAGGGATGTGCCATGCTCCAAACTATCTCCAAGCACTGCCTAATCTCCAAGTGCTGCAAGGAATTGCCTGTCCCAGTGACTAAGCCCTGCAGTGGGTGATAATGTGTGTAGAGATGTGATATTTTCATCGCATGCCTGAGGGTGCAGAATCCATGAAAGTGTAAGTAAAAGAACGGGGGCAGGTTCCCAAGGGTCACAAGGATTCAGGCAATCTGTAAACAAGGGCCTGCAGCAATCTTGAAGCAAAACAGAACTACTATCACCATATGGTACGGAGACTGTGAGATTATTGGTTAAAATTCTCTAGGCTCCAAAATCAGCTTGCTTTGCTTTCAAGCCTTCTTTTTCTCTGTAAAACATGCAGAAGTCACCATAAAGATAACCGAGAAACAAGGCATTTGGAGGAAGAAAAAAGCAGTGTGCCTTCCCCAATGTCATCTACCAACCATTTGGTCTTTCACTTAGGAAGTGCTGACTTGCTTTTTGGACACCTCAGGTTTAGAGCTCTGCATCATGGAGGCTGCAAACACCTTGGTCTGGTCTCCCAGGTTTCTTTAACCTGGTAACTTTCAGAGAAAGGAGCTGCTTGGAAGCATCTGAACCTTTGGCAAGGCACTAGACCGTCCAGCAGGCCTGGCAGCCCAACCCTGCATGGCATGGGCTTGGATTGGCCTTGATACTAGAAAATTATTTGCAAGCAGCTTAATAGCTTGCTCTTATTATGTTTGCCATATTTCACCGCTGCTTCCCCTTCAAAGCATCTGTGCATTCTTGGACAGTGTCCCTTCAGAATGAAAGCCAGTTCTCCTTTCACCGACATCCCAGCAGATCCTCCACTGGGTAGCAGAGCAAGAAAGCATCTGTGACATGCAGATTCCTGAGCCAGGAGAAGGCAAGATATGCAGGCTCTGGATTTATGGATTAGACATGCTGCCATGGCACACAAATCACTCTGCACTCAGTGCAATTCATTATCACAGTGCCATGGCTGGTCACATTTTTCACAGGTGCAAATAATGCCAAAAAGGCTTTTAAACTTCCATGTGCCAAGATTTAGTGATTCAGAGTCAGAAGCTCTCCTGCCTGCTCGGGGAAACAAAACCAAAGCCAGCAGTTGTTCTGTCTCTCTGGACACACTGAGCCACGAAGGATTTTCAGCACCCCATGGCAGCGTCAACAGACTAAGCTGTCACAGGGCTGGGACTGTGCCTGCTCCCAGTTCAGTCTCTCCCAGAAACTGAACCTGTTGAACTGCCCACATGCACCAGCAGCACCGTCTAACCCAGGCAAATTCAGCTAAAAATCCGCATGCCCCAAAAGCACCAGGTGTTGCAGTGAAAAGCCCCAGGTGCTCGGGGCAGCGGTGCTGATGGAGCTGAGGCGGAAAGATGGAGGCCTGTGGGTCCCCTCATGGGGCCTCATGGAGCACCAATCTGGAGCTCTCCACAGAGGAGGCCCCTTGGTGGATCTATGTCCCTCCTTGGAGGTCGTGGTCACAGTGATATTGCAGGGAATACTGATGCAAGAGGTGCAGTCCCCAGAAGAAAAAATAAATCTGAGTTGGACTCACATTTCCTTGAGTGCCTTGCTGCCACATCCAGTCAGGCCAATGCCACAGGGGTTAGTGCTGGAGGGACACAGCAAGGAAAGGGCAGAAGGAGACACCCAAGACAGAGCCCTATGTTACTCACCTCAGTCACGGTGGCCCCGGCACACACAGCAGAAGGAACGTCCTTCTCAGCCATCGACTCCACCCGCCCGCGGCCCGTGAGGGGACCCACAGGCCTCCATCTTCCCGCCTCAGCTTCATCGGCACCGCCGCCCCGAGCACCTGGGGCTTTTCACGGCAACACCCGGTGCGTTTGGGGCTACCGCGGCCCCCTGGGCTGAGCTGAGCCGAGGTGAAGCAGCCTGAGGCAGAGAAATGCCCCAGGACTCCCTTCTTCCCCTCAGGCGGCGCCTGAGTGCCTGGACCGGCTCCTTCAGCTCCGTCACGGGCTCCCTCAGCGGCCCGGGGCAGCGGCCAGCGGGGCGCTAGGGGGCGCTCGGCGGCCGCGGGGCAGCGCCGCCTGGCGGTGTCCGTCACTGCCCCGGGTCCCTCACTGCCCTCCCTGTCCCGTGTCCCACCACTGTCCCTGTTCGGTCACTGCCATCCCTGTCCCGTGGCCCGCCACTGTCCCTGTTCGGTCCCTCACTGCCCTCCCTGTCCCGTGTCCCACCACTGTCCCTGTTCGGTCCCTCACTGCCCTCCCTGTCCCGTGTCCCACCACTGTCCCTGTTCGGTCCTTCACTGCCCTCCCTGTCCCGTGTCCCACCACTGTCCCTGTTCGGTCACTGCCCTCCCTGTCCCGTGTCCCGCCACCGCCCCTGTTCGGTCACTGCCCTCCCTGTCCCGTGGCCCACCACTGTCCCCACCTGTTCGGTCACTGCCCTCCCGTGTCCCTTCACTGCTCCATTACTGTCCTCACCTGTCCCATGTCCCGTCACCTTCCCCTGCCTGTTTGGTCACTGCTCCAGCCTGCCCCATCCCCTGCCACCGGCTGCCCCGTCCCCACCGCTGCCAGCAGCCCCTGAGCAGAGCTCTTCCCGTGGCCGAGCTGCATTCGCGTGTGAGCTGAGTGGGGAATGGATCCCCCGTGACTTGGGTTTGGGGGCTGAAGGGCACAGGTCTTTCACCTGCTGGTCACCCCACAGCCTGCTGGCCCCACCAAACACCCTCTCCATTCCAGCTGCATCACAAAACAAGCAGCTACAAAGTGGCTTTGGAAGAAATTCTCTTTTTCTCCTGGCCCATGGTAGAAGCCAGCAGCTGCCAAAGTTTAACCCTACGGTGCACTCCAGTAATTTCACCACCTGCCCTCAGGATTTGTTTTACTTGGCACAAAGTCTGAGGGTGAGGAACAGTCTCAGGGAGCACAACAGCATGCAAGATACCCAGTGCTGAATGGAAAAATAAGCCATTTACATCATCGTGCATAATTTTATTTAAATTTTGCTTTATTTCAAAAATAATTAAGGGACACCAGAAACAGCAGTAGGCACATCAGTGGGGTTTGTAGTTTGAGTTTCTCAAGACCAGATCTCTTGTGCCAGGCACCATACAGGCACAGTCAAACAATTCTTGTCTTCAGGATGAATTTCTCATAAAGATTCAGGGCCCCAGTTTCACTGAATTCAGTCAGTATTAAAACTAAAGTAGACTAAAAGGGATGCAGATAAGGTGAGTGGGCTTTTAGACATACCCTCCTCCCCTAGAAGAACATTGGAAAAGATGCATCAAGCAAGAAGATATTTCCTTTCCCTCTTACTTGGGAAACCAAGGCAGGAAAAGACTAAAACCCTAGTCCAAAGCTCTTAATGCTATCTGTGGTAGCAGAAGGAAACTATTTCTCCATTGTCCTAGCTCAGAACTCAAACAGTTTGCTGGCCACCTCTGTCCTCACCTGACCCAGCACAACCAGAAGCACCCTGGGAAATATGGCTGGAATACTGTAGGAGGGGAGGGATCTAGCACTGGAGCCCCTATGAGCTGTCTGAGTCAGTTCTGGTTGCTGTAGTTTATGATTTCCTTAGTCTACCAAACATCCAGCTTAGACAAGCAGCCAAGATCACGCTAAAGAATTTAAAGCATTGAAAAAACATGAGATTGATTCTTTAGGAACACAGAAAAAGTCTGATCAGTTCAAGTCCTGCTTCACACTGCAGTCAGGATTAGATGCTGTACTAAATTGTCTCCTCTGGGTATCACAAACTACAGGACTTTGGCACAGCATCCCCCAAAGGGAGGAGGGTCTTCTGTCTCGTGATGTTAATCCTTGTTGGAGGGGTTTATTGAAGATGCCCAAGGGTCCACCTGGTGGTCTAGATCTTGGGTGGTGCTCCGGACTTCAGCGGTCATTCTCCGAAATTTCTGCAGGTAGACAACGATGAGGATAACCAAGATACCCTGGAGGATAAGGAGGATGAAGAGGGAGAGCTGAGAGAGCAGAGCCAGGCTGCAGTAC